>NC_084760.1:7513366-8163991 GCF_028858725.1 Colius striatus
CAGTGAGAGGGAATGTTTTAATATTGCTGCTAATGATAAGAAGTGGGCCAGCAGACATGAAAAAATTAGTGATTAATAGAATTGTAGTTTTCAGTAGAATCAGGTAACTTTGATTACTCTCTCCTGATCCTCCTTACAACAGGGATGATACAGCACAGAAAAAAAAAACAAACCTTCCCATGCTGAGAAGTGCAGATATTTTGAAGACTAAAATTTCTTTCTTTTATAAAAAGCACAGCCTTGAATTCCTGCCTTGTTAAAGTGCTGAGGAGAGACTCCACTTTTCTGGAAAGAAAAATAGGGCACTGATGTTCTTGGTGTTCTCTGAACTTTGTAAAGAAGAATCTTACAAAGATATTACCAGAGCTCTTTTTTTCTTATGTGAATTAAATAATCATCTCAGCTTCTGGCCCATATAATAATGTCACCTGCTACGTTTATTCTCTCTGACTGCAATGTGTTTGGAGAATATTTGAAGTGCGCACAGCAGTTGGAGAACCTTGCTATGCTAAGAAATTTTGTCTGTACATTTTAACTTGCTGCTGCTGTACTTAAAACTGTTCAAGTGTTGGCATAGACTAAAGAAAACTGTTTTCAGAAAGATTCACTTATGTGTGAATCAGACTTGATGGAGCAAATCTTCGCAAAATGCCTGTAGCTATCAATACTATCACATAATCCATCTTTAGAACTAATGAGAAACTAATGTTAGTGAGATAAACAGCATTTTTAGTGTGACTGCAACATAGTCTGCAGTGGAGAGAATGTATGCTGGTGGCTGTCATGAACATCACTGCCAGCAATGGCTGAAAGAATCTCAATTCAATGGAAACACATATGATGCATAAAAATGTAGTATTAATATGTACTTTAGAGGGGTATGATGGGTTTGTGTGGAACTGCTTTTGGCTTGGTAACAGGGGGAGAGGGCTGCAGTGCTTATCCCAGTAAGCAGTTCTTAAAATTTCCCCTGGGTCTGAGGTGGACCCACCTGCAGCCCAGCACGGCCAATCTGATGCCTCTGCCATCATTATTTACGAAGGGAAATCTGCAGCATGTAGGAGGAGGTGTAAGGGTGTCCTTGCAATCTATGGAGGGCAATAACAGGCCTAAGAGCCACTGGCAGCTCTGGATGAGTGCGGCTGGATGGGAAGGACGCTGTGTGAGGAGGGTCCATAGAGCAGGAAGAGCTGGAGAGCCTGCGGGCCCCAGAGACACACACAAGAGGGGAGAGGAGCTGCAGCCCTCGGGATGAAGGCCCATTGGAGCAGCCCGTGCAGGGCTGCCCAGCCTGTGAGGGACTCTGCACTGGAGCAGGGAGGCCCAGCCAGGATCTGCCTGCCCTGAGGAGAGACAAGCGGCAGGAGCCATGGAGAAAGGAAAGACTGAAACCCCCATTCCCTGCCCCCATGAGCCATTAATGGAGGGAAGAGATAGAGACATCAGGATTAGAGCTCTGAGCCCAGGAAGAGGGGATAGATGGGAGGAAAGTGATCTTAAAAGGCTGGTTGTGCTCTTCATCATTGTACCAATATGTGTTGTTTTCTGTTTATGTTTTTGGTTGTTGGTGGATTAAATTCATTCTTTTGTTTTCTTCCCCCAGTTGAGCAGTCCTGTCTGTTTTGCCTGGGAGCATAAGTGGCAAGTGAGCCCTCCATTAGCGGGTTCCAAAGACCCTCAGTTACTCCTCTTTCCCCCATCCCACCAGGACAGGCAGGAGTGAACGAATGGCTGCTCGTTTATCTTTGTTCCTGATTGGGCTTAAACCACAACAAGGAGTCAGAAACTTCATAGGCTTTGAAAGAGCACTTACACTTACACACATGCAAAAACCTTTTGAAACTACCCAGTCTACTCATATGAGTAATTGCTCAAAGGTGAGTAAAAGATCATGTCATTGCCCTTTGGGACCAGCTTTCATGAAAGGCCTACTGACTATTTCAATAACATTAACATGTATGGTGTATGAAAAGCCTTGAATATGAGCTTACTTCAATTGCCCAGAGGTTTTTGGACTTACACATGCTGCATAGCTAGACATTCCCCTCTCCTTCTTGCTTCTTCTTATCTTCTACTCCTTTTTCCTGCCATATGCCACTAATGTAATCAGAGGCCATTAGGGCAACTCACTCCCAGGCTCAGATTTTGGAAAGTATAGCAGATGATCAAAGCTCAGGGTCAGTGTGAGCACCTGGTTGGCTTTGATCACCATCATTAGCTATGACAAGCAGGAATCCCTCTTGTCCTCTCAGAAAAGTGTTCACGCTGGTGGTGTATTTATTTTGATCTCATACTGAGTATAAAGGTAGACTTGTGATTAAAACCTGCAGCATTCTGCTGGAAAGCAAAACTACCTCAAAGTGACTGGGATGGAGTGCATGTACCTTAAAAATGAAAAATATAGTATGATGCTTTTAGTCCACAATGTCCTTGTCAAAAATCTTTCCAGAAAAAATACATGTAGCTGTCTGCAAGAGTGATAAAATGTAAGAGCTTTAAACAGAAAGAAAATAGACAGCTCACAGTCTGTTTTTCAATACTGTTGTCATATTAACAAATAGTTCTTTTTCTGATTAGAAACATCTTCTTTTATTCCTTTATATTTAATTTTCATAAAAGTAAAAATAAAGTAATACTCTTTTACAGACTGGTTTTTCAAATGGTGAATTTCTACTGAGTTTTCACCTGTGATACATTGGCTTATTCCTTGTAGACTGAGTATTTCATTTTCTTCCAAACATATTTTAAAATTCTGGTTACCTTATGTGTTTTCCATGTGACTCTCTATTTTAGATTCCAACAGTTTCATTTTAATGTAGTCTTGTATTAATTATTTTCATATATTAATCATTACCACATGAGGAAAGTACAAATCATTGAGTAATTTTGCTTCTTATACATTTTAATTTTAATACTCTTTCTTGTTCTGTGATATCAGAAGGCATGAGGAAGAAGTGTCTTGAAGTATATGACATTTCACTCATTTGAATTTTCTTTCTTTGATTATAATTTGTTTTCCTCTCTCTAATGTTTTATTTTCCAAATTCAATTGTATGCAATTACATGAAAATAACAAATGGTGTGGAAATTAGGAATAGTAGATAATAAGAGGAAAAATCACAACAAGCCTAGATAGTAAATTATCCATGAACAATAAAAAAACCTGGACTATTCCAGTCTAGTAATTTTCTATCAGTTGTCTGATATTCTAAGGAACACTTACATGATTTCAGGAACCCACTAAATAGATGTTCTGAATTACCTTTCAAAAGAATCTTTCCCTCTATCCCTTCTCCCTTCTCTTGCTGCCCACACACACCCACACACACACACACACACACACACAGAGGAACAAGCTCACATGTGTATGTGTAGCAGCATTAAAAATCAAGCCTTCAGACTTTCCAAAGCAGCTGTTCTTGGTAGTTTGGCACATTGTCTTTGTATTCCAAAGTACAATTCCAAACATTTTAGATGGGGACTGTTCATCAATGTACTACTTTCATTAAGAGTTTATCACAGTTCCAAACACTGATGCTCAACTGCACTTCCTGATGAGAAAAAACTTAAATGCCCACGCAATAGTTGACCCCCTCTGAAAGCCAGAGTTGGAAATTCAGACTTATAAGTATTCTCTAGTCACCTACACATTATATTACACAAAATTACCTTGGTGGAAATTAGCAAAGGCAGGCAAGTCCAAACAGTCTGCTCAAATTGCTTTCACGCATTCTGTTTGTTCTTTAGAGTCCAGTTCTGCTAAGATTTTTGCTTCCTCTTCATACTTTGTTTCCATATAGTATTTAAAGAAGTTGAGTTTCTTCCAGTTATCTTTTGCTCTTTGTTCTTGCCATGGTAAGTTACAATCTGCTCCCCTGTTGCTAACTCATTTTCCCTAAATCCTTCAAGAAACATGTTGTCCAGTTTAGAAACTCAGCAGTACTGCTTTTGTTTATCCATTAACTCCCAGAACAAAAAAAGATGGAGAAGTATCTGAGTCTGAAAGAAAAATCACGAAAGAACCTTCATTTCCATCCAGGAATCCCTTACATACAAACTTTGTGAGGTAAGACATATTTGTTCAAATGGAATAGAGTGTTGTGTTAAATATCAGCAAAATTTTATATCTCTTGAATTTGAAAAAGATTATTTTAATGATTCTGTCTATTTCCGATTTAGCTTGTCATGTATGCAGTATGAATCACTATAGAAAGTACCAGGCAGTAAATATATTTGAATTTAGGATCATTTATAACATTTTAGAGAGAGATTAGTGGCCTTTATAGATTATCTTAAGCAGTAAGAGGGCTAAAGATACTTATTTCTGAATAAATTCCATCTTTCTCCTGTGTAATAAGTAACATTTTCATCTAGAATACACAACTCACTTTAGTTCCTCAGAAACTTTCCTGTCATATTTTAACTCATGATGTTTCTTGGATGCTCTTTGATAGTTCTTATTTGTATTGTGGTGCCATCAAATGCAATGTAAACATTGCACAAACACATGGGAAGACCACCCAAGCTGTACACAGACTAAATAAAAAGACATATTAAATATCAGTAGGAAAGCAAATGTGACTTGCTCACAGTCACTCTGTAATGCAGAGGTAGAGCTGAAACCAGAATCCAGCTCAGCTGCCTCCTACATCACAGCATTTAGTGTTCAATCCCACCATCCACCTGAGTGAGCTGTACTGTAGGCATTGCCAAAGTTGGCCGTGTATTTGGGGACACTGTAGGTGGTCTGAATTTGTTAAAATAGCTTTCTCAATGCCTGTGCAGACTTTCAGTGGGCATGCAGAGTATAAACTAGTGCTCCTTGTTCTCATAAATGACTATGTATTTGCCAAACTGCTCCAAAAAATAACTGGGGATAAAATGTCTGTTTTTCACAAACTGAACTGCTGCCACTTTAAGCTACACTTTTGTTTTTCATTCTGTGTTGGCTGAGATCTCATTTAGTTGCAACAACATGAGCCTAATGTTGCAGACATATGGATGTTTAGGGCAGCATGCTATTGACAAATTCTCTAGACTGATGATTTATTATGTACATCAATGGACAACACTTGTTCTGTCTATGAAGCCTGTTTTCTCAACTCTGCTCATCTGGGAGAGACACGCTGTGCACAAATGGAGACATGATTTGTTTTATCCAATTGAACCTTCTACAGAGGCATGGATTTAATTCTGATTTATGTTTGCTTTAACCCTTTCAGTCTATTCTTTGACCTACAGATATGCCATTCCATACTTAATATATAAGTGGTCCACAAGGAGAAGAATACTAGGGAGAGCTATTCCTTATACAATGTTCTTGCTGAGACATTAAAACATAACTTGAAAATGACATTTTGAGACCTCTCAGTGGCATTTGTAATGTGGATGAACACTGGTGACTTCAGAGAGGCTGAATATGTAAAGGCACATCTAACGGTTCACCTGTACATACCCTGCAGATGCGACTGAAGTGACATCTGCTGAATTTGATAGAATCAGATCCCAATCTGTCAGAAATGTAAAGGGTCATAAAATTTACAAAGGCTTTGAGATATTGTTGGGATGCTGAAGAATGTTTTCCAAGATGACTGGTATTCATAATGACCCCCAAAACTTCAGGTTCATCAGAGGCTATACATCTTGAATTCTCAGAAAACAAAACACACTGTTATTGCCTGGAAAAAAAATAAACCAGCTTATATTGTGACTGTACTGGAAACAAATGTACTATACAGGTGCTCTTGCTAACAGTGAAATGCTTCATTCACTTTTTAGAATGTATTCTTTTTTGTAACTAGCAAAATTTCCTTTCCTTTCTTCTGCAGCTATTGCTTCCTACGTTTCAGTGGAAAAGAGTAACATCCTTGAAAGACGTGAGATCAGATGCAGAAAGTCCTCAGGGATACTTCTTGTGAAGTCTTCTGAAATCATATGCTGGCAAGTACAAGAGACATCTCACTGCATAAGCAGGAGTGAAGTTGCCCTTACTGCAAGCATAATTTAACATATTGAATGTACTACCTTGACAGCTGCCATGATGAATAATTAAATAATATAATTATAGACTTTTCAGGTTGCACTGCACTACGCTGCTTACAGTAAAACCTTTTAGGTAATCCATAGCATAGTTTTGGTTGATTTTCTTATGTGTAGCCTTGCCCAATGTGATCTCCACATGATTCTTCATGTACAAAGCAGAGTTTTCAGGGGTTTTTTTTGATTTCGTGCACATTTACAGATCTGAAGATGAAAACTTTGGCTTCAGCTAACTTTGGAAATTATATGTGAGGAATTCACTAGTTCATCACAAAGTTTCCAATCTCCCCCAGGATTCCTCCTCGGACACTTCCTGGGATGACTCCTGCAATCACCACAGTGAAATTGAGAGAATGTTGGTGAATCTTTCACACAGAGTAATGGAATACCTTTCCAGAAATTTGTGTGTAAGCACAGGAAATAGTGAGATCACAGTACTTGCAAGTCATAAATATGATAAAAATCTTAAGATATCTTTATTCTGTTTAAAATCCTAGTAATTTGAAAAAATATGAGATAATTTTTTCAGGTCATTTTTGCAAAACTTCTTTAGTTGCAAAGGTGTTACTTTTAGATTTCTATGGATTTTTTATTCATTAATGTGGTTTTTTGCTTGAAAACAAGTGACTCATCAAAATACAGAATATGCTGTTCAAATTGGTTTAGCATTAGAAGTTTCTACATTTTCAAAACTTTCCATTCTTGTTTCTACAATAGTAGATCATATGAAAAATATCATTTTCACTTCTGGTTCAAAGCTCTCACGTTGCAACTATTTCAAGTTATCCAGTCAGCTGAACAATGGAGGCTTGAATTGAGCTACAATTTCAATCAACAATATCCAATTTCTCATTTACCTCAAGCACTCTCTAATGGTGGGATTTATGCCATGTAAATGTTGAAGGAGGATTATCCAAGACTGTATTTGGTTCTGCATATCTAAAATAGTCTTTATATTGGGGTTCATTATGTTCTAAAACTGGTGACATGAATTAAACTTTAGTGGATCCTTTCCCCCTACATGGACAGTAGGCAGAACACATAGCTTGGTCTACTCGATTGACTTTTAGATTGCTTAAAATAAATGAAATGTACCTATCCCTAAAAAAACCATCTCTGGGACTTTGCAAAGGAATAGGATAAAGATCTGATTACAGGACCAGGACCCAGAAACTATCATGACAATATCTTTCTGCTGTTTTTGTGACAACTATTGTATGAAAGTTATGAAGTGACAGAAATAAAGGTCATTCTGTCAGAATCTTAAAATGTGCAAGCTGAAGGCCCTATTTGTCATTCTTTTTAGCTGTCGTTTTAGGACCAGCTCATTTTACAGTGCATTTGTGTTTTTATGAGAGAATGTCAGATGCAAAAGGTGGTCTTAGATAGATACCAGTGCTTCTATTTTAGAGGACAGTGGAGACATGCATATATATGAACAGATATGTGCATATATATGCTTTTATACAGACTGAATATACAAATGTACGAGTTACAAATTAATATATTTAAGTTTTCGACCTATGTTTCAATATACAGTTTATAACGAGTTTATAAGGTTCTGATATAGTCAGTGATTTGAATTAAACCCTTGATTTCTGCAAAGCAGGAGACAAGATACCCAAGATAACTGAATATTGAATGAGCTATGGATGCTGTTCCACCACAATTAAATTTATGTTCACTATCTTGCTCAAATCTAGTGTGCCTTCCACATATAAAAATAATGAACTACTTTTACTAAATCATTTTAAAATTGATTATATCTGCACAAACATGAGATAAAAAGTTTTAACGTGTTAGGAGTCTGAATTGAAATACAAACATACTTGAAAAAATTTAATGAGAACTATTGTATTGATTGCCTTTCAGAGAATGAGCTTGAGTTTTATAAAAAAACAGATTTTAATTTTATCATGATTTAAGGCCAGACAGCAATAAGGCAACACATAGCTGCTCACTCTACCCCACCTTCCTTAGGATATCACAGGCTCCAGTGAGATGGGAAGAGAAAAGATAACCAAGGGCCTTGTGGATCTAGACAAAGGCAGGGAGGGCTCACTCGTCAGTTATGGTTCTGGACAAAACAAACTTGACTACTCGACTTGGGGAAGAAAATAAGATTAATTTAATCTACTATTAGAAACAACAGATAGAAATCAAAAATAGAGCTCAGCTCCCTGCTCCTGCTATCTCTACCTTCTCCCCACCCAGCAGCAGTGGGCAGGGGATGGGGGATGTGGTCAGTCTCTCACAAATGATCTCTGCCACTTCTTTCCTCTCAAGGAGAAGGACTCCTGGCCTTCTTCCCCTGCTTCAACTCAGATATCTCCCATAGGATACAGTCCTTAACAAGGGTCTCTGATGTGAGTCCTTCCCAAGGACTGCAGTTCTTCACAAACTCCAGTGCAGGTCTTCTTCATGCCTGACACAACTCCAGACATATTCTGCTCCAAAGTAGCCTGCTCACAGAGTCACAGTCTCTCTGGACACAGTCACCTCCTCTGCCATGGACTCTTGCATGAGCTGCCAGCAAATCTCAGTTCCACAATTACTCTCCATGGGTTACAGAGGGACAGCTACCATCTCACCATTACTCCTCCTCCTCTCTTCTCTCACTGACATCACTCATCATTGGGGCTCCATGGTCACTTCTCTCTTATTCAGCTCCTCCTATTACCTCCAATCTCTCCTCTTTTGGCTTTTCCTCTTCAAGATATGATCACGGAGCTGACCAATTGGCTCAGCCCCAGAGGTGGGTCCAACTTAGAAATGAAGAAAGTTTCAATTAAGTTTTCACAGGAGTCACCATTGCAGCTGTGTCCTCATTCCGAGAAATAACTCCACACAAACCCAGATGATATTTGTCTTAGCATTCTTACAGTCTTTGATATTTTGTCCTTCTAGACTTTACCTGAAAAATTGGGATGACTGAACAATTGACCCTGTGAAAGTTGATCAGTGGCTTCTGGTTAGTTCTATATTAATAGGATGTTCTGCTTCCCAAGAAAATATTTATAAAGACACAGTGATTTGTGTGCATTGATATATCTCTTTTTTCTTTGAGAGAGAGGCATGGCTAATGTGTATAATTTTTATATTTAAAGGCATAAAATTTTGAAGGGGACTAATTATATCCCACATTATCTCTTGATGACAGAGTATCAACAACCTATTTTAAGTGACAAGCAATTTGTAGAAGAAGCTTTGCCACTTCTAAATGTCAGTTTAAAATAAAATCAATCTCATCTAGATTATGGATTTTAGAAAGGCATGAAGGATTGGTGCTAAAAACCACCGAAAGAATAACTATGCATTTGAAGCTATGCAAAAACCAAATTTGAAAATGTACAGTGAGTTCTATTAAAACCTCAGTAAATGCTACCTCAAAATGGCTCTGCAGCACGTTCCTTTTGAAGCAGTGGAAAAGAGCAGACTTTGCCGATCCATGGAGTACTGGATATTGAATTTTTAATGATGCTCACCGTATTATTCTGCTCTGATTATCCATTCAGTAGCTGTAATATTTGTAGAGACCTTGGTATCTCAGTACATTCTTGTTTTTCTACTTAACACTTCCTGTGTTAGAAATTTTCTATCCCAGAGTAATTTATCCAATATTAGATCAACTTGTCGAACAGACCGGTAGGCAAATTTGTCCAACAGTAGATTCATGTTTTGTGTATGTGTTGTATAACTCAGTAATGCTTATCTATTTATTTCAGACAAAAAAATACTTTGGAAATGATGTGGGTTTATTCATAATAAAAGTGTAAGCAATTTATGCTTATGTCTTGGATATTGTGCAGTATTTAAGATGTCTGTAGATATATTTGGAAAACTGAATTGCTCCCTTAATTTTCTTAGAAAAATTTAACATCCATCAATAAAATATAGTGCACAAAACAATTTTTTACAAATTAGTTCTGAATCTTTCTAATACTTAGTGACTTATTTATTTCCCTGTGTGTGTAATAAATGAAAGTAGATATAGGATCTTTAACATTTCTATAGTACTATTAACCCTTGAGAGAAACATCTATTTTTGTAATGGAGACACAAGTACACCTTCAGGATGAATAATTAATTATATTATAAACTTTCATCACATATTTCACAGTGATGCTGGTTTTATTCATCTTTGTGGTGGGTACAATTGTCTTGATAACATACCGAAAGTATACATCAGAACACCCAAAGTTCAAAGGTAACTACAAACTCAACATTCCTCTTCCCTCTGCTTTAAATGTATACTTTAAAAGAACCATTCTCTAATGAACAAGGAGGTGCAAATGAAGTTTAAAGATTTTTTTAAATCTTCATATAACCAAAAGACATGGGCCTGATCCTAGATAATCATCCTTGAGAACTGTGAATGTGAGGACCTTAAACACTGGGTAGTCTCCATACTGTGTCATTACAGACCTAGAACTTTCTGAGAGCTTTGTCATACTACATTTTTGATTAAGAGCAAACAAAAAGTTTAGAAATCATTAGCATATTCATTTGAGTATTTGGCCTGGTTATCATTCTCTCCACTTTGCAAATCGGTTGAGTAGGTAACAATGTGTAGCACATCTGTGTTAGAGTTACCTCTAATCTAGTCACAGACCTATACTGTAAAACATCTAATGTAGTCTTATCATCATTACTGTCTTAATTGGGTTTTCCTAGCACATACATTTTTTTTTCCTTTCCAAAGCAAATTCTTGACATTTTAACATTGTGTATGATTGAGATTCTACCAGTAGTTCACTTTCATTCATCATATGAACTGGAAGTGGCTGCTTCTAATTTCTACCTCTTTTTCCTTCCTTACTTCTGACTTTTATTATGCTACTGACAATTTCTGAATTAGTATTTTAGTCTTATGTTCTCATTCCACAATCATTATATTTTCTTCTAGGCAGTTCTTTCTGTCTAGGAACATTTTCTTAATTAGTGGACTCAATTTTTTCTCCTCTGTGTATCTTCATTAGAGTAATTGTTTATTTGTTTACTTGCAAGATATCAACTACTTATAACTCACTTTAAAGGTAACTTTAGTAGTCATCAAGCAGCCAACCACATGGACACAGAGTATGGACTACAGGATCTTTTGAAGTCCCTTCCAACCCTTAATATTCTCTGATTCTGTGATCTTACTCTAATAACAATTTAAATTTTCCTTTGAGTTTCCCTTCTTGCCTGTGCAAGACAACCAAGGTCTTCAATTTGGCATATTTAGAAACTGGTATGATACAGACTCTCTCTGGACTGAGTTCTCTCTCCAGTATAAGAGAATAAGCATGGAACATAGAATCATAGAATCACAACAGTTGGAAAAGACCTTTAAGGTCATCGAGTCCAATCACTAACCCAACGGGACAAAAAAGAAAGCATCCATTAAGAGTCAGGTATGTCAGAAAACACAGTGATTGATAATGTAATTAGAATAACACTACCTATTACAGAGGAATCAGTATCTTTATTCTGCATTAATGAGAAGTTAAAATATTCCCTGTTCTGAATCTTAAAATATGACGATAAATAACAGAGTACCCAGTGATAAGAAAGGGAAAAAGTTAAAGCTGTGAGAATTCATCCTTTGAACTGTTAATACAGTCGAACAACTTCACTCATTTCAGGTCAGATGTCTGAAAAAATACAAATACATATAATATTTGACTTCATAAGCTTTTATTGCTGAAATGAGATTCAAAGTGAAATCATGAGCAATGATCCTAATTAAGAATTAATGTAAATTTACTGTAATTTGTTAACTTTATCTATATATCCAATATTGATTTATTTTTGTCTGTATTATTCACTTGTACTCAATTAAGATTTGTCTCTAAGATATCAGGAAGGATGAACTATTTTTCAAAGGTGACTGTCTTAGTTTATTGGCTGGAGATAGAAGGGAGTCTACATTAGAAATATAATTTTTCTGTAACTTGTGGGAGGGGAAAAATCTCTATCATGAATCACTAGAGCATCAGAATATTTGTTTCATTTTTTCTTAATATTATAAGTTGTAAAGTTTTTGGTTGTTTTGTTTTTTTTACAATAAAAGGTTATGCATTATGTTGTATATACTATAAGGTGATCATAGAATCATAGAATGTTAGGGGTTGAAAGGTACCTTTAGAGACCATCTAGTCCAACCCTCTGCTGAAGCAAGTTAACTTAGATCAGGTCACACGGGAACGAGTCCTGATCTAGGTGAACCTGCTTCTGCAGGTAGGTTAGATCAGATGGTCTCTAAAGGTCCTTTCCAACCCCTACCATTCTAATTCTAAAATAGTAAGTACAAGTATTCATCTGCTAGCTTTTGATTGTATGAAAATACTCATCGGCAATTATTGGCCAATTCTTTGTGCCTATGCTATTTAAGAGTCATTAATATTTTGAAATAATCAGCTGCTCTCAATTTTCATAGCTGTTAAGTGTACTCAGGCACCTACCCTCTACTCTTTCCCCTTGTATTGAACTTGGTATTTTAGGTACTTACTGTAACTTGAGGCAGTTACATAAATCTTTGGGAATTAGATTGATAGGAAGGACTTGAATTCAGCAGAACTGCTGAATGGCTTTAGCCAAATGAAAATGGAAGGAAAATTTTCAAAAGTTATTAAATAAGATATTTCATTTGTGGTACAGGTCCATAAAGGGCCAAAGTTTTATCCATATGACTGATGGGAAAAAAACAATGTTGCATCTAATAGATAGTAACTATAATGCTTCTGTAGTAGCAAGAATTTTAAAAAAATGGCACAAAAGCCAACTGGGGGTCAGTCATTAACAGTGTACCACAGGGCCCAATAGTAGGGCCAATTCTGTTTCATGCCTTCATTAATGACTTGGACTAGTGCCAGAGTGCACCCTCAGAAAGTCAGCAGATGTCACAAAATGAATAGGAGTGGCTGATACAGCATGGGGTTGTGCTCCCCTTCAGAGAGACCTGGGCAGGCTGGAGAAATGGGCTGAAAAGAGTCTCAGGAAGCTTAACAATGAGAAATGCAAAGTTCTGCTCCTGGGGAGAAATAACTGCAGGCAGAGGGGGAAAGCATTTTGGAAAGCAGGTTGTCAGAGAAGGAACGTGGGGTTCTGACAGCCACAAGAGAAAAATGAGTCAGCAATATGTCCTAACAGCAAAGAAAGCCAACTGCATCCTAGATTACATCAGGGAAAGCATTGCCAACAAGCAAGCAGGCCAACAAGGTTATCTTTTCTCCTCTGCTCATTTTTTATGAGACACAGAGTGCAGGGTGCATTTCTGAGTTCCCTGGCACAAGAAAGGCAGAGATGTAATGGAAGGAGTCTAGCAAAGTGCCGCAAAGATCATTGAGAGTTTAGAACATCTTCTGTATGAGGAAAGGCTATGAGAATAAGGATGGTTCAGTGCAGAAAAGAAAAGAAAAGAAATGACATGGGAGGATCCGGTCCTAATAGAAGCAAACGACAGTGCCCACCAGCAAGCATAGAAATGGAAACCCTGGAAATTCCATTTGAACATAAGAAAACACTATGAGGGTGGTAAAAAACTGGAAAAGGTTTCTCAGAGAGGCTGTAGAGGCAATCTGCTGTGTATGACCCTGCTTGATCGGGGGCATTAAGCTATATGACCTCAAGACATCCCTTGCTACCTTAATCATTCTAAGAAATAAGGCTTTATGGCTTTCTGAAAAAAAAATCTGCTATGGCACAAATGTTCCATTAGCCAGGACTGTTTTCTAATATGAAAGTCATTGACTGCAATATTTGGATCTTTAAAAATGTATTTTGTCCCTTCCTCTGAAACTAATCTCAAACATTATAGGATCTCTAAAGAAAATTTCCAAACTTGAATTTAAAAAGAGATCTCTAACAAATGATAAAATTAAAAACAAGTCCATAAATTATTTAAAAGAGCAAACAAAAAGATAATTCTTAATGCTGAAAAAAATACCAAGTTGCATATAGCAAAGTCCTTTTACAGGAACTGATTTTTTTTAACCTTCTCAATGCCAAAATTAAACTTTGTTTCAAGAAGGCAGACTTCTAAAGCTTTCTTCAGTTATCTTCTTGTCTTTGATTTCAAATACAGAATTATATGTTGGGTGATAGAGTGAAGGAAATAAAAGTAAAAAATATATTAAAAATTTATTCCATGGTGCATATATTTTCTAGAAGAACTGAAAATATTGAAAGGTTTATGGAACATCTAAGTTATACAGTTATGGAATTCAATTTTATTAATAAGATTTATAGCACTCAGCTTTTTTTTCTATGATATTCGAAGTATTCTTCCTCATTTTTTCCTGTCCTAGAAAAGCATAGAAATGGAAAACAAAATCCCGATTCTTCTGATACGAGAGACAAAACATCCTAAGGAGGTAGGATTTGACCTAGAGGTTATCAATTCCAGTTGATTAGCTCTTTAGATACTCTCTGAATTCTGCCTAGAAGTGGGAAGCTTTCAGGCCACTTTCACTCTAGGCATAGATCCACTGAAACTCAGGAGCAGTGTATGAGGAATATGCTTAGTATGTTCTGTAATGAAGAAGAGGGAATATTAATACTGACATTTTAACAGACCTATGTATCCAGGTGACTTTCTGTAGCATTTAGAAACAAAGAAAAAAAATTCTGTAAGATCAGCAAGAAGAAGATAGATCATTTCAGTGGGAAGCTTTTACTTGACAATGTTGAGAATATAGTGCACTGAAATAGCACTAAAGATACTCAGCTGGGGGAATTGTTAATGTTAGCTTTGCTTTATAGATTAAGCCTTTTGACTTTTCAAAATCCACACACATTTGCATAAAATTAGTCCTGTCATCTCATGTTACGTTTGAAATGTGACATATATATGTGTCTATGCACAGATGCATATACACACCTGGTTATTTGGCTCTCATTTAGTATATGAAGAATTCAAATTGAAATTCAGTATGCATTCCCTATTCTAGTCACCTTAACTGTTTCTACATGATGCTGTAGGCACTTAAGACAAGAACTCAATTCATACCTTCTAAAAGATCTTCATGAAATTGGGCAATGAGGATAGACAGAGCAGGGTTTATTATGGTCTAATTTCTGAGATAATTGTGACAGCCATTTTCTTATGACTACCATTTATCTTTTAACTAAATAGACCAGGAACTGGTTTTCATAACCTTCCTTAGATCATTACTTCAGGGACACAGTTTCATTGAATCATTTTGAAAGGCAACATAGGGTTGTTCTTTTACAATGAATTTATTTTTCAGGCTGATGAATTTCAACAACTGGGAAAAAATACGCAATTAAAAAAAAGGGTATTTGATAATTTTGAAAACCTTTAAAGACAGTAATGAAGAAACTTTGATTATGTTTAAACATTTAAAACTAGAAAAAAACAAAGTGTCTTGTTTTATATACTAAACAGCATAAAGACTAGACATTATGATCATGAGGATTGACATATGCTACTGAAATTTTAAATTTTGTACTTTTTTCTCTTGTTTCTTCAGTTGTCTCTACATATTGTTACATTTGTTTATTTGATGGCTTCACAGCAATGGTAAGGTCTGTTAATAATTGGGGAAAATGTTTGAAGGCATGAAATTTATTCCTATCACTGACCACAAACTTCTAAGTGTTGTCTATTATAAAATGGCTGAAAAAATAAAATGAAAAGAAAATAAAAGAATAATATTTTTTTTTTCATTTCAGTAACAGATTCCCAAACCTAGATCCTGGCAGAAAGTATTAAAACATGTAATAAAACACTTCAAAAAAATACCCAACCCTTAATCACTGAGTACCCCATATGCATAGGACACATTGATTTTGCCCTTTCACATTTTAATTAAAGAAAATGTCCACACGATTTTAGTGTGTAATGCTTATATCTTCTGCATGTCACCTCACCAATCCCCCCAACAATTAAAAATAGAATATAAAATGCTTTCCTTCTCCTTTCCCAAGAAACCGTAAAATCCTGCAATTAGAATGTAATTGGCCTAAGGTGAGGGTCTTGCAAGCAGATCTGAATTATGTCATCAAGGCTCCACAGGCAGAGAAAGCTTAACAGAACGATGGATGGAAGATACTGTTGGCTTTAATAAGAGGAACAAGGCTTTCAGGATCTCTACCATGTAATTACCCAAAGCAGGAATTGATATCATGCATGTCAAATATGAAAATTATGATCTCAGAAGGGGCAGAAAGGTGTTTACTCAGAAGAAAACAAGACATAAATAGATGTACAAATATCAAGTACATTTTATATGTCACAGCTATTTTTTAAATACATATGAAGCAAAGGTGTAACACAAAAGGGACAGATCAGAGTACTTTGTCAAGCAACATAACTCTGCTTAATTGCATTTTATTTTGGAGTTATGACTGCAATTAAAGGAATGTTGACCTCCAACTTGGCAGGTCACAGCTAATACTGTTGCATGTTTTTTGAGCATATTTGAAGTGAATTGAGTAAGGACTCTGGAGGCATTCACAAGAACTGAAAAAGTTAAAAATACTTATTTGGCACTTCATTAAAAAAAATGTAAAAAGCAGTGGAATCATACTTAATTTACTGTGTAATTTACCTTTATTTGACAACTAGGGTAAAGGGTAAAAGTGTAGATGGTTCTTCTCTAAATATTTATATTTAAAACAAAATGTATCATTGACTGTAGAACACACTACATAGGAGCATTCAAGGGACGACAGGAGTCTAAACTGTTGATAATGCCATAAAATCACTTTAGCATCAAACAAGGACCCATGATTCTAGACAGCTTGTTTTATAACCTTGGATATATTAATACAAAGGTGAAAGTACTGTTAAAAACATAAATAACATCTCATATGTCTGGTATTTGTAAACAAACACCCTGTAAGTGGAGGGAACAACAAGAAAATACGAGGAATCTAGTCCTAGTTTTTTGGGATTATGTTATAATCATGACAAAAATGAAATCCATTTCAATTTTGCACTATGAGTCTCAATTCAAAATCCATTCACTTATTCCAAATTAACTTTTCTGTATTTATTCATACCTGTCTATCTGTGCTGTGTTGATGAGCTTTGTCAAGGTAAAGGAGACTACAAACTAAGTCATTTAGACATTTAAGCTAGTAAACAAAGTTTCTGTGCTTTATCCAAATCTATTGACTGTAAATATATAAAAACTTTAAGAGAATGGATTTTTCCCCTCTGGTTTCTTGTATTGCACTTATTTTGAAAAATCATATAATATGAGTGTAGGAACTCACAGAATCACAGAATGGTAGGGGTTGAAAGGGACCTTTAGAGATCTAGTCCAACCCCATGCAGAAGCAGGTTCACCTAGATCAGGGCATCCAGGAATGCATCCAGGCAGGCCTTGAAGACCTCCAAGGAAGGAGACTCCACACTCTCCCTGGGCAGCCTGGGCCACGGCTCCCTCATCCTCACAGTAAAATAGTTTTTTCTTATGTTTAAATGGAACTTTTTGTGCTGCAGCTTCTTCCCATTACCCCTTATCCTGTTGCTAGATACAATAGAAAAAAGTGCTGTCCCAGCCTCCAGACATCCACCATTTAGATATTTGTAAATGTTAATAAGTTCCTCCCTCAGTCTCTTCTTCTTCAGGCCAAACAGCCCCAGTTCCTGCAGCCTTTCCTTGTATGAAAGATGTTCCAGTGCCCTGATCATCTTGGTAGCCCTGTGCTGGCCTCTCTCCAGCACTTCCCTGTCCCTCTTGAGCTGGGGAGCCCAGAACTGGACACAGGACTCCAGATGTGGTCTCACCAGGGTAGAGTAGGAGGGAAGACAGAATGAAAATGAAGGAGGTTGAAAGATTTTTCCCCTCAAAATCTTAATTGGTTTCTCTGGGGTAATTATATAGCACAGGTTCTTTGCCCCTGTTCCTGTAAATACTAAAATTTTCTGACAGTAAGGCCAGACTACACTTTCCTTATCACTTCTACTGACTCTTTTGTACTGCTTCCTTTCATATAAAAGTAAAGATGGATTATACTGGAGATAGACTTCTACTATCAATTAATATGAGTACATATAATATATTGTTTAGCTATTAATTTCTTTCTGTTTCTGATTTTAAATCTCCTTTCTCCTATTTTCTTTGTTGCATGAATAGTGGGGAAAAAAATTAACTATTCATATTAAAGTTCCTCTTTCACCTTGGGTTCCTTCCCTTAGTCCTGTGTTCTGTACTGATTGCTAAAGAAATAAGAAACTCTATTTCAGGTCATTCTCACCAGATTAAAGAACCACATATAATGAAAACCAAGTAAACAAGAAAGTGATTTTTTGTTTCCAGTGAATGAAAAAGTACAGGAGTCTGAAATGAGAAACCTCTATGGTTAATGAATATGTCTCATAATTTGTAAGAAATTTATAAGTAGCAGTTAAACCCTTTTCAAGTGTGATGTAACTAGAATACACCTACTTTGTTTAAAAAACTTGAAGATTAAATTCTATCCAATAAATGTTGAAAATCAGGGTAGTTTGGTTTCCTGACTGAAGGGAAGAAAGCAGATTTATTTTGTTATCCTCCCAAACTTTAAAATCATTCATTTTGTGTTAGTGTTACTCTGAGGTTTCAGATTCTTTTCTTCAGTCAAAGTGGCACTTTTAGGTATGAGCTTGCATCTTACAAAAAGAGAAGGTAAATGGAAGTTTTAAATACAGTAATTGAAAAAATTTTAAGAAAGATGATAAGAATAGTATGATAAGGCAGGTGAAGCAGTAATGCTATGCATGATGCCAGTCATTTCATGCAATACTAGTGAATAGACAATGCTGGTTCTGAGCTTAAAAACTTTATTTGTAATAAAGGTAGAAGATACAACTGGAGAAAAACTTTTCTTTCCCCATTAGCTTACAACATGTACTCCTCAAAATCAGGAATGCTTTTCTCTCTTTTGTTTTTAAAAAGAATCAGTTCAAATGAAAGTAACAAATATTCTACAACTTCAGTGCAGCGATATGTGGCATTAGATAGAAGTATTGATCATGTTCTTCAGACTTTTCACTCTCAAATCAAAACAGATTTTAGCAGGGAGTTATAGATTCCCTTTTTGCAAAAATATCTTGAATAAGGAGAAGTTCTGCAGTCACTGGCCATTCAGTAAGGGATGTAAAAGCTCTGGAAGAAAATGTAATCTATGACTTAGACAAATCAAATTGGTGCTCACCCTTCAGTTCTGAGGTCAAGGGCTAGCATGTGGTGTGTGTCTTCACAGTTTGGCACACTGAAAATAACTCAGCCCTCTTAGTTCCAGATTCTCATCTAAATACCCTATACAGTGATATAAGTGGAGGTACAGGTCAACATTTTTTCAAAAGTATATTAAATTACATATGATATGATAGTGGTTGGACTCGATTATTTTGAAGGTCTTTTTCCAACCTTAATGATTCTATGATCACTAAGGCATTGATTTTTTGTGATCAGGAAATAAATTTGTTGAGAAATACAAGATAAGTAGTAATTAAGCTATTTTAATGAAATAAATAAATTCAGAGATAGAATCTCTGATTCTCCTAAAAACAACAGGAGTTCATCAAAGCAGATTATAACTATCTTCTATTCAACTGAGAATGTGCATACTACTTTAAACAGATCATGTACTAGTTGTGTATCAACACATACAACCGTTATGTAAAACATAGATTTAGAGTATGTGACTAAACTGCAGAACAGGAAATAAGACTATTTGTCCTTTCATAAGTTCATCCTTGCAAAATGCTTATATATTTCATTAGGGTATAGCTCTATGGAAAGAAAGCTGGAAAAAGATTCCTACAAATGCTTTTTGTAACTTAATCTCTCAGGATTAGGTGTTCATAGAGCAGGATTTGCAGATTTGCTCTTGGTTAAACTCACTACATTCTGATCTAAATCAATTCTCTTGACATCATTAATTTCAAGAGAAACCAAGTGAGGCTAATTTCAAGGACTTTTAAAACTCAAAATCCTGGTGGTCTGACTTTTGCTACCTTGATAAATAACCTGGCAAGTTCCTACCTTTGGAGAAAGGAAGAGTTTTTCATTTGGCTTTTGCTGAAGACCCTAAATTTAAACCTGAAGGCAGGTTGGAAGGCAGTTTAATCAACTTTTGAACTATCTCAGGGTAGAAAAGATTTAGTTTAATTTAACACATTTATTTTTTTTTTAAACTCTCTTCAGGGTATGACTATCAAAGTAGTGTATTATGCAACACAGATATCTTAACCAAATCAAATTTTGCTTGCGAGATATCAGAAAGTGAGTGAACTATATCCCCCTACATCCCCTACAAAAAGCTTCTTTGATGCTTACGTCAAAACCTGGAATTACTTGCCAAAATAAAACCCATCCTACACAAAATAAATGCATCTTTAGCCTTCCTCACTTCTTGTGGGAATTTTCATTGGTCCCTGGTTTGAAACCTCATATTGTAAGTGTCCCTCATATGCCAAAGCACAGTGTGATCTGTGTGTCACTACGTGCTTCCCTAATTGCTTTAGCAATTGCCTCCTGACATTTTTACTCCTGCTCTACCTCAGGACATGCAGTCATCTGTTTCACCTGTAACATAGGGCAGCTAGTGTATGCTTTGCATGAGGGGAAAAAACCTTTCTTCTAAACTCATGTAGTAATTTCCTCCAGCAGTTCAAGCACTCCTTTGATCCCGTGACATACAATTACTTGCCATTCCTGCACAATGGTTTCTTACCTGCTGGAGCTCATCCAGTGCTCTGTGACTTTCCCAGATGTAAGTGTAAATCTTTCACACCTCTAACATTCATTCCTGCAGCTAGGCTTTTTTTTACCTTAGTATCCCTTTGAATGCTAATTGGGATGTCACCATTCTGATTTGAAATGTTAAACTAGGAACAATTTATTAAACTCTCTCTTTACAGTCACATAAAGAATTCTCTATTTTTTCCACACCATATCAGTTTATCAATTATCCATATCAATAGCAAGTATAATCTCTTGAAGGATTTTGTACAATATGATCCAAAATACAATTCAGTGACACTAGTTTTGAGGTTTCCGAGCGTTTTAATGCCAAGGGAGGACAAATTACTTGTTATTGGTTGTTTTAAGATTGAGTAAATACACAGAAAATACAGAATGTGTAAAACAAGACACAAAGGTTCTGCTTGGTATTGGTGCTTGCTTTAGCAAAAAGTTCACCACCTTAATATGATATTATAACCTGTACAGGGACTTGAATAGTTCCAATGGGAAACTGAGCGTATCTAAGCTGTAAGTATCTAAGTGAACTTAGATACTTAAGTAATTTTGATCTCTCCACTGAAAAAATTACACTGAAGATGAAGCTTAGGGCTCAAGCTCCATCCTTGTGCCTCAAGTTACACTTTGTAAAATATAAAGAATGCTACTTGCATATCTTTGGAAGAAGATCTCTTACAGGACAAAAAATATTAGTATTTGAAAATATTAAAAAATATTTGATTTTTAAGTACATCTCAGGTTTTCTTTTTCAAGATAAATCACAAAGAAAACACAACAAACCAAACAGAAACTGAAAGGTAATGTGATGGATTGAAGAGAAAACAGTACATATCATGTGACTTTTCACCACACATGAGATATATGGAGAAAGAATAAACAGTTGTTTAAAACATTTGATATTTTCTACATCAGTCAACAAGGTTTCTTTCCCATTTAGCAGAAGATTTTAGCTGTGTTGTATCAGTGTAAAACAAACTTTAATTAGATTGAATATCCAGTTATAATCTCTCCAGCCTTAATTGCAGGTGAATGCCAGCACCTGCAGTAGGATCTGAGGTTTAACACGTGTCAAAATCTCAGAAATTTTGAAATTCTCTTTTCTGACATTTATATTTTGTGTGAATGTGGATGCCTTGCTTTAATATTCTGTGTTTCAATTCCACATGTACACCCCCTATGATAAGAGAAAGAATGTCTGGATGGAAGTAATCCATATCATTAAAATATCCTCCCATCTTAATTTGACAGCATTTTAATAAGCAGTATTGTTAATGCCAAATGGTGTACTCCTAATTGGATCCAGGTGGAGATGAGGTGGGTAGAAAGAATGAGAAAGTTTTATTACTGTGTTTTTTCCTTTCTAAATCTTATCCTTAACTCACAGTAAAAAGAAAATTTGCAACTTTCATAGCTACAAAGAAAGTTATTTTTCCTTTTTGAAACTAGAATATATCTGCTACAACTTAACAAAAAAGGGGAGGTAGGAAGTTTTACACATCTAATAAACTCTATAGAATATATGACAGTAAGCTTTTATTAATACAAATTTCCTTTAAGTGTTGCTTCTCTCTGACAGGCAAATGCTTGACACCTTTTCCTCACAAACTTTGTCAATTGATGCAGTACTCTTGAGTATACACAAGCCTGTGTGTCCCAACATTGTTCAATAAAATACAACAGAAAGAAGAGTGCGGGGAGATAGGACACAAGGAACAAGTGCTGTTGTGTATACTTATACCTATGCAAAGTTTACTGCTTCTGTTTCAAACCTGCAGGAAGACTGGGAAGTCTTTTGTTCTTTACGTCAGTTGTTCTAAAGAAAAGAAGGTTACCCGTCTCCACAAATTTCTTCTCAACTATAAACAGTGGGAAAGAAAATGAAAGTCGTGTTAGTGCTCACTGCTACAAGAGAGTAAATCCTAAATAAAACTACCCTGAACCTGTGAACATTTAAATCACTTAAACATATGTGGAGTTTCATTGATGTCAACGGTATTATTCCTCTGCTGACTTTAAGCACATGCTTAAAGGATTTGCTTGGCTGGGGCCTGTGAGCAGAAGTTGACCTTGTATTTTTTTTTTGAGTTAAGTGTACATAGACATACGCAAGAAGTGTGTAATATAAACCAGTGCACCTCATACAGGCTTGCAATGACACAGAGAACATCAGCTTTCTGTCTCTTGGATGTAACTTTCAATCATATCCTTTGATGTTTCAAGAATCTCAACATTTTAAGGTAAATGGTTTCTCACTAGATTGCCATTTTCATAGTCAGGAGTCTAATATGTGTCAATCTTTTGAAAAAACTCATCAAGATCAAGATTTAACTTACACACTTTAACGTGTCCTCTTAAGTGCTGGTATTTCTGAAAGCAATCGTGTTTCTTTGGTGCCATTTAATAAAATTAAACAAATCAATCAGTAGCTTTCTCCTTCCATTTTATATTAGGTTTCTGAAACACAGACTGCTTGTGTCTGCTTTATTGAGCCCAGGGAAAATGGTGAGAATGTATGTTTCTTTCAGAACACATAATCTAAGATCATAAACTGTCTATCTATAAAGAACTGAAATGTTTTATTAGTAACCGTTCTGGACACTGTCTGGAAATTAACTGTTCCTCACATGAATGGGAATATAGTGGTTGTGAATCAGTAAAGTATAAACATATTGATATTTTGGTTCATATGCACATTATATGGCCCCTTGCTAAAGACGTAACACTGAGCCGTGTGGTTGCCAAGCAAGAAACAGTGGCAAAAGAAGCTGATAAAGGTAACTTCATATTAATGTGAGTGGAAAGAAGTAAACATTTTCTATATCTCCTTTAATATAAGACACACTGGTCTACATTTTTTTTTTTATTAGCAAGTTCCTCTTTTCACTGCAGATCTTTTCAGTGTTCTACTTTACAGCTAAACTCTCTGAGACCTGATGTGGGATTTAGTAAGCTTTAGATAACATAATCTTCATCTAATGGGAATTTCTGAAGCCAGTCACTAAGTGTATGAATTATTATAAGAGAAGGAAATCAAATTTAATATCAAAGAACAAACTTCAGAAGTTCAAGCAGCGGACAATATTCATTTTCCATCGACAGAATTGTTTAATAAGAATCTATCAGCAGTACAGGAAACACTAGGTACTCCGGCAATAAGTGAATCATGATGGCTTATTTCCTTTTAATTCTATGATCCCAGCTGGAACAAGGTGTGATTGGAGAATGGTTTAATTGTTCATAGACATCTGTCTTTGGATTCAATTGAAAAACAATATCCTGGGCATAAAATGGCCTACAGATTTTTTGACATTTTTATATCTTTCACAATCAAGGCATTGTCAGAAAGTCAGGTAGTAGGGCTCTGAAAAACTTATGGATATATTTAAAGTAAAAGAGAATAAAACCCTGGTAATATATCAATACACACAGCTGGAAAGCAGATGTTCAATTGAGTGCACTCAGTTCTCGGAGAAAGCCATTAAAACTGTTACTTACTCAAATGAGAAATTTCTGTAATTTATTGTTCTGGCATTTTTGATTTCCCCCTTTCCCGTCATTTTAAGCAGACTACAGGACTTCTTTTTTCATATTGTTGAAGCCAATTACCCTAAAAGTATGAGTTAGTGCAGAATACTACATGATTGCTAAAGAATGCCCAAGGCTACTGTCAATCAAATTAGCCAATGACTTATGAGTTGTTTACTGTACTGTGAAATGAAGTGATAAATGTGTGTCAACCAGTAAAATGTAGCATTTAATATTGGATATACCTACTTAAAATAGGTTTTGAGTCAGCTTCATTCATTTCTTACCAGAGTGGCACATATTTTTTAACTGAATCCTGGTTATCAAAGAAGACATATAACATTAAGCTGTATAAGGTATTGATGACCAAGCACCTCAAGCCTTGAAAGGCCTTGTGAGGTCCAGTAACTGACGTGACATGCCACTGAGCAGCCACATTTTCCATCTGCCTGATAAACAGTGGCAAAAAGAACATAACTTTTTTCTTGACTGTTCTCTTCCCTTTGATTCAAACCAATATATTCTGGGAACACCTCTGGTTCAAACCATTCATTAAATGGTGATGCAGAATGAGGAAAGGATTGGGGTTTGTTTTGCCCCTTTTAGATATTTTTGACTAAGTTTCAAACTAAAATCAGAATGAGAAAACACCTCTTCATGTACCAAATTAAGAGCAAGCTTCTCTTGCACAATTTCCTAGACAATGACTTACTAAAATACTACTCTAAGGTCACACTGAAGTGAAACTCTAGACTTCTGAAGCTGTGAAAGCTTAATTAATAGTTTGTGAAGGCAAATCAGAGCATCAGAAGTCCAAACCAAACAAGAGCATTTGTATTTCCTCCAGTGGGAGATGGTTTGCCATTCGCACCAAATGTTTAATTAAAAATTAGATTGAAATGCTACAGAATTCCTCTTCCCATGACGCAGAAGAGAGCTCAACTGTCGGTCTGCTCATAATAGACAAGTACTTCTATAAAAATATGTTAGAAATGTAAAGAAGGAAAGGCTACTGATAACTTTGGCTTTTTCTCAGTATTTAATTTCTTCCTATGATTCCAGAGAAAATTTTTACCAAACATAATGACATTATCTGGAGTCAAAGTTTTTGTGGTTCATGAGGAATGGCTAAGCTTTACTTCTGCACTACTATTTTCTATTTAGAAATAGTTGTTAGATGGAGTCCTTTTTATGCACATTTTCTATTTGAAAAGCAAAAATAAAACCTCCAAATCAATAAATACTCTTTATATTAAGGCAGTACCAAATAAGGTATATTGACCTATAGACACAACTCCCAGGTGATTATCACACAGTTTTACTGAGTATGCAAACAGAAGAATGGATATCAATTGTAACCGTCAGTGCAAATCATCTCTCACATATATGATTGCTCATTGTATGTTTAGTCATTGAATTCAATAGGAGTATTAAATTAGGCCCTTTCTATTACATTGAAAGTACTGTAATGTTATACTGGAGGTGCTGCTACAAAACATACCAGGTTTTTCTACACAGAGAAGCTGAGCAATATATTGAAATACTACCCATTAGTCTTTCAGGCAAAGCAGTTTTGTCCCACTTTTTGAAGACCTATTGATAGGTGGACAAAAATGCATTCAAATTAATATCTATTAATATCTCATCTAAAAGAATTTGTTCCATTATTAAAAGGCTGCAACATGATACAGTAAGAATTTTTTGTGTGTGTTGTCTAAAGGAAAACAGATGTGCAAGTAAGAGGTAGATGAGATATCTGGGGAGTTGGTTCAAGTTTCATTTTTTGTTGCTCATCCATATTTAATGACATTTCTTTCCATAGCCTGGTATCATTGTTTTTAAATGTGCAAATACAATTTTAAAAGGACATTTATTATGACTGCCACAACTGTGGCACTGATCCATTTCATTTTATGCTTTGTTTAGTTTCTTATATCTCATGGTGATCAACTTGATAGGAAACTCCTTACTCTAAATGCATGTGCACTATTTGAGTTCACAAATATTTTAAATTTATGAAAGTAATATCAAGTAAGCTTAGAGATGGTCAGGGTTGAAATCATTAACATATAATTTTCCCTGTTGCTTTGTACATATCTTAATCTTCCTGTCCTACCCTTTTGCATGTTATATGACATCTGGTACTCACAGGATAATGCCTGAGTATGGAAATCTATTGGAGACCAAGCTGAATCCTTAAGAGCACACTCCTCAGCTTTTAAGATGCAGGGGCCCTCATCATGGTGCAAGTGAGAGCAGGAATCTTTTGCTGCCCCTAACATAATTTGTAAGCTGACATGGAAATGTAAGAACAACTATGTCTTTTCCAAGATTTTCCTTTCTTTGCACCTCAAGGGAAATCTTCAATGGGCAGCAGCCAGCTTCCAGTTTCTTTTCAGATCTGTCCAACAATTCAAAAGAGCCAAACACAGCAGGAGGAATCTGTTCCAATACATTTAGCTTTTCTTGGTGGGAACAATAAAAATAAATAACGATCATCATGGAATATAATGAACCAAAATTAATTATTCACACTAAGAAGAAAATGCATATTTTTTTTTATAATCCTGGCTTTGAAAAACTATTGCTTTACTTCTTCTGTCCTTTTTGAAAGTACACTGAGTATTAGAGACAGCATTTCAATGTTTTCCAGGTGGATCTGGGTATGCATGCTTTCTCAGTCCTCTAATAATCTGTGACCTTTCCTTTTCCTGATGCCAAAGCTAAGTCTTTCTAGGCCACTTGGAAAAAAAAATCCTATGATGGGCTGCCTCTGCTGGGCCAAAGCATTATAGTTACAATTTAGTTCTGTATTTTTTTCAGTCCTACACCTTGTAAAAGATGGGAAAAACACACTTTTACCATTGTCTTTATATCATTTCACCAATGCTGTTTTGACTGTTCTCATTTCCCCTTAAAACTTGTAAATCTGAAAATCTCCTCCAGTCTGCCCATCATTCTTTCTGTTCTGATCTGCTCTTGCTTTTAGGTATAGTATGGGGTTTTCTATTGAAGGAGCATGCAGTGTGTTGTCAGATGTCAGGCCAGAGAAGGTGCTTATTGACCCAAATTTAAAAGAAGTGGCCATGCAGCATATCAGAAAATCAGAGACCTGGCCTAGGAATGCAATGGCTAAGAAAGGAGGAGCTGGTAGCAACCCTGTCCTTCCCTTGGTGGGAAAAAAAAGGTGAGCATTCAGTCAGGCCAAACAGCTCTGCCTGGTATGCAGAAGCGTTCTTTGGTCAAGCAATGTAGAGAAAGCTACTGAAATCATTAGTTAAATTCCTGTTGCTTTCAGCAGGGCAGGATTTTAGCTAGAGTGTCTGAAACTAGAGAACACAAGTGACTCGCTGCAGCAAGAGTATTCAAGCCAGTAGGGATGACAAAAAAAGTAGCAGAGTAACATTCTCATAAAGACACAACAGAGCATCCATTTTTCCAGTTTCATGACTACTCACATATGGCTGAGCTCTACTGCTGTGCTTTGTATTTTGACATATTTTGACATGCTTTAAAAAAAATATGCATAAGTTAAGCATCCAAGCGTTCTAGCCAAAGCCTACTTTAGCAGCTCAGCTCAGTGTTTGCTTTTCAAAACGTCCCTCACACCAACTGCAGAGAGCAAAGCAGAGATTCAGCTCTCTGGGGAACATTTGTTGTGACGTTGCCTTGCTGTTGTAGGCTGAGCTCTCAACAGACATCTAATCAGATATTATTCTTCCTTTGGGTTTTCAGTGTGAATTTTGTTACCTCCTAAAAAATTCACTTTCTGTTCTGTGTCAGTGCAAACTTCAGGCACAAACTTTTCTCTTCAGGCATGACTCCTGCAGAGCTCTTGCATTGGTAACTCATACCTTCTGTGATACAAAAGTGTAAAAAATGTTTAATTGCTCCCTTCGCCTGAGCTCAGGAGTTTGTGATGTTTCCAGATTACTTCTATTTTTTCATAATTTGTTGGCAATATTGCCCACCTGCTTAACACTTTATACTAAAGTTCTGATGGCAATGGTATATTTCACCCTGCTGCGATGCGTCTTACACCTGCCTTCTGGGGTTTGCTATAGATAGCAATGCTCTCACTTGACCACTTGACCATGGTAAAACTATACTTCCCTGGAAGTGGGAATCTTACTATTCCAAAAAAAGGATATTAGCAGATCTCTCTGGAATATCTCTGCCAAATTCCTCTACCTTATTGCATTAGAACTCATTTCTTTACAAACATGTAAAAGGAGAATGAGATATGCAGCTATCATATAGTTTATGTATGGCCGTGTTTGTGGAAATGCCCATATAGTTGTGCAAAGGTATATTATTGTCCATGCTTTTTGGCAGACAGTTGCAGGGGTGTGAGAAAGAGAGTAAGAGATAGCAAAAACATACACAGACATTTCCTGGTGAACTGCAACAAGTTTAACAAAAGATAATAAATAAAGGTCATGACTGGAAGGTTTAACCTGCTGTTTGCAGTTACCATGTTTGCCAATGCAATTATAAAGACTAAATGGCAGGAAAAAAGAAGAGCTACCTAAATCTGCATACTTTTCTAAGGACTGCCACAAGGATGCTCTCTCTGAATATTTTTTAAAAGTCAGTTAACAAAGTGATACAGATCTGAACAAAGTAACATTTAGAAAAGTTTAATGTCACTTTAATATATTTTCTGAATTTCTTGTAATGGTGACAATGTTGTATGTTTTGTCCTATTTAAGCAAAATTGTTTGTGCACTATTGTTTGTGCTGTTGGTCAAGTATATACAACTATTTTGCCACGTACTAATTAATATATTCTCTTCTCTAGCATACCATCTAATTTGTACTTTGCCTTTATTTTCACTTATGAAAGAGTGAGTGAAATGTTTCTGTCCTGCAAAGAGACTCTCCCTGCTGTGGCTAATAGTTTGAGTTGAAATTCATCTTCACCCAGAACTCAGGCACTAAGTTTAAGGCAGTCATCAAGCTTTCATATATACTCACTGAAGAGAAATCTCTACCTGATAACAGCTTAGGGTACAATTTGTCTGATCAAATATACATTTCTTTTCTAAGGTGAGAAGAGTTGCATACTAAAGTTAGAATCGTAGTTAAATTTCTATTGACTGCCTAGAAAGAGAGTATCACCTATCTCTGGCTTAGAAACATGTTTTGTAAATAGCTAACACCTATTGAGATTTAGAGAACTAATTTCCAGATGGATAAAGTTAAATAAAATGAATTACAGTTTCTCTGCTATCCAGATAGATGAATGAAACTGCTAAAAACAGCTTCACATTCCCTCATCTTAATCAGTTATCTATGATCAATTTTCTTAGCTCTTATATCTGCATTTGTTTCTGCAAGGTAGGCAAACAAAATTTTACAATCATCCAAAACTAAGATTACATACCTCATATTCCTTCTAAAAACATTTATGCAGAGAAAATGTTAATGCTATCTCCATGAGTTTCTCCACAAAATTATATTATTAATTTTTAATTTATTGAATGAAATGAGATCCTGAAAAAAAACTTTTACATTGTTTATTTTGTTTTTCCTGCTAGAAACATAATCAATAGTGCAAAGTTCTTTGCTGTGAAGTCGACACAATACTGTTTTCTACAGCTCCTGTTTCTGGATGAAGAAAGTAGACTATAAGCAGTACATCCTCCAAATGCTTAAGACAAAATAAAACATAAATTGTTAACTAATATGATAGAGAATTTTCTATTGACCCATATTACTTTCCCTTCAAAGATCATTACCCAATACAGCAGTCTTTGTATCTAAAGCATTAGTAGTCATTTGTTTGCTAAATGAGTTTAGAGATCTACTTAGACATAATTTAAATACCATTTAAAACTCCATTAGGTATGTTTATTGCCAAAATTTAAATAGTATTCTCTTAGTTCTTCTTCACTGCTTTAAAAAAATGGCAAACCCACATATGGCTGGCAAAGCTGATTAACCCTCTGGTTGTCAGTCTCCTCAGGCAAAAGTTTGATACCAGCACGGTTCATTGACCACTGACATTGCACACTAGTAAGTTTCCACTGAAACAGTCATAAAAAAAGAATTGAGAGAAGTAAGTAGAATGGATCAGTCTGTATTGTGTTGATGTCTACAGCCCAAAAAAGCATAGAAAAATCCACAGGAATTGTTAAGATACCTGTCATATCTAAATAAAAGCTGAAATTTCTCAGGCAAAAAAATTGTTCAAGACAAGTTTTTGAACCAATTGGTTTACAACACAGTTTACAGCTCAGGATGAGAGGACACACAAGCATCATTGGAAAGAAGAAAAATATTGATTTACTTCAGGAACTGAAGAGGTTTGGGAAGGGCTTTTTTAAAAAATTAGGAAAGTCCTTCAGCACCGAAAATACGAGTCTGGGAAACTGAAAAAAAAAAACCCAAAAAACTGAAAGAAAATCAGAAGCCTTCCAAAACCTAAACAAAACCAGCCTCTCCTTGCATTACACCTGGTACACAAGTCAGAAATGATCCAAACTTTGTAGTTTCACTCCCTTTCTGGTAAGCCATGCAATTCATGACAACTTCTATGTTGAAGTACAAAGAAAGATGCAAATAAAAGGCTTTGCTAAAATGCCTGAATAAATAACATGTAAAAAGTAAATAATTGGCAGTGTGCAATCATTTTGAAGTGTCTTCCAATAAAATACTGTTGCTCACAATAGTCTGCTGGAAAACTTCCATCCAAACATGATTTTTTCCAGGAAAAAAATGTGTTAAGATACCACATCCAGAATATAACTCTGAAACCGGGGACAGTGAAGAATGAAGTGAGAATCTGCTAACCAGGTCCAGTAAAATCAGATCATTTGTGCAATTGTTCCTACTAGTGTGTAAAAAAAAGACAAAATTCCCCTCCATTCTGCCAAATTTGCATAGTTTGTCATTAACTGCACTTGCAGCAGATTTGATCTTGCCCTTGATTTTATAAGGAATTCCATAGATAAATGTTACCATAGAAAAATACATTTTCAGTCAAAAGATAAAAGATAACATGCATATCTATAAATGTCTACTACATATGATTATCTGAAGAACTTTTGAAATAAATGTCTTGCCATGAAGAGAATAGTGTTGGCTGAATTAATCACTGGGAAAAGCTCCTACTGCATGTAACCAATTTCATCTGGACAGTTACAGCTACAGCACGAAGCTCTGTCTGTGTCAGTTCCAAAATCTCCTCACTCCAGCACAAAACATAAATCAGATATTGAACTGAGCAGGCCTTTCGGACTCTATTCTGGTCATTTATAGTTACACTAGGATGAATTATACCATGTGCCCTTTATGTGGCTCATGGGATGATTTCTCTGCCAAGAATTCTACCTTTCAGACCAATAAAACTCATGGCAGTAAAGAAGCCTGGACTGAAAAGAAGGGCTTCATTATTATTTCATTTTATTAAACAGTTTATCACAGCATACTGAGGTATTTATTCTTTTACCTAAGGATACACAGTCCACTTGAGTTAAAATGTTTGTCTAGAGATGTTATATATACTACTGTATACCAACATGATTTCATATATTTTCCTAGAAATCAGAAGCTCAGTGTCAGCAGTCATGACATGAGAGATACCATACACATATTCTTGAAGGAATATAGACAAAATATATGTTTATACTGGAAAATTACTCAAGATGTTACTGAAAATGAGTCAAACATAAATGAAAAACCTCACATTGCTAAGATACAGATGTTTGTAACTCCTTGTAAAACTGGTTAAAATTCCCTGACCTAGGAGAAAAAAAAAAGTAGAAGCAGGATTCTGTTCTTAGTTGACCTCTTGACACAAAATTTTAATGGTAACATTTGTGTAATGTTGTGATATGTTGAGGTATTATGTTAACAGAGGCCAGATAGATTGAATTAATAGATAGGGCATGTTTGACCAAACAATAGTAGTCCACTAGGAACTTAAGGAATAAAAGGAAATGAAACCAAAACTAGGTCCAAGGGAAGCTGGTTTAATGTTAGGGAGTTTATCACACAACTGTTAGGAACATTATGTTATGTAAAAAGAACAACTGTTTGGTATTTTTGACAATAGAAATTATATTACAACACTGAAAGTTATAGTATTCTAGGTTGTGGTACTGTAATCCCCAAAAGTTTACCATTAATTTCAATTAGAACTAAAATGAGTTCATAATAAATCTCTGTCACATGGAGAAGAGTTTAAACTAAAAATAACATAACACAAAGCAAAAATACCTAAAATAAGAGAATTTTACCATATTAATTTGTTACCCTTATGTAATAAAAGCAAAAAAAAAATCTCTTTCACACTGTTGTTATCAGTATCAGAGATGTTTGATTCAGTTTCTACTTGTTTGAGTGCTTTGATTTATTTTTTTCCTAGCAGGATGAATATTATATTATTTAAAAGAGACAGCTTTTCATTAATTACAGTATTTAATAGACCCTCCTTCCCCCATATCTCCCTTCCTTCCTTCCTTCCTTCCTTCCTTCCTTCCTTCCTTCCTTCCTTCCTTCCTTCCTTCCTTTTTTCCTTCCTTCCTTCCTTCCTTCCTTCCTTCCTTCCTTCCTTCCTTCCTTCCTTCCTTCCTTCCTTCCTTCCTTCCTTCCTTCCTTCCTTCCTTCCTTCCTTCCCTGTCTGCTTGCCTCTGTTCTTCCATCCTTCCTTCTTACAAGCTTTGCTATTGCAATTTAAGAATTCTGTACCTAAATAGCCACTTTAGATTGAGCTTGTTTCCAGCATTTTACTGGCTCTTATTGGAATGTGGTTAACTTTCTTCCATAGCAACCCACTGGAGGATCCTTTGGGATGTTGTGTTTTGGATCTGTGAGAAAAATAGAGTTGATAAGAGCAATATTTTGGCTATCACAGAAACTGATTGGTTCAGTTTAGATGGCTGGAGGTCACCTGGTCCAAGCCCCCTGCTCTAGCAGAGACTCCTACAGCCAGCTACCCAGGACAATGTCCAGACAGATTGTGTACATCTCCATGAACAGAGACTCTGCAATGTCCTTAGGCAACCTGCAACAGTACTCTAAAGTGACAAAATTTCCTTGTTCAGAGGGAAACTCTTGTGTTCCAGTTTTTGCCTTTTGCCTCTTTCCCTGTCATTGGACATCAAAGAAAACAGCCTGGCTCTGTCTTCCCTACACCATCTCTTCAGGTATTTCTGTACATTGATAAGATCTCCTTGAGCCTTCTGTTCTGTCAGCTGAACTGTCCCAGCTCTCTCAGCCTTCTCTCATGAAGGGGATGCCCCAGTCCCTTAATCATCACAGTGAACATTTGTTGGACTCTCTCCAGTATGTCCATATCCTTATATTACAGAGCCCAGAATTGGACACAGTGCTGCAGGTGCAACCTTACCAGTGCTGAGTAGGTGTTATTGTTGAGTAGTGCTATGGCTGATCAGTGCTTGCACAGACACAAGGCTTTCTGGTTTTCTGACTCTGCCTCTTCAACAAATAGGCTGAGGGTGGGAGAGAAGCTGTGAGAGGACACAGCTAGGACAGCTGATGCAAATTGTACAAAGGGCTATTCCATATCATATGGCATCATGACCAGCAATAAAAACTGATCTGGGAGTGGGGAATATCTTTCAAGTTAGCAGTTGGTATGAAACTGGCTGGGCTCCAGTCTGCTTGTAGGAGACAGTGAGTGACTGTCTCTGCATTACTTATTTTGGGGTTTTTAAGCTCTTTGGTTCACTTATTAAACTGTCATTATCTCAACCCATGAGTCTTCTCACTCTTGCTCTTCTGATTCTCTCACCTTTCCCACCATGTGTGGGTAGCAAGAAAGCAGCTGTGTGGGTGCTTAGCTGCTGATTAGGGTCAACTCACTACAAGTGCCTAAGGATGGAAAAAGAAGAAAAGTCTCATATTTTCAAAATAGCTCATCTCACTATCAGACATTATGTAATCTGATTTCTTTATACAACTCACACAAAAGTGCTAATTTTTACATGCATGCAATCTTGCATTGGATTTATGGATGTGGAGAATGCTTTAAGACTGTGAAACCAGTCACTTAAGTACCTAAGCACCCATTGTGCACTGTGTTCTTTAAGTGAACTCTTCAGCATACATTGTCAGGAGCCTTTGGTGCTGCAGTATCTTATCTAGAATGGCAATTCATATTATTTTTCTTATTACTACAATTAGGGGGTTCTTTTGGGGCAGCAACTTAAAAATAATTGGTTTGCCAGGCAAAGAGTTAAATTAATTTTGTGTTCTGTCTTTCCTGTTTAAATTAGACCAAAATTAGTCAAGTGGGACACTTCAGAAAGGGATACGAAAGGACCTCTAATGTTTATTGCTCCCATTGAAATGAACTGAATTAAAGTATCCTAATGTTTATTGCTTGCTCTGAAATGAATACAATTAAGAGACAGCACACCTGAAGGTATTAACATGCCTTGTTCATCCAGCTCAGACATCTAACTCTAAAGTGTCTCAGTTTGAAGAATCAGAGGCACATATTTACTACTGTGGTTAATTAAAAAAAAATCTTTTATTTGCCTTTACTATATCTAGACAAACAATTTCACCATATTTCATACATATGCATGCTTTTCAGTTTCAGAATCTAACAAGTACTGTTACATTATTGTTCCTAATGAGAATGAATTAAAACCCAGCAGAGATGTGACCCAGAACCTTTTGCTTCCTCTTAACTGTCGGTTTGACTTTCTGTAACACTGTGATCAACTACATGCAAAGTGGGAGTTGACACTGCCTCAACTTTCTGCAAATGCAGGTAAAATGGAACGTGAAACTCAAAGCTAATGTAACCTGGTTCTGCACCATTACGTATAATCGGTATCTTCAGCTTTGTATAGCTGCAATTTCATTTAATAGCATGGACTTTGATAAGAATCACATTGTAGGTCCTATTTTTTTGTTGTCTTGAGTGGGGATTTTTTTCCTCCTCTCTTCTGGCATCATAGCTAACTTCTTGCACAATAAGAAGTTCATTTCTGAAAGAAATTCTGTCATTGGTCTTTAATAGCAAGTTAATGGACTGTGAAATCTCAAATTTTCAAGACAGATTTGGTTATAAGAAGATTTCCTTATACATTTTGTGTGGACTGTAAAGATCTCTTTCTTTAAAAGACCTTAATACTCAGCCCATGAGAGAAATTGCATCACAAATCATATCTAACAATGAGATATTCTTTACTTTGCTCTGATATCAACAACAGTTTTGTAAGAACTGCTGCCTCAGGAAGAATTTGCTATTCTCTGTGAATTGATAAAACTTTCTGCAGCAGACTAGAGGACCAGAGGCTGCAGTGAAGTTACAAATATTGGATGAAAGAATTAATACACAACACATCATCTAGGATTTAATAGAATTCACTCACTGTCATCTGTTGCATTATTTCTCTCATTATTTGACATATTTGCTTTATATTTGCTATTCTTGTCTGGACTTTTTATTAAGCATCCTCTTTACGTATGTATGTTCATGTTTATATATGCACATACATAGAAATATACACATATGCATACATATGTAGGAATGTAAAATCTATATAAGCTTACATATAAAGAGGGACTGAGAGAATATGAAAGACAAAGAATGAAGAAGATCATTCCCCTAATTTTAGAGACATACAGACCGCTGTTGTTTCTAAGAGTGTGATACTGAATGAATGGAACTTCTGTAGCATTTTACTGGACCATTGAATGATTTCTCCAAAATAAATGATCTACAGGGTTTTTAGAGCCTCAGTATGGTTCCTCTAGGAAACACTAAGACAACAGTGTAGGAAAAATGCACAGAAATAATTGCACGGTTAATTAATATCTACATGTTCAATAGCTTGTTTTGGGAAAAGAATTGCTTACATTTTTTCTGAAACTTGGCAAATCAGCATAGTTTTGCCTGTTCACTGTTACCTGACTATTTAAATTAGAATAATTTCTAAACATTAATACTATGTATGTCAGGATAGGTTTCTAAAAACATGTTGCACTCAGACTAAATCACAGTTTTTATTTTTTTACATAATATCTCTGTACCAAATGTGTCTGAAAGGCATCAACTGAAACACGAAAATATTTGAAAACAAAGCACAAACTGTCAGAATTTAAATAAGAAAAATGTTTAGAAGCCACCCCACTCCCACTCGTTGTGACTGCCTGCACCAGAAGCAGGTGGTCACTGTTTCAGGGAAAGAATAAAAATGTTCTTTAAAGAAAGAATCTCTTTTTTAATTTATTGAACAATTAAATCTCACCAGTGCATTCCCAGAACGTGATGAACACAGCTAACTCTAGTTGGAAGCAAGTACAAAAGGCAAGACTCTTGCCATTTCCTACTCAGCTCACTCTTCTGTTCATACAGAGCATGTCTGTACTTATTCTCCTGTCCCTGTGCTCTAAATTGCCTGCAGTGTTTAACTGGGAATGCCATTTCCCTCAAATTCTCAATCAGGCATTTAATCCAGTTCAAAGTCTGGCAGCATGTGTCCAGATTCAAGATTGAAGCCATGCAGTCAGATACAGTGTCACCGTCAGTGGTTATGCTTTAGGGCACATAGATATGCTATGTTAACACCAGTCAGAGAGGATAAGCTCAGAATGATAAAGACCAAATACATTCAGGAGTAGTTTTTTTCTTTTTCCTTGGCTTTCTAATTTTGAATCTTTAAAGTACATCCAGGTCTTCTGGTCTTTGGGCTCTGCTCTGCAGCTTCAAGGTCAGAAACATTTTTTAAGGGGTTCTGACCTGAACAGTTGTCTGCAGAAAGAAAGTTTTATATCAAATGCTATAAAATTCTCAGTTTTACTGTGAGAATTGACAAATTATCTTTGAATCATAAGTAACTTTTGCTTTCTCACTATGTGTAAGCCAATGTTTCTAGTTTTTCTCATCGGGTGTTGTTTCCTGTAAAGGAGTGATACATGAACAGAAATTTGGCAAAATAATTAAAGGACAAATGTTCATGATCCTTTGGAGAAAAATAACCTCAGTTTTATTTCAAGATTAAATACATCCATCACATTTTACCCTGCTTGAGCAGGGGGGTTGGACGAGATGATCTGTAGAGATCACTTCCAACCCTTACCATTCTGTGATTCTGTGATTCTGTGGTTCTGTGGTTTTGAGGTGCTAATTAGACATATGTATAATATTTTGTTTTGCAAAAGTGTTTACTAATAATAGTATCAAATACATATTTATTAGTAGTGTCCTTATTCAGCACTCATATTACAAGGATCATTAAGGTATCATAAAATTTTCAAGACTTGCCTTTCTCTAATAAACTTGAATTCATGCGAGAACATGTCAAGTATCTGATCCATTTTGTAAATGTTACAGCTTTGCCAGGTTACACATTACAGACGAGAAAGCTCCTCTAGGCTTGCTTAGGACTCATGAATTCACTGTCATTCACTTTCATTAGGTGTGGGATGAAAAAAAAACACCCTGAAAGTTGTCAATATTTATACATTCATATTTAGATATTCTGACATTTCCACTATGAGAGTGATATTGATTCAAGAGAGATGAATGGAAGTGTTGACATTTTTCTGTTGGAAAGTTTTCTGTTGGCATTAATTAAGATTTCTTAAACTTATGGACTTTGATAGCCTTAAATACTTAATTTGATATTTTTGCTCAAGAGATATTGGGGAAGGCAAGTATGAAGATTGCTTGTACTTCAGTTTTTTGAACATCCATCACTAGGAGTAGGATGTCCTAAGAAAAACTCTTTTGTCTTTTGTAGCATCTTTGTTATAGCAAATGTTCCCATCATTCATCAGATGTAGTAATTTTCTAGTTATGATTCTCCTCACAGGCCATTAAATATTATTCCTTAAATATTCACTAATACAATGGTCTTCTGGAAATCCTGCTGATAGTGTTTTCACAAAGTAATTTTATGAATCTAGTTTAATAGGTGATTCAGAGTCAAGACTAATTCAAGTGTTCTGAATACTCTCTAGACACATCTTTTTCTCTCCAATGATTATAGGTTTACAAGTATATATACAATAAACAGGTTTAGCCATCTATGCAAAACATATACATACACCTGCTTCTGCAGGGGGGTTGGACTAGATGATCTCTAAAGGTCCCTTCCAACCCCTACCATTCTATGATTCTATGATTTCCCAGTTTGATGATTATATTACTGTACTGGTGACATGGAGGTGTGAATTCAGACGTTGGACAGCACCATTCTTATATTACAGGCCAAGTGGGTATAGTATGACTAATCAATAAATATGTGCTTGTGGATGTTCATTATCTAAGAGTAGCCTTTGTTATCAGTAGTATTCACTGCTGTTTAGTATACTTTATTCTTCAAGATGTCATGTGAATATGTTAGCACCTAGACAGCTAGAGTTCTGAGGGCTGAAATGCAAGTAAGAAAATACAATAGGAATGCTTCGTATTTAACAACATTTTAGAAGTTTAAGCTGATGCTAAAATCTTCTAATCAGCAGGTTATTAATTGGATAAAGATATAGAAAAAATGCAGTGAGAGACGGGATTAGGATTTAATACACAAAAATAAATACATAGTTTTGTTAACTAGTGCTGGGAGTTTAGGAAATGCAATCTGTTGATAGCAAAGGGAGTCTGACAAACAGCCCATAGATGGTGACAGAAGAATTTAAAATTGGTCTATAAATGTGAGAAAGGATCATAAGACTTACCAATACAACAGAGAAGTCCTAATGTTAATCAGGAAGTAATAAGATGGGATATAGGGCTAAAACAAGACAGGGAGAGTTGAGGTTCTGTCTTGTAAATCAAGACACAGGATTGAATAGGGATAACAAAAATAAAATTAAACATGTAGACTTCTTGGAGTTACATTGCTGAAGATATATAAAGCTGGTGAACATCAGAAGTGTTTGACAATATTAAGTCTCTGAGAGACAGAATACAACATGCTGGCCAAAAAAAGAGAGAAAAAGGCAGTTAGATGGCACAAAACTGAAGGAGGCATCCGGAAGGATATATGTAACCAGGAAATGAGAAAATCTGGATAAAAAAGAGAGTACAGACTAGTAAAGAAAATTGCATAAACTGTGAGCATGAAACCTGGATATGGTATAGATGTAACAGATGGAATATGTTTTCTCTCTTTTTACCTGAGACAATAAATTTTCATGAATAATATGAAGAACTGAACACTGAACTGACAGCCTTGTCACTGAGAAAAACATGTAATGGTAAGTCATGTAGAATGTTTGTGGTGCTGTATGAGAGATCCTAAAGAGAGATGAAGAAATAGGTATGAACGGAGCAATGAGGCAAAAAGGGGAAGAGTGAGAGATAAAGAAATGGGAAAATCAACAGGGAAGGCTGCAGGTAGTAAGGTGGAGATGCAGAAAACATTCGTTTTATGGGAAATATTATGAGAATACAAAGATCCAAGGATAATGTTTAGATATAAATAAACAGAAGTGAGAAAGACAAAGAAGAAAGGAAACTTGTCCGATGAACAGAGGGAGAAAGGAAATAAGAAAGAGAAACAAAAATCTAACAGTATGTGTGGGTTTTCTGAATTCATTCAGAAAGAGGAGGTAGACAGAAGTTAATCAGCTTAATAAGGACGGACTTCCATGTCTGATCCAAATGAGCCATGAATCCATTCACTTAATGGAGAAATGTGTCCACATTGAAGCAGGTCATGAATAATCAGTATATTATCTACACATTTCCATTAGCAAAGATTGATCCTCTACAATGTGCTGGTGATGTGGATCGTGAATATCTTGACCAAGGAAATATTTCCAGAGCAGTCACAGTTATGTGAATGGCAATATGTATAAATGAAATAAAATAGAAAAAGAGAAATCATGGTGCTTTTTGCCTTTCCTGGTTTGGTGCTAACTGTAAGAATCAATGAAGAACTAAACAGACAGTAAAAGACCTTCAGGAAAATGGTTGTGTTTATGAAACACTTGTATTTATTTGGAGCACTGTGTTTTCTCTTGTTTGATCACTAAAATAGGTCAGTTGAATTGCATGAATAACAGGGAAACATCGAAGGAGTGATTTTATTAATCTAGTGCTCTCCTCGCAGGATCAGAACAATCATCAGATTAGGAGGATTAATTTAGTTTGTGCAGAGGAAGACACAATCACTGTTTTGAAAAGCATCTACGGTGTATAAAGTGTCAGATAGAGTATGCATTATAAAAAATGGCACTGCTCACTTTACCATATATTCTACTCTGCTATATTTCTGGTTTTCACACTCATTAAGATTTACTGTATTGAGTTCTGAGAATTTTGATGGCCTATGACAATTACATTTGTTCTTGATCTCTTAAGAATGTTATAATCTTATGGAAATCAGGGAGACATATAAATAGTAAAAATTATAAGGCTTTTTTTTTTTACTCAAGTTGTTTACTTGTAACCAGACATTTCCATAAAGGAAATTAATTGGACTTTTTTTAAAGCTTGCTTCTTGGGGACTAGTCTTGCAAGATTCTATCACAATACATCTATCCTTACACCCAGATCAGGAATCAATTCTGAATGGCTTCCCTATCCAGCCTGCATCTCTTTCTGTGGAGCCTGAGGTACAGAATATAGAATGAGGAGGGGTAATCAGTGTAAATTCAGTGTATATCTTTTCTCATTCTGAAGACATATGTGAGTGCACAGGCCTAGAGCTTGGAATTTAATGTTGTTCTGGGAAGATACACACTCTCTTCAGCCCCCTTCTCTTCTCACAGCTGAAGCATCGTCAGAGGAAGTATTCTATTGTAAAGGGATTGCAACCAGGTCTTAATAACAAAAGACTTTCTGCTTCTGCCTCAAGTCTCCTCTCAAATTTAAACTATGATATTTAGGAAATCTCCAGCAGAGCTATGCTTCAACAGAACACTGGATGTCTTCATAAATGTTCTATAGCTATTTGGTCCCTCGTGGAAGGCAAAGTCCATGGCTCGGTTCAGCCCAATCAATTACATTTTATTGGCATGACAGAATCTGACAAAGTGTAAATGAAAGAGCCAAGATCCTCAGGGGTTCTGGACAAGGTAAAAACAGTCTGTCCCCAGTGTTCTTGATGCTTTCTGTAAGTCCTAGAGGGGCAGAAACTATTTATCCACAATCATTTGGAAATTATCTTCTCAGGCAAATGTGGCATTAGATTCTTATAGAATTCCAGATCCCAAATGTAGTTCCTTCTGCATGTTTACCCAAGTATTCTTATTTTTATATTGTTCTCTATAAGGATTTAAATTAAATATATTTTTTCCTTAGGCTGTCATACCTATAGAGACTTTTTGCATTCAACTGATGAGCAAGGACCATTAAGGAATGAAAAAATGATGTTTGTCTTGTTTTTTATACTAAGTTAGGGCAATAGAACTACAGGAGTTTGTATTAAACAAAGAGCTTTGCCCATTTATTCTAAAAAGTGAAACAAATACCTCTCCTAGAATTATAAATCTCAGGCTGTCAAAAAATCATACTAATAATTATGAGATATGTCAACATATCTCAGCTATTTTTGCTTACCACTTTTGTTTATTTTCCACTTTTATATCTTTTGACACACAGTATTTATGTATTTTGGCACAACTAAAAAATTAAACTAAAATGAAAGTAGAAAAAAGTTGTCATAATGTAATAATTTCAGTAGTTTCTGCTACTAGAAAAACCTTCACCATATCTACCAAAATTACTCATCTAAAAGACCAACTGAATGGGAATATATGAATATGTAAGCGGGAAAATTAAACAATTACAGACCTCTCCATCTTTCTTTGTAAGTCACCCTTTTGAGACTGCTGATCAGCCTCTGGATTTTTTTCTAACAAACTAACATCTTTGGTGAACTGGTGAGGTTTCAACAACCCCGACAGATTCAGAACAAGCTGCTCCATGTATCTCATGAATTATTTTGTTAAAGTATCAGAATTTATGTTCACCTTTTTCACCTTGGGTTCATATCTGACTGCCTCTCTTCTCTTCCTGTTCTTCCCCACCCAGGATAATTTAGTTCATTACTCTTACCTAGGTGGAAAAATTTGCACCTGCCTTTAGTGGCTCGAAACCTGTATGTCACGCTAACTTTGAGTTTGAAATCTGTTTTCCAATCTGCTTACAGCCAGACGGAGCCTGGTGCTCTCCGTAGATGTCATTAGCAAGCTCTTGATTCCATTTTCCACGCTGTTAGTGGAAATACTGTATTATTCAGGACCTACTGGACCTAAACAGATGCATTTGCTACATCCTTCTGTTTTAGAAGTTATTGATAATCATGCTCTTAGTACAGGTTTCTGCACAGTCTTCAGTTTCTGTTATCTAATCCATGTTTCCACAGTCACCTTGTGAGATGTCTTATAAAGCACTGTCAAAAGCCTTAATGAAGTTAAAATATATACATTTACTGCTTCTCCTCTATCTACAAGACCTGTTACCCTCTCTTGCTAGGAAGCAGAGAGGCTTGACATGATTTATTCTTGAAAAATTGATTTTGAATGTTGCTTGTTGTGTTTTCATTTAAGCTCTTTAAAAGAAGAAATAATATTTTTAAACCCTGTTTTTTGAAGAATTAATATTAAGTTGCCTAGATCTTAGATATCTTGGCCTTTCCTTTCATCCATTTTTATGGTAGTACTATATTTCTCCTTTTCATTTCTCACAGAACCTCATCCATTGCCCATGAACTCTCAGAGTGAATTTCATTTATACTAAAAAATTCATAAATTTATTTTATTCCCCATATCATCACTTGTTTTCACAGTTATTTATAAGTGGGTAGAATTGTTCTCTTGCCTGTTTTGTTGGGTTTTTTTTCCCCTCTCTCTTTGTTGTCACCACTTTAGTTATTCCCTGCAAATCAAGTTCTGTCTGTAGCACTGTAAACACAAATCGGGACACACATGTGAGGATGTATTGGGACATACATACATACACACTCCTCACTACATTCGGAGTTGATCCCAGTTGCGTGAATCAGGAAGAGTGGCAAAGTTAGGATGCATACAATGGCATCCTGGGATGCATCAAGAAGAGTATAGTTGGCAGGTCAAGGGAGGTTCTTCTCCCCCTCTACTATGCCCTGCTGAGGCCTCATCTGGAGTCCTGTGACCAGTTCTGGGCTCCCCATCTCAAAAGGGACAGAGAACTGCTGGAGAGAGGCCAGCACAGGGACACCAAGATGATCAGGGGAATGGAACATCTTTCACATGAGGAAAGGCTGTGGGAAATGGGGCTATTTAGTCTAGAAAAGAGGAGACTGAGGGGGGATCTTATTAACATTTACAAATATCTAAAGGGTGGGTGTCAGGAGGTTGGGTAATTTTTTTTTATGGTTTCTAGCAACAGGATTAGGGGTAATGGGATGAAGCTGGAACACAAGAAGTTCCACTTAAACATAAGAAAAAACTATTTCACTGTTTCAGTGAGGGAGCCCTGGCACAGGCTGCCCAGAGGGGTTGTGGAGGCTCCTTCCTTGGAGGTCTTCAAGACCTTCCTGGACATGTTCCTGTGTGACCTGATCTAGGTGACCCTGCTTCTACAGGGAGGTTGGACTGGATGATCTCTAAAGGTCACTTCCAACCCTACCATTCTATGATTCTCTGATTTTATGACCTTATAAAGTACTCATTCACAGTTTACAGAGAAATTCTTAGTGCCCCAGAATTTGTACTTTTTTAAAAAACAGAAATTAATAATTGTTATAATCTGTAAAATTATTCTGTATTAATGGTGTTGGCAACACTTCCATCAAGACTGTAAACACTTTCTCATATATTCTCAGATTAGAAGTTTATTAAAAATCGTCTGTTTAAGATGAAATTTGGACATATCTTCAGGATTTAAAAATTACTCTTTTTTTTTAGATTTTTGCCAAAACTAGTCATACCAATTCTAATTACAGCCTTGGGAAGTAGAACTTATTTGGCCATGCAAAAACATTCTAGTAAACTTTTCTGATGACAGCACACTCAAAGTTGATATTTAGACAGGTATAGTTTTAGGCCCACAGATATGCCTTTTGCCATCCACCTGAAAATGTCTTCTATTTAAAAAGTGGTATCTCAGCATTCTCATAAGCTCAGTAAAGATTTATTGGAGTTTTGGTTTTCCATCAATCTTTTTAAAAGAAAGATTTTCTCTTGACTGGAACATTCTATGAATCTGTGTAGGTCCATGTTCGATTGCACCTCCTATGAGTGCTGGTCTGACTTGATAATTCTTAAAGATGGCTGTGATGTTATGTTCATTTCCTAGGCTTCAGAGGGAAAGCAAGCTTTTTCTCACAGTTTTGTTAAAGAAGTAATTTGACATTGAGTAAAGAAACAATTTTATTTTTAGCAATCCATTTTAATTCCTGTGCCATTTCTATAGATATGTGTCTGTACAGTGGTTCTTTATCCTCTCTTCTGTTTAATCATACCTAGAAAAAGAATTTTACACATGTTCTTTTCAGATAATATGATATTTTCAGAAAAGACTTGCGTGTTGCATCATAGGCATCTTCTTTAGGATGAAAAAATCTACACCAAATAGAAACATTCATTTTAATTGCATCTCTTCAGAGACCATAAAAGAAGTCACGTACAAAACTCTCACTCCTTGAGGGGCTAGTTAGGAAAAAAATTGGATCTTACTTATATTTTAGTCTGATAAACCAAGGCATATGGAATTAAGACAATAAAGAATGTTTATTGGTCCTATTTAACAGAAACTAAAATTTCTCTTAAGAATGTCAGGCCTTACTCCCATGTATTAAAAAAAAGCTTCACTTATACAGAGGTCAGAGAGGGAATCAGTATCAAACAGCTTTAACAGTGAGACACATTTTTTGGAACGTGCCATAGGTTGGAGGTTTTTTGTTATATTTCTAATAACACAGTCATATTTATCATTAACATTTTGAAGGTATGGTAAGGTTAGGTAATGCTTAAAAGAAGCATTAATAATTGGGAATTCTTATCCAGCACTTCAGAATGCTTTAGATCTGACTATTACATTGCATGCAGTTAAATGTTAGAGATAAAATATAGTCAGCAGGCAAATGAATAAATGAATAATTGCTTTTGCAGAATAAAAGTCGTTTCTGACTGTGAAGACATAGGCTTTCATAAATACATCTGCCACTGAAGATAAAGCTGATACTGCCTTTCAGTGTGTGGCCTTATGAAATAGAAATCTTGGTATAGATCTTACAATAGCATGTGCAATATATTTGATTAGTGTACTGCTTTTGGCTGAGGTAGCTAGTTTACTCCACACTAGCTACCATGAGATTATGTTTGTGATTAGTGCTGTAAACAGTGTTGATAGCAAAAGGATGTTTCAGTTACTAATGAGCAATGTTTACAAAGTCAAGGCCTTTTCTGTTTCTCACACCATCCCACCAGCAATTGGGCTGAGGGAGCACAAGAAGCTGGCAGGGGATGCAGCTGGGACAGCTGAACCCAATTGACCAAAAGGATATCCCAGAACATACGGTGTCATGCTCAGCATATAAAGCATGGGGAAGAAGAGGAAAGAGGGATGTTTGGAGTGATTGCTTTTGTTTTCCCAAGCAATCATTACACTTGATGGCTCCTTGCTCTCCTGGAGATGGCTGAACACCTTCCTCCTGATGAGAAGTGAATGAATTCCTTGTTTTGCTTAGCTTGTGTGGGTAACTTGCTTTACTTATTAAACTGTCTTTATCTTAGCTCATGAGATTTCTCACTTTTACAATTCTCTCCCCTATTCTGATGTGGGGAGAGTGAACAAGTAACTGTGTGGTGCTTAGTTGCCAGATAAGTTTAAGCCTCAACAATTAGTTACCAAAATCATTCAGGATGCATTGGATTTCCTTCCTTTAGAAGTGTGGGCTGAGAGCTTTTTTTCATCAAAAAGAAAATGATTCAAATAGCTATTTGACATACATTGTTCATTAACATTTCATATCTTTACTGATAAAGGAGATAAATAGCTCCCTGGGCTAGTAATTGCCTATGGAGTTCAATGCCTTCAGATAAAAGAGTCCAATAAACTACTGACTGAGTAGATTAGAAGTCCTTTTAAGGATTTTGGATTAGTAGGTATCTCTAAATGATATGAACCTAAGGTTATTTCTACAAAGGGGCTTCATACTAGTCTCTGCAATGTAAGACTCTAGGTTTCTGGCACTCAAGGTGGCATACAGACTCTGGATGCTTTTATTACTTGGGTCATCTCTGAAGAAAGTTTGTTGCCTTACACTGGGTATTGTAAAAACCAGGAGAGATTGATATGACTTCCTGAAAGCTGGCTAGTGCAAAAGGCTGAAAAGCAGTGTCTGTTTCACTACTCAAGGTAAAGGAGAACTTTCCTTTGCAGATTGTTGTCCGTATTCCAATACCTTCCCCAGTGGAATTCCTTCCTCATTTCTTTTAAACCTGGAGAAGTAAGATGTGACTGCTTTTGTATCATTGATTACTGAATAGCATTCCCTGGATGTAGGAGATCTGAGTTTGATCTCTCAGGCTGCCTTCTAATTTTCATAGCCTCTCCCTCATCTTCCTGAAAAGTGTTCTAATTGACAGAACAGTTGTCTCAGCTTATGAAAGCATCCCATTCTGTGTATTATGTGTGCTCTTGGTAAAGAGCAGAAAGCTGCAGGTTGAAAAGCAGATCCTTAGGCCACAGGAGTGGTTAGTGCAGAGCTCACAGGGGTGAGATGGATGGATCCTGTCTGAGTTCTGGCTGCCTACCAGAATAGGTGGTACAGCCATCAAATTTTGCAAACACAGCAAATATTTGTGTGCTATATGAGGAGGTTGCAAGATCAGCTACCATAATAGTTCTCTCATCAACACAAGAGAGTGCTGTCTCCTGTTTAGCAGAAAGATAGCCAACTTTTATCTACTGTGCTGTTTACATGTTTTCTTCTTTTTTCACTCCCTTCAATATCTCACAGTTTCATTAAGCCAGTTGTTTTATCATTTGAGAGTGGAGAAGTACAGCTCACTGAGCACCCAGACAGTTTAATTTAATTTTCTCAGGTTTTTAGATGGGGGCTCAATTTGATGTGACCCCTTGAAAATGAACCCAGCCCTTTCTGTTGCTAATCAAATCCTGGCAGACTGCTACATCAATGAGAAGGGTTTAAAATTGTAGTAGCATTAGTTTGTAGAAAAGTTTATTTTGCTACAGCTGATGTGATAATGAACCTTCTCTTTATCCATTTCAGCAGACAGAAAATTTGATCTTGGATAAAAACAGCTTTGTAGTGAGGAATAAAAAAATGAGCCTACTTTTTTACTTATTTATGGCAAAGTAATTTCAGCAGAAGAAGGACAAAAGACGGAACATCTGTCTTTCAGATGTTAGGGTTTTGTCTGCACTTTCAAATTTTTGTTTGGTTTATTTTCTTCATTTAGTGCTATTTTGCACTTGAAAAATTAGGGGTTTTTTCTCTTACCCAACTACTTTTATCTTCTTCTATGTGGAAGAGTTTCCGTCTTCAGATCAATCACTTGGATAGAAAAAGGATGAGTTATCCTTTATGGTTTCTTCTCAGCACTCTACTGCATTCATCAGGGTGTGCATATTTTTGACTGCAGTGAATGTAATGTACATATTTTATAGGAAAGTCAGATTCAGTCCTCTAGTAGGGAAGAACTTGTGCTGAAGATGAAAACAAGTTGATATGCAATTAAAGAGCTGTACACTTCAAACAGAGGTGAAATGCGTGTATTTTTCCAAATGCATATATTAAAGCCATGAGACTGACATTTCAGCAGGTCACAGACACTGTGTGTGCTATGGATGACAGTTTAACAGATAAGAGTTTTTTGAAATATTTGTTATTGATTTTAATTATCTAGAATGTGTAACTTTGACGGAATTCAACAAGAGCAAGTGTAGAGTCCTGCATATGGAAAAGAATAACCCCAAGTACCAGTACAAGTTGGGGAATGAACTGTTAGGTAGTAGCGTAGGGGAAAAGGACCTGGGGGTCCTGGTGGGTAGCAGGATGAGCATGAGCCAGCATTGTGCCCTCGTTACCAAGAAGGCCAACGGCATCCTGGGGTGGACTAGAGGGCTGTGGGCAGTAGGTGGAGAGAGGTTCTCCTCCCCCTCTACTCTGTCCTCATGAGACCACATCTGGAATCTTGTGTCCAGTTCTGGAAGGACAGGGAGCTGCTGGAGAGACTTCAATGCAGGGCCATAATGATGATTAAGGGAATGAAGCATCTCCCCTATGATGAAAGGCTGGGACTCTTCATTTTGGAGGAGACTGAGGGGTGACCTCATTAATGTTTACAAATACATAAAGGATGAGTATCAGGAGGATAGATCCAGGCTGTTCTAAGTGATGTCCAATGATAGAACAAGGGGTAACAGGTATAAAGTGGAACGTAAGAGGTTCTAAAGAAACTCAATTTTACATTTTTTAATGACCAAAGGTCATCTTTATTACATCCGTTACAAACGAAGATATTCTGCAGGCCTTTCAGAATCATATGTCTGAAGTTTGTGGCAGAGCAAGAACAGAATGTTTATCTCTAAAAGAAAGAACCATTCATGAATAACTATGTTTCTGTTGTTTACAATATCAACCAGAAAAAGACAGGAAATTAATCTTAGATTAGAAAAAATATTTGGGGAAGCCAGAAGAAAAATGTTAATGGTAAACAATATATTTGTTTATCTGGAAAAGATCATTTTGATGTTTTAGCTTATATTTTCCTCTTCAATGTAATAAAAGATAAAGTAAATTAATTACATTTGTAAAGTGAAAAATTAAAGCAATTTCAGAAAGCCTTAATCTATTTTTCAGAAAGGTCTTTAAAAAGCCTCAAGAGAAACAATTTTGCAACTGGTAAAAAGTTATTAAATATTTCAATGCCAAAAGAGAAAAAACTAATTGTTTACAGTGACACTCCATAATGAAAGTCTAATTTCTTCTTGTTGTTGTTCTAAAAATAATCACACAATATTTTTTCCAAACACTTGCACTTTACTGATTTCTAATGGAATTCTTGTAGGGATTTTGTTTTGAAAGTGTGATGGGTCTCACCTGAAATTTGTGAAAGGAAGTATTATGCCTATTGATCTGCTGTGGATTGCCCTCTGTATTTATTTGTAGATATATATGTATTCATACTATGGTTTAATACCAACGTGCATGCTGCAACTGCACTGTAATTGAATCTCTTACATGACTTTCTTGTTAAGAAATTAAACTAAAGGTAGGTCCACGCTGTATATGCAACTCCAGATTCAGTCAACCAGAGTTATAGGACCATTCCCCAGATCAGGTAAAACTTTCCTTGCTAGAGATCCCAAAAGCCTCCACAGAGTTCAAGTGTGATCAGGTTGCTGGGATTAGCCAGACTGAAGGTCTTGGTATGCTTTGAGTGGATTACTGGATTTAATGTCATCACTCTAAATTGCCTGTGCTAGATCTCTGTCGTGCCTTAAGTGACTGCAGCCAACAACTGTGATTCCCAGCATGGAACTGGGGGTCACATTTGAAGAGATGGGGTGCCAGCCCACTGGGAGGTGGACAGCATTGGAAATTATTACACGCACACACACACACAATTGTTAAAAACACACACACACACTACTGTAGCTGCCATTTCCCAGTTGAAACTGATAGCTTGTTGTGTGAGCATTTGTCTCCCACACCATACTCTTGGTGGTGTCTACGTTTGATTTCCTGCCAGCAAAGCAGAAGGTGAGAGACATTTATGTCGGCAGGCTTCAGTGCTCACTGTAGTCCGGTGGTGTCCTGCTATTTGCAGCATCCTATGCTTTTCCTTACTTCCAGTTCACTGGTTAGCAACTGAGTTTATAATGTCTCTTGTTTGAGAACAAATAAATTCAGTTTAGAGTGGCATGGTTCATGGGAGACATCTCACACCAAACATCAAGTGAGATGGCAACTCTCCAGTGACAAGAGAACTCACAGTTGCAGCTGAATGCCTCTCAGCTATTTGCCTTTGTCAGGTGCTATGAATTCAGGCCTGCCGAAATTGTCCACTTGTGCTGAGAATTTATAGTATCTTTTAGAAGGAGAACAAAAAAGAAGTTTCTGACACGGACAATTGCATGTCTCCTCTTTGCTACTGCAGTGGTAGAACTTTAGATTTATTCTGTAAATAAATCCTGACAAAAAAAGTATCTGTTAACATTTTGTTCTCCAGTCAGAAAACTGGTCTCAATATTATCCACAACCTTTTCATGTTAACTGCATGTGTGCAAATGTGTATTAAAAAATTACACATTTCTTAATTCATTTTTTTCATATAGCAACAAGAAATTCTGTTCATCTAGAAAATATATTGTAGACATTCTGTGACACTGTAGTGAGATATTTTGTTTGTGCAACCTTGTTTTTCAATCAATGAGAATTAAGAATAGAACATTCAACCTGCTTAAAATACACAGAAATTGTGAATATTTAGCTGAATATATGTTGCATGAGCATCAAAGTACAACATCAGCCTAGAAAGTGTTTTAAATCTTAGAACAAGTTATTTAAATGAGATTGGAGCTCAATTACCTTTGTATCATAAGGCAAACACATGACTATTTTCCCAGGTACGTGAACAGAACTTGACAGAAATTTTTGAATCCAGGAGCTAATTACAGCTCACACCTTAAAATGTTGAGAGAGGACTTGCTGTGAAGGAAAAGAAAAATAATTTGGCTTGCAGTGGTAGAGTGAATTCTTATGTTCAGAATTCCTTTATTTCTGTACAAAATTACGGTTCAAATTCCTCAGCTAATCAAGCAGCCCAGTGTGTCAGTAGAGAGATACATACAGTCAAAGATGACACCCATAGATGACCATTCTTGACTAACCATTACCAGGTTGTTGAGAGTGCCATGATGTTTTCATCAGCCTTCAGTGAGAAGGCTTTCAAAGCACAGTGTGAATTTCTGAGATGATTTCTTGGAAGGTAATACAAATTAACTGTTTTATCTTTCACATTTTCTGAAGTGTTTGTGTGCAGTATTTTTCTTGCTATAAAATAAGCTTAGGAAGGAACAAGAAATTCCATTTACATTACCAGTAAAGACACTCTATGTTTTCAGGTGATTGACAAGCCAATTCCAGAAGAATAGAAGGCAAGTTAGACCAATAAACTATATTCACAATATCTATATTATTTCTCACAGTAGTTTACAGTACTTACTTATGAAAGAATATAAGATCATTACAAGGATTATAGTGAACATTCTCCAGAATATTCTCTCGGCCTCCAGCAAATTCACCAGTCCAGTGTTTCCTCACGTAGAAAGAAGATATTCTCTGCTCTTGAGAACACAGTTCTGAGAATATTGCTTTTGGACACATAAAAAGTCTTTATGTCACATATCCTATGGCAAGAATTTTAAAGTTGAATGGGATGTTGTGTGAAGAGGTAGATACAACATCTTTGTTTAGACCTGGTAAGTTTGCACATTGTTCCTCAGTAACTAGATCTACCTCCTTAGGATGGCGAATCCTCATCTATTTGATCCTTCCACATAAGGAAATCATTCTGTGGATTTGATTTCTTTGGTCATCTTCCATCAATCCCTCTCTATTTGTACCATATTCCTCAGTGACAGAGAATCAGAACTGCACAGTGTAAAGGACATGGGAGAATTATAGGTTTATGCATTAGAAAGTGATCTTTCAGGACAAGGGGTAACGGGATGAAGCTGGAACACAAAAAGTTCCGCTTAAATATAAGAAAAAAACTATTTCACTGTGAGGGTGATGGAGCAGTGGAACAGGCTGCCCAGAGGGGTTGTGGAGTCTCCTTCCTTGGAGGTCTTCAAGAACCACCTGAACATGTTCCTATGTGACCTGATCTAGGTGAACCTGCTTCTGCAGGGGGATTGGACTAGATGATCATCTAAAGGTCCCTTCCAACCCCTACCATTCTGTGATTCTGTGATTCTATGATTCTATGCTTTGTTCCTTGCTCCTTTCCCAGTGGCTCTTAACACGTAATTTGCTTCTTTTAACTGCTACTAAACATTGAGCTAGCATTTTTTTTTTTAACAGTCTAGTTCTTTAGTTCATAGAGTATGCAGAATTTAAGACTGTTTGTTCTCATGTTCATCAACTTAAACCTGTCTACACTACTTACCCTCTATTACAGCTATGCTAATGCCAATGATGCTTCCTTGTTGAGTCTAGTTAATTGTCTCAGCTGTGCAAGGTAGAGATGCAGTTGCTAAGGAGAATGATAGCATGAAATGAAGAGCATTATTAAATATGAGCTGACATCTCATAAACATGTCTAATTTTATTAGGTACATGTAGAAAATATATTCACATATCTGACTTGTTGATTATCTTACCACTCATTCAGCTTCCTGCTTCTTTTAAATATCTACAGATGTAACAAGAACAAAATAAAGTCATAACAATTACATTCCATGTGTTAGATAAATATGACTGGGAAAGAAGTGTTCTTCATACTACTACCAATCTTCTGCATTAATTCTACAGTCTCACAGATTTGTAAGAAGTTACATCTGAGTTGATTTTTCCTGTGTGTGACATCTCATTTCTATGTCTCAGAGTTTATGTGTAGAGATTATGAAATGTCAAATGCAAATGTAGAATGGATCTGTGATGTACAAAATAGTCTCATACTGATATTGAGCTGACTATTCCCTTTAAATGTTAATGAAACTGTTGTAATTACTGAAATACCAAAACAGCCTAAGTGCTGGAGATAACAGCTGTAGCCCATTACTCCTAAATTACTGGCACAGGCACAATCTTGGCAGAAAGAGTTGTACAAGAACATGTTCATCATGCATCCTTTTAAAGTAAGGGATAGAAACCAAGTCCAAAGAGCACTGAAAGAAAACCAAGGGACTTTCTTCTACTGTAAAAGAGTATAAATGTCCCTATCTCAGGTGTAAACTTTGTCCCTATCTCTCCACTCAACCTTTTTTGTTTTTAAATGAGATATGAAATCCTGATTACATCATAAAATTGAACATATGGTAAAAGAAAATAAACCTATCTAAAACTTTTTTTTAAATAAAGATCCCCTTGTTATAGTTAAATCTGATTTTTTTAATTATGACTACTTGTTCTTTTTTATTTTTTAATAGGAAAATTGATTATGTTCAAAAACAGAGAGGAAAGAGAGTTAAATAATGGAGGGGGGAGAGAGGCACTGTTGCATTTTTTTGTGTGGTGTTTTTTTCAGGCAGCAAGCATGTGGCACAGATGCAGTGAAAGAGAAAATAGAGTACTTGAATGGGGTAAGTAACCTCAAGACAAAAAATGTCCAAGGGCTATACAAGCATAAACTAGGCAGTAAAGAACCAGTGATATCTATACTAAAGAAGGCTGGTGACACCTTGATTCTTTGATCTGTGAACTGTGTGACAGGCTTGCAAACGGATAGTTTATTATCTGGGAGGTGAATAGCAAAGTCCTACAGCGTTTCACAGGGTTAGTATGTATAAAACAGCCATTTAGATGTGCGCCGGGAATAGAGCGTGGGAGGAGTTTGCTTCGGCATGCAAGGAAGTTGTACGCGTGTCTGTGCCTGTATATCTATGCGTATGTGCTTGTGTGGAGGACGGCGCGGTACCCAGCTGGTCACAACAGCTGCAACTGGGAAGATCCACACCGAAGCTGACCATGGAATTGCCAAATCCTCTTAATTCACCTTCTGATGACATCGAAGGTGGCCCAAGCCCGATCGAGACCTTGTTTCTATTTTCGAGGAGGATCGCTATCGTTACACTCCATTTGAATTCGGGAATAAGCATCTCATGACGCCATGCTCCACTGCATCGGAACTGTATGAGCAAGGCGGTCTTGCAGAGAGAGGGAGAGAAAGAGAGAGAGCGAGCCTTCCCAGGCTGAGAAGAAAAAGAGACACTATCTGGTTTTGTTGTCTGTGGGTTTATTTTTTTTTATGAGAAATCTACAGCTCGAAGGTATTGGAGTGATATTTCTGTAAGCCTTGTCTCAACAGCACTAAATTTATTTGTATCAACAGCAGAGCCAGATAATTCTGCTGTTGTTCTTACAGGGATCTGTTGTTTCATGGATTACATAGGGAATTCCAAAGAGCAACAATCTTCGTGTTACCTGACATTATACGAGCTTAGTCATCCAAGACAAATAACTCATCTTTGAAAGGAGTTTACATCTCACCTAAGCTTATTTAAGTGGGCAGTCTTTCCTCAGGTTCAGACACTTCATTTCTTTTCTTTCAGTCATTTTTGGAAGTATGTTTGGCATGCAATGTAATATTGATGTGTGGTGTTTTACGTAGCTACTTTCTCCTTTTCTTTTTAAGAAGTTTCTTTTTTTCTTACACACAAATAAATGTGAAAATGCAAAATGGGAATTCATTGATTCAAGGACAGACAAGCCCTCTGAAAGCACGTTGGTTTGTGATGAGTACAGGGAGACTATCTGGATTTTTCCATCATCGTTATTCCGCATCCATGTAACTGTGGAACAGTTAAAAGCCCGATATGGTAATATTGGGAAATAAAAGTGACAAAACTAGTGCATGGATAAATGAACATTAGCATGATAAAGCATTGGGGACTTGTGGTTTTTTTTCAAATTGTATTCTTCTTGAAGCAAAAAAGAAAGAGTTATTTGAAGCAAACATTTACAACTGGATACGAAGGTATTTGTAAAGAAAATTACACTTACAATGGAAATCACAGGAAAAAAAATGGTCTTATACCTTAGCTGCATGAAAATAAAAACATGAAATGCTCCAACTGATATTATTGAAAATAATTCAGTGATTAAAAATCTGTGACGAGAAAAAAAGTAGAACAACGACTTTACCTGATATGGTAATTGGATAATAAGATATATTTTACTGCAAATCAATTTCCTCATCTCACTTTAGAAGCACAATATAGCTCTAGCCAAACAGCGTCTTTACAGTCCTATGGATTGACATCACAAAGCCACAGCCTTCTTTTGAAATCTATGGAACTGTGATAAATCTTCATGGCTCTGTATTCTAAAAGAAGAAAGGATTAAAGAAAGATTTTCAAGAGCGGCATATTACCTCTTCTACACTATTTGGAGATGAAAGGATTGAATTATGGTGGACTAGCAGTTATCAGTTTTCTTGGGATTAATAATTAAATATACTTTATAGCAAAAGGAAAATAGTGCTACGCTGTAAGGATTTAAACAATGGGAAACTGTTTAAACCATTGGGTTTAAAGATGGAGTTATTACTTATGAGCATAAACAATAGGTACAGAAAATTTTCACTTAAGATAGATACTTTCATAGTTGTATCCTAAATCATTAGCTGAGAGAACCATTAAAACAACAGCTATCCTAATATAACTATATTCATTTCTTCATGAATAATGTAAAATGAGTTGTAAAAGACAGCACCTCTCATCCACAGATGCTGATTATGGTTTACCTGACTAGGTTGCTGTTCTCTAAGATCTATGATAAGTACTGCTCTGATCATAGATCCAGGAGTCTTCATCTGGATTTTCAGCTAGGAAATGATGAAATAAGTGGTGTTTGGGAACCACAAAAGACAATAAAATGCAGCTAGGGAGAGAGACTGCCTGATGCAAACAGTAAGTGTGGTTTGGATTGCAAGGATTGTGTTGTTTCCATGATAAAATTGTGCAGGTTGGGTGTTCTCACTTGCTTTTTTCTTATTTTTCAGGGTAACTTGGATATATTTCATACATGCAGGCATTTGGGTCCATTTTACATTCCATAGTACAGAAACTATGCGACTTCTGCAGATGTGAACGTTGTTCACCATCATGTCAAGTGGCAATGAGGTATCTCATTCCTTTGCTTTAGAAGTCCAGTTCAACAACATAAGAGTTCTTTATATATCCGTGGACCCATAAGCTAAAGACAATTTTCCATCTCTAGGTTTATTGAAGGTAAAAAATCACAATCATAAAATAGGCTCATTATCATTATAATTATCTTAAATGAAGTCTTTCTTCATATTGTACTCCTGACCAGCTTTATAAAAGGCTATGTTTAACGTGTTATCAGCAGAAAAAAAACCCAAAACAATTATCACAGAAGCACAGAATCTTAAGGGTTGGAAAGGACCTTGAAAGATCATCTAGTCAGTATGAAATGTTTTGATTAAAATACTAATTCCAAATCTTTTCCCACAGCTGAATATAGTCACTCCACTACTGAGGAATACTTTATACCTTCAGAAGTGGGCTAAAGTTAATCCAAATTTAAGTAGGACAGGGCTCAATAAAGCACCTCAAACTGTTTTTACAAAGTCATTGAAAGTTAACATGAATTTTTATGAGGTACTATTTCTCCCATTAAAAAAAACCCTAACAAATATGAATCAGAATTTAACTACCACATGTAAATATGCATGGAGGTATAATGATTACAATGCATTGATTATAATATGTTTAATTTGTCTATTATTAATGTCCCATATAAAGAAACTTGAAAATCAAAGTACATGGCACTAAGAATGCAGTTGTCAAATATTCAACTCTAAATCACTTTACGATATTTTAAATAGCTGCATAAACTTTCTGTCTTTCAGATCTATGCTTGCAAATAGAGGTCATGTAACAAATCATCCTCTCACATAAAGCTGTTGCTTCATTGTTGTTTTTCTTCCTAAGCTGGTGACATAAGCCTCAGAAAAATAGGTTTACAGGGAGTTCAAAGGATTCCAAATAGGCATGAAGAAAATCTCTGAAGAGACTTCAAGGTCTCTGTCAAGCCATGGAAATGAACAGATATTCCTTGATCTAAAAATAAAGCCAAAACCATTCTTATACACCCAGTATTAATGCTCTGATTCTTTATTATGCTTGTGAACTATCCACACATAGGAGAAAGTTGAGGTTTTTACTCAGATAGGCAATTTGTTCCAGTCCACATCTTTATTTCAGTTGAAGAAACCTTTTATTAGCTCAAACAGCAACTTTCCCAGTTCAAAACACATGTAACATTTTAGTAAGCTAGATTTATGTCAGGTAGGTCATGAACCTTTATTGTATTCCTGTGGTAAATAACATCAACAAGCAGAAAAGCTGTTGACCACTTGTAGTGAACTGGCTCCCCTATTTCAGTTTGAAGACAGTTTAAATGAAGCAAAAAGAGGAAAGCTTGCATAAAGCTGTAGAAGCCACAACAAATTGATTTTTTCCACTCTTTTTGTTACCTCATGGAATTTCCACAACATAAGAGCCAAACATAGTTCCAGTTTGGATTTTTTCCTTCTATTTTAAGCAGAAATTATACACTTACCACAAAATATGTTACACATATCCAAAGTCTAAACAATTAAATGGGTAAACACTTTACTAAAGTAACAAAATAAATATTTTTCTTCTTATATTTGCTCTTCATTTGTTTGCAGTAGTATTTTGCCATCTTTTAACTCACTGATTAGGCAGTTTATATAAAGTTCTCTTGAACAGATTGCACTTCTCAAAGGATTATCTGTTTCATACCTGAAAGTATTACACAAAAGCTTATAATTAAGGGCACGATTTGTGAAGCTAGGCCAGCAAAAAGCTTTTAAATCCCTGGCATCTGCAAGCCTGTGTGTCATACTTCCTTCAGTAGTGTGGGCAGAATCTCAAATCTAACTTTTTTTCTTGGACTATCTTAGATTATTGAGAGCTATCTCAGGTGCTTATATCTTGCTTTGCTGTGTGCAGTACAGTCATATTCTCAGGGTATATCTATATTGCAATCAGGAGTGTGATACCTACATACATAAGCATGCCTGTGGTAGCTTTTTCTTAGCTGACTCAAATGCCAAGAGAAATATGGCAGCATTTCCAAAGTGACTGTATTTGTTCTCTTAAGCCATTGGGTATTTAAATGACTGGCTCACCTTTTATAACCTATTATTTATATTTGAGTCAGAATGGCTAAATATATGTGGATTTTGAACATACAAGTTGTACTCTTGCACTTTTGGTATGGCTTCAACCTAAGTCAAACATTCACTAGAAAGGTGGACTTCCAACTGTCAGTTCATCCTATCCTGAAATATAGAAAGCAAAGAACGAAACACCATCTGCAAGGGATTTTTTCCTCCAGTGACTGCAAGGTGAAGATGATTAACAGAGATGATTAGCTTGGTCCAGCTGTCTGACTTTCAGTTGGATAAAGTTAGATAAGGTGAATTACATCCTGAATAATTACTTTATTTCTTTGCTGGGCTGAGTATTGAAGGTGATAAGGTTATTTAAAAGAGCTCTGATTTCCACTGGACAGAGGGGATATTCTTCCTTTCATCACCAATGTTTCCAGCTGTTCACATTTCAAACAGAGCCATGACTTGAGTTCATATACCCAACACAAAAAGAAGAAATGTTTACTTCCATCTAGATCACTTCCTTCCTCCAGTCATACACTTACAGAAAGGTTACAAGGGACCTATAGAGATGATCTAATCCAGGCCTGCAACCAAAACAGGTCCACCTAGATCAAGTCACACAGGAACATGTCCTGGTAGGTTTTGAAAAGCTCCAGAGAAGGAGCCTCCACAACCTCCCTGGGTAGCGTGTGCCAGGGCTCCCTCACCTGAACAGGAAAGAAGCTTCTCCCTATATTCAGGTGGAACTGCCTGTGTTCCAACTTATGTCTGTTACTTCTTGACCTGTCACTGGGCACTACAGAAAAAAAACTGACCTGTGACACCCACCTTTTAGGTATTTATAAGATTCTCTTGTTAGTCTTCTCCAGGCTAAACAGCCTCAGGTATTTCAGCCTCTTCTTGTCAGAGATGTTCTAGTCTCCTCATCATCTCAATAGCACTCCTCTGGACTCTCTTGTGCTTCTATCAAAAAATTAAAAAGAGGATATAGGAGCTGTAGGAAAACATGAGGAGAAGGGAGACTGCTTCTGGTTACAACTGTACAGATGCGTGTTAGAACAGGATGACTATAAAACCGTGGTCTCAAAAAATACTCTTCAATGGCTTTCCCTCTTGGCTGGCTTAAGTGTTGCATCAGTGAGTATGCCATTTGCTGTGAATCCCAGCCAAGAAGCCTGGCTCCTCTCCATTTAATACCAAGGAAATTTTGGGACCCTTTCAGAATGTGAATTCCAAGCCCAGAGAAGCCACTTGGCTTTCAGACATCACAACACTGAGTGACATTATTCCACTGTACCTTTTCTGAACCTGAGCCCCGCAACAATGACACGTTTCTGCTGGAGCTGCTGATGTGGAATTGGATCCAGTTGCTAAAGCTTCAAGAATGAGGATACCAAGTCATTACTGGTCCTTGTTTTCAATAGTTTAAATGAAGATACAGATGCTGATTTCCTCTTGGCACCAAAATCTTTTGGAGGAGCCTTAAGAGCCTTCTGGATCCCGAAGCAGTTCCTCTGAGCATTTCCACAGCTGGATAAGAACAATCCTCACCAGCCTCCCACCTCTCTGCGTCAGCTCTTTGGACTGCTGTTTCATTTTTGAAGGAAACAGGCATCCATGCAGAAAGACGCTCTGAGTGCAGAAGGACATCCAAGGTATAAAAATAAATGTATTTGTCCAATTATTCACCGTCAGCCCCAAGCATAAACACACATTATCTAAAAATAGAATAAAAATGTGATACATTTGATACAACAGGGGACTCTGTTGTGGAAATTTATTCCCCTTTCCCATTCCCTCCCCTCCAAGGAAAGTGTTTCTGGAATAGGGGGGCATTTGTTCTCTTTCTTTGTGCTGATATTGGGGTTTTTTTTAAATGAAAATTCTGGAATTTTGCTGGTATGAGATTTGATTTAACACATTCCCATTTTAAACAAATCTACTATTTTTCATTATAAAAAACATTGCTTTGTCTTGGTAAGTCAGGTACGACATACAGCCCCAGCCATAACAATTCTTTTTCACAGTTTACAAAAGATATATTTAAAAGTAATATTCTAATTAGATTAGTGAAGCAGTTTAACAGACTAAGCATATATTGAATGAGTGAGCATAAATGTTTAATCTGGAATGATCTACAGGGAGACCCACAATTAAATTTTTCTTCCAATGCAAAGTTCCACAGTCTTAATCTTTGCACTTACATATGTCAAAATAACAGAAGTTAGTTTTTAAAAAATAGAGAAGCAGAAAAATCCACATTCATTCTCTGAGTATTATTACATAGGCTTGTATGTGTACATGTTTCTGCATGTGTTATGTGTACATGTGGCAATGAATATAAATGTTTCTGACGGTGGGAGTTTAGAAGGAATGCGACTCCTATACAGAAAATGTTGATTCTCTGTGTGTCTGTTAGCATTCATTTGGATGAGCTGCAACACATGAATCAAAGCACTTCAATCTACAAAGATATTCCACACAACACATCTTGGTTGCCATAGCATTTATCATGCAAAGTCTAGCCCCAGTTCATTGCTGAATTAAATAATACATCTCTGAGGAGCTATATATGCAGCACAAATTCTGTAACATATTCTGTGGCAGAGAAGCCATGTCAATATAGCAGCCATTCTTACCCCACCAACCATGGATTTTTATCTTTTCATGCATTCATTCATGTCTGGGATGCAGAGAGCAGCAGATCTTCTATCTCTTAAAGTATGCACTTCCGAATATTTGGCTCCTTTTTGCTTAATTTGGAGCTTAATTGAAATTGCTTTTTCTACTGCTCCCTGGTCTCCATAGTGGATGAATAACTGGCATCATTTTCCTCATTCTCTTACACAACGTGTGCTCCTTTCAAGTTAGAATCTGCACTACGTTTTTTTAGGGCCATCAGACATTAAAGGCCAGTCAGCTCTGCTCTGACACTTTTGTAATAAGGAAGACTTGGCAAATAGGATCACAGCCTTGGTTGCAGGAAGTCTAGGTTCAAGCTGTCATTCTGGCTCAGATTTCTTGTCTGGCCTTCAGAACGACCACTAAGAGTATCCAAGCATCAATGCATGGCACTCATCTTCTGTAATGATGGACAGAGATGTATCATGCAATACCACTGGAGAGAGCATCGTTAAAAGCTGACCTTCCCTAGAATTTAGGCCTAAAAAGACATCCTTGCATACAGAAATGAAGCTCAATCCAGAAACAGTCAGGATGGTACTAACATAAGCATCTAGGTTTTTGTAGTGCATCTCTTCAAGCACATTTTAAGAGAAAATTGCAAACACTATGAAGTTTTGGCCTGAAATTCAATGCTGAAAAAAGTTTGAGCCATATTCTCCATCGTATATGAAACTTGGTAATAAACATAAGAATGATTAATAGACCCAAGTGAGGACTGGACATGCTACAGATCTGAACTGTTTCTACAGATAAATATAGAAACATCTGGTGTCTTGAGCAGGAGGTGGCTCTTGGGCTGCAGGAATGCTTCTAGCTTTGACTTCTAAATGCTGCTGCTCTGCCATATCAGGCATCCGAATAATTTGTCAGGCAACTGTAGCTGTTTAATAGTTGTTTCTGTCAGTACTAACTGAGAAGTTGCAAAGGACCTATATTAGTGTTTTATATCACACTGCAACACAGATGACATAACTTTGTTTGAAATGAGGAGTTTATCTTAAAGGCAGTTTGTCTGGATGAGACAAGCAACTCGTTGAAAGATGTGGTTGGGAAGAAGAAAGCACAAAGAAGTCTGCAAATAACACTGCAAAACAAAGTGCTCATCGGACATAATAAAGGTTCATTACACAGATTAAAGGATTGTTACTATCTAGCAGCAAAACATGTGCTTTGCCAGAGGTTTAGATTTTTAATTTTTTTTTGCTTAATGGCATGGAGTAAGATTTATGAGAGGGAAATTGCATCTTCTGAGCACATCAGATGAGGCAGCAGCAGACGTCATTTTAGAACATTAATTCTGACAGGCACAGTGACTGAGCAATGCTTGGAGCTCTTGCACTGAACTAGGCTGTGTTCCCAGATGTAACCTTATGTGACTTCAGTTAATCTATTCCAAAAAAAAAAAAAGGCAAGTGATTTTGCTGTCTTCTCTTCTGAAATGTGAATGTTGTGGGTAAGCACAGTTTTATAGTGGATAGAGGCAGGATAGACACAGGTTTAGACTTTGTAGTCTACTATCTCAGTATGTTATCTCAGCTATAGGGTGTCATGAGGAAAATTGTGCTCAATCTCCTTTTAGTACCAGTGAACTGATATTGAAGAAGAAGAGATCACATTCACACTTGCTGCAGAATGCAACACTTAGAAATATCAAGAGATGGGGATATCAATCACTTCTGCCTACTCTCTATCTTTTATAACATATTTTGGAGGAGGAGCATGGACAAAAATAGCAACTTGGAGTCTGATTTTTAAGTTGTGGAAATATGTGGTAAACCAACAGGGTTATTGGATGTCAGAAAAAGGAGTAGGAATAATGGAGCAGCAATACTAATGACTCATTTAACTTATATTTTAGGGATTCTTGTACATAAAAGATTTATTTTTACTACCCATAATTTCATCTAAACTGCTTCCTGCTCTATACAAATCCTGCTCTTAAAATGTGAGGTGTTGATCAGTCTGTATAATTTGCTGAGAACTTTGTATTCTTTGAAAAGACAAAATCATTTGTCAAAACCTAATTCTGTATTGCTTTTGTTTATCTTAGCTATTGTTTATAAATCAGAACACACTGATTTATATGAGACAGCTCACAATGATGTACTTCAATAACCATAAATTAAAAAAGAACAGAGCATGAAAAGAATACAGTTAATTGCATCAGATCGTATCATTAGGCTAAACAGTACAGGTTCAGACATCCCTCTGCACACAGAAGGGAGAAAAGAAAATGCTAGGTGAGAAAAATATGACAGAAATAAGAGCTAAAATAATGTTGATGGCACAGCTTTTTAATGAAGTTCTCTGTTTCACAATGCAGATTAATTTGTATTCCTTCCGGGTGGTTCATTATAAACCTGTGCCATTCCTCCTTCTGACATCATCTTGTCATTTAAAGTGCAGCTTTCCAGTAGTCCAAGGAAAGCACCTTAAAATAGTCATGCAAATGTGGTGACAGAAACAAAGCTGCAGATTTGAAATATTTAGTGACAATCATTTGCATTCCAGCTGCACAGTCTCTGAAACATTGTAAACATTTGTTAGGAAACATTTGTGTATGATAAATAGAAACAATAAAAATAAGATTATTATTTAAGTAAAGCTTCTTGCTGAATTGTTTAAAAACATGTGGGGGGAAAAAATGTGGTATGTGCTTAAAAAAAGACATTTTTATAAGAGTCAGTTTATCATAGCTTCTGAAAGAATGAGAGAAAAAACATCTCTGCATTCACTCTAAATTCTGAGAAAATTCTTAATTATTATTTCTGCTCCTCCTTTCAAATCACAAGGAATTAGAACTAAAGTCTTACTTTGATCATAGCCTTGCTAGAAAACAGTATAAACTGTACTGATATGCATGATAGTTCTGTTTTGACTTTAACATGTAAGGTATATTCTTCAACATAGTAAAAAAAAAAGAAATGATAGTATTCTCCAATAAATCTTCATTCTAACCAGCTACATAAAACAGACAAGAAGATAAACCTTTTTCCTGAAAAACATAGTACTGCTGACAAGTAGCCTTTGAACTTCCCTTTCAAAGCCTCATAAAGGTTGAGACGAGTAGAATGGCTTTGTAGTACCATGGATGAATCCCAAGCTCATTTTGCCAGCCTATAAGAAAATGAATCTGTGGCATCTGTAGGATTACAGAAACTTTTAATCTGTTAATGTTTAAAAAAAGAAAAAAAAAATCCTCAGTTTATTTGAGTTCACTGTCCTGCAAACATACTTCTTACTTTAGAATCACCCTTACACTAGTTTCGATGTTTGGTATTTAAACTCATCTGTAAACTTTTTGCCTTGAAATAGTGGCTGTCCATCGTACCGTAGCCATGCAAACAAGCATGTTCTGGCCTAAAGTCATAGCTTATCTTTGTTGAATTGATTTAAATTAAGTAATAATTACTTCTTAATTTAGAAGATTCAAAACCAGTAAAAATCTACATACTCTGAGTCACGAATTCCGTTCTTGCATTTTACAGTGAAATTTTTCTAAAGTCTCCTTTACGTATATATTGAAGTTAGGGGGTGATGATTATACTGATACAAATTGCCTCACAGGTTAAGATCAAAACCGTCATTGCTTCTATATGATTGTAAATGACAAAATGAGCAATTAAAGTTTTAACCACATGAGGAGCTAATGATACAAGATTCAGTACCCAGATGACAGCCGTGCAAAGCAACCGACATGTGCAATGATATTTTATGTCCTTAGGAGATGTGGGCAAAGGAGACAGAATATATTGACGGCAGGAATTAGTCATTTATACTTCATATATCAACACAGCAGTTAGATTCCATCAAAGGAAATGTGCAAATTATCATGTTAGAAGCCCAACAGTGTAAAGTCACAGGGTGACTTATATATCTTTATATATCCTTAGATGGATACAGGGTGTCTATTGAGGTAAGATAGAATGGAAGAACTACCAAAAAAAGCAGATGATAATGTAAAAATTTAAATCAATACATAATTACATGTGTGGTTGTTTTAATGTGTGCTAAATCTTATGACAATGCTTGCTATTAAAAGCCCAAGCTATATGTCCCTTGAAAAAGAGACAAGCAGTCAAGATACAGTAATATGATATTTCCATTCATAACATAGGAATATAATTCTTTCCCTTGGAAGGCAGGGATTCAGAATGGGGGAGTTGAAAAAGCATGTCAGGGTTTTTGCATGTAGGGGGAAAATGGACTTTTAATTTTGATCATGTATATTGTATGCAGCACAGGCATTATTAAGATTTTTCTGCATAACATTTGCAACCATTTTGCCATTTGTGTATTTCTAAAGAGTAAACATTAAATGGTTAAATAATAGTATTTACCTCTTTTTAATTTTTTCTAGGCACAGTTTTTACACTGGATCTGTGTATGCATACAGTAGTAATGAATTATTTCATTTTAAAACAAAAAGTTAACCTAGACCTTAGGGTTATTGTCTTCTTTTTCTCCTTTTTTTCTCCCCTAGAGAGGATGCAAAGAGCCATCCTTGTTTTCAAAATGGATGAGGAAACAGACTTTTGCACAACGACTCTGAAGACCATCTTCCTAACATATTTCATATGCAGATCATCTCTTATTTCTAAAGATTATACATAATGGCTAAAATTCTCCAAACCAACACCTGGCTTTCTTTCATATCATAATATGCAAAGAAATAGTTTTTAATGTTTTGATTTATTAACCCATAGCATCTAATGATTTTTTTTAAACTAAGTTGTTGGACGGTAAAGCAAAAAATACACTATAAAACTTTTCATCACACACAAAAATACCTATTTTATTGACTGTTTGAGCTGTTCCTTAAAGTCCAATGTTTCTTTAGAGCTTTACCTCTATTTTGGAAGATCTGCAATCCTTCCAGAGGCAGATGACCCCAGTAACCATTTAAGGTGTCTTTAGCAACCATGATTCTGAGGTAGCACCTCTAGTGTTCCTTTCTCTTTCTTCTCTACTTCAGTTTACTATTTAGTTTTTAGTTAATTATGCATTTTCTTTCCTTTTCTCTCTCATGTCAGCTTCCTTCCTTCCTTCTTGCCCACCTGCCCACCCTCTCATCTCTTTCTCTTTCTTTTGATTTAGCTTGCTTAATTATAGCAGATTATTTAATGTATTTAATTCCTGATTCTGGTTAGTTCTATGATACAAAGTCATCTTTTCATCTTTTCAGAGGTCCAAAGTGATTGAAAGTTAGTTGTTTAATTTGCTAAAATCTGTTCTGCCATGTTACATGGGGAAAACTATCCTAATCTGCCACAGATAGAGATTTCTGAAAGATATTCAACACACAGTTCCTTCTAAGAATAGATCTGTAAGAAAAGAGAAGGTGGAGAGCAGCTATATCTCCTTAACATGTCAGTAGAGACTCTATCAAATCAGCTAAATGACTGTAGAGACTGCCTCTTGATTGAGTTTAGCGCTCTGGTTTCCCAAAAACTCACCAGTCAATTTTAAGTTACGTTCTAACTCTAAGAAAACTGAATGTAAGCAATGTGTTATATCAAGGCTTGTGTATGGTCTATCTGCTCATAAGGAAAAAAATCTTCCAGCAAAGTGAGGAATCAAATTTACTAAGACATGTGTAGTCAAAGAGGAATGTATATCAATACCCACTTCATAAGTGTAAGCCTGTATTGAGTCTGATACCAGTCCTCAGCTGAGCTCATCTACAATATTTAATATCCTGATTTTGCATAGCTTTGCATTTATTGCTATAACAGTGAGGAAACCTGTGCCATTATCCAGGTAGAACACTAGTATAAACAGCAGCAATTAATCCGTCATTTCTAACCTAACCCTCAGCAACTCCTGGCACCAATTAAATTACTCATGGAAAATATATTTGAATCATAGTCAGGGTAATAGACAAGGATGAGTTCATTTAAAAGACATGGGAAAGAGAAACACACACTCTTCAACACTGGGGTACATGTGCTTCCAGTCATATGAGAGGAGAAAAGGAACACTGCCACAGAAATCCATTATCTATGCACAGAACTATGGAAGCAGACATAAGCAAAATACGATCCTTATTGCAACACCATGACACCTGCAAGATTTTCCTGTACTGAGAGTGCTTAATTGGTTTGTTCATCACATTGAAGATAATTCACTGTTTTAGGCTCTTCAAAGAAAAACAATGCTCTTTCCTTGATTGCTATCTCTCCCTAACAAAAGCAGGTTCAAAATCTGAGGATAACTGTGTTACACTTGTCTGCAGACCTTTGCTATAATACAGCCAAGAACTCAGTCTGAAACTTTCTGATGTAACTTGCTATTTTTTATTTTTTCCTTATTAGCAGAGGATCCTGGCCACATTATAAATGATGAAGAAAAATTAACTTTTTCAACAATAAGTTAAACATAATGTGGCTTATATTTCATAATATCTAGTAATATAATAGTAATTAATATAATTATATGTATATTATGTATATTTATTAATAAAATTACCTCATGTATAGCAACAGGACAAGGGGTAATGTGATGAAACTGGAACACAAAAAGTTTAAATATAAAGGAAAATATTTAAATATAAGAAAAACTATTTTACTGTGAGGGATACCTGGCCCAGGCTTCCCATTGAGGGTGTGGAGGCTCCTTCCTTGGAGGTCTTCAAGACCTGCCTGTTTGACCAACCTGACAGCCTACTATGAGTGCATAACCAGCAGGCTAGATGAGGGGAGAGTAGTGGATGTCATCTACCTTGGCTTCAGTAAGGCTTTTGACACTGTCTCTCATAACATCTTCATCAGAAAGCTCAGGCAGTGTGGCTTGGATGAGTGGACAGTGAGGTGGATGGAGAGCTGCTGAATGACAGAGCCCAGAGGGTGGCACAGAAATGAGTTGGAGGCCTGTGGCCAGTGGAGTTCCACAGGGATCAGTGCTGGGGCCAGTCTTAACATCTTCATCAATGACCTGGATGAGGGGACAGAGTGTACCCTCAGAAAGTTCCCTGATGACACCAAACTGGGAGGACTGTCTGATTCCCCAGAGGCTGTGCTGCCATTCAGCGGGATCTCGACCGGCTGCAGAGTTGGGCAGAGAGGAACCTCATGAGGTTCAACAAGGACAAGGGCAGAGTCCTGCATCTGGGAAGGAACAACCCCACGCTCCAGAATAGACTGGGAGTCAAATTGCAGAAGAGTAGCTCTGCAGAAAGACACCTGGGAGTCCTGATTGATAATAAACTAATCATGAACCAACAATGTACCCTCATGGTCAAGAAGGCCAATGGCAGCCTGGGATGCATCAAGAAGAGTGTGGGCAGTAGGTCAAGGGAGGTTCTGCTCCCTCTCTCCTCTGCCCTGGTGAGGCCTCATCTGGAGTCCTGTGTCCAGTTCTGGGCTTCTCAGCTCAAGAGGGACAGGGAACTGCTGGAGAGAGTCCAGCACAGGGCCACCAAGATGATCAGGGGACTGGAACATCTTTCATATGAGGAAAGGCTGCAGGAACTGGGGCTGTTTAGTCTGGAGAAAAGGAGACTGAGGGGTGATCTTATTAACATTTATGAATATCTAAAAGGTGGGTGTCAGGAGGTTGGGACATCCCTTTTTTTTCTGTAGTAGATAGTAACAGAACAAGGGGTGGAAGACAAAAAGGTCCACTTAAACATAAGGAAAAACTATTTCACTGTGAGGGTGAGGGAGCCCTGGCACAGGCTGCCAAAGGACAGTGTGGAGTCTCCTTCCTTGGAGGTCTTCAAGACCCACCTGGACATGTTCTTATGCGACCTGATCTAGGTGAACCTGCTTCTGCAGGGGGGTTGGACTAGATGATCTCTAAAGATCCCTTCCAACTCCTACCATTCATAGAATTATAGAATCATAGAATGATAAGAAATGAAGCCTAATTAACACTTATTTCTACTGGGAACTGAGACTACTTCAAATAAATAGATATTCAAGTTTTATGGACTTTTTCTCATTTTACTGCAAATACAAGATTGTCTGGTACAAATTTTTAAACAACTGCAAATATTGTGACTCACACTTTTTGTTTCACAACTATGAGTACAGTTATAGATTGGCACACTGATGTTGAGGCTTGATTTCTGATCCAAACCCATTAACTTCAATGGCCTTTGGATCAGACTCTTAGAGACCTTGTTTTCAATATCCTCTTTCCCGTAATATACGCTGCATAATTAAGTACAGTCTTAAAACTGACCCCTGCATCCTCTACTCATTATTCCTTTCCAATTTAATGTGTTTCCATGCATGGTTACATTTTGTCTCTTGATCTTTATCCTGCATCTATCTAGCATCTTGTCTTCTCTGTGACTCTTTACCTAGTTAGTAATCTCTGATGTAAAACCTTACCAAATGCTTCTTGAAAATCCAAGTTTATTATATCCAAAAAATTTAACACGTTTGTCATATCACCTTCAAAGAATTCTAATGAGTCATTTCAGCATGACCTTCTTTCTGGTCATCTTCAACAAACTATGCTTTAGCAGGTATTCTTCAGCTATCATCTTTTTTTTCCTTAGAGATCATGTTAAACTATGTGGCCCACACTTTCTTTGTTTATCTAATAACAGTCTTGTATTTGTTGCTTCTCATTCCTCAGAAATCTCTTTCACACTTAGTAAAATTTTTAAACATACCATTTAAAGGGTCACCAACACCTTGCTTTTTTCTTTCATGAAATAAATATATGTGAAAGACAAACAAATCTATGGATAGCTTTGATTCCTGTTACTTGAGAAGAATTTATAAAAATGCAATATTAATAACTATATGAACATAAGTATATACTAAACATTCAAGAAGTGAGCAAAGAAGATATGGAGGAGGGGGAAAGATTCTCTAAGTCTCCAGTTACATCTATCACAGACAAGTAACAGATTTGGGGATTCTCCCATGCTTGGAAATGAGTTCTAATCAGATATAACACTCCAGTACAGACTACAGAACACAGAATGGTAGGGGAAATCATCTAGTCCAACCACACTGCTCAAGCAGGGTCAGACAAGAACTCGTCCAGGAAAGTTTTGAAAACTTCCAGAGAAGTAGCTTCCAAACCCTCCCTGGGCAGCCTGTGCCAGGGCTCCCTCACCTCAACATTGACATAGTTTTTCCTTATGTTTAAGAGCAACTTTTTGTGTTCCAGCTTCACCCCATTACCCCTTGTCCTGTTGCTAGATACCATCAAAAAAAGGGATGCCCCAGCCTATTGACACCCAGCATTTAGATATTTGTAAATATTAATGAGATCCCCCCTCAGTCTCCTCTTCTCTAGATTAAACAGCCCATTTCAAAAGCCTTCCCTCATAAAGGAAGATGCTCCAGTCCTCCTTCAGCTGTAAAGCCTGAAGCAATAAGGCATTCAGTGATTTGGCCTTCTCTGTATCCTCGGTCACCAGGGCACCCTCTGTGTTTAAAAACAGGCCCACATTCCCATCCTCATCTTCGTTTTGCTGCTGATGTACTTGAAAAAACCCTTCTTATTTTCCTTAACTTCTCTGGCTACATTTAATTCTAGAAGGGCTCTAGCCTTCCTAGTTGCACCCCTGCATGCCCTGGCAATGTTCTTATACTCTTCCCAAGAAGCCAGCCCCTGTTTCCACCTCTCATAGATGGCTGCTTTCTGCCTGAGTTGTCCCAGCAGACCCTTGCTCATCCATGGAGGCCTCCTGCCTCCTTTTCCTCCTTTCTTGCGCATTGGGACACATTGATCCTGGGTTTGGAGGAAATGGTGCTTAAAGATTGACCAGCTCTCCTTGGCACTTCTGCCTTCTAGAATCATATCCCATGAGATTCCTCCAAGCAGGTCTTTGAACAGGACAAAGTCAGCTCACTTGAAATTCAGGGTCATGGTCCTGCTTTATGTCTGGCCTCTTCCACACAGGATCTTGAACTCTATCATTGCATGGTCACTGCAGCCTCCAACCTTCACATCCCCAACCAGACCCTCTTTATTCGTCAGTACGAGGTCCAGCAGCACAGTCCTCCTTGTTGGTTCCTCGATCAACTGAGACATGAAGTTGTCGTCAGCAATCTGTAGGAACCTTCTGGACTGCGTGTGCTTGGCTGTGTAGCTATCCCAGCAAATATCAGGGTGGTTGAAGTCCTCCATGAGGACCAGGGATTGTGGTCGTGAGACAACTTTCATCTGTTTCTAGAAGGCCTCATCCATTTCCTCCTCCTGATCAGGTGGTCTGTAACAAACTCCCACAACAGCATCACCTACATTACCCTGCCCCTTTTTTATCTCTCTCTGCTATAGTGTGCTGTCATCCCTGAATAAATACTCTCTGCTTAAATAGTAATTTGTCATTCTATTGTATAACATCCCCAAATCTATAACTGTGTATCTATTCTGACATTTCTTTATCCCTTTAATATTCACTGGTATTATTTTAAGAGTTTAGATTAATTTCTATGTAATTAACATGGATACAATTTATAGTTAGAAAATCCCTTCTTATTTAAAATTATTTTCCCTATAAAGACAATTTAGATGAGATAAAAATTGACATATTTTCCCTTATCCCATGAAATATTTTTGAGATTTCCTTTTTCTAATATACTGTAAATTATTCTGAAGCCTTATTTCAGCAAGTAGTTGAGCATGGCCCCAGCAGGAGAAAGCAAAAAGCAACAGGAAAAAAATCCCACTTTTTCCCAGTTCAGTATAGATTTCACTATCGGACTGTTCCAACAGTAATTTTTCTTTCTGACTTTTCAATGATAAATTCCATTCTGGAGCTCACAAGCGTTTCCCTTCTAAAGCGTTTTGTCAAAAATAGAATGTAACCTCTCTTTGTGTGTTTTCTCCAAAATATTATAACAAGAGAAACACAAAAGATTTCTGTAGTTGAAAAGAAAAAAAAAAAAGAAGAAAATTCAGTTCATTTATTATGGAAGTCAGTGTGGCAGAAATCAGTAGTTTACATAAATAGGGAAACGTGTGGTATCATCAAAAGATGATCAAATTCTACAAAGCATATGAGGAAACTAGATGGGAAAAATCTATGACTTATCAGTGACTATAAAGATTCAAAAACTCCACCAACTCTGAACCTGAAACTGCTGCAGTGAGATGAGGAAGCAATAGGAGTATTTGTCCTGATAACTAGTTTCAGTAGATGTCTTTCAAATAAAAGCATTGGTAAAATCCAATCTAGCTGCCATTAAAGCCGAAGACAATAACTAAAAAGGGCTTGGGAAAGCCTTGGATATGAGTAATATGAAACTAGAAGGTGAAGTTTTGAAGAGAAGCCAAAGTCAAACAAAAATGATAACAACTATAAAATAGTAGTATAGGATTTCCAGCACAGAGGACCGCTTGAATGACAGGATTCTCCAAAAGTGGACTTGAAAAAGCAACAGAGTAGTTTTGACACAACTGTGAGGAAACATATATGACAACACAGTGACGTCATTGTTAGATAAATTTTCAACAGACTGTTATTCAGTAAAGGAAGAGAAGGCCTTGGTTAGTAAGAGAGAGAATTTATTCTCTCCAAGAGATAGGATAAAGGAATGGAAAAGGAATCAAGAGGCTGGGAAGTCTACTTGAACATAGAATAGGTATTTGTTTGAGCTGGTTCCAACTCAAAATGGGGCACTCCACGGGTCTGGATCGTTACCCTTTTACTGACACTCTCTCTGTCCATGAAAATTGCAGTTACTGAAACTTATGCACAGAAAGGAAAATTTAATAGAATTACCTTCTTCTGGTCACAGATAAGAGCTAGAACATAATACAATTGCAGTGCAATGAAGTTTGGTTTGAGTTATTAAAAACAAACAATATAGTATCCAAAACAGAGTCATTCAAAATCATCTGATTCAAAATCAGATCGATATTTTTCATGTAATGGAAGCCAGGATCCCTGAGGGAATCACGACGTAGTAACTGTTAGCAACTGTTGACTGTTTAACAGAAACCCTTGTCTGGAAATAATCAGCTGTAGAAGACAGAGTAGAGAAGCCTGGCTGGTGACAAGTAGTCTTAAAAGTAAATGGCTGTCAGGTATTATTAGCAAAAAAAGATAATTTGGCTACCTGTCTTCTTAGCAAGAAATCTTACAAAGGCCATGTGAAGTAGATACTTCAGTGTTTCAGTGAACAATTTTTCAGAGTCAGAGTATTTCAGCTCAGCAGCTTGCTTTTTTTGTTTTACTTTAAAGGTATAAGAGTCATTTGATTAATTGCAGACATATGTGTCTCTGCTGCTGATGGTTGCATTTTGTATGCTCTGACATCCAGCTTTAATGTATAAATAGGTAGACTTTGAATGCCATTTGCACCATCTGTAATGTCACTATGCATCTTTTCTCCCCTTTCTTAGAGTGCAATAATTCAGTGTTTGACATTACAGAGATTCGGATTAGCACTAAAGGTAGTGCAAGGTTTTAGAGATATTTTACTGTTACTCTTTTTCTTTCTACTCTGTACATCTTACAGCTTTTACTACTTGAATAGTAAGCAGTTACCAGACAGAGAAGTGGGAAGTTGTTACAAAAATGATACTATTTTAACATTTATAGAAATCTCCAGCAACGGTCTATGAAGAAAAAGGGGAAAAAAATCTATTTGCTCAATGCTGTTGCACATTTGTGAGCTTATTATGTTTTTTCCATTGTCAGCTGAATTCTTGAGCTTCTATATGGCAGACTTAGCTGTTCTCAACTCTTTAACTTTTGAGTAGGCCCAGTTATCAAACTATTTTTCTTAAGATTAGTAGTACAAATTATACAGGACATTAAATAGAGGAGGGCAGAATAAAAGAAGACATAGCTGCAAAGTAATTGTACCTGTCCACTATGCAAACATAATACCATCGTCATCACCATCACCTAAGTATTTAACCCAAATCAGCCTTACACAATTTCCTTAAGGCCTCCTGCATATTTCTGGTCTAGCCAGTTTTCATGGTAATAAAATCTATTTTTCAAATGGCAGTATTTTAAGCAATTACACCATTTATTCCATAATAAATTGTTTCTTGGAAAATGCTATTTAAAAGCCGAGTTTCTTTGCTCTGGGCTGACTGCCACCTCATTTTGGCTTACTTCATAGGACTCTGCATTTAAATATGGCTATAAATTGGTATAAATCTCCTGTAAGATTCTCTTACAGCTCTCCATCCAGAAATGCAATCTATTTGCCCTCTTCAGCTTATGAGAAACAGCACACCGCTCAAATACTCATAGAATGCGTCCTTCATTCAACAGAGATAATTAGTTTCAGTTACTTAAACTGAGCAACTATTTCCCTTCAAAGAGGATATTATATTTGCCTAATTGCATTTAAGTGCTAAACATTGTAAAGGATAATGTTTCCTGAGAATGGCATTTTCTTGGGTCTTTGCTAGTAGATGGCTAGCTGCCTGTTACAAGGGTCAATAGAAAGCTACAGACAGTTTGAGTAGCAGATAAAAATTCACAGATCACTGAGCACAGGCGTATTTTTTTTCCCAAATGACTCACAGTGAATCTTTCCCATACAGTTCATATCCTTATCACATGCACTAAGTAAGCATGAAAGGTAAATTGTTGACTTTCTGTTACGCTATGAAAGAATCAAGATTGAGCTGAGCCAAGAAAGATACTAGTCTGCAGTTTTCTGCAAAAGACCTTCTGAGACATCAGCCTCACCAGCCTTTTTGTGTGTGCGCGTCTGTTTCCCTGTCTTAATTAAAGAGCCCTTTCCACTAGCTTGTTCCAGCAAGACATTCACAGAGCAGATGCTGTGGTTTTATTCCAGTCAGAACAGAGACATGCTACTCAGCTTTGCCTTTAATTTTTGGCTAAACAAATAGGCAAACAAACAGTAGATGAAACTAATGGAGAGCTTAATTATATCTATCCATCAAACCCTAAATTTGCTTCCTTTCAGAATATCAGGCACTGTCTTTAAATCCAAAAGGACTGATGGCAAGATACCAAGTTTAAAATTCTCCCACTGTCATAGGCTGTTTTACTAATTATCCAGATTCCAAGGCAATCATACAATCGTAATCATTCACCTCACGCCTGGAAACATAAGTCTTGTTCTTTTGATGAATATTTATAAGACAGTGTAAAGCAGTCTACTTTCTTTTCCCTTCAGGCAAGACAATTTGGAGTTCATCAATATGTATTACCAAGGACTTTTATAAAAGGCACTTCAAAGGAAATTCATCAGGCATTCCTTTTGTCTTGATTTCTGTTAGACTGATACTTCCTTTTGACAAGTATCAATAAATTATCCTCTGATGGCTAGAAACTTGATGTCTTATTCAGAAACTTCCTCACACAGCAAAGTCTGGTCCTTAAGTTTCCGATAAAATTTTCAGCATCTAGCTTCTGACTTGAGGATAAAGGAGGACAGAGGAAACAAATGAAGGACAAAATAATCAATGTACTTATACAGTGGTTCCATGATATATTTTGCTTTCACAGATCACAGGAATTTACCAGTTAAGAATTTCCATGACCTATATTTGTTGTTATTTTCCATTTGACTTTTGACCGTATTTGGAATTCCTTAAAAGAATAATTGAAACTTTTAGTTCCCAGTGCTCAGACTGAACAAGAAGAAAAATTAAAATGAGATTAATACAGATACACAGTGTTGAATGACAGAATGTCACTATCTCAGTTGGTTATCACTTTTCCTCCTCTGGATGCTGGTACAAGGGCTTGGGTTTGGAGGTGGGGAGGGTGTGATCTTTCAGTGTAATAGAAAAAAACCCAAAGATTTTCTGATCAATATGCAATACAAAATATTTTCATGTTGCATGTTGTTTCCTTTTTTGTCAAGAAAAACAGGACAAGATAATCCTTGAGGTCTGTTCCAATTGGTATTCTATGATTCCCATTTAAAGGGGGAAATTCTATTTCCGCATTTAAATATAGCATAATCTGTGTGACTATTTCTTTTGTCGAATGTGCATACACAAGGAAACTATCATGGAACATGCAAAAATGCATGAACAAGTATATGATGATAAAGTAAATACCAATCTGTACAGTAATGGGGAAAATAATGGGGATAAAATCAACATCTTTCTGTCATTTTATTTTTTAAAAAAAGGAATTCAATCCATCAAAGAATAGTTTATAGATGTGTGTATGTGAATCACAATTTTAGCTTTAAAAGAAGGTCTGGTATTTCCACAAGTGCAAGAAAGCTTTCCAGTCACATTGTGCCAAAATGAGCCCACATACCATGATCAAGCTAGTCTCAGTTCCTTGGCAATACAAACAGAAGCTTGAAGGTTTAGCTATTTGGTCTTCACTAAAGTGAAAGTACCCAGTGCTCACTTTTTTTACCATCCCTGATGGTGTGTTTATAACATTAATTAAACCAGTTTGAAATATAATTTCTCGTCATAACATGATCTGCAGTTGAGAGTCTAGTTTGTGTGTGCACTGTGAGAGGTGAAGGAAGGCTGATGAGCTTTTCTCTCCTCCTAAAACACATGTATTGTAATGTGGTTTTTTGAAAAATTATGAAGAAACATGGGGAAAATTAATTCCTTTCTATGACTGTTGACCATAAAAGTGAAATGAAATGAATTCTAACCCTAACAAAGATTAACTTATCATTTAGATTTAATTTATCTAGATCAAGATGTAAATTGCACAAGGGACTTTCTGAACTCTCCTCCAAAAGGAGAACTGAAAAACCAGCCAATTTTTCCTTGACAATATAGACTTACAATAGTAAAAGTCATAGGCAGCAAAAGACTTGAGAAGGGAAACACACAGAGCAGCAAGTATGGAGACATGCTCTGAAAATTAACTGACAGATTTTTGTCACTGAATTTGAGTTCTTAAAACTTTTTTTTACCTTCTGAGATGACAGAGATCTTATAAATCTACAGTAGGTAATAATAACCTTAAGTAACTGAATAAGAAAAAAAAATACACACGTGCTGTCATGAGTAATATTTGGCTAGGTAGAACTAATTTCTATGTATCTAGAAAGCAAAGTAACTCAATAGAAGAAGGTAACAGGAACTCAAATGGTTGATACTTATCAATTGCATGGTATTTAAACACAAAAGAAAAAGTAACACGCCATGGCACATAAACAAGGTTTACTACCCTAAATTGGCAAGCTGCTGTGCCTTGATCTCAGCTAAATTGGATTGTTTACCAATGGAAATAAGGGAAAATTAATTTTCTCAATTCTTCTCTGAAAAAGAATGCCCTCTTAGTTTACTCATAAATACATTCTTTGTGCCACATGATGTGCTTAATGTTTAGGTTTGAAAAGCTGGTTGTTGTGGACATCTAATTAGAATAACTCACTGTCTAAATTATTGTGCTTAATGTGTTACTCTGAATAAATATTTAATATGCTACCTCAGGTGTTCCTGTCTTAGGATTTTGATATCTCTTTCCTAATTACAGCAGAGCAGTTGTAAAACTGAAGCTTATGCCATGGCCAGTAGAATTTCTAAGGAGAAGTTCAACATGCATTTTAAAATATTCATGCAAGGTTAAACTGTCAAGACTTGTGAAAATTCAGGATGAAAACAGGTAACTATCACCTCCTGTTATTTCTGTTAAATAAATGCATATTAATAGATGGATGAAACTTCCCTATGGTTCTGTTTATGACAGGCAACATTTCTTTCAAGCCTTTATTAGAAAAGAATACCAAAACCAAGCAATGCAAGTGAGATGAATGACATATGACAGTCAGCCTCCTGGGACATTATCTTTCTGAACTTCTGATCCTCCTGGCATCATGTTTTCAATTCAATTCAAAGCTTTAAGGTCAGAGACAAGAAGCAGCATCCTTGAGTGACCCTTGAATGAAAACACATATGAAGTCCTACATCTCAGAGCTACCTTTTACATGTAATTCTCTGTCTTACTTACTCTTGACATACTCAGTTTCAGAAGTCAGTGCAGAAGGTTTCTATTCCCTCCTGTTTTCTTTGTCAACTAGATAGTACTTGCTTCTCTGCCTGACTTGAGCATCTGTAACACTTCAGCTTGTGAATCCTTTGTTTTTTTCTCAGGGACACAAATAGAAACCTGATGGGGTGGAGATTAAGGGTCATACTTACTTGGTATTTTCCTTTGATGAGTTTACATGCTTGCTGCGCAAATGAATTGCTGTTTCTAGGCTTCATTTCTACTCTCTTCATCCACCACATTTACCTGGGATGTTTACCTGAGTCCTACCAGCTAGGCATAAAATACTTGGATGCAATGATCCTCAAGTGAGCTATCTTTGCATCCTTTTGTGAATTTGAGCTGAGTGCTTCATAAGGATGCCCGCAACAGAAAGAAAAGGACTGAGAAGGAAGTAGTATCTATAAAGGTAAAAGTTTCTCTTATTTATTAAAATCCTAAAAGTAATTTCCTGATATTTAGGACTTCAAACAGAGCTCATTGATATGAGTATCTTCCCCACAAAAAAATTTAAATATGAGTGAAGAAGATCTGGCCACCAACACATCTCTAAAACTACTTTGAAGCGAAGTTTGTAAAACGTATAATCATAGCACATACTCCTATCCATTTGCTGATTTTGACACTTGAGATGATACGTTTGAAAGTATGCAAGGACAAGGAAGATGTTGGATCAAATGCCTTTTGCAAAACTGTATCAGAGTGTCTTTTTAAGATCTGCAGATAGCAAAAGTAAATACACATCCTGAATTTAAGATTTAGTTTTAAGTAACGTTCCTTGTAGTGGTTTAAACCCAGCCAATCCCAGGATATTCTCTCATTAGACATACTCAGCCCAAGCTGACCATACAAGAAAACAAAATTAGAAACACCAGAATCTGGAAAAAATATGGAGTAGAACTTTGCCTTTCTATTCCAAAGGTTTTGTGTCTACTCTTTCTTTTTACATTATATTTTAGAGCCTTTGCATTCACAGTTTGTACATCTGGAAAAGAAACAGTAGAAGAGAAAAGCAAGTGACTGATTTCATGCCACTTTTCCTCCCATTGAAATAGTTAAAACTACTACCTGATGTGAGTTGTGCTGAATATCAGGGCACTGCTCCTTCATAACAACTTTTGAAAGCCGAATGGTTTCTTTTGTTACACTTGAAGAGAAGAAAGAAAATCTTCTGAACTATTTTACTTATAAAATGAGACTTTGTTTTCAAATTGTTTAGGGTTCTTTATATTTGTCAAAATAAATAATAGAAAGCATGTGAACTTGTGAGCGTGAGTGTGTGTAACTGTTTATGACAGGGAGAGAAAGGGGCCAGAAATTTCTGGTTTCCAAATTGTGCCTTGAAATCCTTTTAGAATAATTTATTTAAAGAATATTAAAGCCTTCTTCCACCAGGTTATAAAAGTTTGGTGAGGAGCGTTCCCTTCAGGTCTCTAAACTATGTCTGTCTTCAGTTAGAACTCATCCAGGCACCAGTGTTATTTCTCTAGGATCTACAGATCTCAATGAACAAGCTCCAAAACTACATTCTACTGTACATTGTTCATTACAGTTATGTTTTTATTTTACAGTTATAGGTAATGTTAGAATTTCCTAATAACTCATTAAGCAACAGTTATCATCTGTTTGTTTCATCCTCTGTATTAGTTTCTTCTTTCAGTTGAATTTTAGGTACCTGAATTGCTTTTCACTTTTTAAATTCCATCCCCCCCCCCCCCATTCATATAGACACATGTCTAGGATATAATACTAGAAGAATAACGATCAAAGAAACGTGTCATAGATGTGCAACAAATGATGAGATCTTTGATGGTTGCTTGGTTATTTAGGGACCTTATTCTACTACATAAAACAAGTATACAGGAAAGTTTTGTTAGCCTAAGAGCTGCCCCTTTTACCCTAGCTGCTGTATCAATGAAGCAGATTTGTACATCATGACCTTTCTTTTTGAGTTCTTCTTGTAGCTGTATATATTTTAAATCCTGAAGTGCAATATGAGTTAGGGAGCTGAATAGCAAACAAAGAAATATCTGTCTTCTGTCATCTTGATGAAAAGAAAAGTTGTAGTATTCTTTACTACTGGCTGACCAGCAAAGAGGTAACCAAGGGAAGAATAAATAATGAGTTCATCTTCTGTGTCTGTTAGGATGGGATAGAGTTTCCCAAAGAAAAAGAGAGGTGAGTTGTTGTTAGCAGCAACCACTGCTGCAGATCTGGTGTCTGGACTTACCTCTTCTAAGAAGATGGAATCTTATGGTCTGATATAAGAAAATACAGAAAATAACATGTGAATAAACATTAGAATTAAAATAATATGCAATTTAATATATATGAGTTACTAAAAGCATATGTTATTGTAATTATAGGGAGGACAATAGGAAAATAGCTCAAAGATAAGATTCAGAAAACAGAGGCTAAATTTTCCACAAGTAAAACATTAGAAACCCAGACTAATTGTAAACAATCCTTTCAACTTCTAATGCCACTTCACAGTATCTTTCATGGTATAGTGATCTTACTATGCTTGTGATTGTCATATTGTACGTGTGTAGTTGTATGAACTGTAGCTGGGTTATGTGTCGTCTACAATCTGCATGCAAATTCACTCCACAGCAAATATTTAGCTCTCCAGCAGTCTACATTAAACATACTGACCCTCTGACTACCTCCAACAAGGCAAATATCTCAAGAGTCTGCTTCGATATTACGCTTGACATTAGCAGAAGGCTCGCTGACAGAGTAAGAATCTACGTTTCAATGAATGCATCGACACACAGATCAGTGAATCATATCATTATTAGCAGCACAGGACAGTGTGTGATACTTATATGTAAGTTGTTTGCCAGTTCTGAAGACTGCAGAAGAACTGAAGAAATCATTGTTCCTTTCATGTCCATGTGCTAGTTACACTTCATACTTGAGTAAGAAAGCTTTTTGTTCCTTGGTGTATCTGAGCACCAAATACTTTTCTTAATGTTTTTAATTAAAAAAAAAGTCTATAAAAAAAGATATACAGAAAAACATTCTAGCTTTTCATATATAGATGAAAGTTCCAGTATTCCAAGGCAGAGGTTCAGTGTTTACCAATGTGGTGTTACAAGTGGAAAACAATAGCACTAGTGACTGAAAAGATTTTGTTTGTTATTTCTGACATTTTATATCTATGAAAAATAATTACAGATGGGAAAAGACAAGCTCCACCACCACTACATCCCACTCCTCCCCCCAGACAAAGGAGTTTTTACAAGAGCTTTCTTCTGAGGTCATGTGTTCCTTTAGAGTTTCATTCACTGAGTATTTTTTTACTCTTAATAAAGTGGTCACAGTATGTAGTATGTCACCTACCTCTGACCTGCACATCAAACACATCGTGAAGCCTGACTTAATATTTGCATTTATAACCTTTTTTTTTTATATTCTGACTAGATCTACTCTTAAAAAGCCCCTTGTTATGTGTTTCCAAATAGATTAGTCATAATCCCAATCTTTTTAGGGAGCTTCAGAATCAGCCTCTTAGAATCTGAAGGACTAGTTCTTTCCCTTTCACCTTGCTTTCTCTTTATGAACAACTTCATTGTTCATCTTGGATTCTTTAAGAAATCAGATAAATTCCTTTGCAGATCTGGAAGAGAGTAAAATCTATCCTGTCATAAAGTACAATTTATCTACTTCTCAATACTTTTATCCTTTGGACCTACAATAATTAACAGTGCAGTACAAAACGTGCAGATCCATGTATATGCCTGAAATTAAGTGTAAAGAAAAGTCACTATTACCCTAAATGGTATGTTCTTTTATTTTGGGGAGGGAGGGATTGGGGGTGGGGGGATGGAGGGGTGTGGGAATATATAATAATAATAACATTTTTCTTTATCATAGTTTCATCAGGTAGACACTAGGACTGTTAAGTTACCTGGAAAATGCAGTTCAGCTTTCTGAAAAGGAAAATTACTATGTGATATAACTGATGTATTAATTATACACTAGTCCAATGATTTATTACACTTTGAAGTAGGTATTGCTCTCAATCCTCTTCTCTTTGAGATTATGCCACAAACTTATCATTACAGCACCTGCATCCTCATACAGGCATTCAATGATAACATCACTGTTTTTAATCTTCCTGCAAAGGAACACACTGTATGCTCTGCAAGGTGCAAGAAGGACATGTTGTACCCATTAACCTTTTCACACAAAGAGTGGTTGTTTCATCAAGAAGTCTGACAAAGATCCAGTAAATTACTGGATAGGACCAAGCAAAAAAATCACACAGAATCACAGAATCAGAGGGGTTGGAAAGGACCTCCAGAGATCATGTAGTCCAGTTCCTTGCTAAAGCAAGTTCACCTCAATCAAGTTGCACAGGAATGAATCTAGGTAGATTTTGAAAACTTCCAGAGAATGAGGTGCCCCAAGCCCTCTGAGCAGTCTGTGCCAGGGCTCCCTCAACCTTACAGTAAAGAAGTTTCTCCTCCTGTTCAGGTAGAACTTTTTCTATTTCAGTTTATGTCATTTACCCTTTTTCCTGACAGAGAATCATAGAATCTCAAGGACTGGAAGGGACCTCGAAAGCTGATCCGGTGCAACCCTCCTGTCAGAGCAGGACCACTTAGAGTAGGTCACACAGGAACTCGTCCAGGGGGGTTTGAATGTCTCCAGAGAAGGAGACTCCACAACTCATCTGGGCAACCCCCTCCAGTGCTCCCTCACCTGAACAGGGAAGAAGTTTCTCCTTGTGTTTCTTTGGAATCTTGTACCCATTGACCCTTGTCCTATCATTGGCCATCACTGAGAACAGCCTGGCTCCAGCCTCCTGACACCCACCCTTTATGTATTTGTAAACATGAATGAGATCACTCCTTATTCTCCTCTTCTCCAAGCTGAAGAGCCCCATCTCCTTCAGCCTTTCATTGTAAGTGAGATGCTCCAATCCCTTCATCATCGTTGAGGCCCTGCACTGAACTCTCTCCAGAAGCTCCCTGTCCTTCTGGACAGGGAAAAAAAAAGACTCTCCTTATCTTCTTGACATCTGCCCTTTAAGCATTTATAAGTGTTTATAAGATCCCTCCTCAGTCTTCTCAAGGATAAATAGATCCAGATCCTGCAGCCTTTCCTCATAAGATATATGCTCCAGTCTCTTCATCATCTTAGTGGCCCTCCACTGAACTCTCTCCAGAAGTCCTATATCACACTTGAACTGAGACCAAAATCAGATACTGTATTCCAGATGTGGTCTCACCAGAGCAGAGTGGAGGGGGAGGGTAACTTCTCTTGACCTACTGGCCACACTCTTCTTAGTGCTGCCCAGGATACCAATAGCCACCTTGGTCACGAGGGTACATTGCTGGCTCATATTTAGTTTATGATCAACCATCATTCCCAAGTCTTTCTCTACAAAGTTACTCTGCAGTAGATCACTCCATGCCTGTACTGCTGCATGGGGTTTTTCTTCCCCAAGTGCAGGACTCTGTACTTGCCCTTGTTGAATCTCATGGGATTCCTCTCTGTCCAACTCTCAAGCCAGTCAATATATCACTGAATGCATTTTGTATAGCTAACAACTTGACTGTCATCTTCTGCACGGACTGAACTTAGAGCAAAGAAATTAAACCTCATGTAGTAAATAAATCATCATGATGACGTCTGCTCATGTTTACTAAAGGAGTAGGGGAAGCTGAGTGTGTAAAACATGAGGATTTTAAGGGCTGTCTCGATGACAAACTGTAAGAAGTACACAGATATAAGGGAAATGTCTTGTAGTGGTGAATTTTTCATTAGAAGTCAATAGACTCCATAAAGCTGTCAAATGTTAACTAGCTTACCTTCTGCTCTTTGCAAAAAGGTTAATGGATACAGTACATTTGCTAGTGTGACACTGAAAAACAAAGCATGACAAATGATATGCTCTTGCAGTTGTTTTGCAGCCTTTCTTTATTTGGGGTGTGTTTTTTATGTGTCCTATATGTTAAAGTGGCTAGAGTGTGAATAGATATTATATCTGCTTGGAAAGCCTCACATGAGTACAAAATATGATATATACCCAACATGAAGGCTCAAGAGAAGGATTTTCATGAGATTTCATATGGATGTAGTGCTGAAGACTCTTGTCCACTTCCCATTCTGCCCTTCTGAACTTGTGCAGATCATGTTGTTTCTCTTTTGCCTATCCATTTACACTGGGAGTTTGCAGGTCAGAGACTGTTTCCAGCAGTTTCATGCAGCAAGTAAAACAATGAAGCTTTTCTTTTTGCTGAGGCTTCTAGGGACAACTATAATACAAATAATTGATAATAGTTGCATGAGTGTTCTGAGAAAAACATGTGTGTATGTTCACCATATATAATTTTGATTATATAGGAAAGATTTCAGCAGCCATCCTTTCCCTTAATCACATAAATTCCACTCAATACATTAACTGTTTACCTGAATTAGTAGGTTCAAATTCTGCTACCTCCCACTTAACTCATTATGGGAATATTTTTCTAAACTCCGTTTCAGTACTGTTCAGTACAAGCTCTGTCAAAAATGAATAAGACTAAGCTTTTAACCTCTGGCTTCCACAACTTTTTTTTCTCCATTCTTTATCACTACTACAAATTGTTCTGTGAGTGTCACCTGACATGGCACTTTTTAAGTGAGTAAATTTAAGGACTGGATCTTAGCTGGTATATTTACCAGCTGTGTGATCTCACTCTAGAATAGGATTAATATCCAATATACAAGCAACAAGATTACCATCAGTCAAATTAAAAAGTCCCAAATGTCCAAGGAAACTGAGTCAGTTAATGTGTCTACTAAAAAATTCCAACACATTTTGTGAAAAATCACTGATGGGATAATGGGTGACAGGTAGTTGGGGTCAGTTAGGTGTTTCTCACTTGCCCAAATCCCTACTGAAGTACTATTTAATTATAGAACTTCTTTCTCATCTGTTTTCTATTTGAGGAGTGATGTACTCCAGTTAAACTGAAATCTTTGGATTTTTGACAGGACTCTATTGAGAAAAAAAACAATGACCTGTAATCTTCAGGAGCTCAGACTAGACAAACTTTTCCTGACTATCAAATTATTAACAAGGTCACTCCTCCTTTGCACTTTTTAATCCTGTTATTTAAGATGTATATGATCAGTACTTCCAAGTGGAAAACCCACAGGTTTAACTCTGAAGCCATAAGCAGAAGAATTCACATCGAAAAGTGAGACTCATACCCATGCAAGATCTGGTTTGGATTGGTTCTTTTTCACCTTTTCAAAGAAAAAAACCTTTCATCAGGCACTAAGTGGCTATTTGCCCAAACTTTACTACTTGACTTAAAAAAAAAAGTCATGAGGCCATGCAAACTTCAAAAATGTCTTACAGATAGTTTCTAGCTATACAATGAACCATTAATTCGGTTGCAAGTTTTCATAACAATTTTTTAATGTAAACCAGAAAGTGTTTGTTCGAAAGTTTAAGAAGTTGTGGTTAATAGGAATCTGAATTTGATGAAATACTTGTAAGTGCAGCTTTGTGTCCTTTTCAAGAAACTTAATTTACTAACCCACTAGCAGTTTCAAACTCGATTTTTGTGGGGAGGAAAGGGATATTTTATACAGTTTGTGAAATATACTGTAGGGTTTAATGAAAAGCAATATCAAAAGAAACACAATGCTTTCAAGAGTCCAAATGTGGCTATGAACCCATCTGCATCTGGAAAGGATACCAGTAAGCTTTGGTAGTGCAATTGTACCTTAGAATTTCTTAATTCAAGAAATAGGAATTACTAAGAGTCTGATATAATGCTGAAATCATTCAATGAAAAACCCACTGATTATAGGTAGAAATAATCAAACAAAACCATTTAAGAATGCTGGAAAAAAGCTATAAGATCACATAGATCTAATGGAATTCTGTGTTAATCTTCCACTATGATGAAAATGGAGAGATTTCTATCCTGGAAAGAAACAAAGCTGAAAGTGGAAACCCAAGAACCGCAGAGGCAGAGAAATTAGGACGGAAGCTCTGAAAGTGCTACATTGATTGGCTATCCTAAGCAAAACCAGGTTTGAATTACTAGTACAGGAATGACCATTGTAATGATTTCATGTAATACTAGCATGGAAATGAATTCCAGAGGTTCTTTAAATCTGCCAATTTCAGACTGTCATTGATACTTTTCATGTCGAGGCGATGCACCACTACAAGAAACTTGTGAATAGTATGCCTGGTACAGTATGCTAAACCTCAGAGTCCTAGACCAGCAAAGAGCCCAGCTGTCATTGGTGAATTTGATAGTAATTTATTTTTTGTTTGATCAGGGGAGTGGAACATCTTTCATACAAGGAAAGGCTGCAGGAACTAGGGCTGTTTAGTCTAGAAAAGAGAAGATTGAGGGAGGATCTTATTAATATTTACAAATATCTAAATGGTGGGTGTCAGCAGGTTGGGACATCCCTTTTTTTGATGCTGTCTAGCAACAGGACAAGGGGTAATGGAATGAAACTGGAACATAAAAAGTTCCATTGAAGCATAAGGAAAAAATATTTCACTGCTGAGATGAGGGAGCCCTGGCACAGGCTGCCCAGGGAGGATGTGGAGGCTCCTTCCTTGGAGGTCTTCAAGACCCGCCTGGACATGTTCCTGTGTGACCTGATCTAGGTTGACCTGCTTCTGCAAGGGAGCTGAAACAGATGATCTCTAAATGTTCCTTTCTACCCTTACCATTCTATGATTCTATGATTGTATGACAGAGATAGAGAACCTAAGAAAGTGCTGTAAAAGGCACATGTATGATAAAGCAGATACCTATTTCTTTGTTCATCTTTACCTTGTGGCTTTAGACATGCTTAAACAGTGAAAGAGTCCACTACAGGCATTTCACATGCCTTAGTATCTGTTTTATTTGCCTACATCCAAAAGATTGCTAACATACTGCCAGAATCTGCTTCTCAATTTGTGTTTGTTAAGCAGTGTGTCCATAATGCTAGGTTATGCTGTGAAAGTCAGAAATTACTTTGCATTGTAGTTGTGCACCCTGGGATAAGAAATGAAGGGCATTGAAGATTTTAGAGATATAAAGCTTGTCACCCTCTCCTACTCTCCAAATTAAAGTAGCTCCTATAGACATCTATTGTTTTAACACTTCAAAATTCACTCTCACTGAAAGTTTTTGACATTTCTGGGACTCTTATTCTTTCTTGGTTCAGCCCTCTACCTTTTGAGTGTCTGTATTGCGTTTGTCTGGCAAGGCTTTGGTAGCAGGAGGCTACAGGGGTGGCTTCTGTGAAAAGCTGTTAGAAGCTACCCCTATATCTGATAGAGCCAATGCCAGATGGCTCCAAGACAAATTTGTCACTGGACAAGGATGAGTCAATCAGTGATGATGGTAACACCTCTGTGATCACATATTTGAGAAAAGTTACCACTCAAGAGCAAATTGCAGCAGGAAAAAGGAGTGAGAATGTAAAAGCAACAACTCTGCAGAAATCAATGTCTCTGAAGATGGCAGGGAAGAGGTGCTCCAGGCATCAGAGAAGAACTTCCACTGCAGCCCATCAGCCCTTGTGACCTCATGGGACGACTCATGCTGGAGCAATTAGTTCCTGAAGGACTGTTTCCCCTGTGTACAAGATGCACAATGAAGCAGCTCATGAAGAACTACAGCCCATGGGAAGGACCCACACGGGGGAAGTTTGTGGAGAACCGTCTCCTATGGGAGGGACTCCAAGCTGGAGCAAGTGTGTAGGTTTCCCCCTGAGAGAAAGCAGTGCCAAAGACCATCTGTGATGAACTGACTGTAGCTCCTACTCTCCATCCCCCCACACTGCTGAGAATGGAGAGACCTGGCAAGAACAGAAGGTTGAGAGGAAAATGGAGTTGTTTTATTGATTTCTTTCTCATTACCTTTTCCTGCTCTGATTGGTAATAAACTGATTTCCATAAGCTGTTTTGCCTGTGACTGCTGAGTGTTGTCCTAGTCCTTATCTCAACCCATGGGCCTTTCGTTATATTTCTCTTGCCCCTGTCCAACTCAGGAGAAGGAGCCATCAAATGGCTTCGGTGTGCACCTGGCATCCACCCTGAGTCAATGCACCACAGTGTCTTTTCCTTTTGTTTCTCTACTGCAGCCCTGCTTCTGAGAAATGACATCATTTTTGCCTCTCTTTGTATCCTACATCCTTCCTACCTTAACTTGGCCACTTTGATAATTACCAAGGCTATACTATAGACTTTTATTAAACTCTTAGGTCTTCAACAAAAAATATAGCAAATCACCTCTTTGAGGTTATGTGCTCCAGGGCTTCTTGTATCTGCTTTCAGACTAAAGACAACAGTAAGTTTTCTTCTTAGATGTTATAGTTTCTGTGCATTAGATGCTTGCACGCTCTTGAACGTTTCTCATTATAAAGGCAGCAAATAAAAGATCAGTGGAAAGAAATTTTTGCAGAAGCAGGCATTATCCGAGGAGCTAGTTTGAGGCTTAGTAATATAGAGATAAAATAGAAAGGCTGCGACCTTCATTCTTCATCTCCTTACAACTTGATAGCTTATTCTTCAATTAAAGCCTTCTGGCTAAAAAGGTAACAATATCAACAACAAAAAGAAAACTGAAAGAGATTATTTTTAAGTCAATCCATAGAACAGGTCTCAGAATTAGATTTAGGATAACAGCTTTTTTTTCTTCAAAAGTAAAATTTATTTTCCTTTATATTAGAAACACTGTGGCCTAAAGAATGGAACCATAAAGAGACATAACCTATGGAAATAGGCGACTTCTGTCTATTTCTTGTTCTTGTCCTGTGTTTTCTAACAGATGTTAAATGCAGTTTCAGAATTGAGTAGTTGAGAGATTAAACTGAAGTAAATGTTGCATTAGGAGAAAGACAAGAATAAAAAGGAAACATAGAAATCTGCTAAGAAAACTATGTAGGACAGTGCCTCTGCTCCAGATAACAGAAATTTCCTTGTATCTAATTTATCTCAGTAACATTCTGCAGTAAGAGTATTTTATTACTATTATTATTACTAATTTTGCTTCTAAAGCAAGACTCAATCTGAAAATTACACAAAGGACTTCAGACAAATACTCCCATCTTAAGGAATATGTGTAGCTAAGACAAACTGCTAGGCTACCTTATGGTAAAACATAATTTGACAGGCATAGTGGTTTTCTCTGGGCCAGGTTTTTGGTAGTAGAAAGCTACAGGGATGTCTTCTTTAAACAAAGACCTGCCAGAAGCTTCCCCTGTAGCTGACAGGGCTAATGCCAGTCAGTTCTAAGCTGGACCCACAGCTGATCCAGGCCTGGCCAATTAGTGACTGAGGTAATGCCTCTGAATAACATATTTGAGGAGAAGAAGTTGCTGAGTAGTTGCTAAACTGCAGCAGCAACAGGGAGCGAGAATGTGAGAACTGGCTGAATGAGGAGATTTGACTTAAGATCAGGGAAAAAAAGTGAGTTTGTGGCCTCTGGAAGAAAGGGCAGACCATTCCCAGTGAGTATAAGAATGTTGTTAGGTTATGTAGAGAGATAATTAGAAGGTCAAAAGCCCAGCTAGAAGTCAAACTACCTTTAGAGGTATAAGGTAGTAAGAAAAGTTTCAATAAATACATTAATAAAAGAAAGACCAAGGAGAGCCTCCATCTCCTATGAGATCCAGAAGAAAATTTAGTATTAAAGAACAAGGATCAAGCTCAGGTGTTAAAGGCCTTCTTTGCCTCTTTAGTAATAGGAGCATTTCCACTGAAGAAAGTCAGTTCCCCAAACCAAGAGACAAGGGTGAGTAGCAAATGTCGCCCCTGCAATTCAGGAGGAGATGGTCAGTGACCTGCTGCTCTACATTGATGTGCACAAATCTATGGGGCTGGACGGGGTTACATCCCAGAGTGCTGAGGGAACTGGCAGGGGTGCTCCCCAAGGCACCTTGGGCCAAAGCAAACCCCAGCAGTGCTAAAGGCTTGGGGAGGAGTGGCTGGAAAGCTGTCAGGCACAGAGGAACCTGGGGGTGTTGATTGACAACGACTGAAAGTGAGCCAGCAGTGTTCCCAGGTGGCCAAGAAGGCCAAGGGCATCCTGGCCTGGATCAAGAACAGTGTTGTCAGAAGGAAGAGAGAGGTGATCACTCCACTGTACTTGGCTCTGGTCAGGCCACACCTCAAACACTATGTCCAGTTTTGGGCCCTTGTGGGGGCCAAATGGCCTTTTGAAGGGCCATTGTGGTACTGAAGAGGATCCAGAGGTGGGCTACCAAGCTAGAAAGGATTTGGAGCACATCTCCTGTGAGGAAAGGCTGAGAGATCTGAGGCTGTTTAGGCTGGAGAAAAGAAGGCTCAGGGAGACCTTCTTGATGTCTACAACTGTCCAGGGAGGTGCTGGAGTCATTGTCCCTGGAGGTGTTTAAGAGACAGGTGGATGTTGCACTTAGGGAAATGGTCTGGTGATTGATAGGGCTGGGACAAAGGCTTGACCCAATGATCTTAAAGGTCTCTCTCTTCCAGCCCAAATGATTCTATGATTTTTTTAAATAAAAGTCACTAGATTTTTTTGTTTTTTCATATATGACAATGAATCTCTTTTTCCTTCCTCCTTCATGTCCCAGGAAACACCTGGAACAACGTTTTTGTTGAAAGGTTCTGAAAAATGCTCATGTTGAGGTATAGCTCACCAAGAAAACTGTTATTCCAGCTCTTAAAGTTTGTTGAAGTAATAGGTTATTGAAAACGATAGCCTAGCAAAGCACAAATTCTGCAATAAGGAAACATGTTATTAATAATGGAATATTGTCTACATTTAAATCTCTTAAAAAAACCCAGAAGATTATTCTTTACTAAGATAATTTTGGTACTTAGAAGAAAGGGAAGATTGGTACTAAAAAGTTTTTTTTATTACAGATTTTAAAGTAGATTTCAATCAATTTAATGTGCTTAAGACTCCATCTGTAATTAATGGCACTCATGACACTTCCTTTAACGAACTCTGTCCTTGCAGTTATGGTAGCATGGCCTTTCTCATCTGAAGAAATAGATGAGGAAGTACAGAGTATGGAAGAGACTTTCTTAACTATGAATGAACACTCTACTAGATTATTTTGAGTAAGTCTTCCCTTTATTCTTGTCCATCTCGCTTCTCCCTTTTTAATATGATGTTTTTATTTCTCACTGTTGTCTGGAAAAGTTGTTATCTGTGTAATTTTAGATAAGGCATTTTCTCTTGACTGGTTAAGATATTAATTTCTAACATGATTGTTGATCTAACAATACCAATTGTTCTTTTCTAACAAAAAAAAAGAGAAAAAAAACCCCACAGCTTTTTTCTATGTAATTCAACATATCAAGTAGAAAACAATTGCTTCAGTTAATATGACCAATCTATTAAAAACCGAAATGTACTTAGCTAAAACAAACCCATTTTCCTTCCTGTAGATATTGATGTTTCATTGATATGGAAACTCATGTTTACAAGAGTCTGATGACATTGTTTACAGGTGTTGCATAATGTTATTAACAAGAATAGTGTTGTTTATATAAGCAGAATCACTGTATGCAAAATAGTCTCATATCTACGTGTGCTTGTTCATGCAGCATAAACCTCCTTACTGCAGGCTACAGTATTTGATCCATAGCTATCAGCATTCAGATGGCAATTTGATTTAGTAAATATAGCCTGAAAATAGCTTCATTTCACATATATTACTTTCTGACTGCTGCTGTGATTGCTCAACTAGAGTCCAGCTGTGGAAATGTTAAAACTATTCATCAGGCATGAATATTCATCAGAGTGGTATTCTTGTTTTCTTACACATCACTGAGATGGCAGACATAACAGTTCGGTGAGAGGTCTGAATTAACCCTCTAACTCTCTTAAAAACTAAAATCACACACGCATACACACACTCAGGCACAACAGGAAGCCCAGTGAATTATACTTGTTCAATTGAAAGGTAGTATCTTCTGAGTACTCCTAGTGCTGCTGTATTCAGTGTGCTATTGTCATATCTGAAAGAAAATTACTCCCAAAAAATTGCAACATCATGACTCAAGCTTCCCAACGCCTGAGCGCCGTTTAAAATCATGAAGGTTTTTTAAAGGAGTGATTTATGCTTGCATTTATAGATTCAAGTCTTTAGGGATAAAGTGACAAATTAAAACATGCTGATTTTAAATAGAGGTTGAGACTGACTGGTAATCAGAGGATCTAGAGCTTCCAAAAAAAGCCAATAAATTGCAAAGACTTGTAGAACTGAAGCTAAAATGGTGAAACTACTTTGCTATAAATGTTCCTTGGCTTCATCTGGAATGGAGTTTGGGTTCAATTACAAAGAAGAGCATATTATCTCAAAAGCCAGTTCTGTAACTCTTGCTGGTTTCATGCCCTGTATCTCATGCAACCTGAATAAAGAAAAAAAGATGAACCTTAACGCTTCCAGCAATGTAGCTGTTGACACTGCATGACATGTGACGTTCCTCAAGGTTGACTCCTGGCTCCAGGCTCACATTTGGCATAACCCAATACAATTGTGTTGATTTTGATGAAGCTACAGTATCTGACATTAACTAAAGATAAGATGCATTATCTTCCTGTTATCTCTAGAGCATCTGCCCATAGTTTTGTCCTGATAGATATTCATATGGTAATGGAGTTAAACAAAAATCATTAAGACTACAACAGAAATATTTCAAAGGTTGTCTGGCAATATTCAACAAGAATAAAATCCACTCTGTGGCAGAAGTGTTGTGCACAGATTAAATACCATTTTTATCATAGCTATTTCCTCTATACGAGCTCCATTTGACGCTTTTCTTTAGGACAGTATTCAACTCCTATTTGTCTGAGGAGAAAAACAAACAACCAAGCAAGCAGACAAAGAAAGAAGGCCTAAAGCACTTTCCTAATCCTACCTGGAATACAACAAAAAGTACTGCTTTAACAACAATGGGCTTAATATAACTCTTTGTCCCTGACATTTTTGGATGCAGATGCATGAATCTGATAGACTAGATGATCTCTAGAGAATAGGTCTTATGAGGAGTGTCTGAGGGTTGTTTAGCCTAGAGAAAAGGAATCACAGAATCACAGAATGGTAGAGGTTGGAAGAGACCTCTAGAGATCATCTAGTCCATGCCTCCTGCTAAAGCAGGTCCACATTGATGAGGTCATGCAGGAACATGTCCAGGTGGGTTTGAAGACCTCCAGAGAAGGAGACTCCACACCCTCCCTGGACAGCCTGTGCCAGGGATCCCTCACCTGCACTTGTGTTCCAGCTTGTTTTCACTACCCCTTGTCCTATCACTGGACACTACAGAAAAAAAGTGCCTCCCCATCTTCTTGACATACACTTTTTAAATACTTGTAAGTATTAATGAGAACCTCCCTGAGTCTCCTCTTCTCCAGACTAAACAACCTCAGATCTCACATCCTTTCCTTAGGAAGATGTTCCAATCCCCTGATCATCTTGGTGGCCCTGTGCTGGCCTCTCTCCAGCAGTTCCCTGTCCCTCTTGAGCTGAGAAGTCCAGAACTGGACACAGGACTCCAGATGAGGCCTCACCAGGGCAGAGTAGAGAGGGAGCAGAACTTCCCTTGACCAGCTTGTGCTGGTACCTGGCATTGTTCCTTCCCAGATGCAGGACTCTGCACTTGTCCTTCTTAACTCAAAATATTGTGCATTACTTTGTATTTGCTTGATAGGACAGATATTTTTTGTTCTATAATTCCTCAGCTACCATTATAGATACAGATTTTATGGCACTATTGTGTGATTCTGTGATCCCAGAAAACCTAATGCCACTTCAAAGAGTTAACAATATTATCCCACATAATTAGCATGGACTCTGTTAAATGTTGTGTTTTAAATATTGTTGTGTTTAAAAAGGAGAGTGCTACTCATCCTATAATTATCAAGGTAAAACATTTATATGCCTAGAAAAGAAATTTTTACTTTCTGCATATTAATCTATGTTTTTCTTTTTGTTTTGGGTTTTTGTGTGGGGTTTCTTTCCTTAAGATTGTTATCCCTTACTCATTATTCTGTTTTCTATTTCCATGGCCCAGGCACTAGAAACCAGAACTAGGAGAATAATCCTTTTTAATTTTTTAATTATTGTTTTATTCTAGCCAATATGGCAAACAAAAAAAGGAGGAAAGAAAAGATCAATCTATTTCTCACTTTTCTTTCTTTACTTAAAAGAATCAAATCCCAAAATCTCTCTCAGCACAAAAACCTTAACTTTGGAACCTATTTAAAAGAAAAAAAAAAGAAAAGTCAAGGAGGGTCTGACTAAATATTATGACATAATTTTGCACAACGATTCCCAATGAAATTGTATCATTTTGTATATGTGATTAAACTGCCACAGGATCACAGAAGTCCATTTCAGAATTCAATTTACTAACCAGTCATTGCCTGTCTTTCCTTCCATGACTACTGAAATTCTTAGAGTCAGGCAGATAGCACACTAAAGATGATTTGAGGAGGCATCTGCTTCAGTATACCCAGAGGGGTATATCTGACATGGACCTGCATTTCCCTTAATGGGAGCGAAGTGTTTCAGATGCCAAGAGGTCACAAAGTGAAGAGACACAGGGTAACATTAATGTTAGTTTGAGCTTCCATTGCCTAGGTAATCCATAATGAAGAAGTAGTTAGACCATGATTTACGTCAGCTGTTTCGAGTGTGTGAATATATATATATATATATATATGTATGCACATGTGCCTATATTTATAATCATCCATGATGAAGTCAAGTGGGATGAATTTCAGGTCATGTGGGGCAAATCTCACCTACATGCCCTCCAAGTAGCCATAGGCAGGGCTTGGAATGTGAGGAAGCTAAACATGAGCCAGCAATATGCCCTCATGGCCAAGAAGACCAATGGCAGCCTGGGATGCATCAAGAAGAGTGTGGGCAACAGGTGGAGAGAGGTTCTGCTCCCCATCTCCTCTGCCCTGGTGAGGCCTCATCTGGAGTCCTGTGTCCAGTTCTGGGCTCCTCAGCTCAAGAGGGACAGGGAAGTGCTGGAAAGAGTCCAGTGCAGGGCCACCAAGATGATCAGGGGACTGGAACATCTTTCATACGAGGAAAGGCGGCGGGAACTGGGGCTGTTTAGTCTGAAGAAGAGGAGACTGAGGGGAGATCTCATTAACATTTATAAGTATCTAAAGGATGGGTGTCAGGAGGATGGGACATCCCTTTTTTCTATTGCAGCTAGCAATAGGACAAGGGATAATGGGATGAAACTGGAACAAAAAAAGTTCCACTTGGACTAGATGATCTTTAAAGGTCCCTACCAACACCTATCATTCTATGATTCTATGATTCTAAGATAGAGACAATAGTCATCAGTGTATTTAATACATATCACCCAGACAGCTCCAGCTTATATTCCTCCTGATAAATCTACTTCAGTCTAGAAGAAAAAAGAAGAAAGAAAATGGCGTGAACTACAATTTGAGTATGTTGTGTCATAATAGATTAATTATCAGAGGACAGTGACTTCCAAGAACAATCCTTGTCATTCTACCATGCACCAAGTACTTGGTAATAAAATAGTATGTTATTGATCCTCTAGTTTGCTATGACATGTCATGAAACTGGGACTTATGTACTCAGATACTCAGTAGGGAAAAGACATGAACTTGACTCATCGTTTTTCTAACCTATGAGCTATAGGCTAAGCTATATGCACTACTATCAGTTTCTTGGCTTAATGTGGTTCAAACGTGGACAATCTGGAGATGATTGAAATTGTCTCTTGCTAATGTGGGTAAGTTGATATCAAATAATAATATATATCAAACAAGCTAAAAACTATACCTCTACAAATAATGAGATTTTTTAAACTACAGAAGCCCCATTTCCTAAAGAATTTTACTTACAGAGTATCATTAATCCTACTGAAAGCCAAAGGGACTTAGCCTAGATTGATTTCAGTGGGAGTTAGTCACTTTGAAAATCTCATTAGGGTACCTGTCTACATCTTTACACTCCCAACTTAAATACTTTCAACATTTGGCTGCTAAGTCTCTTTTCAAAATGAAGGCTTAGTCTCTGAAACTACATAGACTTAGATTACTAAAGATATTTATTATCTTCCAGTGATTTCAGTGGAAATGAGGTACAGGATGTCTTTCAAAATTCTAACTACTATCAAAGTTAAACTTGAAAAGTACGGTTAGGCAACAAAAGGGATTTGTAACATCTGAGATTATGCAGCATGTTTCCCTGACTGTTTTTTTCCCCCCACATTGCAATAAAAGCAATATTCTGTTCAAAGGTAAGCCTTTCTTTCCTGTGTTTGTGTAGCAAACAGATATACTGTGCTAATGCAGGAAGCACAGAAAGTGTTCTAACCAGAAGAAATGCATGGGGACTCAAAGTAGTGGGCTTTGCTATCTCATCTGACATGTATAATTGCTCAGAAATACGTTGCAAATCCAACATGCAATGATTATAACAGCTCAAGGGTCAGTGTGCAGAACCACTGCATGACACACTGAGCAGCAATAGAGTGTTCCACTATATTCCAGGGATTTACACATATATAGACGTTTCTCTCAGTTTTTATTTAGGGTAGAAGAAAAGAAAAGGCAGGAGGGAGAGGGGAGGGGAGGAAAGAAGAATGAATCAAGATTCAATGTTAAAATATAATTATAGGTTGAGGTGCACAAACTCAAGACCTGAATTAATTTATGGAGAGCTTGAGATTACTTTTTTATACTGTTTTGAATTTATTTTTAATATAGAATTTCTACAAAATGCTTTGTGGTCTCCTCAGTTTCTTTTGGAAAACAATAGCTAGATTGAATGGACCACTTTAGAAGATATTTCATTTGTTGGCTTCTAAAATCAATATTTTTCACACTGTCATGAATATTTTTTGTAGAAGCCTTGGCAGCTATTTTTGTTCATTGTAATTGTGGTTATAGGTGAAGATGGAGTACCTTTCTCTCATTATTAAAAGCTTAGTAACCCTGAGCTAAAGGCTGCAATTCTTCATGTCACCACTGTGGTGGCAAATAAGATTTTCCATTTAGTTTCTAGTAACCTCATTTGTCAAGGAGACTGTATTTCGAGTTTATATAGATTTAAGGCAAACAAAACTGGACAGTTAAATGATTCTTTTGTCATAAATTGAATTAATCCATTAGTGAAGAATTAAACTAATGGAACATTAACATTGCTGATACCCTGGCCTATTTCAGACTTTGTGTAAAGAAGGTTTGTGAAGTTAATATAAAAGCTAAGTCATCTTTTCATTAATGACAGTTTCAGCATGCTGCCAGCACGCTCTAATTTACTGACATGATTTTCATCCAAAGTGATGGATATATTTCCCCTTTCTTTATGTTTTTAATTTCTTTGTGTGTGCATGCACTCATCGACAATGAGCGTGCATCATATGAAATTTGGCTCAGATGGTTAAAAACCTTTAACAGAAGAATTCTGTTAAAAAGAGAGATCTGATCTCAAAGTTTTCATGTGGGTTTTTTTCTTTTTTTCTCATTTTCCTCCTTCATTTTCCCTATTTTTTCCCAGTGGTGGTTGAGATAGAAAAGGTCATGTTAGCAGATAAGAAATGCTAACTCCCTTTCAATCTTTATATGACATGCTTTCTGCTCTTGGTAACTAACCCTCACTTCAATGGATAGTGCACGCTAAGGGACTCTGACTGAAGCTTCTCATCAATGCAAGTGTAGAAATCTGACTGAGGCGCTTTTGTACACTCTATGTGTACAAAATGAGTGTGGCGTTTTTCAGCTGGTTTAGATTATCCCAGCTGAAAACTTAAACTGCTGGTCTTAGCTGCAGGTTTGTGATTTGATGCAATTTAAAATTCAGTAAAAGCATGAAATTGCAAATGACTCACAAAATGCAATTAACATAACCTACATATCATCCACTGCGCTGTACTTTCTTCCCCCTTCTCTCACATCCATTTCAATTCTTTTAGGGTTCCCGAGAAGCATTTGAAAATATGGGTAGGATTGTGCTTTTCACATCATGATGCAAATATCTAGGGATTCCCAGAAGCTAGTGTGGGGATTAGGATTTCTGGACACTCAAAACTTTAATTAGGCATACGAGATAGGTACATGAGATTATACAAGTTCCTTTATTCTACTGTGCTCCTGTTGAGAGCAAATAGTGAGAAAAGCTCTAGATTTGATAGTGGAATTTATAGTTCTGAATAAAAATGATTTGGATCCCATCATGGAAAAGGCTACAGTAAGATTAATTTCCTTGAAATGGAAGGAAAGTGGAGAAGTCCATGACCTTTGTCAGGAGGTTGGAGCACTCCTTTTTTATGTTGTAGCTAGCAACAGAACAAGGGGTGATGGGATGAAGCTGGAACACAAAACGTTCCACTTAAATATAAGAAAAAACTATTTCACTGTTTCAGGTGAGGGAGCCCTGGCACAGGCTGCCCATGGGAATTGTGGAGTCTCCTGCCTTGGAGGTCTTCAAAATGATCTCCAAAGATCTCTTCCAATCCCTACCATTCTGTGTTTTTAGGATTCTATGATTCTTGTTAACATTTTTTCTCTATGCTTTGTAGACAAATTTTCAGCAACTTCTAATGTATTCTTCCTTTTCCTGATCTCAAATTACTTTCAGTCTTTCAATATGCTCATTGATTGAAATCCAGAAAAACAAAATGAAACTTTAACAAACTTTTTAGCTTGTATATGTCTTGTTGATTTCTTATTATCAGGATGATAGAAAAAAACCAGAATGTAACTCTAGACATTAAGTTTTGCATTTTGCATTTTACTCTAGTTCTGCAGATTTAAAAAAAAAAATCTATTGTCTAAATTCCTAATTTTTTAATGATACACTGATTGTATTTATACTTTAATTTTTGTTTCTTCTGAAGAACTGAAATATTAATGGGAAGACTTCTGAAAATCCACTTTGTGACTTATCAAGTAGTTACAAAATGAATAGATATCCATAATAAAACAGTATTTTATTTTTGCCATTATTATAAATAATATTAGTCTGAAAAATGAGGCTTATGTGAAGAAAGTATTTTGTTTTCAGGATTTGATTGAATTTGGATTCAAGAAATGAATCTTTCTGCCTTTTCTGTAAGGCTTTGTTTGATCTGAAAGGTATTTATTTTTCTATTCCACAGTAAATATAATAACAAGATCAAATCTAATTTTTCACATCTCTTTACAATCCATTTTTAGAATATTTTTAAAACTCAAAGAAGTTCCCTACCTATTTTCTTGTAGCAAAAGTTGCTATTTTATGGTAGCAGCAAAATATCTCCTTTTTCCACTATTCCATTTATAACTTTATATCAGATTATTTACAAGCTCTAATATTTTAAAGCCAAAAATAATATCTAAAGGGCATAAAAAAATCTTACCTAAACTCATTTCATTATTACAAAAATGTATAGAAAAATGTGTTCCAATCACAACAAAATGAACAGTGATTTATCAATAGATGTTTCTTAAACATATTATAGTTATTATTTCGATTCAGTTACTAAGATTGCATTCCTACAGAGATATTCACAGTGGCCACCTGTCATGTGAAATTCCCAAGATTTCATTGGATTTGTTTGTGCTGAAGAACAGTATTTAGTACATTTATCACTGTGCTTTAGAAGGTACATTTTCATAGACAGAAGGATACATACTCTATTTCCATAACTTTTAACCAAAGGAAGAATTAATCTGGTCATTTTCATACTTCTTTTCTTTACACAACTTTAAAATCTCTCTGAAAATCAAAGGTTTTCAGGCTTGTGCACTGCTAGCTGACTGAATACAAATTTTTTTCACAGTGCTTACTGGGCATATCTTTTCCTGAGCTCCATAATGCCCAGGTGCAGAGGAAAGCACACAGCTGATAGGGAGGGTAGACCTCACCATGTCCAGTGCTGAGACCTGGTACATCTTACACTACTGACAAAAGGTTAACTCACTGCAGATGAGGAATACATTGCTGTCATTACTAGACATGGATAAAAGAGTGATTATCTGAAAGTATAAATTTCAAAGAAGACAATTTACAATAGTTAAGATAGCCAAATGCATTCCTAAACTTGCATTTAGCAATAAGACTGTTCCATACCAGCTTTACTATCTTGCTTAAATTATACTTTTCTTCAGACTGAAAAAAAAGTCTCTTCCCTTATTAAGATGCAGTTTCATCTTTGAAGAGGCTGACTCCATATCTGACAATGCTACCAACTCTTTACTGTCTTGTGGTGTCAATCACCTTGCTGCTCCATCTATTTTGCTGGCACAAGCATTTGTACTGTCATACCTTAAAAAAGATCACAAGTGCTACGTAGCCATGTTCATTGGCAGTCAAATCAGATATTTTCTGACAGAAATGCAGATCTTGCTTGCTGACAAGTAAGAAGAGAGATCCTTATATATGATTTTTGAAGCACATTCAGTGATTCAACAAAATCTTTCAGCAGAGTCCTATGCTTATAAATGTTTCTACTCCTAGCAAAGAAAAATCCGTTAAGTATTGTCCCACTTATATCAGTTGATGACACATATACCTGAAATTAGATGACTTTTGAAGTTCATTTAAATTATATCTCATTTTCTGACATTTCCTTATGATGCAACATGAGCATGAAATACCTATTTTGATTACAGAATTTGACTGTGACTCTAAGTATTCCAGTCTTTGAATCTGATCCAGAATACTAACACCCCATTAGCTACAAATCTTTTGAACATTTGGCTGTTCACAAAAGACAGACCAAAATTATATTGTTATAGTCATTTTTAAAATAATTTTGTCACCACAATATTCTGCATATTCTAATAGTTGAGGTTTTTGCAGCTCTATTAGAGTTATAACAGCTTTGGGAATTTTCTTGATGAATTCTCAGTGGTTGCTTCCATTAAGCAAAGATTGGTTCTCTTGACTGGAAATGAACCAAACAATGGGTTCAATGTATTTTAGACATATTCTTCGTTGGAAATACGTTATTATTACAATGTGCCATTTGTATTTCCACTGTTTTGAAAGAGTAGATCAGTTATCTAGTCTGCACACTGAATAATTCAAACAAGTATTCTCTATTTAATATTTAATCTATTCAAAATTATACAGTCCCAATATATATCAGTTAAATGCATACATTTATGGAAGCCCACTTTTATTAAACCAAATTAAATATTGAATCAAATTTAATAATTAAACTAAATTACTTAGTGGATCAATTTAAATTATAACTTTAATTTATGCCACCATACTCAAATAACACAGGAATAAATATTGAATGGGTTAAAAGTAACCATAATTATCTGCTGATAAAAATATTTCTTCTAAACTCAAGAACTGAGAGGGGCGTGCATGTGAACATTCACAGATATTTACTTCCTACTTCTGTTGATCTTAAACTAGAAAAGAGAAAATATTTTCCACTATATAGGCCAGTACAGGTAAAAAAGACAGTAAAAAGAAATGTATATACACTTGGCTTTCAGAAATCTATTCGTGAATTCTCTAAACTTAGTTTAGTAACAAAGGACTTGTTAAGGGTGTCCTTCAAGCCTGTCTTCCTCCTTTTTTTTTTTCCAGCCTGAGCTATGCATCATTTTACTTAAACCAAAACATTCTTGAAGATATTTTTCTGTCATTTCTTTGTGTTTGATTAAAGGTCTTACATATTTCCCATCACAGATGCTAGGAGTCCATGTGCACCTAGACATCACTTAGTAAAAATGTACTAATAAGCTATGATCTGCTGTAGACTATTTCAGCTACATCCAAAATATTCATTTGAAATGACCATCCAAAAACCTAGCAGTCTACTGTATGACACTTCTTTCATGTAAAACTAACTTTCCACCTCCAACTAAAACATAACAAACAGAAATATCCAATGGAAAAATAATACAGAGTAGGTTGAATGATGGAAGCTCAACCAGGTCTTTAAGATCACCTTTCCTCCACCCCTTCTATCTTCTTGGACTCAGAGCCCTGAGCTCAGTGTCATTACCTCCTCTCCCCACTAAACAATACCAGGGGCTGGGAACAGAGGGTGCAGTCAATCCTTTCCTGATGTCTCTTGCAGATTTTCCTGCTTCTGAGGAGAAGTGCTCCTCGCCAGCCGTCCCTTGCTCCAGCTTGGAATCTCCCACACACCAGGCAGCCCTGTATGGGCCACTCTCAAGGGGCACTTCAGTCCCAGTTTATCTTCTCTGGGTTGGAGTCTAAGCTGCTCACTCCCTCTGACTCAGAGTTTCCAACTCTCACTCCCTCTGGCACGGGGTATCTACTTTTCATCACAGACTGCTAGATTACCTCTGGTCCAGCATAGCTCCTTCTGTCTTTTCCTGACTGCAGGGTCTGCGTGGTCACCTACATCTTGTCCTTCCCTTCTACCTTCTTCAATGCACTTCAAATTCCTGTCCTTAACTAGTGCTGGCAGAGGCAATAGATTGGCCTAACTGGGCCAGGGATGGATCTGAACTCCAGACCCAGGGGAAAGTCTGAGAACTCTTTAGAGGGCCTGCAGCACAGCCCCGTTCCCCTGTTACCAAGCAAAAGTGGCTCCTAACAAACCCATGACAAAAGTGTATTTTTTTTAAGTTTAGAATAAAATTCCCCAAAGGCAGGAGGTTCTTATAAATATTTTCATGATTGTGCTGGTTTTGGTGGGATAGAGTTCATTTTCTTCATAGTACCTAGTATGGGACTGTGTTTTGGATTTGTGTTGAAAACAGTGTTGATAAACCAGCAATGTTTTGGTTATTGCTTAGTTGTGCTAGCACAGCATCGAGACCTTTTCTGCCCTAACAGTTAATAGACTGAAAGTGCACTAGAAGCTGTGAGGGGACACAGCTGAGACAGATGACCCCAACTGACCAAAAGGATATTCCATATGATATAACAACATACTCAGCAGATAAAGCAGTGGGAAGAAGAAGGAAGGAAGTGACATTTGGAATGATGGAGTTTATCTTCTCAAGTCGCTGTTACATGTGATAGACCCCTGCTGTACTGGAGATGACTGAGCATCTGCCTATTGTGGGAAGTGGTGAATTAATTCCTTGTTTTGCTTTGGTTGCACACCTACCTTTTAGTTTACCTATTAAACTGATTTTGTCTCAACCTATGAATTTTCTCACTTTTATTCTTTCAGTTGTCTCCCCTGTCCCACCAGGAGGGGAAGTGAGCAAGTGCCTGTGTGATGCTTAGCTGCCAATTGGGGATAAACCATGGCAACGATCCAGATTCTTGTGAGACCTATGCACAGGGAAGATCTATGTGTAACTTATTTCCTGAAAGTGACATTGTACAGCTTTCCACAGCAAGAAAATCAAAGAAGACAGTGCTTGAGAGAAGACCTGTAGCCTAACAATTGACCATATTTCTTTAAAAGGTGTGGTAATGCCACCTAAAGCTGTTTAATCTAGCTTTGTAGTAAGAAAGATGACTATCAGCAATTTGGTGACTGTGACATTATCTGATATTTCCAGTCATGTTACATTTTTGGAACATCAAAAGACAATTTTATTCATTGGGAGTGCATATTCAGTAAAAGATCCAGAAAAGTGGGGGTTTTTTTTTCCAATTATTAGTTATAGTTTATCATAATTTAGGTTTTTCTTACTAATCCTTCTTGTACTCTCTGATCATTTTTGTTTCATGAGAGAGATTAAAAGTTACTTAATTTGGGAAATTTAACTTAAATGAGAAATTGGGAAACGCTCCCTTAGTCTCAGTTCACATCTTACCCACATCTCAGCTGCACACAGGGCTGATATGGGACCATTAAGCTAGTGACTCCCGAAGGAATATCTAGGCAGTGTGAAGAGGGATCAGAGGATGAAACAGCATACTCTAGGAAGAGAAAAAGCAACTCTGCACAGCAACTTTTTAAAAAAGTATGTAATAACAACTTATTTGAACTTCATTTTCTGAATGCAACATATCACAAGCACACATCTGCAGGCTTCAGCAAATATTTGCATTTAATATCTGAAGTCTATAAGTGAAACCAAATCAGCAAAATTCAGTAGTATGCTACCCTCAGTGTATCTTCATCTCTCTCTCTCAAGCTGTAAGCTTTATAAAGCAGGAGGCAGAAACAATCATCATTATTTTTTTGTAAATAAAGATACAGTACAGTAATGTCTGTACTGACAGGTATCAACTTTGGGTTTTGAAAACAAACCAGTTTTCTCTATGTATTTTGTTAGAGATGATACAGAACAATAAGCTCCATCATTTTTTGACTGGCACAAAGTTTTTTTCATGCTTTCACATACTGACAGTATAAAAAAGTGACTTGTTCACCTAAGTCACAGTCTAGTGAGAGTTTGAACAGGTTTTATATGGTATGAGTGCTTCCTTCTCACATAATCTGGAGACCTTGAAAAGTACAAGTTCAGAAGAGACAGGATTTCTTTTTCTGCATGTAACTGGTAGGTATTTAAAGACCTTCATATTAGCCTTTTAAAATAAGTCTTAAAATTAACTACAGTGTAGAAGCAGCAGTATTTTGGCAGATTCTTCAGTTTTGAAAATTAGAAAAAGTCCAAATGCTAGGAAGAGCTATAAGATACTGTGATAGCCCTTAAAATTCCAGTTCCTTACATCCTTTCTCTTTGCATTCTCCTACAACACTTTGTCTTCAAACAGTACAAAATCTGATGTGCTGTTACATTATGTCAGTTTTGCTGAGAGGCAAGATCCTAGGACTGCTCTCAATCCCTCTCCTCTTGCTCCAGAGTCTAAGATGGCAAAGCAAGAATGCTATGGAATGATTCAGACATTTCATTTTGCAGAGCTTGATCTCAGTTGTTTACTCAGGAATGACTCCCTTTCCTTCCTCCGTGTAAGGTCATATAGTGTGCATTACAATTGAGTCCCTGTAAACTGAGAGAACAAAATGTGCAAATCAATTAAAATGTGTAAAATACCAGAATCAGTATTTTAAAGCACACTCATGTTTCATGTATATATGGTTTTAAACTGAGTGAATGTAGATAAATATATATGCCTAACTTTAGGAGAATTGTCTAGTCCAGAAAGAAGCTGTGGTGTAAAAATATGTGCTAATGGAATCTTGTATACCTGCTCTAGCTGCTGAACTCACAGTACTACATCACTGTGACTGCAGGTGCTAAGCTTCATTAGGAAAGTCTTTTTTTATTTCCTCTGCAGCATTCTCTCCTGTTTCCACTAAAGCCAGCACTTTCTCATTTCCATTGTCTGGATGGCCATGCAGCTTGGGTATTCAAGCCAAATAGGGAATTACAGCTTTGCATTTTGAAAAAGCAATTGGCAGGATGATAATCAAAGGTTATCTGGGAAAGGAAACATTATGAAATAGATTTCTGCCAATTCCTAGCCTAGTTTGCAGGTTCACAGGGACATGAATAACTCCCTCATGCAGACCTCAGCACTGTTCTGAGCCACCACTGATTCCTTCTGTCTCTGAGACTTCTTGAGTGTATTAAATGCTTAAGAAGAGGCAGTCTGTAAGGCACTAAGAACAGCTCCATCTTTTATCTTTGCATCTATTACATTGCTGAGAAGTATATTTCACTTAGTTGAAGAGAGATGAGCTAATCTACCAATATATTCATTTTACCTTTTAGATGGCTATGAGTACGAGTCACATTTGTCTATTTTAATGCAGACAGCAATTACATATTGATAAACTTTACTCATTTCTTCACTTCTCCAGGGTTAAAACAAGACTAGAAGTCAGATTTAGAGACTAATAAAGGCATTTACTTACAGATTAAGAAAATTGCTAACTCTAGTGCAAAGTATTTTAGCTCAAAATACTGTCCGTCTGTGCAGAAACTAGAAATGAGAAAGCAATTCAGCTCACCCTGAAGTGAAATACTTCCTTTATGATGCAATTTAGCTACCTAAACATAAGTTTCTTGTGTCACTTTAGATGTTTTGAGCTGCCCCAACTTACTTAGATCCCAACTTCCAACTGCTGCTTTTTGTGTGTGAGTCCTTGTGTTAAAATGGACATTCCTTGGTCCTTGAGTTACATCCACCAGGCTCTCTGCAGACATACTATGTAAAACTGCATCTGAAATACTACTAGGGATTTATGTTTAATCAGTTCATGTGTGGTCAGTTGAATCATTCCTGAAGTTTCATATATAGTAGTTGCTAAAACTTGATGAGCTATAATGAGAATTTTAAAGCCATGACCCTATTTTAGCTGAATACTATAATGGTATTCAAAATCATCTGAGAAACCCTAGAATACCTAAAACACATACAAAAATCTGGAGATATGACAAAGATCTGTGATAGGTTTGCACTTTTCAAGCCAATTAAAGTCTCAATTGTCTAAATATTCATTAGATGCCCATATGCAGACAATCAAATAAAGCTCTCACTCAACTGTACACATCTGCATAAAGATTCCTCAGTTTGGAGACATTAGAGTGGCTGGTTTCATTGAATAGAAAGTCTTTCAGACCAAAGATCACATTATCTAACCTTCAGAGTTTTGCTCCCACCCTATGTCACACCCTGTGTCCTAAAATCTGCATGACATCATGCATTTGGCCATTGGTACCATCCCAGTGTCTATCCACTACAAAGAAATTCTATTGATCTTGTTTTATTGTCATTCATTCATATTAGACAAAATCAATTTCATTGTAGAGGTCCCAGAAAGGAGGCACTTCTGTTTATGTGCTTCCTGCCTCAACTAAAGAGTATTGCTTACTTTGGTTTCCTTTACTGTCTTACTGTGAGATCAAAATGTAATCTTCAGTCAAGTGAAGAAAGAAGTTTTGGAAATCAAAACTGGCCACATAAACAGCTGCAAATTGTTCATCTTGCTGAAAAAATTACCTCTTTCACAGGCTTACAAGATAAGTCTTCCCTAAATAACCTTGTTAGTTGATCAACTTAAGAAACTGAAACCTATGAAATTACATTTTTTTCCTTAAATTATCTTTCTTTTTGCTTGAGTTTATGATGGGAAGGAGGCAATTGTGTCTTTTAGAGTGCAAACTGCCAATAATATTTGTGCTGCTACATACCTAGAGAGAGGATGCTTACAGTTTCAGCAGTTTAAAGCCTACAATACTTGAATTGACAGTTTTAATTCGATGTGCCACCCAAGTGACAAAATTTTTGGAGGTGTTAAAAGTCCACAAACTAGGGTATTGTGCCTGTGACCCACAGAAACACCGTTACCAGATTTGGCTTTACTAAATGTTTCTGACATATGTGGGAAAACAAATTAAATTATGGCATATAATGCATGGATTTGCAACCTGCATGAAGATTATTATTTCATTAGAGGGTGATTTGAAGAGTTGTTTCATAAACTAGTCAAATTACAGAGGAGAAACTAATCTAAGAATCTCGAAAAGGCTGCATCTCAGACAAGAAGCAAAGGAAGGCTGTGAAATATATCTAAGGGACAGACTTTCCAAGAAGCTTGGAAAGCTTCTACCTCCAAAGACAATCTACTCCCATGCTTTTTAAAATTTTTATTCTTTTTTTCTCCTCCCAAAACAGCTGGTCAGTCTGGCCTCTCTTCTAAGGATCAGGCAAGCTTCCAGGTTCTCTTTATTCTCTCCAGATAATCATTTGTGGTATTGCCTTGATTTTCATTTTTCTTCTTTCTCAGAGAAATAATCATAGACTCTCACTGAGAACAGGTGTTAGCTAACTACTGATTTAATTTTTAGAAGATTGGTTGCTTTTCTCTCTTCCACTGCTGTGCATACAGGGAAGGAGGAAAAGGAGAGTTAAACTTACAGTTGTAAGTCTGAAGGAGGGAACTATACCCTGATGCACACTCAAGAAAATAGTCTGAAAACAAGTAACCCCAGATAATAAAGACATTGTCACCCAACATCCATGCAATTCACAGAGAGGTCCCCAGGTTGCTACTGGAGTGATGAGGCCAGGTATAAGGGTCAAGCTTAATCCCACCTTTAAACTGGTACACTGATACGTCTTAGTCACACATTATCAGATTGAGCCTCTGCCAAATCCAGGAGTATCTTTTTTAAACAAAAAAATAAGACAGAAACTAAGCTGCCAGTAACTAGAATATTCAGTACTGTATAATACCTATTATTTAGAATATTTGTCCAGAAAACTGAAGTCAAATTATATCCCTTCCCTATATTCAGAAATTCAGATGCACAGCTCTTTGTCATGAAAAAATGAAGTATACTTCACAGAGAATGACCTGGACATTTCTATTTTAGTTTACTGTGAAATACCCAAGTTTCATCATACAGAATCTTAAATTACAAAACTAAATGAATGCCTCCTTGTGTAGAGCATATTGCAGAGACCTTTATGTTTTCTGTGGACAATAAAAACTTTCTCTTACACCTCCATTAGTAAGTGTTCATTAATGCTTTTGTCTCCAAGAGACACATTTATCTTATTTAACTTTATAGTTGTCTAAAAGTTATCTATTCTGTGTAGTAAATCAGAGGGGCTGGCATTTCCAAAGAATAATTAATCTGCTTAATGATTCTGTACGTGACTATTTCTTCCTTTTGACAACATAGTTCAGCACCTTGTTTAGGCTGGCCATGTAGACATGGGATTCGCTGGCTTAAACAAAAGTGTGTAGTGCCACTTGTAACTCCTAAAGTTTTGCAGAAATTTGCACACAGCTGAAAGATATGGCACAAGATGCAAGAGAGATTGCAGAGATGGGGAGGGGGTCAGGTGGGATACTCCTCCTGACTCTAGATGTCAGATGGGTGACAGAACCATTTCTAATTGCTAGACATCTAAAAACAGACAAACCAAGTCTCACTCCGAAGATCTAAATCAGTTTCCCAACACTATATCAACAGTAATTTAACTCTATCCTGGCTACAGCAGAATCAGCAAGGCAACAGATCTAAAGAAAACTGTTGTCTTCCAAGAACAGTGTTTAACAAAGATTTGCTTCAAAGATAGCTTGCTATTCCAGCTTCCCACATTGGTTTTGTACCTGACTTGCCCTTCAGTGCTTCCCATTCATAGAGTAAGCAGGCAGGACTGTACTCTTAACATACCATGTGGTACACGTTGTCCAAGATTAATATCACAAGTACTGGAAACAGCTGTGCAGAAATTCAGGTTAGTTAGATCCATTGACTTTCTGGTTTTGGCTTACCTAAATGTGTTTCTAACATTTCCAGATGTGTGCTTCAAATAAGGAGTGGTGTTTGTTCTGTTGTGTTATTGTTTAGTTATCTAAAGTAAAAATCAATTTATTTTATTTTCTAAGAATTACTATTTTACTAGAAGAGCTTCTGCTGTATCAGATCTCCTACTGAACCTCAAATGGTAATTTAGAGATAACTAAAATAAGCTAAAAATAGTTCTACTTATCTCAGATATCATACCAAATGTGGTACTTCTTTCCTTCAATGGAATCACTTCAGCCTCTTATCTATGCTACTAGTCACACTGTAATCTTTAGCCATATGAATCTATCTACCCATGGTTGGATTCGTTGTCTATAAATTCTGATCAGTAAACTTACTAAAAATTTAAATAATACGTGTCTCCTTTTTTTTTAAACTGAAGCGTATTTACTACATGTATCCTTTAAAAGCCCAATTGATAAAGTTGCAGTACAGGGTATATTCATCGATTGTAAAGTAGAAAGAAAACAGTCTCCCAAAGATGTGGCACAATAAGAAGAACACAGTAATAAATATATAAAAACTATAAAAAACAATGGAGAAATATGAGTGTAGTGATAAGTAACAGCTAATAGTAACCACAATAAAAAAATACTACAGGAATAGAAATAAAATGTTTAAATGTCAAAGTTTTCTATGAGATTAATAAATAGCAATATCCTTCCATCTTTCCTAATCTAAGGACTCATAAACTCCAGTTGAGAGTATACCTTAATCAAGACTAAACAATACTGCCCTCATATTTGAGAATTATCACAGATAAATCCCACAATCATAATTGGTCTTTATAAAGCAAAAGGTTGGGCATTCAAAGTCCTTATCAGAGCTGTTTTCCTACAGTTCTCTGAATTCAGATATTGAAAAGACTAGGGTTCGCCAATTAACTAGAAATACAATGATTATGTTCTGATATGAATCTACTGTTGAGCAGGACATTTTCTAAGGGAGAGTCAAGAGGCTGCACATATTAAGTTCCCAACAGATGGTAGGTTTGCATGAGATACGATGACCTGTGGCAACATAACCAGTCGATCTTATATGAAATCAGAAACTGGGAGCATGTAGCAATCTTCTGTCATGCATGCATTTCAGACATCCTTGTAACAGTTATATGAGCTACAAATGAGACACTAAAAACAAGATTTTCTTTAGCTTTTTCTTTAAGTGTAGTAGTTTTCTCTGGGACAGATTTTTGGTAGCAGGGGGCTACAGAGGTGGCTTCTTTAAACAAAGATCCTCCAGAAGCTTCCCCTGTAGCTGACAGGGCTAATGCCAGTCAGTTCTGATGGACCCACAGCTGACCCACAGCTCACCAATTAGTGACTGAGGTAACACCTCTATGAGTAACATATTTGAGCAAAGAAGTTGCTGTGTGTTTGCTAAACTGCAGCAGCAATAGGGAATGAGAATGAGAAAACATCTTTGCAGGCACCAAGGTCAGAGGAGCAGGAAGGGAGAAGCATTTATGATTCACTTTTGCCTTCCAAAGCAACTATTACGCGTACTGAAGCCCTGCTTCTCAGGAAGCAACCAGACATCGCTGTTGATGGGAAATAGAGAGCAAAGCTTTATTTGCTTTGCTTCTCACCCACATGGCTTTATTATTTCTTTATTAACTGCTTTTATCTAAACCCACAAGGCTTCCATCTTATTTTCTCCCCTCCCTGACTTGCTGAGGAGAGGGGTGATAGAGCAGTATGGTGGGCACGTGGCATCCAGCCAGAGTCAAATCACCACACTAAGCTTCTCCAGTTTGTTGCCTCTTAAAGACAGTGAATTTGCAGTATGTCTTAAAAAAAAAAAAAAAAAAAAAAAAGCTAGCAAAATGTGCAATTATATACCCCAAATTGACTTGTGATGGAAAGCTACAAAGAATATGAGTCTTCTGGTAATAAGTTTGCCTGAATAATTTATCTGGTATTCCAGTATTCACTTTCAACTACAGAGATCACCAATGAGACATTAAAGGTTATTATGTGGATTACTTTGCCACGAGATGCTCCTGCAATAAGGTAAATTTCAGCAGAATTAGAGTGGTTTAGAATTCAGTAGAGGAGCTTTAGAAATGTACCCTCTGGAAAACATCAGCAGACGTCAGATAACACAGACCCCTCTTTGTAAACACATCGTTAGCATGTTCAACATATTTGTGAATTTTTAATCATGTAAGTCAAGTTGTAGAGCCTGTTCAGACTTAATGATGAATTTAATGCATTAGAAAAGGAAAAGGATAAAACCTCTTTCTTCTGGCTGCACCAGGACACTGGAAAGTAGTGTGGGCACAGCTGAAGGATGAGGAATCAGAACCATGAGTAGAAACAAATGTTCTAATTTACTAAAATGTTCCCTTTGCCTTGAGTATCAAGTTCAGTGCCTTGCAGAAGGGAGAGTGAAGTGGAAGTGGTGGTAGCATTTAAGCGGCCAAAATCTCACCTTTTAAGCTTGATGTGTCTATCTTAGGTGACTGAATTAGTTGTCCATAGCTTCAAATCTTTGCCGATACTTCAGATGTTTGAATCATCTTGGACCTGTTCTTTTAATACTTACGATAACAACTGTAAAATCTCACACAGAAGGAAGCAACAATTTTACAATTATACCCATTATTCTTCATTCACACCTGTCATTGTTACTCTATAGGATATCACTGTCCATCTCTGTACTTCTTAGGACGATGAATTAAACTCGCTGACCAGAGGGCTATAGTTTCATGTTGCTACATAAAATATTGTCTTAATGAGGTACAATTTGACCCAGAGACAGAAAGAACCCATTGTTCAGTTTCATGGAGGGCAATCATGATAATGGGAATATCTTTAGGGAAAGTGTGTGGCTTTTGGCTCTTCCAGCCCATGTCACTAGTAATTACTGATTGGGATTTTTAAATAGGTCATAAAATGAAGTGTGACAGGCAGGGAGGCAAAGTGAAAGTGTTACAGGTTCATACACTTACATTTGTTATGAAATTTTATTTCTTGATCTTTGACAATTCCACAAAAGTTCAGTTAATTAAACAAGAGAAAACTCCAGGAAACATATTTATTTCTTTTTTCTTTAATTGTCTCCCCATAGTATTTCTTGTATTTGAATCAAGTTTCATACGAGACATATGGTGGTAACAGAGCAATCATTCAAGTTCGTAAAGCCCTAAGCTAAGCCCAAAATAATGTGATCATTTGTAAATCATTGTCACTTCAATGTTTCCTCAATATGGCTTCATTACGATTCAACACAATGTTAAGCTTCTGGGAAAAGACCTCCATTAAAAGGTACTTCCTGGGAAAAGGGGGAAATTAAGAGCTCTCAGATAGCATTGCACTTTATTATTCATGTATAATTCTTCTGCACCACTGAACATCTGCTAATAAATTTGAGTCAAGTTTCCATGATAGCTTTTACTCTCATCATTCAATCTCTGCATGAGCTTTATACCTGATGAGAATTTATGTTCTTTATTTATTGCTGACAATTCTTGTCCTATTAATAATTTAGCCCATAAACTCAATCAAGTAAATTAAAGATGCTTATAAAGAGCTCTCTTCCTCAATTTAAAAATAAAATACTAATCTTGATTTAGAAGAGGATTTCTGTAGATTCCCTGGAAGCTAACTGACAGATGGTCACCTTGGCAGTATGCTACAGTGGTACAACCAGAGTTTCTGATGCAGAAGGTGATCAAGAGCATCAGAAGCTATTACTCTTAACTCTGAGTTCTCAATCTTCCTTTGTGCCTCCACATTTACAGATAAGCTGAAATCCAGATCAAATATAAAAGTTCCTTTGAACAACTACGGATCTGTCATATTGATTTGGTGTATGACTTTGTTCCGTGTGATATAGCTATTTTCCATTTGGTTAGACCACAGAACTGAGGATTCAGGTTTCCTAAGTCCATTCTGAGATCTCACATTGTATCACTAGCTGCCCTTTAGGAAATCACTAAGATCAAGCTTATCAAAAATTCTTACCAATGTTTCTCTTTAAGCCAAGCATTTATTTGTGCCAAAGTTGAAACATCCATAGTAGGTGAATCCTCTTAATATTCCTAGCCTTAATCTCTGTGTTTATCTCTTCAACTACCTTTTTAAAATGCAGTAAGACTACCTTATTTTGTACAGTTATGTGACATAACATTGAATCACTCAGAAATGCTTAGTAGAAAGGTCTGGGTATAAAGTTGGACTTCCAGGACTATATATAATCCTGGATATGTTATGGTGCTCCATAAGCCTACATGTATACAAGACAACTGAGAAAAGCAGTGGTGGTGCAGGACAGAAATGTGATGCATTGATGATTATATGATCTAATCTCTAAAATTATGCTTCACTTCTGGCTTAATGAGAACAAACTCTACTTAAGGACCTTCTGCTGGCACTACTATCTCTGCACCCAGATCCTAATTTACCCACCCTGAGTTGCCTTTTCTAGGCTTGCACTGAGCAGGAAATCCCCCCAAAAGATTTAGCTTGCCCTCAAAAGATCATTTATGACTATAGTCTGCAGTAGTGAACAGATGTCCCATCCTGTATCCTAGCACCATACTCAGTCTTTCAGAAAGCACTCATAGCCTTTCTTTGCTACTGAGTAATGACATCATTGTCACTGTCTGCCTACAGCGTGGGTATAGGAAAGAGCCAAACATACTGTTATGTATCCTGATGCTGTGGGACAGTGCCTTTGCCCCGTGCCATCGTTCTGCACCAGCTACTTTTTTCTGGGTTAAGGCTGGAAGTGGAGACAGTCAGGAACTCACAGTGGTTGGTCAAATTAAAGAGTACCCCAGAGGGAAACAGAAAGGCAAAGGTATTAGTGAACAACATATACATTGCTCTTGTTTCTGACAGCTAGTTTCAGTTTAATTGTTCACAGGAATACTTTACAGGAATACTATTGTTTTAATAGTGCTCTTGCATGTTTTATAGAAGTGGTGACTTTTAGGTCTAAAATCTGGAAGCAGCATTCAGCCTGATTGGCAGGGCAGCAAGCTGGAATGCTCTTCAAAAGAGAAGGGAGAGAAGTACCATATTTATCTGTTGCCTTAGAGTGGCTATAGTGTGCCTTCCCAGACCACTGTGTAGATTGAGGAGTTTAGTGTGTTGCAAAAAACTTTCACATCACACAAAGTGCATACATATGTAGATACTGTTTTTGCTTAACCATTCTACATGTCAGATAATAATTGTTGTCTGTAGAGGCATTGTCATCAATCTGTAGAAAGGACAAGCCTCTGATTCCACTCTGTATAGTAGAACCACAATCTGTTTGTGCTTAGGACCGTGTTGGGGTGGGCTGTGACGTTAAGCAAAGGCACCGTGTTATGGTTTTACTTCCCTGATAAGGATGTTTCCATGCTGTGGTACTCCAGATAGATGTTTGTCTAACTTATTCCTAAAGACCTCCAGTAGTAGAGAACTCACAATGTCCCCAGACAATCTATTTCATTGTTTCATTATCACTACTGCTAGAAACTTCCCTATATTGCATTTGTATCATAATTGCTTGCAGTTATAAGCAACTGATTTCCAGAATGCCAGATAAATAAAATGCCAATGTAAATAAAAGGGCCTGTTCCCTCATAAGTCCTCCACTATCACTTTTTGACAAATTTAAATGAAACACTGCTTTTACTTGAGAAAAAGGCCATTCCAGAAAATGTTTAATCTCTTGCACCAAACAAGACAAATTATAATAGTTTCTAGCAATTTAATGTTCTGTTCCCCTGAAAGGATGCAAAGTGACTATGAACATCATAGAAATCTTGGAGGAAATTCTTCTGATGGTAAATATGTGAAAATCTTTCATATAGGTATATTTCTAGAATCTCAGCCTTTCCTCTGTCTTGACATGATGCAGCAGAATTTCATTGTGCAGTAAACAGTGCACTGCTCAGTTTAAAGATGTCATAAAGGTACTGTTAAGAAAATCAGTCTTCTCACTTTATTCTTTTAACTGTACCAAGGAAAGAAGATAGAATCTGAATGCTCCTTACTTGCCACAGATAAAAATATATCCATGTCCAAAATGGGTATAGAATGCTATTATTCTCATTTAGTAGTATTTGTGTTTGCATAAATGTAATTGTATGCAGGACTAAGGCAGTAGGTAATCAAACCACTAGAGATCTATCCTTCTAGATGGAGTTTGAGTCCAACTATGAAACCTTGTGAATTACCTTGAATTACCTTGTGAATTATCTTGAAAAAATAAGTTTGGATGAGTAAGCTCTGTAGATATCCTCTAATTTTTAAAACTAATTGAATTTGGGCTGGTTAATTAAATTAATGTTTAAGATACAGGTTATTGAACCAATGTGGTGCACCAGAAAGGCACAGTACAGCAGAAAAAGTAAAATAGTTTGTTTAAACTGCAAATGAAGAAAGTTCATAAAAAGACTATATCCAGAACTCTTTTGCTGCATCTTCAGCATCATACAAAGGGACATATGGTGCCAACAATCTCCATGTAAAAGATAACTTTAGGATCAGGGGTGCTGCTGTGGACACTGGGAAGTACAAATAGGTTTAGAAGTAAATTAGTAGATCCTGTTATCCTAACATCTGATCTGGCTAGTTGTTACTAAGTAGAATATGCTTTGATCTCAAATGGAGAATTAAACAGAAAACCAGCAGTGGTGAATAAAATCTTAAATGCTTGCAAAACTTTTCTGCTAGTAGCAATTTTGAAGAGTAGAACAGTTTAAGGGTCAAGCCATCCAATCAAATTAACTTAATAATGTTGCTCTAGCAATGTAATCTCAAGGAGGGATATAATAAAATAATTGTAGATACACGTTACTAAGGTAAAACAAGAAAGTGTTATGTAGAGATCTATACCAGACAAGATGGCTCAGGGCCTGCCTCAGGGATAGTAGGGCATAGAATCATCACCAATGCAGTTGACTTTCTATTTTCTTGTCTCAAAAGTGTCAGTTTTGCAAAAGAATTTTAAAAGAAGTTTGTAAAAGAAAGGCTGTGCAATTGAAAATGAAGATATAAACATAATAAACCCTAAAATACACTAAATCATACTGCAGTCCATGTGTTACCTTTCCAGCACTATTTCAAATTACAACATTTATGACAATGGTACAGTTCAATAATCAACATTTCCTGCTTCACAAGACAGTAAGTACTGTAGCCACAGCAATATTACCTGATTATTTTATGTAATATATTGAAGGTTGTTGAATGGCATTTTACAATGAAAGCTACAGAATCCATAAAGCAAGTTATCAGGGTGAAAGGAAAGATCTGTTAGCAATTCTTGCATGATTTAATTTCCCTTGAGAAAGGGAAAAGAAGCTGCAAAGAAATGAAAGCATCCCCTCTCTTCTTGGCTGGGAATTATTTCCCTTGTGAAATTGTGAAGTGTCTCTTTTCTTGAGTGAGTCACTGGCTTGTTTATGACCACTTTGGCTATCCCTGAGGTACCTCTGCCTAATCAGTCCTGATGCACTTTCGGGCAAGCAGAACTCAGTTGCCACTGCCTGCCTTTGTCTACGTGTGCTGTTCTGTACAATGAATATTTGGATCAAATAGCAGTTGTTATTTCACTATTTCTGGTTTAGTAATAGTGCCTTGTATATAATCCTGGATATGTGCAGGTACCTGCTATTCAGATTAACTTCATCTGATCAAGAAGCTGAATTCTCAAGACCAGTGAATCTCAGTTCCACTGAAATTCCACTGAAGTCTTTGCAGCAAAAAAAAAATACAAAAGCAGAATTAAGGTCTGTCCTAAACTACTGATTTTTTTACTGTGTACAGACTTTAAGATATTATTTATTATTTATAGATACAGACATGCAAAATGTCCTCTTTCTGCTTATTTTGAGAAATCTGGGGTCATGTTGCTATTTGTTTGTTCAAATATAATCTGTGATCAATAATTCAAGTGATATAATTTAGAACTTTTTTTTTCTTAGAGTTTATTTAACATGAAGAGGTTAATTCTCTTTTACCAGTGCTTTGCAAGAATTTTCCCTAAACATATCTGATAACTTTGACTTAATTGAGAAAAATTCCTCTAAAAAAATGTCATTTTTCTTGCATGCTATGTAAAAAAACACAAAGGAAAATAATGTATTTAAACCTATGCAAAGCAAAGGAAAAACAACAACAGTAATAAAACCAAACACAAAAGCAAAACCAGCAAAAAAAAACCTCTTGAATGCATGGGCAGAATAGAGGCAGAATCATGTCTACAATAAAAAAAATTGTTGCAGTCAATATACAAGCAGGTGACCTGTAGATGATCTAATTTAAAAAAAAAATACATTATAGTGGTTTGAGAGGGGGAGAAATAAAGAAAGGAGGAAAGGAAAAAAAGGAAGAAAGTATTCTAACTGCTAAATAATTTCGCACCACATCTATCTCAATCATTTTCAAGATTTCTAATTAAAAGTGGGTCATGGGTTTAGTGGAATAACACTGAAGAGGATGTAAAACATCTGCTGATATCTATTTCTGTATCATTAATACTTCAAATAAAAAAAAAAAAAAAATCGAATCTCCTTTAAGTGTTTGCTGTCAATTATGGCATAAAACAGGAAAAAAATCTCAATGGAATCAGTGGGAGTCATTCCATTGCCTGTGGACAGTACAAGCAATGGATCAAGCCTCTAAACTTGAAGCCGCTGGCAAATCTCACTTTGACTTTACTCATCAACACAGTTATGTCTTTGGAATCCTCAAAGTTAACACTAGCAGTGATGGCTGCTGTGCTGTCACTTGTACAAGCCAACAGCTCTTCTTGGAGGGAAAAGAAAGAACTCCTGCTTAGATTAGATTAAAGATACAATGCAAAGCACTTGGCATGAACAGTTTCAAGATACACAAGCCTTTACCAGCCTTTATAAACTACAGGACATTTGAATGGCATTAGATAGTTGAATAGTGAGTCAGAACACAGAATATAGATTTTCTTTCTGTTCAAATACCTAAGAAAAGGCTTTTCCCATCAAAACAGAACCACAAGAAAAGGTGCAGAGTGGTTTGTATGTCATCTGTATATAAGATTCTCCCCTGCCCCCCTGCCCTCAATATGGTATGAAAAAAGAAATGTGACAATTCTGTGAGCACAGAGTAAAGATGTCAACATGGTTTCTCTCAGTTAGAAAACATCTTTTCATTAAAATAAACGACTAAGGTCAAGAGTTTAGGCAGCTAAACCTCATTGAAACCCAGGTTAGAGTTTTCACCAAGGGACTGCAGGAAAGGAACAATGTTAAACCAATTTTCAGACATAAAGTAGGCCTTGAATGACAGAAAACAAGGGAACTCCCTTAATCATTTTCTTCTATTTACTCTTCATAATTAGTCTCCCTAGAACCATGTCAGGTTATTGCTATAAGTGGTTTTATACAGAACAGGTGGAAGGAATACTTTAACTGTGTTTAAAAGAAAAATCAATGGACTTTTCAAGTCAAAATATTTGCTTTCATTTCAATTCCAGTTCTAAGTATACAATCTTAACTTCAAAAAAATTTTTGTTTTTATTAGTAAGAACTCAACAATAAACACAATTTGTTGATCTGTAAAGAGCAAGACTTGAGGTCCCAGAGTGTGAAAATCTTTACCATTCTCCTTCTTTATCTTTTTATTATAACATCTTTATCTCTTTTGAGGACAGGATCTTAGTGCTTACTATACCTGAACAAGCTGTGGAAGGGTTAAGGAAATGGCAATGTTTCTACAATGTGTGCACATTGTAGTCTTTGGCAGATTTAACACTCTTCCATGCCCTAGGACATACTGTACAACAGATATCTAGCAAAAGGGCAGACATATATTCCCAGAGAGAATTAAACCTTTGGTCATTTTACTAAGTTAGTTGTTGAGAGCAGAAACAGAGACCCAGAAAAAAATGGTCACATCAAAGTTCATTTTCAGAAACATTTCAGTATGTAGTCATGACTAGTTCTCTGTCTGGTTACATATACAGGGTCAGGGAGTCAGCATATTACAGAATCACAGACTCATAGAATCACACAGTGGTAGCAGTTGGAAAGGACTGCTAAAGATCATCTTGTCCAACCCCCTGCCAAAGCAGATCCACCTAGATCAGGTCACACAGGAATGTGCCCAGGTGGGTTTTGAAAACTTCCAGAGAAGGAGAGTCCATACCCTCCCTGGGCAGCCTGTGCCAGGGCTCCCTCACCTCAACAGGAAAGAAGTTTTTCCTTAATTTTAAGTGGAACTTAAATGAACTTAAAACTTGTGTTCCAGCTTCATCTCATTACCCCTTGTCCTGTCACTGGACACTACAGAAAAAAAATGCCTCCCCATCCTCTTGACACATACCTTTTAATATACTTGTAAGAATTAACGGAGTCTTCCTTCAGTCTCCTCTCCTCCAGGCTGAATAGTCCCAGGTCCCACAGCCTTTCCTCATAAGGAAGATGCTCCAGTCCCTTGACCATCTTGGTGGCCTTGTGCTGACCTCTCTCCAGCACTTCCCTGTCCCTCTCGAGCTGAGGAGCCCAGAACTGGACACAGGACTCCAGATGAAGTCTCACCAGGGCAGAGTAGAAGGGCAGCAGAACCTTGCTCCACCTGCTGCCCACACTTTTCTTGATGCATCCCAGGCTGCCATTGGCTTCTTGGCCACAAGGGCACATTGCTGGCTCATGTTTAGCTTATTATCAATCAGCACTCTCAGGTCTCTCTCTGCAAAGCTGCTCTTTAGCAGTTCGACTCCCAGCCTGTCCTGGTGCATGCGGTTGTTCCTTCCCAGATGCAGGACTCTGCACTTGTCCTTGTTGAACCTCATGAGGTTCTTCTCTGCCCAACTCTCCAGCCGGTCGAGATCCCACTGAATGGCAGCACAGCCTTCTAAGGGAATCAGTCCTCCCAATTTGGCGCCACCAGGGAACTTGCTGAGGGTACACTCTGTCCCCTCATCCAGGTCATTGATGAAGATATTGAACAAGACTGGCCCCAGAACTGATCCCTGTGGAACTCCACTGGCCACAGGCCTCCAACTCAATTCTGTGCCATTGATCAGCACCCTCTGGGCTCTGTCATTCAGCCAGCTCTCCATCCACCTCATTGTCCACTCACCCAAGCCACACTGCCAGAGGATGTAAAGGGAGATGGTTTCAAAAGCCTTGCTGAAGTCAAGATAGACAACATCCACTTCTCTCCCCTCATCTAGACAGGCAGTTACTTATGGTTGCTTATACTCTCGTAGAAGTATATCAGGTTGATAAAGCAGGATTTCCTCTTGCTGAATCCATGTTGACTCCCCCTAATAACCATCTTTTCCTTCATGTGTTTTGAGATGGCATCCAGGAAGAGTTATTCCATCACCTTTCCAGGGATGGAGGTGAGGCTTACTGGCCTGTAGTTGCCTGGGTCATCCTTCTTGCCTGGTTTGAAGACTGGAGTGACATATGTTCTGCTAACAAACACAGTGCCATCACTCAGGCAGACTACAAAAGCAGAGAAACTGGAGCTTTCAGAGAGGGAAAAGAATCAACAAATTGTCCTAAACTAAAAAGAAAATATTTCCTTATTTTCTTTCACTTATTTATTTACTTCTACCTTGCTTTTAGCTGTATGTCTTTCTCTTGAAATAAATTCCTTCTGAAATTGCTTTTCTCAAATACCAGTAAAATTTGAAGATCTATCAGCAATTAAAAGCTATTATTTCAATTAGCTTTTTACTACTAACTATACTCTATTTAGAACAGAAGTTCTGAGAAGCCTTGACAGGAAAGATAATAAAACAGCTTTCTCATTCACAAACTGCATTTCATTATTTGTCTTCACACAATACTATAAGCTTTTATAAAGCACCAGATTTTGCTGTTGCCTAGACTGCCGTGGACCACAGTGACTCATCCTCCATTCTTCTATCATCTGGCCTGAAGAGTAGCAGCCGTGAAGCAGCATTGTCTCTCATCACCATAACATCTCTCCCTCATCACATCAAGGCTAACCTGCTGCAATGCAATATAATGTCTGCTTACAGTCATCTTGTTCTTATCACTGGTGAATAGCTTCTTAATATACAAGTCATCTATTAAAATTACTTGCCTATATACATCCACTATGAACAAGGAAGGCGTAAACAGATATTTATGAGTCTTGATAACACTGTATTAAGTCCTTTGTTTGTATTTAGGTGATAAGGAATGAATTTTCAGAAGCTGGCCTATATCACTGGCAACTCCAACAACACAGACTCCTACTCCACCTGGACTCCTTACATAAAGGGATAGGGGGTTTAGGGTACAATATATCTGATTTATGTTAAACAACTTTAGAATTAAATGAACTGCACTTCAGAAGCACCTTCTAACTGTAAGAGGAGTCTAAGGAGCCTAACTTAGGGGCCAGCTTTTGCTATCTAGAGGAGGTCATGTGGATCCCAGCACTGATTTCTAAAAAGATAGGTATGTGTAGTCCAAAATATTGTCTTAACCCAACATCAATATTTCTATGTCAGTCTAAGGGTAAAAAGTTTTCTAATCCACTTAGAAGTCTTGAAATAGGGATTCTCAAAGATGGTTCAGCACACCCTAAGCATCCGAGTAGTTCAGAGAGGTAGGCTCAGTCAATTTCTAGACATTCCTTTTCTCCATTGGTCTCAGATACTTAGCCAAAGGAGTATGCTGAAACTTGATGCTAAATTTTAGATGACTAAAGTTAGATCATTGACCTGGGTGTACAGGCTCCACAAAATTAGAATTGCTCCTAATTTACTTAAGTATTTTCACAAAACATTTGATGAGGAAGTTACCATGTAGACCACCCATTTTGTGGTCCATTACTCAGGCTTCTTATTAACCATTTAATGATATGTAACAATTTATAGAATTATATCATTTCCTTGGTTCTGAGAGCAACGATTACTCCACTCAAAGGCATTATTAGAAATATAAAAATAGAGTTGTCCATCATCCCAGGTGGTGCATGTTTAACACTCACTCTAAATATCTGTGTCTGGGAGAAACAGTATAAGTCTCCATTTGATTTCTGTTATCTTGTCATGCTGTTTCTTCTGATCAGACAGTGCACAGTGATTTTCTATCGTCAGTTTACTTCCCTTTTTAATTTCAAGTTTTAATTTCCTAGTCCACCTACATTTCCCAAAAAAATTCATAGAGATTGTATCAAAAACTCCTTTTCACAGAAAGGCATCTCTTCTGTTCTTTTTGCATGTATTATCTAGGTGGACCTGCTTCTGCAGGAGAGTTGGACTAGATGATCTCTAAAGGTCCCTCCCAACCCTCCCAATTCTATGATTCTATGATTCTATTATTAGTAAATCTGTGTTATTAAATACATAGTCCATCACTGATGAACTCTCTTTCTGGCGCTGCATTGTTTATACTAATATTACTTACATATCTATGGAACATTCTAACGTCATTTAACTGTTTAGGCTTTTACATATGTGTTTAAGCCTGACCTGAAAGCAGAAATGTTACATTTCAGAACACTTAGACCATAAAATGTTCTGATGCAGATGCATGTTAAGCAGTGTCTACATTAGTAAATAACCCAGTATCTTATGTACTAATCTGTGAAGTGAGATAGCTGGTGAGAAAGTGCCAATATCCATACCACACGTGTTCCAAGGCAGGGGTTTTTCTTTGGACTAACATTCATAGGACTAATATGTGATGAATGTCCATTTGTGGCTGGAGTGTATTACTTTGATCTATACCTCCTCACAGTTTAGCTTCAGATGAGAGAAAACCAGCTCACGTGTTCTGAGATCATTCTGCAATAAATGGAAATGGCTGAAGAACATCTTAATCTAAAATTCCAGGAAAGAACATGTGCCTAGAGTGTCATAAGATACTTCTTATTTTAGCATTCTTGTACATTTTAAAAGTGGAAGTGAAAGCTATTTTAAGGCTACTTCATGTGCTGCTTCAGAACAACCACAGAAATATCTTCAAAGGCACTACTAAGATGTTTCAAAATAATTTTTAATGTTGCACAGTCAGGCAAATTGTTGCAAAAACCACAGAGATTCCTGTAATAGCCAATTAAAGGGGTTTTTTTAAAATTCAGCCTGCAGCAAAATCAGCTTTCTAGCCATTTGAATCTCATTACATCTCGTGCATCAAAAGGAGGACTGAAAGAGGAACACTAAAAATCAAGATGATATCAGATCAGTATTAAGAATCAGTAGTAGTCTTACTGGTCAAGAAGAGTATTATCAGAGATATGAGTAATAGCTGTTTTATTTTTTTGAGATTTTTACCTACATGACTTAGCTTATAGAGCTCTGAGCATACTTTATAAAATTCCAAGCCCTTATGCAGCAACAATTTATATATATATATATACACATTCCATTCTATACTTCTGAATATTCCCACAATGATACTTCAGATGATTCACATCACAGCTATTTAACATATCAGAATATGCTTTCCTCCATTTCTTAGTATGCTTTATAAAGTTATCTCAATACATTGTTTCTTGGAAATTATACCATAGTCAAAACAAAGTCATTTAACTAAAGCTGAATAAAGAATCCCTAATATAAATAATATCCAGCTTTCATCACAAACTATGTAAGTAACTGATTACACTAAAAAGTACAGTGAAATTGTAAGCTATAAATAGAAAAACAATGAACTTAAGGAAATGTAAAGACAGAGAATACGATACAACTCCAGTTAACCTTTTTTACCACTTACAGAATCTCCACAACCAACAGAATAATTAAATAGGTCAAGCCTGTTAGAGGCAGTGCAATATATTGGGTTTTATAATCAAAACAAACTAAACAGAAATCATGAAATAGGCCTAATTTCCAGAAAATACTTCAGAGAGCTTCTAATTCTGTATTACTGCAATGTCAAGAATAAGACTAAAGAGTAAATATCTAGTACACTTTACTGAATTAAAAAGCCAAATGTCAACCTTGCACCATTTCTTTGTCTTGACACCACATGGGGATTATAAACCAAGCTGTTATAAAAGGAGATGATTCAGAATAACCCTGTGCAAAGTTTCATCAGAACAATCATCAGTAATCATGTGTTGTGAATAATACAGCTGCAGATTGATTTGGTGCAAATCCACATGTACGTTTCCACATGCTTGATCAGAAAGAGCTGATGCTTTGATGCTTTGTACTACAGAGTGTCTTGATTTTCTACAAACTAACCCTATTCAGGACAATACTATTCAAAGCACATACCCCCATCAATAGCATCAAAACATTTTACATCAGTACAAGACTCAAAAATCCTCTTAGGCCACAAAAGCTATGTCATTTTCAGTCTTAAAAGGAGTATCCTTTTCTTACAGTAGCTGAGAGAGCACTTCCCACGCACTGACTGTTTTAATCAGGTCAGAGGATGGTAGCTAGTGTGAAAAAAGTATTTATGTATGTGCATGCATACACACATCTGAGACTAGTGCTACACAACAGTCACTAAAAACAAAGCAACTTGTATAAGTTAGGAAAAAATTGTTTCAGTGATTTTCATGTGTGGAACTGCTGGCTTTCCCTGAGCCTCTTTAAAATATATACTGATGAGACAAAACGCTTGAGGTAAAAAATATACCAAGAAGGAAGGAAAACCATCCAGACCACAGCTCACTTACAACGGAAATTATCTCTAGGAGAAGAGTGATATTCCTCAAATGTCTGAACAACTGGTTTCAGCAGTCAGCTAAGACCAAATGCCTTAACTGAACGAAAATATAAGAAAACATCAGTGTTACAAAACAGTACTTCACTTGGAAACATAACATTATGGTGAGGTCCTAGCTCAGAATGAAATCCATAAGCCTATGATGTTGGTCTTTGACCTCTACAATAGTTAGCAAGTATTTTCAGAGATAAGAAATCAACTAAATCTTTATCACAAATATTTAGCTACCAATGATTGCTACCTAATACACATGTCCTTAGGCATGTGTGCCCTTAAATACCTTTACTTCAATGAACAGAGGTTTAAAGAACCAACTTAACATTGTATTGTGTGTACTAAATCATTTTGCAGACTATTAGGATTTACAGAGCGGGTAACTTTTATTTGTCCAAAGTACCATCTGATAGCCATGCTCAACATAAATATAACTCACTTTCCAATAACCTGAATTGATGTCTAGAAGTTGAATGCTACTGAACACTAATGCATAAGCTCTCTTACAGCACCTTTTGCAGAAGTTCTACCTGGGTCTTTTAGCAAAACAATTAGATTCCATCAAAAATATATAGAAAAAAAAAATCATTCTATTGAGTTGTCCTTTTTAAGTATGACAACAAAGACCTTTGGAGTCTGCAAGTTAAAAATTACCTGTGGAGATGATTTTGTAGTTTAAGGCCAGCTGGCGATTAAACATCACACAGTTGCTCCCTCAGTTCCCCACATTCCCATCTTCTATAAAATGACAGAGGGTCCAGTGAGATGGGAGGAGAAAAGATAACCAAGGACCTTGTGAATCAAGACAAGTGTAGGGAGATCTCACTGCCAATTACAGTTCCAATTACAGACTCACCTGCCCAACTTAGGGGAGAAAATAAGAACAATTACTACTATCAACTAGAAACATAGCAGACAGAAAGCAAAACCAGAGCAGGATGATGAGAAAAATACAATCAGCACTTTAAGATCTCCTTCCCCTGACCCCTCACTCATCTTCATGGGCTCAGCTCTCTGCTCCCAATATTTCCACCTCCCTCCCCCCTCAGCAGCTCAGGGGATGGAGGATGTGGTCAGTCCCTCATAGATGGTCTCTGCCACTTCTTTCTTCTCAGAGGAGAAGGATCCCATGCTCCAACATGGCACCTCTTCCAAGGGATACAGTCCCTAACAAACCTCTCTGGTGTGAGTCCTTCCTGAGGACTGAAGCTCCTCACAGTCTTCTCCAGCACTGTTCTCTTCTACAGCAACACAACTTCAGACACATTCTGCTCCAATGCTGCCTCCCAAACAGAATCACGGTCCCTCCGGGCACAGCCATCCCCTCTGCCATGGGGGCTTCCATGAGTTGAAAGCAGATCTCAGCTTCACCATTAGTCGCCATGAGTTGCAGAGGGACAGCTGCCACCTCATCACAGGATGCAGGGGAGTCTCTGCTCCAGCACACCTCCTCTCTTCTCTCACTGAGCTTGGAGTTTAAATGGTCATTTCTTGCTCCTCCAACTCCTTCTACCACCTCCTAGAAAGAACAGTCCTCCTCTTACAGTTTCCTCTTCTTAAAAATTATCTCAGAGGCATTCAATTGCCTCAGTCCCAGAGATGGGTCAGGAAATGTTTTGAGCAATTTCTTACAGAAGCCACCATTACATCCCCTTCCCCATTACCAGAAACATCTCCAAACAAAATCAACACACATGCGATCTGATCTAGGTGACCCTGCTTCTGCAGGGGGATTGGACTAGATGACCTCTAAAGATCCCTTCCAACCCTACTATTCTATGATTCTAAGGGTCAAACTTGAGTGGAAAGATGTCAGGGTTTTGGCTATCAAGCCTCAATAAACTAGGTAAACTCGAAGCTCCTAAGATTCTGAGCTAGATTTAGGAATAGGAAAGAGAAAGGCAGATGATTTAAAGTAGGAGAATAGTTAGGGATTTAGGGGCTAATAGCTAAATATAGCAAGGACTGATGACATGTTTGGGGTTCTTTTCAGATTGTTTTGAATTGCTTTAGACTAGGCTTGGCTTAGGAGAATCAACTCTACCAAGTTCGGGCAGGGTTTCAGCATAGTTCAGCTGGAGTTTAGAGTTCAGATGAAGAAAAGCCACTAAATTAATACTACAACTGAAGTGTGTGTTTTTCAGTGTTCACTAACTAAATTGAAAAGAGACACTGTCTGGAAGTACTCCAAGGAATTAGATTTAATGTCTTCATGCTAGGAAGACAATTTCAAGATAGAAGAGATCTACTGGGGTTACAGGCTATGTTCAAAATTAGGTTTATCATAGAATCATAGAATCATTAGTGTCAGAAAAGACTTTTAAGATCATTGAGTCTAACTTAACCCAGCACTGCCAGGCCTACTGCTAAACCATGTCTGTAAGAGCCACAAAAAAGCTTTGTATGCTTGGGTCCTATGATCATAGCCTAGGACTCAAACTAGAAGAGGATACTGATTGTTTGTCCTTGCCTGTTTTAGGAAAAAAACAAAAAAATAGCTAACAGAGATTGATAAGATAGGCCTGCTAACACTACTCAGTTAAATTCACCTCAAGAGGACAATAGACCAGGTTTTGAGCTCAAATTCTCATACACTGGATGAGATTCAGTTCCTAAAGTGGGGTAGCACCAGATGAGCTAGAGCTACCTGTAAGCCCATGTCAAATGGAACATGGCTTAATATGACCAATAACAACAGCATCTAGTTTGAAGATTGAGGTTAATAGGAGTTTCTTCATTGTGTTTAAAGTCAGCTGGAGTGTGATCTGACAGATTGTCATGTTTTTATTACTGTGGGAAATTTATACCAAAGATTCTTAATCTGTTATGGATAAAGTTTAATGATTGCAAGTCCTATAGACAGGTTTCTATCAGTATTAGTCATAGCTTAAATAAAAGCTTGGAGATTTCAGAAATTAGAAATGGAATATTAAAAATGCATGAAATCAAATCTTTCCTGTCCTTGTCACTGGGATTATTAAAAAGATGAGGTTTAAATTTAACCTTTGTTTTCTCATTATGATCTGTTTACCTGTATAGTTTCTATAGACACGGACCAAAGATTTATCAAAGATTTACAAATCTTCCCCTCCCACATACACATAAAAAGATAAACAAATAAGACTCAAGAGCTCTAAAACCATCACATCCTAAAAGGAAAAAAAGAATGAGGATGTCAGAAAGCAAATCACTTGCTGTGAGCAGAACTTACTTCAAGGCTCCCAATTCAGTGTCATGGCTTTTGCTTTCTCCTACTTTTGTAAGACTCATGGAGACAAAGGAATAAAAAAATGACATAAAGTACCATGGTTACTTTTTTACATCCTTGGAAAAGAAGATTAATTTTTAAATTTTAATTTCCCCATTTTACCAAATTTCAGTCCACCTTTCTTAAATTAAAAAAAAAAAAATGATTAATGTTTGGACTCAATGATCTTAAAGGTCTTTTCCAACCTGAACAATTTTATGATACTATGATTCCATAATCAGAAACCTGCAAGTTTAGGAAACATCCCTCCGTTATAAATACTTAAAGGGTGGATGCTGAGAGATTGGGGTCAGTCTTTTTTCTGTAGTGCTCAATGATAGGTCGAAGGGTAACAGGCACAAGCTGCAACATGAGAAGAAACTTCTTCCCTGTGAGGAAGCCTTGGCACAGGCTCCCCCAAGAAAGGTGTGGAGTCACCTTCTCTGGACACATTCCTGTGCAACGTGATTGAGGAGACCCTAGTTTAGCAGGAGGAGTTGGACTAGATGATCTCCAGAGAGCCCTTTCAATCTCTAACATTTTATAATTGTGTGGTTCAGCTTCATTAATACGTAAATAAACTCTACATTTACTCGTAACTCAGTCTGGTTTCCCATCTTCTAACTAAATCCACAAAAAACAGGAGAGAGACAGAGTGCAGGAGTGCACAGAATACACACAAAGCCTTCTTTGGAATTGTACAGCTGTTCATTCTGGTCTTCTCAATAGCGTGTCTGAGGGAAGAATAAGGAATTATTATTTCAATAGAACAATCTTGAGCAGCCTTTTACACCCAAAAGCTTGATCATTATTCACTAAATTGTGTTAATTTGTTCAGTTCAAAAAGTTTATTCACTAGATAATACCATGGTTAGTATATACATAACTAAGCTAATTTATCTAAAGCAACTTCTCTGCTATTTCAGGTCAGGTGAAACAGACATAATTGATTCTTTCATTCATACACTGAGCTGTTCTAGGGATCAACCTCAAAAATGCAGCCTTAATCCCTACAGAGACTAGCTAGTCTAGATATTTCCATTGAAACCAATGGAACAGTAAAAGTATATGTGTCAAATATATTCAGGTGTAGAACTGAACTGTTTGGGAGATGCTTAACAATAGGTATCTAGTCTCGTTTGAGACATCCTACAGTATTCAAAACAGATATGTACACCTGGTAGATATGCACAGGAATTAGAAGGTATCTCTGTTCTTCAAATACAGCAACTGCAAAACAGGTAACATAATGCAGGTGAGCAACTGAATCTTGAGCAGCAGCTTATATTTGAGACAATATATTCATATGGAATATAGAAAGACACAGTTTGAACACACCTGCAAAGAAAATGATAATTCATTACTATAACAAACACCAAGGTTATAAAATTTTCTCTTCCTATAGGGTAAAAATGGAAGCTTTTTCATTTTTTTTAAAGAAGTGTGTGCTTTGAGAGATCTTAGTCCATTTGTTAAAATATTGACGTAAAAATGGCAAATGTGTGTCCTGCCTTTTCTGATTTAGAATAAAACAGTTTCCCCTAAACTACTCCAAATAAGATACAGTAAGGATACGAAGCTGGGTCTCTGTTGTCTTTGTTGTCTTTCAACTTTACCATCGAAACTTTAACTTTACCATTGTACTTCAAAGCTCGTCAACTTTACCATTGTACTTTGGAATTTGTCTTATATGGAATACAACTAACACAGACTTTTGATTTCAATTTGGAGTTGCTTACCTTGAGCTAATTTCTATCACCAATTTAACATGATTTAAATCCAATTTTTGTACTGTTTATTGTTACCAATTTAAATGTTTAAATGGTATTCAATAAACATTTTTGCTGAAAGGTCAAATAATAAATATTTAAATCAAGTGTTATTTAAACACAGGTTTGTTTTCTTAATATGAATGGAAGGAAATATTAACTATTTAAAGGTATCCTTTTGGGAGAAAGACTGAAAGATTACAGATCTTCCTGTTATGTGACCAGAAAGGATTTGAGTCTATTTCTTTCTTTTATGCAAAATGTGGAAGCTTTAGTTTGTTCATATATATCACAATATAATTGCATTAAACACCTAGATGAACAAATCAGAGTAACTTAATCTGGCTTGACAGATTAGTTCAAATCAAACAGAAATTTCTGAGGAAAACGTATTTCTGACAACAGTATTATAAGAGAAGACCTGATGAGAATATTTGAAAATAGTACAAAGATTCTGCTTTTGTCCAGCCATAAAGAAAATAGATGGGTATTAGCAAGACCTAGCCCCTTTCTCCACCAGCACAGATCTCTTGAAAAGCAGTTACTTCAAGATTCGACAGTCCCAGTAAAAAGAACTTAAGGCCACATAGGATGAATAACTCCAAGGGATAGAGGTGAAACTAGTTTCTATGTGTAGCATTTTTGCTGCTCTTTTCACTTGAGCTGCTCAAAATCAGTGATTTATCATTAAAAAGTGGTGTTTCCCTCTTGTGCTGTGATAAAAAGTGCTGAAATGGATAGACAGGATGTTAAGACATTCGCTGCTGTGAAAGCTGACATTTCTTCCTGTCATTCTGCACTAGAAAGACTTCTTAAACAGACTAGAGACAACACCCCAGTGAAGTGATGATGAGTCATGAAACATTTCAGAGAATGTCTCCAAAACAGTATTTGAATAGACACAAATTAGGAAGAGTTAGAGCTGAATTTCAGGCTGAGGTCTCCCTATACTCCTCACTGTCAGTTTCAGCGGCAGAAAGATGAGATTACCCTGAATTTTTATCACAGTGTAGCAGCTCAGGATTTCCCAGGTTTCAGATAGTGCAGAACAGAGTATTAGCCATCAAAGTGCAGAACAATGAGCCTTCATAACTAATCAAACCTCATTCTACCAAGTGTCAGCTACAAACTTTCTGTGTGTGACCTCATCACTAGAAGCTCAGCCTAACACTATGGCTTGCAACTGCACCCTACAGCCTGGTCTCCTGTGATATAACCCCATTTCTATTGCCCTCAGAAAAGAAGACTTTTATCAGTTGCCTGTTTGTGTATGTGTGTTTGATAAAACTGTTAAATACCAGGCATTTACTCTTGCACTGGACTGAAGATGAGAAATGGAGCTGACAGGCTTGAAGCAGAGTCCAACTGGAAGCAAAATTACTTGTACAGAGACTTCATATATAAGACTACGCCTACTAGGCAATTGCTTTGAGTGTAATAAAAGCAGACAAGAATGCTGCTACAAGAATAAACCAGTGTTATTATTCTTTGATATATAAATGTAACTTAAAAATAGATAAACAAATAGAGAGTTTTGATGAATTGGTCAAGAACTGAAGTCCAATTTAGAAAAACAGGTGAAAACAAAGAGACTGAATGAAAAATAAGGAGAAGAAAAGAATTATGATATTTTAGTATGAAACAAAACTAAAAAGATAGCAAAAAATATGAAGAGTCTGGTTATTAGAAGGTCAGGCAGTACCAAAATAAAAGCTAGATATAGAAATAGGGAGAAAATTCATGAGCAGATAGTTGTTCAGGCAATTAAAATTGTATAGTATGTAGTATGTAAAAAATTTATTGATAGATTTGCAGAGGTGACTGGTTAGGACACCACTTTATTATGCTGATAGAAATATTGCCTCTGACTAACATAGTGCAGTGATAAGCACTCTGGATTATAAAGCAAGAAAGGGATAAAAATTAGATGAGAATTTAGAGAGATTCTGAGCATGTTTCTAGTTAGATTCAAATGGGGAGCAGAGCTGTTCAGATTTCATCTTGTAGCATTTCGCAAAACCCCCATCTTTCTCTAGTAACTTTTTTCCATATGGTCATCTATCCTGGTATTATTTCTTATTCCTGGTAGGTCAGTGAAACATTTTAAACAGAATGCAAAAGATATAAACATATAAAGTAGTACTAACATTTAAAATAGAAATAGTTATTTCATAATTAAGAAGACATTATCCATAGTTCTGACAGATAAAGTTGCTCCTGTGGATGCATAAATGCACTTAAATCTGTTTTTAGAGAAAGCATATTATCAGAAAAACAGAACAGATGTAAAGAAAATCAGGTAGCTGTGTAAAGAGATATCTCAGTACTGCTGTGTTTTTAGCCAAGTACGATACATGGAACAAAGGAAGGCACTTTGATCTGTTCAGATTATTGTTCCTCTTACCAGAGACAGTTTGTATCATAAGCAATGTCTTTAGAGAGTTCTGATGTGATTTTTACCTCCATATAAAGTTTTCTTTTTCCCATTCGTAAAAAAAACACATTACAAATAAAATAAAACACATCAGTTCTCCAGCTGCACACTACATAACAGACTAAATTGCTTTAATTTAGGTGAAAAATTGGTATAATAGTGCAATGTCACCCTCAGAGACTGCCTCACCGAACAACTGACCCCTTGAAAAAAAGAGAGAAGTTATAATCACTTTTTTCTTTGGAAATCTCTCAAAACTTGCCTTGAACGTTATTCATCTTTCTTTGCTGTTAGCATCTCAGTAGATTGACAATGAGACCAATATCACATCTCTGACAATAAGAGAGCTTTAACATTGTTTACATCAGTGAAAAAAAAGGCTCCATGTGTGAATCTGTGGATGTGTCTGAACCTCAAATGTTTTGTAATACGACAGCGGCAATCCATAGCAAATGGTTTCTGGTGCATTCCAGTCTAATAACTATTACCTCAATATGCATTTTTACCTCCCAGATTTGTTTTTATTGTCATTTTTAGTTTTTTCTTTTAAATCAGTGAATGAGACATACATGAATTATAACCATTCCATTAAATTCAGTTAAAATGAATTGTAAAACAATGCAATGCCTGCTCAGATGAATCTGACTTAACCCAGAACACTTTCCTAAGAAGACTGGGCCAACCACCTCTTTTGTGGCATCTTTAACTGTCTGTTCTTGGCTGCTTCAAAGTCGCAAAGGAATAAAAAAAAAAAAAAAAGCTAAAGAATATCTTATAAAAATGGAAGCAAGATCCCAAGTGATTTACAAGCTACTATGTCAAATGCTAATATTAGGGGCTACTACTTTTCTTTTAGAGGAGTGAAATTTAGGCATTAGCTGTGAATAAAGGGATGCGTATTACTTTCTAAATTGGATATGATTTAATTACATTCTATCTCATTTTCAATTCTGTGTCATTAGTTTTTGGTTAAAGCCTTTGAATTTCTGTTCTTACACGGCAGCTCTCTGCCACTTAAATGATCATTATTTCAAGTGAGTATGGATGAGCACAAAAAGGGGAAAAGCTAAAAATAATTTGCCCAGCACCTCAGCACCCTCTGACATACCTATAAAGAAATTCTCTTTGGAGATGAGCATTGATGAAATCAGTATTCATTTCAAAAGGAATTCTGACATACCACTGTTGTATCTCAATGCTTTGCCATGTCATTCCTTTCTAGACAGGGTTTTTATGATCTTGTTATGCAAAGGACAAGACCATGAAAGAGAAGTTCCACCACCAAAGTTGAAACCTGTGCTCCCAGTGTGGGTGCCTCTGTCAGTCACTAATCCACAGAGGCTCTGAGATGGTCCAGAATTTCTTAATAGATTGTTCTTAGGCAGGGATACTTATGGATATTTTCCTCTCTAAGTATCTAGAACTCTTTTGATAACTATATGCCTTACTATTCTGATTAACTTATAGTACTACATGCCTTTTTTTTTTCCACAGTAGGATATGATCTGCCCCATGAAATTTAGATCCTGCAAGAATAAATTCCAGCATAACCATCCTGTTAATAAAATCTGCTCATATAAACCAACAAAGGCTGGTCCTCCTCTTTTTGTTTCTTTTTTTTTCCCCTACTGGTTGTGTTAATCAAAAGCTCACTCCCAGCTCAGTAAAATGCAAATGATGCCGTCACTAAGTCTCAGCTAGTTTTGCAAAAGGACAAATCTATGAGAGGTAAATGTATGGTACTTGTAGACTTTCTGAAGCCTTACTTGAACACAGTGTGTTACAAGTTTTTGTTTTATTTTTCATTTTCAGTTTTCATTTTCATTATGACTTGAAGTAAGAAAGAAAATCCTTTGAAGCAAAAGGTAAGGAAAGATGCTGAAGGCAAGATTTTATTGACAATTTTTTTTTCCCCTTAAATTTATGTTAGATGTTTTTCTTGTGACTACTGTGTAGATATCTATTTTCATAATATAACACCTTTACTTTGACTAAATCCATAGTTTTCAAGAAGAAAATAAGGATTCGTTTACCTTTAGTGTCAGTAATGGGAAAAAAAGATTAAGCAGTGGATAGAGATTACTACTTTAAATATGTTTTCCCTTTGGTGTCAATTATTTCAAATCCAGTTTTCAGTTAGTTTTGTAAAAGTGTGGTAGTCATTTAGACCATGAATAGCCTTGAAGAGATCAAAGACTACCAGAAGATTGATACATGCTGCAAAAATATATTCTTCTGCTTTCACTTCTTCAAGTAAAAGTCAGCAGAGTCCATTGCCAGAATAAAAAGTGAACACTTTTTGCTTCTTTGACTCTTCAGACTTTAGATTAAAAAAAAATCAAAACACTGAAACATAAGATAAACTACCTACAGGTAAGAAGCCTGAGAACATATATATCAATACTATTTTTTAAGCAAAATGTAATCCTAATAACACAATGCAATGATATTTAGATCACCAGTGCGGATAGAAAAGATTGTTTAAGCTCTCAGCTTTGTGATTTGGTTCTGAGCCTTCAGAAAACCCAAGTGCTTGGAGATCGTTTCCTTATGACAAAAATCCCTAGTGTTTTAGTGCAAAGTAAGCACAGCAATGGTCAGAACTCCAGTAAGTTATCATTGTCATCAACATAAACATCATCAGGTTTCAGACTGATTTATTTTAATAGAGATGCTCAGCATCCTCTATTTCTAAAGTTTATTGATTGTGTGTTTGGATGCTTAAAAAATAGCAGCCACTTTTAAAGACCTCTTTGCATGTTGTATGCATCAGCTGCATGCTGACTGTATGTCAGTAAAAGTTGTCTCTGTATCAAGGACTTTAAAATCTAGTGTGAACAGTTTAGGTAAACAATATGCCAAATGATAATTCATCTACAAAAACGTTTCTGAGTGAGAAGCAGAAAAGAAAGCTAACATGGAAGAAATGGGCTCATATAGGATTAAACAGATGAGAAGAGATTGTTTGACAGAGGAGGAAAGAGAACAAATCCACTAAGACTCAAGATGTACTGCACAGGGAAAAGAAGTCACTAAGTGATGCAACAGTAAGAATGTGCAGCTCAAAAGAGACATTGGAATCCTTGTAAATCCTGTTTTCTGAGGAAATTTGAAATAGTGGTTATGAACAGAAAAAAATCTGGCAAAAGAGTTTCATTTAATAGTTAAAAATATATTTTATAGCTCAGTAGTAGGTTTAAGGTTTTCTTTTCTTTTGAATCTATTGCTGCAGTTGTGAAATGGAAGAGCTGATATTTAACCTTAGCCCAAAACCACATCATACTTCCAAAGGGGATGGTATAATATACTTTCATAAACATCTTTGATTTTTACTACAGTTGTTGCAAGATTTAAGAATCTGTGTAGTGAAAACATCCTTTCTTTCTGACACACAGGCCCAGATGCTGTGTGTTGCTGCAACTAAGAAATTTCCCAGGATCTCTAGTTATTCAGGAAAAAAACAAGGAGAAATAGGCTTCTCAAACTCCATAGTCAGAAATGTGAAAATACAGGCAGGCTCTAAGGTGACTTATCCAAAGGATCATCCTAAAAATGATGATTCTTTTGTAGAATCATCATTTATTTTTGTAATGCAATGATTCAAGGGTTTTGAGGTAAAAAAACAGATGTCAGCAAGTTTGTTCTCAGATTGAGAAAATCTTTTGATGCTGAAAAACAACTGTGTATCCATGCAGCTGGATTGTTGCAAAACAGCTAAGCTAACAGAGGATTACTTTCAAACTCTTATTTAATTATCCTAGGCTGTCACAGCATCAAGCAAAACCTTAACCATCTACATTGCTAACCAGTGCTCAGCCGTCAGGGTGTCTCACTTTGTCAAATGATACATCTTTATGTACTGCTTTCTCTCTGACATAATCTAAATTTGTCTTTTGACCAGGTTTGTCTAATCTTACAAGGACTTCTTTTGAAAAGTAATTTACAAAGATTAGCCATTTATGAAGAAAAGTTTAGAGAGCAGGAAAAAAACCAAACAAGTTGCTTTTCACACACAGCTTGTAAATTCCAAGTAATTAATTTTATGAGAGGACATAAGAAATTCCTACTTCCTCAGTATGCCTCTATTTGAGAGCAATGACTTCCTAAAGGATGTCTAAATGAAGGAACTATCTAGGGTCCTCCTGTAATCAAGAGATATCTAAAATTCTGGAGATTGATTTACCCTATGCCTCACAAATAATTGGATTTCCAAAATGTTTGGGGTTTGGTGAGTTCTGTGCAATCTTATACTGAGTACATTTTCTGTCTGCAACAAAAATCCTTAGGAAGGCTGTGACTGCTACAGCATAAGTACCTCTCCACTCTTCTGAGAGTAATAAATCTCGATGCCACTCCTGAAAAGAACATCAGCTAATACTGACAGTTGTCACACTGTCAAAAACCTAAGACGTGAATCTTCAGTGTGTGGAGATTGCCCAGTGAGAATCCAGTGATTTTCACACAAATCAACCAACGGACATGTATTTGTAAATGCATTTTATATTGCTATTTAAATTGTTCCCTGGTTTGTCCATGTACATAATTAACCATAAAAATATATCCTGGGGGAAATAAATTAGTAATAAAACCAACTGAACATGAACATATTTACATAAAATCAAGGAACTCACTCCCAACTCTAACAGACAGCTAGGAATCTTATAAAAGCTAAGAATAGCTCTTCATTCTTTCTACCCTGAACCACATGAAAGAAGTGAAAATTCACAATACATGAAAGAAGAGAAAATTCAGCTTTTCAGATCTCTGGGGCAGGTGACCTTCTGAAAGATGACATCATTGTGATTTTTACCACTCAATGTGTCAATGAGCACAATTAATTTGATAATCATGCTGAGTATCTTCTTTATGATGTCATAAGTATTAAGAACTTTCCCTTGCTGCTAGGTAACTGAGGCAAGTGCTTCTACATTGCTTTCATTGTGCTTTTGAAAACCTCATTAAATTAGAGAAAAGGGCATTGAAAAGCCATGAGAAGATAGTGTGCCTTGAAGCAATGACTCATTAAGTAATCTTTACATATAAATGTCATTAGTTTCCATCTCTTCCAGGTCTTCCCCTTAGCCAACAGAACAAGTACAGTTACAAACTTCCTAATATCGTTCAGAAACATTGATTCACCCCCTTTCCATACTATGAACATATAATTACATATAAATATGCACATACAGTTCTATGATGAAATCAAAGGCTTAAAGTTGATGTGGGAGCTCTGAATAGGTGTTTTCAATAATTGCATAGCTTTATGGTCGGTTTCTTGGCCTACTACTAACTCTACCTTCAACAGTTCCTGTGACTGACTAAAATAGTTTTAGAAAAGCACATTAAACTTATTAAAAAAAAATAAAACCCAATAAATTGTGGAAACTTTAATATGTAGTTACCATTTTGCCACATCAAAACTTTTTTCCCATTCTACACCTGCTAGTAGGCAAGAGCTGGGCAAAAAAATTGGGAGGGGCCACAATTAGGACACCTGACCTGAATGGATCAAAGGGATATTCTCACCAAATAACATCATGCTCAGTGATAAAAATGAGAAATGAGACAAGGGAGTAGCAGCTGCCTGAAGGCTGTATTAATCTGCTTGTGGGGGATGGTAACTGCCCTTGCATCACTGGTTGCTTTGGCTTCCTTCCTTCCTTCCTCTCTCCCTCCCTCCTTCCCTAATTAAACCATCTTTGTCTTCATCCATGAGTTTTCTTACTTTTGCTTTTCCTGTTCTATCCCATCCCTCTGTTCAGAGGGGGAGTGAGTGAGCAGCTGTGTGAGTGCTTAGCCTCTGGTCAGTGTCACAGAACCACAGAATCTCAAGGAATGAGAGAAGGAGACTCAACAACTCATCTAGGCAGCCTGTTCCAGTGGTCCATCACAACCTACCACAATAAGTCATTCAAAGTTAGCATGGTGGAGCTGTTCAGAGATCTAGTTAATTGAACTTTCCATGATCCAAAGCTTTTTAGCTTTATGTCATATTCAGCTTGCTATATAATGCCAGATTGCCAGTTTGCAAGGTATCTGCTGTTTGATCTGACTCAATTCTATTGCCTTCCTGTGCCAAAATTCTTCCAATGTGAAAGCTGATGTGCAACAAGAATTAAAAGAATCTTGACTTCTAGTGGTTGAGATTTATATACAAGTAATTCAAGGGAGTATTTTCCCCAAAATAAGTTTTCTACAGACACTTGCTCTTTTAAGAACCTGCAAAGCAAGTGCTAAGTGTCCTCTTCATCCAAATCAGTGGGAAATATCTGAAATCTTGTTTCTGTAGTCATTCAGATCCTGTTTCTATTCTTATCTGGAAGCTTTTTGCTCTTTTTGCTGTCACCGTGTGAAAAGACTCTCACTAGAGGGTCAGAATCTGAAAGCTTTCCAGAGGCTGCAAAATCAACAGGATTAGGTCACGATTAACTTCTGTAGGATAAGGATCAAACCTCGAATAGACTATGAAATGGTTCTGTGTTTGCTCTATAAATTGAACATACTGCAACTTGGACTTATTATTGCCATGGACAGACTAATGTTTTATTCCCAGCTAGCTAAAAGACTTCTGAGTCACATGTTTGCATGGACATTCAACTATATTAATGCAGACAAGAAAACTACAGGTGGAAGTGGCTACATTATCATGTACCTATCAACTTCTGAACACTCTGAGATATTTCATTACTTGTATATTTTCTATATTTTGCCCTTGTACTGGATGTTCAAAGATATTTTCTCTATTTAAACTTGCACTTGAAAAATGAACTGAAAATGATCAGTTGGAAAGATTACCACTATAACTTGCTATTCCTTAGTCAAATGTACAGACTCAAGTAAATTATTTGCCTCCTTGGATTTGTCACTGTGCCTGACAGCTTGCTCATATACCCAGTTATGATTATGCATTGATTTTAATGATGAATAAACTATATAAATGCTAAGATAAGCATGAAAAGCTTATTGTTTCAACATTCTTCTTTATAATAGATTGCATATACGTATCATACTTGCTGGAGCTGAATTTCTAATGACAATAATCCAAAAACCTTATAAATAATGTGTCTTTTCTCAGAGTACTAAAGATGATGAGAACCTGAAAAGCATACAACTAAAGGCAGAGTAAGTATTTGTAGGAAAATTTATTGTGATCTTCCTCATTTCCTAAAATTAATGTGTCCATTTTTTACACAGAATACCACAATGAAACCTGTTTCTCAGGGTGGCTACTAGGACTAGCGTCTGATCACATAAACACATATAAAGAAAGGAAACTAATAAATTGGGTGGAATACTTAATAAATCATGCAGGTATATTAGACAGTGTCTTTATTTGTTTTGCTTAAAATTACTAAATTTTACTGCCTTTTTTTTTGTTGTTGTTGTGATAGAATAAACTAAATAAAGAATAAAGACAAGAAAATGACATTTTCTTGACACTGTTCCTCAGTGCTGTCATGTAACTTCTGTATTATTCTTGTTGTCCAAGTTGCTTGAGCATAGGTCATAAATTTTAAGTAAGTTTGACCAAAGTCGAGATAATGTACTTCCAACTCTTTCTAACACAGTTGGGAAGCCTCACTCAAAGCAATTGTTGTGTTTCAGTCAAAATAGAAAACAAAAAAATAAAACTATGACATTGATCTTCACAGTTAACCTTTGACTTGCCTAAATAATATTATAGAATAACAGAATCACAGAATGTTAAGGATTGGAAAGGGACTTCAAAAGATCATCCAGTCCAATCCCCTTGCCAGAGCAGGACGACACAGAGTAGGTCACACAGGAACTCATCCAGGTGGGTTTTGACTGTCTCCAGAGAAGGAGACTCCACAACTTATCTGGGCAGCCTGTGCCAGTGCTCCCTCACCTCAAAAGGGAAGAGGTTTTAACTTGTGTTTCTTTGGAACCTCTTATGTTCCACTTTGTATCTGTTGCCCCTTGTCTTATCATTGGATATCATTGACTCTATCCTCTTGACACCCTTTCTTTATGTGTAATTTAAACATTAATGAGGTCACTCCTCAGTCTCCTCCAAACTGAAGAGCCCCAGCTCCTTCAGCCTTTCATCAGAAGGGAGATGCTCCATTCCATCACCTTTATGGCTCTGTGCTGAACTCTCTCCAGTAGCTCCCTGTCCTCCTTGAAATGAGGGGCCTAGAACTGGGCAGAAGATTCCAGATGTGGTCTCACAAGGGCAGAGTAGAGGGAAAGGAGAACCTCTCTCCACCTACTAACTGCATCCCTTCCAATACATCCCAAAATATATATTTAATAATGGTGTTAGACTACTAGTCTGGAAAAATTTTATCTTGTATAGACTTGTATAACCTTCTGCCATTGATGACAACTGTCCCCCACGTTGCAGGTCAGGCAGCTTGTGGCAGTGCATGCTATTGCAGTAGCTAGGCATAATTATTTCATATATTATTCAGGTTTTTTTCTGTGAATCACAACTATGAACTTAGTCTTTCATTTTCTAAAACACAGGGAACTTCAAAAAAAGCTTGTTTATCAAGTAACAGAAACATTTTCAGTTCAACAGTCTCTGGAAGGGAACATTGCCAGTCACTTGTACCCACAAAGCAAATACAAAAAAATGTTAAGAGATCACTTCAGGTACCATATTCATTCAGCCCTTGACATGTATAATAAAGCTGTCAACAAAGGTGCTATGGTGTTGCAGGATGCTTTCCTTTTAACCAGCTGATATGAGTTTATTTTATATAGTCATAAAACCACGGTGCAATATCAATGAAACCTACATTCTGGGCAGGCAATATACTGCTCCTGACAGAGGGATGAAAGTTTCCTATAATGCTGTTTCCAACCACAGGGACCACCTAGTGCTTTAGTTGGCTCTAAAAAAACATTTCTAATTATCTCACATATATTCTTGACATCACTGAAAATAATGACACTACTGCAAGAAAGATCAACTTACACATCTACAGTAACTATTATTTTTCTTTCTCTAGATATAGCAATAGTAAACTTTGATTCCAAATCAGAAACCTGTAAAGAAACAGCAGCCCTGAAAACTCTTTCTGAGTCCCCAGGCTATACTGTCTGATACCTAAAGCTACTTGAAATTGTTTGCCAGAGATGAGAGCTGTGGTGGTGTTGATGATCCCTGTCTTGGAAAGCTTTTCAAGATAACAGTCAAGTTCAACTTTTTCTAAGTCTGCCTGTGAACTTTGGGTATAATCTCTTTAAAGCTTCAGCTAAGCTCACCAAGCTTTGCTGGGTTTTCCATCCCACAACATTTTTTTTACTCGTATTTGAAAACCCTATCAAGAAGGCTGTGAAAACTCCTTTTTTCTTCAAATTCTCTTGTGACTGAGAAGAGAGCCATAGATCCTCACAAACCATTAAAAAAAAATTAAAAAAAACCAGAAAAAACCCACCTACAAAACCCACATTTTCCCACTGTATGTTTCAGGTGTGCCACCCTGGCAGATTTTGCTGTTTTGGCAGACATAGGTCCTAATGGACTGACCCATGAAGGCATTAGTATGCCATTTAAACAAGCCAATCAAAGTCTAGATCAATGTTTTACATTGTGTCTGATAACTAAGTCAAATATTACACATTTAACTCACACTCGTGTTTTAAACAGATGACAAAAAAAGATCTATGTTGTGTCTGTATTGGTATGATTTTAAAGAATGTTTGTAGCTAGAAAAGGAGTCTAGACCTGCTGTGTGAACAGTGACCAGTGTAGTTAGTTGACCATAGCTAATGGACACCAATGCCAGGTGTCCATCAAAACCATTCTATCACTTCCCCTCCTAAACTGGACAGAGGAGAGAAAATGTAATGAAAAGCTCATGGATCAAGATAAGGACAGGGAGATCATTCAGCAATTATTTTCATGGATGAAACAGACTCTACTTGAGGAAAAATAGATTAATGTATTACCAGTCAGAACAGAAAAGGTTAATGAGAAATAACAACTAAATTTTAAAACACCTCTCTCCACTCCTCCCTTCTTCCTGGGTCTCTGTTTTTTCACCCCACAGTGCCAGAGGGGAATGAGAAATGAGAGGGTTATGGTCAGCTCATCACACAATGATAAGAAAATGATAAGGTTATTACCATAATTAGCACAACAGCAGATGTTTGTGAGAAAGGTCTTACAGCTCATAGTATCTTCTATGTAAGTAATTGGCCAAAGACATTTGGAAATTTGCCTTTTGTGTGCTTTTGTCAAGACCACAATGGCAATAAACATCTGATTTGTTACTAAGTTGAATTAATGTTTGGAAATTGAGACAGGTGATTTGCAAATGACACAGTTAAATTCAAGATATGCCTCTCAGTGTAACTGGAATAGAATAAACAGGTCAAGTGGGAAAAGTAGTCAGGTATAGAACATGCCTTTGGTGTAGATTAAAACTGATTTTTTTTTTTTTTAATGTGTATTTGCAATTTGAGTAGTGTAGTGGCTGTTTTGAAAGTCTTTTTCCCTTACAGTTGTCAGTATCCCTGACCAACTGATGAAAAACGTAGGAATGCATTTGCACTTTCTCAGCTACAGTTCAGGTTTTACTCCATACAGAATTGTCAGGAGCAAGTCATGAATTCCATATGTAAAGTAGATTTCCAGTCATGAAAATATGACTGAAATGTTTAAGATGTTTCAGTCATTAAACACCTTTAACCACTTACTCTAGAAAAACATTACATCTGCTTTTAAAGAAGTAACTAGGAGAAAATCTCTTAATTTCCACTCCTTTAAATCCCCAGTTTTAAATTTTATGTCATGCTGATGAAATAGAGCAAAGACAATGAGAATAAATATATCTTTTTAAGTATAAAGAGTTCTTGAGAAAGGTATTCTCTACAAATATATATTGGGCTGATAGGACTCAATGATGCAATAAAGCAGTCCTAATACATTCAAATCTATCCCATCTAAAACACTCTAATAGAACTACTATATGACAGATAATACTCATTTCATTAGGCTAAAATGATCAATGGAGGAGTGGTACTTGTTTTATCCATGACACTTTATTGTTCCAGTGTGTGCTACTAATTGTTTACAAAGTTTATACATATATCCTCAGTGTTCACATATACGTAGTTTGTTTAATTAATAAATACATTAGGCTTTACTTTTTTTTTTTCCTTTCAGAGTCTGGCACTAGTATGTCTCAAACTCAGCATTTAATTCACAGATGTAAAAGCCAAAAAAATACCATTCCCTAGAGGATGGATAGAAAATTGCAATGTATGCTAAACTATCAAATATTAAGAAAAACTGAACAAATAAAAGCCATCCTAAACTGAATATAATCATAGAATTGGAAGGGATTGGAAGGGACTTTAAGAGATCATCTAGTCAAAACCCCTGCTGGAGCAGATCCACCTAGATCAGGTCACACAGGAACATGTCCAGGTGAGTCTTGAAGATCTCCAAGGAAGGAACCTCCACAACCCCTATGGGCAGCCTGTGCCAGGGCTCCCTCACCTCACACTGAAATAGTTTTTTCTTATGTTTAAATGGAACTTTTTGTGTTTCAGCTTCATTCCATTACCCCTTGTCCTGTTGTTGGCTACAACAGAAAAAAGGGCTGCCCCAACCTCCTGACACCCACCATTTAGGTATTTGTAAATGTTAATAAGATCCCCCCTCAGTCTCCTCTTCTCCAGGCTAAACAGCCCCAGTTCCCGCAGTCTTTCCTCATATGATGCAATGTTAATGGCACTTAGACTTTTTTCTAGATGAAGTTGATGATAAAACTCTATTAAAATATTTAATTTGCATTTTAGTAAAGAGTTCTCATCTATATCATAATGATGCTTATTTCTCATCATTGTTTTTTTCAAATTTAGCCTTCTGTATTGTTGAAAGTGTAATGAGAATTTGTTCTATTCATCAGTATTCCAGAGGGAAACCAAATTTCTTCTAAAATCTTTTTATATGACTTCAAAAAGGACAACAGTATAAAACTAGCCCTACTTTCCTAGGAACTTCACATTGAAGAGCCGAGGTTTATAAATGGAAAAATTCATTTTCCCTAAATTATATATTTACAGTTTAAAGTCAAGAAAATGGTTAAGATTCAACAAATAATATGAGGGATATATCCAGTCAGAATAAAAATAAAGGAAAATATTTGTGAGCATTTTAACTCACAGTGGACTAACATTTTAGCTTTTCTGCTGTTTTTCTTTTCAGCCGTTAACTGTTCATTAGGGCCAGGGCCTGAAATAGATTGAAGCAAAATGCTAGTTCACTGCTGCACTGAGAGATAGTCCACTGATTTATGGATATAATCTGTGAAATTTGACTTTTGAACATGGAAGGAAGACAGCACAGATCTATTTCCCTCTGAGTTCTGTGTGCAATCAAAAGCAATTGTAATTATAGTCATGTCAATAGAATTATAGTAACAAATCACTGTGCTAGAGATATAGCTCACCTTGGAAATACAGTTCTTTTGTGGATTGAGCTAATATCAATTTCTTGGAATAAAACAAAACCAAGAACTCACACACACAAGAGGGTTATTTTGCTAATATACTTATTCAAGTGCTTGGACCAAGATGACTAGATCAGGAAATGGCAACAGGAAAAAACACACTAAGTTACATGGATTGGAAAATCTCTGCTATAGACCAAGCCTGAAGTGACACATATTTTAGAACCTGATACAAAAGTAACACTTTTTATAGAGGATAATTTGAGGTATCCAAAGGAGTTCACATTGTCATATGAGAGATAATTCACACCTTCAGAAATGTGGCTGTGCTATTTCATTCATATGGGTTCCTGAATTATTATCAGGTCTACTGGCAAAAAGCTACATTTTGCTTTTAATTTGTTGACTTAGTTTCATCTACCTTAAGATATTATTTTAGTCATAAAAAAGGCAAACGTGACAAATGTTTCCATAACAAAAAAGCCCTTAATTTTTTGGTTTTACATTGAGTAGGACTGCTATATATGTTACTGAATGGGTTTTTACAGCAGCATTTTTCTTTTTTTTTCATAAGGCAGCATCATTTCTCACTAGTGATTTTATTTGTTTATTTTTTTGAAATGAAAAGAATGTTTAGAAATGCTGACAAAAATAAAACTGAAAGTACAATGCGGTTTATTGTTAATCTCTTACAAAAGAAATAGTTCTATTTAGGAAAACAAACAAATTGGTTACATTTTTAACCTCCTGAAGGAGATTTTACAATCCAAGAAAGGAATATTTCAGATTCGTTTATTGATACAAGAAGCCTGACACACATCATACCTGAGACATGGAAATTGATACATAGATGCATGAATAAGAAAATATATTTTTCCTTACCTAAAATTTTGTGATATGAATTCTCAGGTATGAGATTTTCTATGAAAGCTAAAGAGAGATGTCAAATTAATAAAGCAGAAATGAAATCTGGTTAACATAATTATCTTCCTGTATAACAGATTTAGATTTTAAAACTTGCTACAAGATCAGAAATCCAATAAAATTCAGAAACAATTTTAATCTTATATAATCAATAATGGTATCTGCTCCTAAAACATAATGCTAACAGAAAGTTGAGAAAAGCCTGCATCTGTAATATAATTCAATCTGTCTCCCATCTTTAACCTTAAACTGAGACAAAATCATTATGCTGTGAGGATTCTTCCCATCTCCACTCAAAATCATATTAGCTAGAGCAGGAAGATATTTAAAGAGAAAGCATTCAAGGAAGAAAACAAGATGGTGCTATTTAAGATTCAGCTATAAAGAACCCTTGAAATACACCACAAAATTCAGTTGGAGGTTGTGGTTAAGAGCTGAGAAATGCTGGGTGACTGAGGCCATAATGTGATTAATGGGAAAAGAGACTTTGATGCAAAAGGAGTCCTAAAACTGATACTGCATAAATTTTCAAATTCTTAAGCATGTCTACATTCTCTTTTGAAAAATCATTTCCAAGCCCACTGTAGTATTGAAAGTTTCCTATCCCAAGCTTTGCATAGGTTTCATATAGGTGTCCATATAGGTTTTCATATATGGGTAGGGGCATATTTTATTTATTCAGTAGCATCCAAAATAATATTGCTGGAAGAAAACACTTTAATGAGAGAAAAATGAGCTCATTTTTGATGTGTACATCAAAATAGATTATTATGCTGTGGAAAACAACACGAAAATCTACAAGCTCTGACTAGGCTACATCTAGTGGTGCCTAACCACAAAATCAACACATGAATAGAGGGACCAAATGTGTGGAAGAAAATAAATACCTGACTTTGTTCCAAGATGTATGGCTAAAATACACTGGTAAACTAAATCCAATGATGACCAATTACACGATGAGAAAAAAGAGTGATGTTATCCTTCTCTCTGGCAAATGTCAGAAAACAGTCTAAACACGTCCATTTTCCATACTGCAGGAAGGGCTAACCTGTAATTAAACCTTTATGAAAATCAAGACTGCCTACACAGAAGAATGTGGAGCTTGAAAGCCTTGACAAAATAATGCAAGGTCAAAGTAAGATAGACCAGTGGTTCTATTAACACAACAAAAGAGCAAATATCAAAGCAATCTCTGGAACAATTGCAGCAACTAACTTGCTACATGTAAAAAATGAACAGCCTGGCAAAGCAGTGAAAAAGAGATGAGGTTTATGCAGAGGAGAAAACCTAAAATTTCCCTATCACACTGCTGATCAGCACTGTAGCTGATACATACTCAGCAACTGAATGGAATTCATTCCTGAAAAGAAATTTTCTATTAGTGCTGAATGTATGATGCAGAGGGAACTAAAAAAAAAGACTTCAAAGGCAAATACCATTCCACTCGCCAAATCCATATCTGCCCGTGTGTGATACTGACGAAAGCTAAATGGAAATGGGGTGATTTGATATGCTACTGCTGGGATTACTTCTGATGGCAACACTGTGCTGTCCTGTAGCATTAACCGTGTTGCAGCATGATCCAGCCTCCATGTGGTCTGCAGGAGAGTTTCGCTGAAATGGGAAATGAATCGTCTTCCTAATAAGAAAGGAAGGGTGGAGGAAATGACAAACTAAACATTGGAAGACATTAATTACTCCTGTTTCCAGCATAGCCCAATGTATGGAGCAGTTGCATTGCCCCAGTATCAATCTGGTATGGAAATTGTGACTTACTGTATCACAGACTATCTTTCTCCAGACTTCTTCAAAGAAGTGAACAGGTCTGTACCCAAACCACCATATCTCTCCTGTGGTATTTATGTCAGAAAGTATGTTCAAGGTCGAAAAATATTTAAGATATTCTCCATTTCTGGACTCTGGTCACCAGAGTGAAGACATATGTCTCTATGGAGTCTCTTCTCTGCTAAATACAGTTAGCTATGGCATGTTGTGCCAAAAAAGTATCAGTATGCTTCCTTGCATGCTAAATAAGCCATAGTCTGACCCTGAGTCTTAATCTTTTCTCTATATGCATGTGATAGGGAAATAACTCTAAGAAAAATAGAACAGAAGCAAATTAGTAGCATTAAAGGCAATGGCTACCTTCTTAACCAACACACAGACCAAGTTCTTTGAAGAAAACGATGTCTCACAGTAGCTATACTTTTCATTCTTTTATGCCATTTTCCTCCTGTCTTTCCCAAAACTTTTCATTTTCTTAGGGAAAAAGACTGACTTTCCCATTTCCAGTAACCACTGAGAGGGATTCATCTCACCTATGCTTGGCTCCATACAGAATAGCCCTCTAGTTCAACATAACCTTTCTTAGAGAATATTGCTACCAGTACTGGACATTCATTCTAGGATGTGCTAAATCATCTTAATGAAGAACCAAATGTATATATTGTTGGCATAACTCCTTCCCCTTACTGTGTCCTTCACAAAAATCCTACATATAAGATGCTATCTCAATATACTTTTTTCTTCCTGAGACTTAGCATGTTTTGATTATAATGAAATCTGTGCTAATTGAGCACTCAAAGATTTGATCTGTGCTTCAGCCACAAACTTACACATATCAGCTATTTTTAAAATAGCTGTTCTGGTATTGTAGCAGTTTAATCAGGACAGTATGGAGCATAGTGCACACTAAGCACTTCTCTGTACAGACAGTAGTGTTGTCATTCTCACAAAAAAATAACATATAGAATCTTTCCTTTAAGTATGTAACTGTAACTGGAATTCAAATCTTTGTAAGGATGTAGTAAGAAGGGTACAAAACTGAAGATGTAAAAGGAAAAAGACTTGTAAGATGCATAAAATCAGGATGTCAACCTCATAAAATACAAATAGCAAGATACTTTTCTCGGAAAGCTGTTAGAAATCCTCATTTATGCCTAATATTTTGAACTGCCAATCTTTATGGTAATATAGGAACATATAGGAACAAAAAAATACCCGAGACACAAATTCTTCAAAATATTGATGATTTTTTAAATGCCAAAAATACTAATTCAGACTAAAACCAGTTCCTTAGCATGCAGAAGGTCAAGTTTTACCTAGATTCACTTAGCCAAGCCATTGATCCAACTTTTTATTTAAGAAAAATAAAACTTTTATATTTGGTCTATTTTACAGGATTTATCCATTTACAGTAAAAAAAAAAGCTGTCTCCATGACTATGCAAAGTGGAAAGCTCAAAAGTATATATTAATTAGTATTGGAGTTAAAAGTATTTTAATCAACTTTCTAATGACAAGTGTTACTGTCTCTAGACCTGTTCTAAAGATTTAATGCTGCAAATGTGATTTTGCCCTGAGGAGATTTCTTATGTCCCTCTAAAGCAAATGGTCATTTCACAGAGATAGTCTTTAGATACTTGCTTCCCTATAATTATATTTTTCCTTTAATTTGGATAAAGTTTATTAAACATATCAGATGAATGATCACACTTTCCATGGCCATTTATTTGCCTGCAGCACCACTTTTTAGAAAATTTATAATGCAGAAATTGTAATTATAAAAATTTACTGTTCTTCATGAATAATAAATTATAAAATAATTTCTTATTCACACATCTCTTACAGAATAAGTTTGTTTGATTATATTACTTGTCATGTTATTATGAATCTACTGTAAATTTATGGGTCAAAAGCAAGGATTCCTTGTGTTTGCTTCGGTACATTTGGTCACATTTAGTTCAAGTTTAGTTTAATACATGGCTAAGTTTAGTGCATGTTTAGTTTAATACATCTTTAGTTTGGATCTGAACTCTGGCAATAGTTCCTTTATCATCTTGGAGAATCTGATATATATCCTGTCTGGTTTATGTTAATTTTCTTTCTCATGTGCTAGTATTTAGCCTTGTGTAGATTGCCTTACAGCAAACGATATTTTCTTCTCTTATGACAGTTAAGCTCAAGTCCAAGTTGAAGAACTCAAGTTCCTTAAATCCATAAATAACTCTGGTACTATTCAAGTTGCATCTTCTACCAGAAAACCATTATCTGATGACCACAAGTGAAAACAATTTGTGAAGTTATCTGTCATTTTTCTCCAGCAGAAGGGCCCCTTCACACTCTTCCACTGTATGTTTTTGCCAATCCTTTATTGTTTTCTTTTCCTCTCCAACAAACAAAAGCATGCTGTGTCCAGCTCTTAATGTCTCTCATCACTAGCACAGCAAGTACTGAAGTACAATGAGCTTCTTGTAGTGAAGTGAAAGGATGGATATCAGATAAGGATCAGAATCACTTGCTCTCAAGGTTTCTTTTATTGGAAGACTGACAGTCTTCAAGTTGCTTTTCTAGGAACCTCTTAAGAGTAAGACAATGGACTTGTTAAGGGTACTTAACTGAAAAAAAAATCTCATTTGTTATTATTATGTTGAGTGGTTTCCAAATACTTCCCATGACAATCTATTCACTTTATAATTACCTCTTTATTGAAGCTGTTAAGCAACAGGCAAAGGGATAGAAGAAGATTCTGTGGCACATGTATATATACATGGTGGTAAGTGATGACTGTGTTAACAACTCCTGCAACCCAACCCTGTGAACATCTAGAGACAATGAGGTGTTGCTGACTATCCAACATCCATACTGCTTCCACTCTATGTTGGAGAGGACAATACTCACAGTGTTGAGTAACCCCTGTGCCATCTTGGTCAGTAGCAAGGGGAAAGGGAAGGAGAGGGTTCCTTTAAGTGCATAATCTACAAGAATTCTCATGAGTACCTCTTCCTAGGCTCTATGCTTCTCTGCCCCTTGAAGGAGATAGTTGATCCCAACCGATGTAACTGGCAAGATCATGATAAGAAAGTTTCAACAAATGTTTAATTGTTGTCATCCAAACTATGAGAGTATAATAACAAAACACCTAATTATTTTGTGTTGTATTGTGTCTGTCTGGTACTTATGTCCTTGCAGACACAAAGTACTGCCTAGTAAAAATCTACAGCAACTGCTTGAAGAAAAGCGAATTTCTTGCTAGTTTGTCTTTCTAAAATACTTTTTTTAGTCTTGACATTTCACCATGACTTGTCACAGGTTTGTATGAAGCTGTTTCTGGTAACGGGGAAGGGGCTGTAAAGATAGCTCCTCTAAGAAGTTGCTCAAAACTCTCCCCAGCTCTGAGTCAGATCCATCTCTGGGGCTGAGCCAACTGAGTGCCTCTGCAGTCACTTTTGAAGAAGCCAGAAGAAGAGGGTTCCTCCTTCTTTTCTGGAAGGCAGTGGAAGAAGTTGGAAGAGAGAGAAGCCACCATGCAGATCTCAAGGTCAGTGAGGGAAGAGAAGTGTGCTGGAGCAGAGACTTCCCTACATCCTGTAGTAAAATGGCAGTTGTCCCCCTGCAACCTATGGAGAGGAATGGTAAAGCTGAGAGTTGTTGGCAACTCATGGAGGACCCCAAGCCATGGGTGGTGAAGTTTGTTAGAAGCTGCAACCGTTCAGAAGGATTCATGCTAGGACTGTGTCCTGTGGGAGGGATCCTGTGTTGGAGCAGGGGAAGAAGGTGAGGAATTCTGAGGAAGAAGCAACAGAGACCACAAATGAAATAATACCTGGTGTTTTTATTCTATTTCTTATAATTAAGCCAATCTGATAATTAGGCCACAAAGTGTTCTCTCTGCACAGTATACAGTATGGATTTAGTAACTAGGATATTTTTTGTGGCTAAATGTGGCTACAGGTGTGGCAGGCACTATATTGAGAACATGAAAAATATTATGTTCAAATACATTCCAATCTTTGCAGTGTTAAAGAAAATAAGATTGCTAAATCTTCCTTAAAATACAATGTATTTTTGTATGGACTCATTTTACAACTGTTGCTGTGCCAAAACTCCTCACAGAATATTGTAACATTTTAAAATGTGACTCCTAGTGCTACTACTTTGTGGCACTGCATATGACCCTCAGGAGTGCTCAGCCATCACAGCTGCAGCAGCCACCACAGCTTGTCTTGTATTACAGACACACATCACATGAACCCATGCAGCCAAACCCTCTGCCATCACATTTTGGAGCTCACCTGCTTTGTTACAGACAGCTGAGTAGGTATAAGAAAGAGACTGGATCTCTATTATACCTTGGAAAGATGAGGAATCTCTGATACAAAATTTTCTAACAAGATAAAAAAGCAAATGAACTAATCCAACATAAACCTCAAGTTATGCTTTGATTGTTCTCAAGAGCAAGAGTCCATGACTGAATAGAAAGCTGCAAGTCATGGGACTAATAGGCAGACATGGGAAATTCTGACTTTAAAGTTTCATTATACTTCTCATTCAGGGTAAAACGGTATTAATAATAATTTGTTCCTTAACTCTCTTCTTTGTTCCTCTGGAAACTAGTTATTGATGTGTTAATATACCAAGACTGTGAGAATATTTGAGATGAAGTGGCCACAGCAGAATTCCCGAAGAGTTGTATTCACTAACAGAAGCAAACACACATACACATACCCTCCTTACCTTTCCCCTGCCCTTTATCTATAGAGATAAATGAACTTCACTCTCCATGAAAAGTAAAACAAAACAAAAAACAAAACGAAATTGTTTTTTTCCCCACATTTTCCATTTCCTCTCTTTTGGTATTGCTGCTCACTGACTTAGAAAGCTAATTGCCCCTAAGTGTAATATCCACATAATATCCCTTCATTAAGGAGTTTGAATTGAAAATGAGGTTGAAGAAAACTCTACGTGACTAGGGAATGGATTATCTGGTGTTATACTGTCAGTATTTCTCAGATGATATTTGAAGATTAACTTTTTAAGGGAAAATTACATATGTTTCTCAAAAAATGTGATTTGTGCTAATAATAATTTTAAATGTGATCACACTTTTTCATAGCACTTCAGATGTTTGACCTTTTTCAGTGAAATTTATTAGGCTTTAGGTTTTCTGCTTTCTTTTTTTAATCTTTGTTGAAATTGTGTAATCAACTAGATTTGCTTTTAATGTTCAATCTTGATGACTTATTCAAAATTTCCCTTTCAAACTGTTTTCACAAATGTTACAAACCAGCTGGCTGCAGCCAAGTCTTCTTTAATTAGCATCAGGGTCAACTTTTCCTTCGCTCCATCGCTTGATCACACAGCTGATATAAAAACACAGAGAAAGTGGGGAAGGAGCGAAAGGAGAGATTGCCTCTTCTACAGTGAGGAATTATAATTGCACAGCACTTTAACCTGTTTCTATTTAACTCCATAGAATTTTTGCTACTGATTTCAGTGCCTTTTGGTCTAGAGTTTATTAAAGATGTGGTGGGATTTTTTTAAACACCACACTATATTATTCAGAAGGGAAATCAATCTACCAAGGGCAGTGACTTTTAAATACAGTAGTGAGCTATGGAAATGTACATATTTAACCTTGGAAATCTCTGAAAAACATTATGCTACTCTCCCCACTATCACCATTAAAGGACTCACTGTAGTATGAGGGTTCTTTATTTCTTTTGATTTCAGTGGGAATTGGAGAAATCAGAGCCATTAAAGGAGGTTTGAGTTTTGATGCTAAGGGAACTATGGGATTTCTGACTGTTTGATAGGAGGTTAAATGTAAGATGTATACAAGTCTCAAGTTAGCAATAGACAATCATTTCCACATGCAACATGGGAATTCTTCGGGTACTTTTATCCAGTCTTCTAGATGCTTGCAATGTGTTCACATAAGAAAATCAAATTGTTTCTCCCTGTATTCATCAATACTGAAATCAAACGAACATAGTCACTAATGCTGTTGTTTAAAAACCAAAGCAAAAATTAGACATTCACCAAGTATGCAACATAACAGCTTATGTGATCGAACTGTATATGAACTGATTATTGTCTGCACTATGTACAAAACAACAAATATACAGCATGTACATAATACATATTTGTACATACTTATTCATGCACATGGAATCATAGAATAGTAGGGTTGGAAGGGCCCTTTAGAGATCATCTAGTCCAAACCCACTGCAGAGGCAGGTCCACCTAGATCAGGTCGCATAGGAACATGTCCAGAGGGGTCTTGAAGACCTCCAAGGAAGGAGACTCCACACCCTCCCCGGGCAGCCTGGGCCAGGGCTCCCTCACCCTCACAGTGGAATAGTTTTTTCTTATGTTTAAATGGAATTTTTTGTGCCCCAGCTTCATCTCATTATCCCTTGCCCTGTTGCTAGAGACCATAGAAAAAAGTGATGCCTCAACCTCCTGACACCCACCATTTAGATATTTGTAAATATTAATAAGATCCCCCCTCAGTCTCCTCTTTTCTAGACTAAATACATATGTAATTTGTATGCACATACATATGTAATTTGTCTGAGCAGTTGTGGTATAAACAATTGTTTCCACTTAGATCTCGATTCAACACCTAGTCCTCTGAAAAGGTTGATCACTATTGTGATACCTACTGTAAATCCAACCTCCCCACTGACATCAGCCTTTGAGCTACACTGCTTAGCAGACCAGGTACAAAATTTGTACACCAAGAAGGTTGCACAGCTTCTCTGAAACAACTTCTTGTCTTGTTACTATGTATAGCATCTTTTTCTACCATTACCTAACAGGATGATGTAGAGAAGGTGGAGTCAAACTCTTTCTGGCAGTTCATAGTGAAAGGATGAGAAGAAATGAATGCCTGATATAAGGACAGAGGTCAAACTTTGGACCAGAGGTCGGTCTAAGATTTTGCAATTTATTCACATAAACCAGCATAACAGTGAGAAGCTGAGGCAATTGATAAAGCAGTTCTGAAACTCCTTACTATGGTGTGTAAGAACTGATGCAAAATATGATTTGGAAAATATATCCACAGATCCCTCATATTTTCAGAGATAACTAGGTCATTACATCCCTCAGGGATCTAATTGCATGCTCCTTTATTTACAGTAGTTCCTTTTATTTCCAGGAGTTGTCTGCCAAATTCAGAATTATGTGGCAAGACTGGAATACATAGCAAACAGCTTAGATTTTATGACCATTGTCTCCCTTGATCTCCAACCGAATAACAAGAGCATATCTCTAAGAAATGAGCCGTTTCCTTTCATCCAAAGACACTATGCTGAACTGCACAATAAATCTAGTATGCACTTAGTACATTTAAATGAATTAATTACACATATCTAGATAGATCTAGACTTAGGAGACAGAAAGAGTGGGATGGAAGCAGAGTTCAGCTCAAAACTCTTGGGTATCTTTATTTGTGACTTTCTTTCAAGAGGGTCCTCATGACTCAGTCCTGTGGAGCACTGAGTTACCTCACCTACCACAAACTTCAAAGGGATTCAAGGGCATTCAGTGCCTCACAGAACAGAGCTTTAGCCTGTCTACACGTTTAAACTTGAGACATTTATTTTTAATGAATAAAATAACATTCCCTTCCATGCTCTCCCCTTTCACTAGCACTTTTCTCCTTTCAGACCTGATTTAGAAAAGTGCTAAGTGTAATGAACACTTACTACTTTCCTTTTCCTGCACCAATTACCATTGACAGGCTCAAGCTGAATAGTTCAGAGGATTTCTTTATCACATGGGTGGTCTTCAGACTACAGTACTGAATCCAGCACTGAGGAACATCAGGCACAGATGCAAAAGTAGAGGGAGGACCGAGGTATTTTTTCACATTTTCCCAAAATGTGTCTTAGAAGTATATTTCTGCCCATTAAATCAATTCTTGCTTTATAAAACATGGCATCTATCTCATTATCTTGCAAGTAGGATAATGGCCTTATGCTAGTTACTGAACTTCTATGATGAGATGAAAGCAATACCACAACTGAATCACCCAACTGCTGCAACCACCCAAGCTGGTTGAAATACCATAACAACATTGAATCCAACAGGAAAAGAAGGTGGTGAGATTTCCAGCTTGGGTCTGCTAAGGAACAGTTACAGATTCTTCAAAGGTGAGTATAAAGCCTTTCTTTATGTTCTACTTTATTTTGCCTGAAAAATTCCTTTATGACAAAACAGGACAAAGAGTGATAAAGTACATGCTGTCACTGTGATGGAGCCTAGCATGCTACCAGTCACTCTGCAGTTAATGTGCCACATTGGATGAGAAAGTCAGAAGCAGTTAAAATGAGAGCACAGAAAGCAAGCTTCATCTCACCTAATGACAGATGGGCAATGCCAAGGTAGCTGTTTTAATTCCCTCTATAATCAGTGGGAGGAAATAGGAGCTTTTAAGAGGTGTTTTCTGCTATAACACTGAAAAGATTTAAGATGGGATGAGTTATTTTTCTCCATTGATTATGAAAGTGGCTTTGAAAAATATCTTTAGCTTCAGAAGTACAATTCTACATATAAGATATCTGATGTTAAGATGAATTTCATCCATGTATTAGAGACCACTGGCACAGCAGCTGTTTAAGAGCACTAAAGTGTTGAGAATTATTTTAATGGGCTTCAACAAGTTGGACAACGGTTTCTGTGCCTTTTACTGAAGTTTTTGTTGAACTGGACTGAAAACATTTTTGCTTTGATAAACCATGAAGAAAGCATTCTCAGCATATGAAAACACTAAAGAAGAACAGCAGTGAAGCCTGGATCTCTTGTCTTGTGATTCCACGTTCAATGCCTTGGTACAGATTAGTAGCCTATATCAAGACAAAAGGAATGGAAAGCATGAATTTCTTCTTCCAAGAACAGCAATTTTACTAACTGTAACAGATGATATACTGTGTAGACCTTCATGGGGCTTTGATTTCATACTCCTCTAGAAAAAAAATTTTAGTCCTCTGTTTTTTCCCCAATCATATGAGCCTTAGTCAAATCTCTAATCTGACTATGTGGCCATTCCAGTCCTTGCACTGGCAAAATGAAAGAGATAGGAGCAAACACTGGGTAGGGTTGCCTGTTTCATCAGCAGAACAGTTTATGTGACCTGAAGTCACATACTAGAGTATAGCATTAGGTGAGTGATGAGACTATATTTTGAATCGAGGGTGAAAAAAAAACACCCAGTAAAGGGAAATAAATGCATATACAATTATTTTGTATGGCTCAGATTCATTATTTGATATTGGATAAGTTACTAAAAATAACTTTTATAAAGGATTTCAGTACTTAAAAATATCTCATTTCCTTAATTCTTCTACTGAGCGGTAACATAGACATAAATGGTATGTTGATGTGATCCCCATCAAGATCAGGAGGGGCAGGACTAGAAAACAGTGCCAACAAGTGATGGCCTTCCAGTTCTACAGGGTTATACAAAAGTTTGACACCAACCACTTCCACTTCTTTCTCTCAGGAGAGGACTTTGAGGCTAACTAAAGCCATGAGCCAAGCCACAAGAGATGACATGCAATCATTTCTACTGTATACACACGTGCATAGTGTTTGGTATTGACTAGCATAAATTCTGTTCAGTGGGTGTTGGTGTGGGATGTTTTGGTTTTTAAGATCTGGTGCTTAAGGCCTTGAGACATTTAATGTTTCCCATGCCTTACAGGTGGTGCTGAGAAACTCAACTGCATTTTTACTGAAGGATTGCTTGAACCTACAGGAACAATTCACTTATGGGTCTGAGAGCCCTTTGTTTGTTGTAGCCCTGCGACTTCTCTACCTCTGCATACCATTCACATTCAATATGCCAAATACAGTGGAATCAATAGCACTCTGTTATCTGTATTGCAGATAGTGAGATAATTTGGGCCAGGAACTGGATTCTATGGTGAGTCCATGAAGAAAAAAAGCAAAGCACAACTGGAAAATTATATGTTCTCCAATTAATAAATACCAATGCTCAGCATGTATGGAACAGGATCGTGGGAAGCAGTAAATAAAACCAATTTTAGTATCTGAAATGTTCTTTATATAAGGGAGAAAAGTTTGTTATTTCAATAAGGATGTCAGCTACTTTGGTGGCACTACTTTTTAACAACATGTTTCAGGGTACAACATTACATTAAAAAAGCCATGGTCATATTAGAATTAGGTAATTGCAGAGACTGAGTGGACGGAGAAAGAAAAGTGTTCTTATATTGAAAAAGTTCCATACCACATCACTTGTGCATTAGCAGCAGGGGCGGGGGCAGGGGAGCTCATTGCTTGAAAAAGGCTGGGAACAGTTACAACATTCCCACTGCCAGAATACTTTATTAGTATTCCTTGTCTTACAGCCTGGCAAGAGAAAAACTAGAGACCTGTCATCAATTAGAATGGTGATGATGAGCCAGCCTAAAATAGGCCAGTGAACAGGGTAAGTGCCCCTGTGGTTTGCCAATTACCTAAATTATTTGCAGTAGTTTTAGTGCACATCTGCAATGAATACAAATAGAAAGCGTACGATGTCTGGAATGCAGCATGCTTAAGATCAGTTTGGTGTTAACAGAGGAGGGGAAACAACTGACATGTTTTAATGGAAATCTTTGAGAAGAGGAGCTCTCATTCACATCTTCTCTCTCTCCACCTTCACACATGTGAAACAGACTGCGTTTTGTCTGGTGGCCCTGTGCTTTCTACCTAGGGTGAATTTCATGGAGGGAATGCAGCTCTGATGACTCTGCAACCAGTGTTTCAGTATCACTAGACAATTTCACCAGTGCTTGGCATTCACTCTACCAGAATGAACAGGGAAATGGACTGCCAAGACAGACAGTGGTAGCATCAGGTGACCTCAGCTCACCAAGGCTTTGCTCATCTAATAAAATTCTGTTGTAGACAAGAAGTATCAATGAGCAGGAGAAAAGAGGAGAGTTATGTTGCCCAGACAAATGATAAAGTATTTTTTTTTAAATCTATTACTTTGTGTTCATTCAAATGCTTTTTAGTTTTTGTGGTACAATTCCATGACAAATTCTTTACAATGACTCAGAAAAGGTCATGCTCTTGTAATAATGACCTTTTAATTTTATAGAGAAAACAGCTGGACTATAATTGGTTTGATGAATATGTCCACTAATTGCTCTTTTTACTTGGTCTTCTTTTTACACTTCCCCTTTTCTTCATATCCTTCCACACTTTGCTATATATCCTTCCCTCCCACTTCTTTAACTGCTTCAGAAATCATTACATAGATGCAATGACATGACATTCATATTTCTTGTATGTTGTCATATTCACTTTTTTATTATTGAAAAGATTGCATAGGTAGCTATTGGCATCTCTTCCAGTTGTCTGCTGTTTCAAGAAGGTATTATGAAACATATATTTTATATATTTTATGTGACTTCATAAACATCTGCATTTTAAGTAAAAAAGCACTTAATACAATAAAGATTTGGGGTCCTGTGAAGGAACTTAAAACTCTACAACCTTCTCCCTTCTTGGCTTTCATATAACCCTGGAGACTATACACTACAAATATCCATTCTTATTAAGAAATTTAAAATGTAGATGCTTAGAATCTTGTCACAACTTGGCTGGCCTCACCACTCTCTAAGCAGACAGACTGAAATAGAAGTAGGTGGTTTTCTATCTAATTTTCCTCTACATATTCAGGGAATGCATAATATATACCAGTGGAACTGGCCTCCCTCCAAAAAGCAGATAATTTAGCAGAATTAACAAAGAACTTCAACTCATCTACAGGAAAAGCACAAAGTTTATTAATCACAAATACTCTAGGAAGTCTTGATCACTGGAATGAAACAAGTTCTAAGACTTTATCCTGCCTACCAACAACAGTGACTGGAGCTTCTAAAATGAAGAAAATATGTAGAGAATTAAGATCTTGCAAATTTATTGCAACTTTAGAGTGTATAAAACATTCAAAAGTAATCCACAATCATTTGAAACAATCCTCTGAAAAAATCTCAAAATGCTTTGATTCATGTGTAGGAGATACTGTAGGAGCATGGAGCAGAATTCTGGCTACTTTATTACCTACTGCACATACTGTTGTCATACTACTAACGTTAAATGGATCTATTCACTCACAGAATATACAGCACTGTTACTAAATTCCACAGTGACTGTTTTATTATGCTAATTGATAATCTAGTGTGCTCTGAAGATTAAAGAAAAATAAAGTTACAAAATCAAAGGGTAACAACTTTATGATACCTCTTTAATTTAGTGAAATACAATTAAAGTCACACAGAGATAGAGTTGGCTATGAATACCAAAATGAATGTAATTGGCAGAGTAAATGTTACAGAGCACGGCTGCATAAGAGCAAAAAGTAATGTCAATAAACTTCAGTACCATTGAGCTGTGCCACTGGGCAGGTGCATTGAACAGCACAAGTCTTTTCTCTGGGATAGCCAACAGCAAAGAAAGCTATGATGAATGTTTATGAGATCACAAGTAGATGATATTGGAGAGGTCTGATTTTATAGGCATGCAAAAAGCACTAGAAATACAATGTGGACTGTAATTACAGTAGATGCTTGACAGTGCATAAGAAAAATGTTCTATTGATTGGAATAATTTGAGCTGAACATTCTGCAGTTTGTCAAACAATTAGTACTGGCAACATGCATTTAAAAAATGGCTTCTTATAGGCTGTAATCTGTGGAGAAGTTACGACGGTATTTGCGTTAAGTTTTCTGAAGTTGGTAGAGACATTATGGTATAAGCTTCCAATTCATACTATTATAGGCCAGTAATTCCATAGTTCTCTACTGGGCTACTTATTAAAATAACGTCTTTACACGTACCAGTTCCCCTGACATCTCCTTACTGATTACATTCTGCCTGGGAGAACTGCACTGATCCTATTTATCCACACATCATACCTTCAAACTCTTTCTGTGGGCTGCTGAGATCAATAATGGTGTATAAGACCTTTTCGATGGAGATTGCCAAAGCCAATCCAATTTTGCTTATAGAAATTTGAAGGTGTCACCTTGTACAGGCCCCGTGGCTATGGTGATAAATGAGTCAGTCATGGTCTATGTCCAATGTGACATTCGTATTTATCACAAAAATAATTAGCATAACTGGAAATAAACTGCATTACTGTTGACTGTGTAGCATGGAAGTGTAGCTTTGTAGAAACTACACACTTACATTTCTATTTTATTATCCTTAGAAGTATTATGTAGGGGTACAGAAAAAAATCTTTCTTAGGATATCTTCACCAAAACTGTTCTGTGAAGAGAAAGTAGGAGTCCAGTCCCTCTAGCTGTCAACACAACATATTTTTTAAATGATGAATTCCCGGTAAAAAAAAAAATTGTGAAGTTGTCTAAATCTACCAGACTGGAGTTTACATCTTAAAATTGCATAGTAAAACCTGAATAATACTGAGCTGGCCAATTCATCTTGGCTTTTTAGACATCTACAATGCAGATCTCTACATATGAACCAAGCAGCTGAACAGCTTCTATCATTGGAGGGAAAAATAGTAGCTTCTAGAAGATAACTCATTTTGTCCAAGGAAGATGCCTAAAATAAGATGTATGAATCATAGCCAGAATGTGTCTGAGAAGCTCAGATGTAACTACCTACTCTCTACATTTTTTATATTAAATAAAAATAATCCTTTGTTCCTGGTCACAAGAGTGTAGGTTACAGTTAAGTGTTCTTGTAGAAAAACAAGTTCCATTTATGAACAATTGAATTAATCACTTTAATTCCACCTCAGTATCATTTTTATTCATTTTTTCAACAAAAAGTGAGAGAAAGAGAAGGAGGACCTCTTTGAAAGAACTAAATAACTGCATCCTGCCTCAGATATGGGGCATCTATATTCAAATCCTACTCTAAAGAATCTTTGACTAAAATAAGTCTTGCATCATAAGCTAGTATTTTCCCATTAATTTCCATTCCTGTAAATGTTTCAGTAATAGAGTTCATCTCACTGAAAAATAACTGATTCAACAGTGATATCAACACTGGTAAATTAACCATTCCCAATCTTATTTTGGCACTGATACTCAGCAGCATAGAATGGTCTACCTCCATGCTACTAAATCTTCACATCCAGCAAAGCATAGGGCCTGTAAGCTATCTACTAGGAATAATATCACTTTCAATTTAATTCTTGAACTGTGCCTGAGAATTCTTTGGGACTACTATTCAGTCTAAGTTCAAAATAATGCCAGCTGATAGACTATAAGATTAAGTTAGACAATTATGACAATCAATGTCAGGGATGGCCTCAACCAGCTTGTATAGTAGAAAGTATTGTGTTGTAAAATGGCTAATTTATTTTAGCTTTCATGGCTAAATAAAAAATGTTATTTTAGATAAATAAATCAAAATCAAAACAGTGAAGCTGCAAGATATGGCCAGTGCCCTAGACAATGGTTCACTACAATCTGCTGAAATAGATCCAATTCATAGAATGGTAGATTCTTCTGCAATTTTCAGAAGGCAAATAGTAATTTATTTTATTTATTTATTTTTTTATATATGGAGAAGTCCTCTAGCAGTCAGCTAAATAGGTCTGTATAAGACTGTGAATTCAGTTATGTGATGGGTTGACCCCAGACAGTAACTAAGCAGCCACACAACTGCTCGGTCTCTCCCCATCCACCTCAGTAGGACTGAGGAGAGAATTTGAAGAGTAAAAGCAAGAGTAAACTCTTGGGTCAAGATGAAAACAACTTAAGAAATGAGAGAATGTGTACCCAGTTACTCACCACCTCCTAGAAGGTGACCATACTCATTCAGTCTCTAAGCAACCACAGATTTGGAAAAGATTACCCCATCTACTTTACTGTTGAGCACAATGTTTTAGAGCATGCAAAATCCCTTTGGTCAATTTAGGTCATCTGTCCCCAGCTGCACCTCCAGTCTAGTCATTGATGGATAGAGGGAGGTAAAAGGACAGCCTTGATGCTGCAAAAGCACTGTCTAGCAGTGGCTAAAATATTGGTGTATCATCAGGACCCTTTTAACCCCAGATGAAAAACAGTACACAGGCTGCTACAAAGAAACTTAACTACATCCCAGCCAGATCCAGTACAAACAGTCATTACCCAAAGGGAATCAAAAAATTTTGATCAGTGAAAGAAACTCTGCTTGCTGCAAAAAATAACAGATCATGGGAAAAAAATATTTAAATATGTGATTTGTTTTTGAAAAGAAGGCATTTAAAAGGCAATAGACTTTGATAGATTGCTGGGATCAAACATTTCCTAAAGCAACAGAATGACAAAATGATCAGTCATCTTAAATAATCCTTTCTTACTGGTCTTCCAAATTGTGACTAAACTCAGCACTAAAACTTCAAGATAAGTTGTGTTTCAAGACCTTTAAAGGTGTACAAATTGTTATTCTGGTGTCAGAAAATATATAGGTTTTAAAAATATTTCTATACATTATATATTATATAGTACTACATTACATATTACATTATTACATGTTATATACATATATATAGCACACATACACAAAATCTTAACGGTTAGAAGGAACCTTGAAAGATCATCTAGTCCAACCCTCTTGCCAGAGCAGGACCACCTAGAATAGGTCACACAGGAACTCATCCAGGTGAGTTTTGAATGTCTCCAGAGAAGGAGACTCCATGGAATCTATAAATTATAGGATTTCAGAAGTACCAAACTGACTCAGACTGTGCTATGTTATTTAAAAAATAAATATACAGTGCCCAGGAATGTTAGATGGCCTGGTTAATTGAATAGTGCAAAATAGTATAGACATAAACAAAAACTTTCTGATCTACAAAGTAATAGGGAATCTAGTCAATTTAAACAATTATGTGCAGACTAAATCAGGGTTATGTATTTCAACTCAGAATAATCAATCATAGAATCATAGAATGGTAGGAGTTGGAAGGGACCTTTAGAGATCATCTAGTCCAACCCCCCTGCAGAAGCAGGATAATATATCAATTAGATCATAAAATGAAGTCTAATGTACTTTGTGGGCAACGTCAAAGCCAAGAAAGGAAAAATGTTCACTTTCTTAAGTGAACATGTGCAGCACTCTATTTACAGAAAGAGGGAAAAAAGGCTCAAAAAGAGTTTACTGAGGGATATGAAGTTCTGAAGTTCTCAGTATGCACAAGGTAAGAACTGTCCAGGGTTCAGTTATAGATTTCTTGGCCTGAAGTGTGGTACATAGAAAATAGACAGTCACAGTGTCTAAGAAGTAGTTTTGTATCAGAGGTAAAGAATGCAGGAGCATCTTATGCTCATCACAGATTCTTTATTAGTCCAATAGTCGGTAAAGCTCATTTGTCAACACTTTGTGAATTGGTGACATTTTTACAATATGATGGTGGAAACTAACATATGGATTTGTATATTAATCTATGGATGATTGAAATGTCTTTCAAAAATTAATGGATCCAGGATTAAGGAAAAGCAAAAGGAGTCTTTGTCTAGAGAGTAATAAAACATAGAAGATTCAAGACCCAAAACTGTGTAAGAAATATGTCTATGCCATGGGTAAAATCCTGCATGATCACTGCTTTCTCAAGAATGGTTCAAGTGTGAGTTCCACTGCAGTAGGAGGAACATTTCATCTGCAACTGCCAATGGAGGAGATGACAATGCCCAGAGCTGGAACCAGCATGCTGGTCAAAGCGGTATCATGGGAAAATCTTGAGACATCAATTTCAAGCTGGCAAAATGAAATCTCAGATACTTAGAGATGTGAGGTGTTAAGAATAGAGCAATAATGACACATTTTTTTTCAAGATATTAAATCAAATTGTGTGTAACAAATCAAATGAATGCAATAAGGGTTAAAATTTGTTTTCCTGACTTAAAAGTAAGTGGGAGAGAGATATTGATCTTATCCCTACCTCTTTTCATAGAATCATAGAATGACAGGGGTTGGAAGGGATCTTTTTAGGGACCTTTTTCATCTAGTCGAACCCCCCTGTAGAAGCAGGGTCACCTAGATCAGGTCACACAGGAACATGTCCAGGCGGATTTGAAGACCTCCAAGGAAGGAGCCTCCACATCCTCCCTGGGCAGCCTGTGCCAGGGCTCCCTCACCTAAACACTGACATAGTTCTTTCTTATGTTTAAATGGAACTTTTAACATTCCAGCTTCATCCCATCACCCCTTGTCCTGTTGTTAGATACCTTCTAAAAAAGTGATGCCCCAACCTCCTGACACCCACCCTTTGTATACTTGTAAATATAAAAAAATACTTGTACACAGTACAGTTGTGTTACCTTTCTATATTCAAAACTAGATTAGATTGCGGATATTTTTTAGAGTTGATTCCACTCTCACTCAGAATTGCACTCTGGTGGATTTTAAGGACAAGTAAGAAGAAATTCTGTAAACATCCTGAGTTTTGCCAACACTATGTTCACTTTAATATTTGGGGGTTTTTTCATTTTGTACTTTTTGGTTTTTTCAGAGTTATAGGTAAATATATTTACCCAGGACATTATACTCACTGCATTAGCTAGGAGAAAGAGGAGAGTCATTTCATGCAAGAGGAACATTTACAGTGTATGGTCAACATTTCTGGGAATTTATGACTGACACATTTATTTGAGGTTGTTAAGGAGGTCTTGCTCTGACTAATAAGTCCTTAGAGAGTCATAATTTAAGCCTGATGGGTTGACTGCAGTAGATAATTCTTTGTTTCCCAAGCATTTTGTTAAAAAATCCTTGTTCTCTTCCTACTCAGATGTTTATACAATACATTATCTTGATTTCATCTTTGCAAAAACGTTAAACTAAACATGTCTTTTTGTATCTGTGTTACATTTTCACAAAATATTTTCTAGAGCTATTCTCCCATAACTATCATTTCCTTTACAATAATTTTTTACAGAAGTACAAGTGCTGATTTAACTGGCCATAAAAAGAGAACATTTATTCACAGCATCTGGCTTATATGTTGTGTTCAGAGCAGCAAACGTTTTTGATAGAAACAGTATTGGTTCATCTAGACCATTCCCCTGCTTCTGTTACTGCAGTTCATATTGTACCATGCAATTGAAAACTAAGCAGTCAAATACTGTTTTGCAGCATCCAGTATTCCTCCCAAAAGAACAGTGTCAAAATATGATGTAAGGACTAGTTCCAGCTGACAACAGACATTTAGTGAATCATGTTTCAAAAAGAAAGAGAAAAGAATTTCACTCATGAAGTACAAAAATCATGTTTGCTGTATCTTCTGATGCCTAGATCTCTTTCTTTCTCTCCATCTCCCTCCAGCCCCTTTTCTTCCTGAGTCATACAACATTTGTTCTACCAAAGTTTTAATGACAATTTCAGTATGTTGGATTACATGTGAGATAAATTCACTGGTAAAACTGCAGTGTGAGCAACAACAGATCTGTATCTTAGTGTTTTTACAAGTCCAATTCTCAATTTGGTATATTCCCAATTTTCTGGTTGGTGTGGTTAACATTAAAAGATTGCAAATGTATAAATACTACCTTACATATCCCTAAAAATAGTATTCTCTGATCTTTTTTGTTGATTCAGATGGATATCTGAATACTATCATAGCATGATAGATAAACATTAGAAAAGATGCAAATTGGGAAAGAAATCAAGCAATTGTTTGTCTATTATAGTATTATATTTCTTTATCATTAATCATTCTTGGACCATGCTGCACAGTTCTCTCCCTGTGAAGGCAAAGAAAACTTAGTTTAATTTTCAGGCCATGGTTAGGACTTAAAAAATAGCACAGCCAGCTTAATTATTTATTCATTTTCCCTTTTGATTTAAACACTTCATATCAAAGCGTATCTGTCTGCTTCCTTGCATAGCATTGACCAAAGCTTTAAAGCAAAACAAAGCAAGGTTATGTAATCAATAATAGCAGTGTAACTCTTTCTCCAGCTGTGATCACATCTCTGGCAAATCAGAAACTGGCAGACCCAACATGGATTATGATTCTACTCCATACTGTATTTTTCTCTAAATAATACTCCAATTCCCAACAGATAAATTTTACAGTAAGGTCCATAACAAATTGCTAGAGACCAGAGGAGGGAAAGAATGCATTCTCATGAAAGGGATTTTAAATTCATTCAGTTCCTTTCATAGTCAGTTAAAAGTTCTTGCAATTGTTAATGTTTTAATACTTACCTTGGTATGAGCATTACAACTCTGATGCAAGAAAAAAGAATGTAGAAGAGCAATCTAATGTGATCTTCAACAAATCATTAGACCATAAAACTCCTATTTTTTCTCAAAGGCTTGAGCAAATAGATTAATCCTACACTAGTCATCTAATAATTTCACATCAGATAGATAGAGAAAATATTCTGCTTTTCATATTAGACTCAATAGAAGGAATAAAAACTGAGAAGAATGTTGACATTTAAAAGGAAGTGGCTCAGTGAATCATAAATCCATAGACAAACATGAGAGATGACTCCAGTGCAACAGGCATGGGCAGCACCCATTAGATGTGGTTCTTCGAATCAGACAAGTTGTGAATGAAAAAGCAAAAATCTAGGAAGGAGTCACAATAAAACTGAACATTTCAAGGATCTACATCTCTAAATGAAGTGCCATGACACAGGAATTTAAATTAAAACCACAATATAGTAGTAATTACAGGTCCATATCTGTCACTGCTAATATCAGCTCTTAACATTCTGTCACATCAGAGGGCTTACCTTTGAGTTACTGCACTAGACTTACAAGATTTGGGATTAAACTAATGCATACCATAGTTATTATCTACTCTATTATATTTTAATGTCTCTATTAAGACTATACCTGGTAAAATGTAGAAGAAATCTTCATAGATAAGAGTAAATTATGAGATTCAAAGAAAACTTTGAATTAAATGGGAAATGCATTGATGAAATATAGTCTATAAGAAGGATCTGGTTATTTTTGTTGTCCCAGACTTACCAGGAAACAAATTTGTTTGTTCTTGACTGAATTTTGTGTCCCTATGTAACATGTCAAACCAACTCTAATTAACATTGGTTTTCATAAATGATCATTCTCTCATTTATGCTTTTAAAACAGAAAAAAACCCCAGACTCATTGACTTTAAATTAAACTAGACAGAGTATTCAAAGCCCAAGACCAAAAGCCCTCCAAGGCAACTGAGTACCTATTCTTAAGCTTTAGGTCTATAAATAATTCTTTAATTTAGGACTGGAATTCATTAATTCCTTTAATTTGTTTGCACACACAACTCTTTACTGATTGAAAAAGTGGAAAAGAAAAACCTCAATCAAAAATATCATTTCCATTTTACAAATATCATCACTAGTTACCAGCAGATTTACCACAGGAAAAAAAAAAGACCCATATTTAAAATACACATGAAATGTTAAAACATTTCTGAACTATTTCTAGTTCCATAAACAGAAAAGCTCCCATAGAAATTCTAACAGCTTACACCAAAAAAAACCCACCTCCAAACCACCAAATAACCATCAAGAAGCTACTGTTCATTGAGTTCACATAATCATAATTTTCTTCCAACAGAAATATTAAGAAACATTTTAAAATCTTTTCCCCCTGAGTTCCATGATGACAATTGTTATTTGTCATTGTGTACTAAAGTGGTCATCTGTAAAAACAGGTAAGCTGTAACTTGAAGCTTACATTTACAGTCCCGGACATTTGATGGATGTGAAGAACATGATTTTAACAAACTGCATGTGTGGCTTTGAGAAATAGAATTCATGGCCTCAATAACTGCCCTGAGACAAGGCTTAGAAAAATATTTTGTGCTCCAAAACTAGCCATCTTCTGAAATCATAGAGAGGAATGTATCTTCCTGCATTTATTCAAATAGAACTATAAATAATGTGCATTTTTAAGATGGTTTTAAGGGTTAGAGTATATTTTAGCAGATATGGAGCTCATTGCACACTGCACAGTCACTGTCACAGCAAATATTTCTGATGCAGGTCTTCAAAGGGAAGGAATGTTGAAGATCACCTTCAGATACCCTCACCTCAGGGACACTCATCAGGTTATTGTCTTCCTTTGTAACTCACATGTCTCATCTATCCTCTTTACTTCAGTTCACTTAGTCTTTGGAGCCTGCTCTCTCTGTAATATAGCATGCCACATTTTTCAAACTGCAGTATGTGTTTTTAAAAGTGCAATTTTGGACCACAGATTCCCCCTGCAGCACTCTGATTATATCCTGGCTTTCATGACATACTTCAGTCAAAGTAATCACAGTCTTTTGTCTACCTCATGAGCTACCACAATGGAGTCAAGACTTCCCAGCAAAAGATACCTGGTAAGAAAACTGTCCTGTTTATCTACTGATAATATCTATTTAAATGTAAGTTTTATATGTAGATGTTGACAGATCAAATAGATGACTGAATGCTCTTATGGTCAATGAAGACATCTACTCAATGACCATTTGAGTCTAGAAAAAGATTTGTCTGATCTATCACTGAAAATGCCATTCAATTGCCCAATTGAATTGTTAGTGCTATCTGAAATCTCACAGGTTGTCTTACTAGACATCCAGTTGCTTCTATACTAACTTGAATGTTTGCTGGAAGTACTGCACAACATCTGGCAACTCTCAGCCTTCCTGCTTTGTGAAGTGTCAGATGGATGCAGACACAGGTGCATAGGTGAGTACTAAAGGCTTCACTGAACACATTGACAGTGAGTATAAGGAAGATCTTGACAACTCTCATGTAGAGACATTCATATGTTGAAGTTGACCAGTGAGGTTCATCTCCACACCTACAAGGGGGAGGTTCAAAGGCAGCTGGGGGAACCCCAATAACCCAGTCAGAGAAATGAGTTCCTGACCCACTCCCTCATAGGGCATCCCAGAAGGACATCAGCCCCAAGAGTAGGGAGTAAGACTCATCACCACCAGCCACTTGGATACAGTCCCCAGGCAGCCTTACAGACTGAGTGGATTCTTCCGTTAGAGGTATGAGACTTCTAGTGAGATGCAGGGGAAAGGCATCTTGGGTGAAATAAGGTGGTCTGGGGAGGAACAAGGATGGGGAAATAGAGGGATAAGTTGATAAACCATTCAAACAAGCACATAAACAGATGGCTGGTTAGTACTTACGCCTGACTGTACCCTGAATCTGGTCTGCACAGTCCTATCTTCCATTAAACTCCATTTCTAATTGTTTTTCTGAATGAGAATACTCTCTGTTCTGCAATCGTGTGTGTGTGTAGGTATAAGTACCAGCAATTGGTGTGGGGACAGTGGGTATTAAACACTGTGCGCCCAGAGTGACAGCAAGTGGAGAGACCAGAGTGTGTGTACCTTGAGTGGATGTATATGTTAATGTGTTATCACTAGCAGGACAAAATTGGACTAGCTGGAGAATAGGATAGAAGCTTGGTAGTCAGAACAGCTGTAATCTGAGCAAGAGATTGGAGAGCTAATCACTGGCTACTGAAGGGATCAAGAAGCCCAATTCAGCATCTGGGGCGAATGTGAGGTCCAGTAATTGGCTACTGCCAAGGTCATAAATTTGGACCAGTTCCCAGAAAGGGACATTTGCATATCTGTGTCTGTATATGAAGCAGCTGGAATAGCAGGAGATCCAGTGACCAGCTACCAGTTAAACATTAGGCTGGCTACTGAGAGGATCCATACTGCATGTGTCTGTGCAAGTGCATATGTGTCCTAGTAACAAAACTGAACTAGGGCTTTGAGCCTTGGGGATTCTGCTGTCCACATGCCAGCAGCTGGGATGAGAGACCAGGGATTCAGGGCCAACTATGGTATAGAGGTGGGTGTTTAAAGCCAGCAAGTGGATACCTAATGTATATGTGTCTGTGTATATATATATGTACACTTTGCATATATTTCCCACTGACAGAACATACAACTACATTCTCCTGCTGCTCTCCTTCTTACATCTTAGACAATTTCTTAGATCAAAGCTTTCCATATACCTACAGCAATGCCCCTCCACTCCTTGACAGGCAGAGTTCACACAACTTCTCAATGAAAGACATGTTTTCAGATGACCCTTGCAACTGCAGGGTAAGAGATCAGACATCTGGCTTTCTGGTTATGCTCAACTGTATGTTAATCTCACAGTTAACATGCTTTCCTTAAACTTCTCTTTAGAAACTCCTATTTTTACCACCCTGCTCACATACTACTCATACAAAAGCTTCTTCATATAAGCAGTTCCAAAGAACTTGCAGTAGGAAAGGGAGACACTAGTCATCAACCCATCTAATGTCTCTCTGTTGCCTACAAGCAGATACTAGAGCGATATACTGTCCACCTTAAACAACTAGTCCTTAGCTTCCAAAAATACCTTGTTTTCTCTTAAACCCTTTAAGAGTTTTAAGGGTTTTTTTACCTCTAAGTAGCAAAGAAAAAATCATTGAAAACTTTCTGTCTTGATAACGTTAATTATTCATGTAAATAAAAGAGAAAACAGAGAGATAACACTATGGAACAGTTTCTTCACATATTTGAGTCATTTAATTTTCTTCTATCTTGCCTGAAGCAAAGGCTGCTGTATCACCGACCTCAGGGGTCCACAGAAATCTGTTCATATATACTATCTGACTGTTCAAGCTTCATCATTCAATAGTGTGGTACCAATTACACAGAATTTCATTTAGGGTAGCAGAGAAAATCAAACTTACTATCCACAGAAGTACACTATCTTCCATCTGCTGCAGGAAACTTTCTTACTGAAAGATTTCAGTTGAATGATCAGCCTTTCTGATAATCTGGGACAAGATTGTCAGAAATGGATGCCTGAAGTTAGTCACTTAAATCCATATTTAAGTCTCTGAATAAAAGGTGAGCTCCCATTTTTTTCATTCAGATTGTTTCAGATTCAAAGACTGGATCATCAGGAGAGAGAGTGCACAGAGCACTACCAAAAGCCAGACAACTGTGTGAAGAGGACTTAGTATTTATCTTCTCCTAAAATGTTCTCCTTTTTTTTGAAGGCTTTGGTCCAGCATTCAAGTTGTTTCTTTGCAAGGAAAGAAGTAGGGGGAGATAGCAATAAAAAACAAACAGAGGAAGATCTCTTCAGTTCTAAAAGCCTCTGACTATCTTTTCTTATACACATCTCATTGCTGGCTGGGAAACGAATGAGCCTGTACAATGAATAATAAACTCTGAAGCTCAGATCTGTTATGCAAATAAACATATTAAATAAATCCATTTTTCCATGCAGTATAGCTTCTGCCAGGAAATTTGTTGAAAACATTGTTTTGCCATTGACAAAGGCAATGTGCCAAACTCAAACCTGGTGTGAGTGGGCACAACTCGACTGGTTTCAGTGGCATTGTGCCCGTTCACACCAGGTCTATAATTAGCCTATTGTGCTTCAAAGGCTTTCATTATCTAAGATGTGCCAGAGTGCAGATAAACAAATCCTCCATCTACAGAAGAGCTTCTTTAGGGTCACTACTAATTTTCAGATCACTTAGCAGGCATAAACTCCTGGCTGAGTTCGGTCTGTGACGGTACCATCTTTCTAACCTACAGAATGAAAATCGTTGTGTACTTGAAAATCCCTCTCATCTGCAGAACTACTAAAACGAGCCAGCCTAGAAGGCAGCAGCTCCAGAAATTGTACCTCAGTAAAGGATGGGAAACTGGAGTGATTCAATAAAAATTGACCTGACCTTCCTGTTCTGACTTCATTCAAGGAAAAATCTCTTTCAAGTCTCAGAAATGTTTTATTTATTCTTTCTCTCCACAAGTTATGTCAAATGTCAAACCAAAAGGCTAAGCATACAAAAAAAGGTATAAGATGGACTGTTTCAATGAGATCATTAACATTTGATAGTTCCAAATTACGTAAATAAACATCTTAATTTTGTTAGTTGTATACACAGATTAAGTCATACCCCAGTATCTTTTGAAGTACACACATGCAATTTGGGAGAAAAGATGCAATCTTCCTGAAGTCCTCTTTTCCTTTATCTCAGTTACACCAAACACTGAGTGCTATCATGGTAACTGTCAAATAAATATACACTGGCAAACATCAGATTTTGCAAACAATTACCAAGGTGAGAAATACAATATCTGCCCTGAGATAGGTCCAACGACTCTGTCACATTCTATAGTGATTAGAGTAATATGAGTATCTAGATGGTCAAAATAATAGTAACTGTGAGAATTAGATCCTAAGGAGAGAGAATCAAAGATTAATATGAGACTCTGTGAGAACTAATGGAGTTATATGTAGTAATAAGAATAGTAAATCTGAGATGACACAAATTCTGGTTCAATCTGAATTGTTTAACTTTTTTTGGGATGTAAACATGAAACTGGCGGCATAATCATAGAATCATAGAATGGTACGGTTGGAAGGGACCTTTAAAGATCACCTAGTGCAACCTCCCTGCAGAGCAGGTTCACCTAGATCAGGTCACACAGGAATGTGTCCAGGAGGGTCTTGAAAACTTCCAAGGAAGGAGCCTCCACACCCTCCCTGGGCAGCCTGTGCCAGGGCTCCCTCACCCTCACACTGAACTAGTTTTTTCTTACATTTAAATGGAACTTTTTGTGTTCCAGTTTCATCCCATTACCCCTTGTCCTGTTACTAGCTACTATAGAAAAAAGAGATGTCCCAACCTCCTGACACCCACCCTTTAGATATAATAAATATTAATGAGATCCCCCCTAAGTCTCCTCTTTTCCAGACTAAACAGCCCCAGTTCCCACAGCGTTTCCTCATATGAAAGATGTTCTATTCCCCTGATCATCTTGATGGCTCTGTGCTGGATTCTCTCCAGCAGTTCTCTGTCCCTCTTGGGCTGAGGAGTCCAGAACTGGACACATTGCTCCAGATGAGGCCTCAGCAGGACAGAGGAGATGGGGAGCAGAACCTCCCTCGACCTACTGACCACACTCATCTTGATGCATCCTGGGATGCCATTGGCCTTCTTGACCACATTGCTGGCTCATGGTTAATTTATTACCAACCAACACTCCCAAGTCTCTCTCTCCAGAGTTACTCTCCAGTAGGTCAATCCCCAGCCTATACTGGTGCATGGGATTGTTCCTTCCAAGATGCAAAACTCTGCACTTGTCCTTGTTGAACCTCATGAGATTCCTCTCTGCCCAACTCTCAAGCTGGTTGAGCTATCTTTGAATGACAACACAGTCTCTGGTGAATAAGATCAGGTCATCAATTGCCTGAGGAAAGCAAGCTGTATTTTATTGTCTTGCATAAGAAATCCTGGTGCAAATTGTCTGACATACAAGCTAATGAATTTCATGTCTTCATCATACTTCAGATTTGTTTTTCTATTTCATCTGCCTTCTATCTTACATTAGAAGTGCAGCTGTTGTGTAAATGAGCACTTTCTATGCAACAAAGCTTAAAGTCCAGGCTTCTTACTGTATGGTATAACAGTAGATAGTGCAATTAAATCAAAGCTGCAGGAATCTGCGGTTCTACTGACAGATATCTGCACATAACTTCAATGTGACTTATGTGCAAAGATAATGAATTCTATAATGCAAATTTACACATGAGGGTCAAATAAGGAACTTCTTTGTATTTGACAGTACATTGGATATTAGGTATTTGTCAAAAAATAAATAATTCATCTCACATAACCACTTGCTATGTAAATGATAGTCTATGTATATTAAAGCATTTAGCACTTAGAATAAAACGGACAGCTGGGGCCAAAGGAATATCTCTCAGGACACATTACCATTATAGTTCCCCTGTGAGTTTTTAACTCTTTTCACTTCCAAGGGCTGTCACGAGTACATTAATTGAATAAGGCATAGAGTTCTTTCTAGTGTAGGCAGAGCTACAAAAAAAGAGGAAAATATTGTAAAGCCATACATTCATTTCAGATTCTGCTCTCCCTCATTTTTAATCTTTCTCAAATCCCTAGTGTAATTTAGATCTGATTTTATTTAGGAAAAAAATAAAGGTTAAATATTTTAAAATATCAAGCAGATGACAATCAAAATATAACTAAAAATGTTAAACATAAGCTGGTATTTGAGCAGGATTGGAAGCCTGAATCTACCTCTAAATTCCATATAACTTTAGGGCTCTAGTTGAACATGTTGTCTTATTCCAGCACTCTGATAACTTCCTTTCCTATTCACTCAGATCCAAAGTCAGCTTTAAACAGAGCATAAAGCTTCACACAGTAAAGAGTGGCCACGCAAGTGGGTGGGTTAAGGGTACTCTCCAGACCCTAAGGAAAGGGTAAATTAGAGTGCATGGTCTCAGTCCTACAGAGCGTTGCAGAAATCTCCTGTAAAGATAAAAGAGGGGGAAGCTGTTTTAACTTTCTGTTCCCTGCTCCTGCAGCTAGAAACATCATGAGAATCAAATAATTTCTCACACTTGCGGCTAAGAATCCAAGGAAATTCGCTCCACTAATCTCAGTAGAGTAGCCTGAGACTTATATACTGGTTTAAAATCAGTTGCTTCTTTCCACTGGAAGTGCACCAATATAAATGGGACTTTTAGCACTAAAAAATTATAGTTACCTTGAGTATATTGTAAACTAGATTGGACCTGATTTACTGATCTGACTATGACATATATTTCAGTTATCTTTTCCTCTGTGATTTCAGAATGCTTGTCACACTGCTGCCATGATAGTCCTGCCCCTACGCTTATGATATCCCTGCCCCTAGGCTTCTCTAGAGCTAATTTAAGAGCCATAGACCAGATTATACAGAAATATAATATACAGAGAAGTCATTTAAGAAACTAAAGTCCTAGCATCTGTGATCACCACTGTTGTATCAGTACAAAATCTAAGCTACAGTTAAATAGATTATACAGATGAATAGTGAAGACAGGTAAAAGATACCCATGTTTAAATCATTTGCTAAATGTCTGTTCCCAAATTAACCTCCTAAACCCCCAGCCAGCATGAACTGTTATTTTTAATACTGTAAATCCTAAGTCAGCAAGAACTGTTATATTTAGTACTGTATACCAACATTTATTTCCACTTCACTTTATGTTATAATGATACTAGTTATCATAAAATGAGATCCCTGCTGAATTCAGGATTGAAGAGAATGAAATTGTAAGAGCTACATCTCTGTGTTTCCTACACTTTCAGTGTCCTGCTTGAGAAGAAAAATTGTTAGCAGAACCAGCAGTTCACCTCAACACATTCTTATCCAATTCTGTAAAACAAAAGAAAGTTGAAGATACTGTTAGATTGACAAAGACAACTGAATCTTTCTGTGTTTCTTTAAAGTAGAACTTCAGTGGTTGAGAAGTAAAAGATTCGACTATAAATGCAGACAGAAACCTCTGTCCATGTAACTCCCGGCCATTTAAGCTTTTGTACATAGATCTAAGACATCTGAGGAAGCACTACTCTGGATGACAAATCCAGCTAATACAGTGCAAACTCTGGCAAACTGGAGCTTGGACATCAGGTAGCAATGCTAGGATAATAATTGGAAGCACCAGGCTCTGCCCAGGAATCTGGACTTTGCTGTTCAGATCAGACAGAAATCAAGTAAGCTGTTTTTGAGGGGCTCTGTTACTGCAGCTAACACAGGTGGAAGCATTGCTACACTGCACTGTCACTGTGCCCTTAGCTACTTGGCTACTTTGCTTTATTCAGGGTTGTAAACAGCTTGCCGTATTTGAAGTCAGAAAGAAAACCTGTCAGTGACTGTGAGGCTGGAGAGTAAGGAGGAAGTGGATTCTCTTTGGGGTTGATTAGGGTCATTTAAACAAAATTCACTTGATCATTTCAATATTATAGCCTTCCCCACTGCTTTAAAAATGCCTGTCTACAATCTGATAATGCCTCCGCAGCCAGCAGTGCCATAAGAAGACCTTAGACCTTTCCTGCAATAACTCTAATCCTGGTGGATTCAAACTCTCATTGGTTTTGCTCTCAAACTAACATTTGTAATATGGTGACAGCTGGCTCAGTGGTTTTTTATGTCATTAAAATCCAATGTCTTAAAAGAGTAAGTTTTGTGAAGCCAAGACAGCATTTCAGGCACAGTAAACAAAAAGCGTACTAAAATCTCAGTTGGAAGGTTTTTCTCTGTGATACAAGCTTTCCTTCACAGCAATAACTGAAGGATATTAGTATGTGGCATAAAGTGGGCACACTGCTGCCATGTGCAAGAAAATTAGGATGTCTGGCTATGGAACTTTGTAAAGAAGGGCAGGAATTTTTCAGTGTGACTAGTTGTGGTCTTGTCTGAGCCAGGCTTTTTGGTAGTGAGGGGCCTACAGGGGTGGCTTCTTTAAACAAAGAGTTGCCAGAAGCTTCCCCTATAGCTCATAGGGTTAGGGCTGGTCAATTTAAAGCTGAACCCTGCACCTAACCCAGGCCTGGCCAATTAGTGACTGAGGTAACACCTCTCTGAATAACATATTTGAGAAGGAGAAGAAGTTGCTGGGCAGTTGCTAAACTGCAGCAGCAACAGGGAGGGAGAATATGAAAACATCTCTGCAGACACCAAGATCAGTGGAGAAGGAGGACGGTGCTTAGGCACTGAAACGGCTCCCCTGTGATATATGGTGAGGACAATGGTGAAGCAGGTTGTCCCCCTGCAGCCCATGGAGGCCACTGGGGAGCAGAGATCCACTTGCAGCCAGTGGAGGAGCCCACGCTGGAGTGGATGGATGCCTGAAGGAGGCTGTGACTCCATAAGAAGTTCATCCTGGAACAAGTTCCTGGCAGGACCTGGGAGTCCATGGGGGAGGTGTCTCTGTCGGAGTAGATTTGCTGTCAGGACTCATGATTCCATGAGCAATTGTCTCCCTTGGGAGGAACCCCACAGTGAAGCAGTGGGAAGTGTGAGGAAGCCTTCCCCTGAGAAGCAGCAGTGGCAAAGTCCATCTGTAATGAACTGATCGCAACCCCCATCCCCCATCCCATGTGCTGCTGGTGGGGAAGGAAATAGTGTCCTGGGAAGAGGAGGGGTGGAGAGAGGTGTTTTTAAGATGGTTTTATTTCTCATCTCCCTGCTTTTATTGTTTCTTTAATAAATCAAACCTTTTTCTCCCTAAGTTGTGTCTGTTTTGCCTGTGACACTAATTGCAGAGTGATCTCTCCACCCTTATCTCAACTCACAAGTTGTTTGCTATATTTCTCTCTCTCTCCTGTCCAGTTTGGAAGGGGAAGTGATTTTATGACTGGGTGTACACCGGGCTAAACCACCAAACTAACCTCACCTGAAGCTGATGTTTTGTTGAAATCAATAGAGCACAAATGGGATCATGGATCCACCCTTGAGACCACAACCTGTGGCATATATATGTAGTGCCCATTCCAGCATCGTCTGGATTCTATGGAATACCTCTCCTTGCAGATGAGAGCTGTTTTTGGCTCTCCTGGTGGGCTGGGAAGACACAAGGACAGATCAAAATTGTGAATTGAGACAGTTATCACTATTGGGTTGTTGGCAGATTGGTCAAATGCTGATATTTCTCTCTATCTCTCTCTTTTCTGTTCTTCAGCAGCAGTGTGCACAACTTCTTTGCAGATGGAAAGCTACATCACCTCCCTCACGATCTGCTATCTCCCCTGTCTGTCTCCCTCTGAGATTACCCTTTCTCTGTGTGTTCTTGTCATATCCTCAAGGTCAAAAAGTGTGAAAGGAACAAAATATTTTTCCAGGTGTTTTTCCTAAAATGTTTATTCAATCAAGATGGCATTATTAAAGACTGAACAATAAGTGGTTACGTGCAGAGCATGAGTATTTCATTTTCAAATTTATCTTTATTTCAGCTTGGGGTGGAGATATTGCTTGGTGAAAAAAAAAAAGGGAATTAAGAACTGGAAAATTTATTTTGATCAATCAAAATATTTCATTTTAAATTATTAAATTATAAATAATTAAATTAGTCTAGCAATGTGATTTTGAATTACCTCAAAATACAGTGGAATTATAATACATGTAACAATAGAATAAAAGTTTTGTAATTTAAAAGGAGAAATCAACCCATCTTAGTCTAAGAATGTAAAAATATCAGGTTTTTGTTTTGCCAAAATGAAATACCAGTTGGACTAGATGATCTTTAAAGGTTCCTTCCAACCCCAGACATTTTGTGATTCTATGATTCTATGTGCATAGCCATACGAATCAGCTTCAGAGAAACTATATTTGCAAGTGGAATGCCCTTCCCTGTTTTTCTGACCAATGCTAGAGACATTACTTTCACAGGAGAAGGGAAGGAAACCAACAAGCACAAAAAGTAAATACATGTTTTTCATTTGTGTGGATATTTAATCTCTTTCTGATCCATTGAAGTTAATGAAAAGATTCTCTCAGACACTTACCAGGCTTTTAATTTTTGAGAAACTCCAGAGAAGAGCACAAAGCAGCTTATGTTCTTCCTCATATTGCACTCTTTGCATGTACTACACACTGGTCCAGAGGTTAGCAATTCTGAGGTCTCTCTTGATGAACAATTAATGCAGCAAACTGTGAGGTGTTTATTGTGATGTGCAAAAGTTTGGCAAAAATATTCCCTAACCCACATTACCTATGAAAGGAATTTGAACTGTTCATCTCAAGAGCACAGAGTACTAATCTGCTTCTTGTGTAATACATTTTCCTTTCTTTCTCACTTTGATTAATCCTGAGGTTTAGTTTGTTATTGTTCATTATTTATTATTGGTTTATTATTTGTTATTCATTTCTCAGTTTGCTCTTGTTATTTGCCTTTCTTCTTTGCTATTTCTTTATTTGTTTGCATTCTGTTTCTACAACATTTTTCCTTTTGCTGTTATTTTTATTCATTAGTCACAGGGAAATTTTATCTCTGTATATCATGTAGCTTGTTTTTATTTCATTATTTCCCATGTTTATATTACACAGTCACCACTGTTCAGCCTCACAAAGTCTTCTAAAAGCAACTTTTATCGATAAAGCTCTACTGAACTCCACAGATAATGCTCTATTAAATGTTACACTGAAGCTGAAATCTTACACAGTAGGTAGCGTAAAATCATTACCAGCTTGAATATTTCTGAGGATCAAGATGGTAAAGATAAGAGCAATGTCCCAACAGGGGACTCGCCACTTGTTACTTAATCCACAAGTCCCCTACAGGTGTGTTTTGGTGTCATTGAATGCCCACCCAAGGGTTATATGAAAGCCTGAAGCTAAGACATAAATGATTCTATAAAGGTCTCGTAACACAGACTAAGCTCTCTGGTTTTTAGGGACTTCATGTTATTAATAAGAAGTTAATGGAAAGTAAAATTATTGCATGGGAAATGTGTGCATAAAAGCCTTACTTTCTTTGTAGCTCACTGCCGTAAAACTGCCCAGGAAATATCGTCCCACACTGTCTTTTCTTTTTAAAAAGTATATGTGAGCAATCTCTCATCTCTTTATTATCTGTGAAATATTTAGATACATAATATAAAAAGGATTTGTAAAACAAATAATGGTCCCCACACTCTAGATTTCTCTAGCCAGAGCAATTGCAATGTTATTCATTTCATAATCTGGACTATATTTCAGATATGAAAGACCAAAGTAAGTTAATATTTTCCTGAACAAAGTTATCTAGCAGACAGCCACTATAAAAATGTTATATGGCTTTTCTTTCTCACCATCTTAGTGTAAATCTTTGATCCTCTCATCCACATTTTTAGAATTTTTAAGAACTAACAAGATCTACCATTTCTCTAATAACATTGTGCTTTTTCATGAACTATGTAATGTCCTCTACATGGATGGCTGATTTATGCCTCTCTTTTGAATTATTAATGAACTTTTTGAATGTCTGTGCTCTGCTACAATTCTGCCTTTCCCTTGAAGTCTATTAGAAAATCTTTTGAGGAGTTATGGGTTGGAACAGTTGATTGGGTTTTTTGGTTGTTTTTTTTTTCCTTTTTGGATCCTTGCATGAGCAGGTCAATTCCAATTCTCTCCAGTCAAATTGGTGTTACAGGAGCATGGACATTGAATGTTCTGTCTGCTGTTTAGAGAAGAGATCTCTACAGTGAATATAATTTGTACAACATCACAGAGCTCCTCACTGTCATTTTCATCATGGACATACAAATGAAAAAGCCCTCAATTCAAGGCTCTACTACATCACCTAAAAGAGCTGAGGTTGAATCCTAGCCCTAACTGAATTCTCATAAATCATAGTGGGAACAAGCTTTTAGCCACTCCAATACAAAAGATGTTACATACTGGGGATTGAAATTTCCCACAAGACTTACTTTTGTACCAGGTGACTGTGTTGCACCATTCTGTAAACTGCATTTAGTGTAAAGACCTTATTTCAGATACTGTGGACACTGTCAACTAGTGTCTCTGTTAAGACTAAATCTCTACATTTGAGATATCTTTCCTCTCTAACACCAACAAGACACTTGGAGTCTGCAGCAAGAAGCTTCATTAAGGTGCTTAACAGAAGCTTCCCTCTAGCTAGGTTTGCCTAAATGAGGCAAAACCTCTTTTTATGGGACCAACAGGATAATACACTGAAATACACATTATAATAGAATAGTGCTTAGTGGATTTCACTGAGACTGAAGGCTATAGATATGCCTAAAGCAGCCTTAGAGTAAGACACCATCAGTTTCACATTGCTCTTCTGTGAGTATTTCTCTGTGCAATTGCTTCTGTTTCGCATTCTCTTTAATGTTAAATTATGTAGTTCTTGCAAATGGTCAAATATTATCCATCCACATTAGTGTAAAACCAATGCAAAAAGATTTACATTATTTTTCAGCTAAATAACTTTCCCTAAAAAAATTTATACTCACATACAGCAGATGCCTTGGAAAATTGAGAGGGAGAGCAGTAGATACACAAAGCTTTCTCTTTTCCTTCCAGTAGCATGAGGTAAATTGCACAATAAATCAATTTTTATGGATACTGTTGACTTGCAACATTTGCTGCTTTTAAAAATTAATAGCTGAAATAATGAACATTCTCAAAAACTCTCTGAACAGTCAGCTTGATTAATTCCCTTAAATGAAAGGCAGTTGACAGGTGCAATATTCTCAGCTGAATTTTTCTGTAGCCTGATCAGGCTACATTCTCATCTTATTCCAGTAACGTGAGTTTGCTTGCTTTTGGTTTAATTTGTGGGAAAATAAACAAACTGAAGTCCCATATTGTGCTGTGCCTAAACATGCATATACATCTATCTGTAAAATATTCCTTCCTGTAAAATTAAATGAAGTCTAATTATTGTGTAAATATTATTTTGAAAGCATAATACCACTACACAGTGCATGTGTCATCACTTCATATTAATATTGCATTATTGGCAAACTGATAAGAAATTCCTATGTATAAGGAAATGTGCACTGCATTTTGAGCATTTTCTAGATAGTGTTCCACATCTCAAAGTGGTGTAACCAAGAATATCTCCTCTGAATGAAATGTAGGTACACAACTTCACATCAGTATTTCCACTTATCCCCCTTAATATACCCCCCTTAATATCTCTCTTAATATATGAGCAGGAATTAAACGTAAAAAGGTGTTAACTGTTTCTCTTTCTGACTACTTTTCTAGAGCTAGAATTAAGTAATACTTTGTGATATATTTCAAATAAGGATTAAAAAAAGAGAGAAATTAATAATGTTTTTATTAAGTATTAGAATATTTGTTTAATTTTTTTAAAAGTAAATAAGTTTGAAATTATTTGAATTTAACGCTTTTCCGTGTTCTTCATTGTCCTGCCTTTTCTTACCGAGACATTGATATGAAATAATCAAGATACCTGAGGTCATGACTAACAAGGCTTCCTGAGATACTCATATGATCCAGGTGATCCCATCCTGTATCTCAAGAAGTGAATGGACATAAAAGCTTTGCTTTCAATGAATATAGCTCATCACTTGCTCAGCCTTATACATTCTCAGCTACCTAAAAATCCTTTAACATTAGGGTTTGTGAGGAATCTCTCCTTGAAAAATAAGTGAAAGTTACTTTCAGTCTGAATGTAATCAGTCTGATGCTCTTTCTTAATTTTCATGACAGTAAGTTCCATCATCTCTCTCTTCTCACCTATGGAATTTTTTCGTCCATTATTGAGAAGCCTTCTTTGCTGGCTAACAATTTCATTGTTACTGTGAGAAGAAATTTGAAGGCAACTGCATTCCATGTCGTGTTCAGGCATTCAAGTAAATAAATCTAGACATGAATGTGTGAGTCAGACTGTTTGAAGGAAACCTTCATGAAAATTTCAGTAGGCAGATGGGAACATCATCTATGTTACTGTAGAAGTCTTCCAAGATGATAGATATTACTGTCCTGACAATCATGTCAGATAACTTCTCTATCAGCAGCTCTTGCAACTGTTAAGCGTCTGGGGGGTTTATAGATTAACAAGATGTCAAGGCTGGGCTTACAAAATAAAGGCAAACACTCAAGGGAGTCTGCTTCAACTGAATTCATTAAATTTCTCAAATATATAGTGGAATTACAGAGAGCTAGTTAATAAAACCATTCAATCTGTTTGACAGATATGTCAATAAGAAATTCCTTTACAAAAAAGTAAGCATTTCCATTGCAATATGCAGATAATTTTTAGGATAAGGTTTCTAATTACATACAAAATCCATGAAATAAGGTGTTGGAGGACAGAGGAACATGTAGCAGAACAAGATGGGCTTAGAAATTTGACTCTGGAGAAAAATCCTAATCTCATAAGGAATAAAGAAGCACCAAAAAAAAAAGTTCTATATTATAATGTAACCAAAGTGAGAAATGTGAAGGTTTGCTCTTAGTTCAGCTCTAATCAAGGCATGCCTTTTTGTTCAACTAAAATTACACTGTGTCCCTGAAGGGATGAGCACATCTTTCTGAAAGCAGAGGAACATCAAGGTCTTTAGCATCTGTCAATATATTCTTGCTAAGGGCTAAATTCTAACTCTGCTTAGGGAAAGATGAAGACTGAGGGATTATCAAGTTCTCAGAGACATCCTGCTTACAAACAGCAAAAGTCTCCACAGTGTAGGGTGCTTTTCAGCACTTGACTTGATTGGAGAAAGGAATAGCTTGCATCATCCATGGTAACTTGCTCTTGGATGTAAAGTAATTAAAGTAGTAGAAATTGAACCCTTGGTACAAAGCTAGTCTTGTCCTTATCTCAGGAACCTCTACAGTCATGATTGTTCTCTTCCTTTACATCAGCCTTGTGCTTGAGTAACATGGCTTACTTAGCCTTGAAACTTAGCCTGATGCTATGTGTACATATATAAAGGCTGTGTAATCACCTTGTCTTAAGTACATCGGAGCTCTATTAATTATGCGCATTTACTACCCAGAATTAGTGTGAGCATTTGCTTGGGTTATGAAACATTGATTTTCATGGTCCAGGGGGGAGAGGGTGGAAATTGAGACGTCAAAATCAGACCAAAAGGCAAGGCATTGAAAGTGGCGTTGTATAAATTAAAGCAGATCAGCAGTAATGCCAGGAAAACATGTCACTGAGCAGAATAGTAGTGTATTACAAGTTAAATAGCAATGCCAAAAGGAAGATAGAAGGCCAGAGTCAAATAAAAGACACTTACTCATTCACAATTGAATTTCAAACTTTTGTTCCTTGACTCAGAGTAAGTGCACCTACATCTATAAAATGAAAACTCCAGAGTTATTGAAAACTCAAGATGGGTGAGCACTTCACTTTTTTATGATTAATTACAGACAGATCTAAGCACCAGGAATCTGCTCCAATAAAATGCTTGAGCCATAAGAAAAGAGGATACACCCAGAAACACCCAGTTGTCAGCTTTGCTGGAGTCATTTACTCCAGGGAAGCAACTTAAGGCAAAGCAACATGATGATGGAAGCAACATTAAGGAAGCTAAAAGACTGTCTATTTCAAATCTTAATTGCTTGAGCTATTAAACAAACACATCTGGTGTTGATGTCTCTGGAATACTGTATTTTATATATATGTATCACATATGCCTCTGTGTTTAATGCTTTTACGGTCTGCTTGCTTTGGGCTTGGACTTAGGCTGGTAGCTTTATCTTTCTCTCTTTTTTTTTAATCTTCTAATGCAAAATTTATTTATCAATTTGTTGATTTCATTTTATTTGTTTTTACCCTTGACCTTTTGGGTTTTGCATATTGCATTGTCTATCCACTTGCTTTTCACTATTTCTCCTTCCCCTGTTTGTTCAAGAGAAATTAGTAAAATTGAATAAAGGAAAATTCCACTTCTGGCAGGCTTAAATCTGTTAGAGTGAGTTAAAAGAGACAAGTTTGCAAAATTTCATTAAGGAGTCAAGTAATTTTTAAAAGAGATGCTGCTACTTATTTGTTCAATAACGCTTTTATACATTTTGAGCTTTATGAAAGATTGATTTGATAAAAATACCCTTGGAGGTTTGCGACCTTGAGTTGCCTTTTGTGGAGGAATTTGCTGGGTCTAACCTAAAAACGAAACTGAAATGGAAAATATGGAGGATTTCTATTTGAAAGGGGATAAATTTGTGCACACATGCAGAATAAATGTTATTGATAAATTTGTTTCTGAGTGTTACAAGCTGCAAAAGGCACTTCTATTTGGCTTCCTAAAAATTTCCTGTATTCCTTAATCTTTAATTATGTAAAATAAGTATAAATGTTACATATACCACACAGGGGGATGAGATTGACAATTACTTAGAGGTCAAGGATGTTGTAAAGGCACAATCCTCTGTTATTATCAAACAACATGCAACTGTTGAACTGTTGAAGGTATTTTAGCTAATAAAACTATTTTTTTCCTATCACTACATGTGAAATAACCCATAGGAGCCACAGTTCCCTCAAGACCAGACTCATTTATTCCATATGAGTGGGAAACATTTCTTCTTTTCCCATAAAAATGTGGTGTATTATCCTGAATCTATCCACACTGAATCTGCTCCATAGGTTAAAATGAGTTGAAAGTACAGTGTCTTCCTCTTCATACATGCCGATCATATTCTGTCAACAATATAGCCTGCAATGCTTTCTCTGAAATACAGAATGTTTACCTGTGTAAATGTGTCTGTATATAACATATATCATAGCATCATAGAATCATAGAATGGTAGGGATTGGAAGGGACCTTTAGAGACCATCTACTCCAACCCCCCTGCCCAAGCAGGTTCACCTAGATCAGGGCACATAGGAACATGTCCAGGTGGGTCTTGAAGATCTCCAAGGAAGGAGACTCCACAACCCGCCTGGGCAGCCTGTTCCACTGCTCCCTCACCCTCACAGTAAAATAGTTTTTTCTTATATTTAAGTATATATGAATCCTTCGTTCCATCTTACAGTGACACTGATAAAATAGTTACTCAAAATACTTGAAAATCAATGTTTTGTGTTTCTGCACATTGAATAGATTTCTTGTAAATATTTCAGTGGGTTTATTTAGTTATTTTTCCTTTTGCAAAGTAGCTGTGGATGTGATATATATAAGAAAGTTATTGTAGATGTAATGTTTTGTGGGTTTTTTTTCCCAAAACATTATTTTTTCATGTAGTTAGACTATGGATTATTTATTAAGAGATTAATCATTACATCCAGACTAGTAACCTAAATTTCAGAGTTCTGAGCCTTCAGTTTGAATGATGGAGCTTTCTTTGAAAATGTAGCTCAAGTACTATTTGAGCTTTTCTACCCTTTACTATGTTTTTCTGCACTGACAGTGTTAGCAACAGTCAAAGTTTGATTGCATTTGTATCTATGAAAAGTAGGTTTTAGCCTTGTTTAAATGGAAAACAAAGTTCAGATGGCAATGAATATAATTTACGCTACTGGGTTCATTCAATTATATTCATTCATGCAGTGGCATTTGGTAACATTTGCATCATTCACAATGGGGTTATGTCAGTACTAACGAAAAGTAAAAGCAAATATTTAGTTCTTTATTAGTATGAAAGTTAACATACAGCATAAAAATCTAATTCTAAATTTCTAGAATTATTGTATGACAAGGTAATTTTTCAGTTTTCCATGTCCTCAGGGCTAGCAAGGAGAGCGTCTGTCCATGATCACACTTCTTGTTTACAGAGAGGGGATAGCAAAAAATAAGATAAAGCAGTTATCATTAAAAAACGAGTGAATATTATATCATACAATTTTAGCCTGTACAAATGCAGCAGTTTAACAGAATCTCTAATGTCAGTTAGCTGTGTAAACTCTTTTCAGCATCTGAAGACATGAAAACTCATGGGATTGGCTGCTACATTTTTTTTCTTCTATAAGCAAGTGTTTTAACTAACTCAGTGTCTCTGATGTCCAGTTATGAGGATTATCTGAAAGTACACTATTTTAATTTAGATACTAATTTCTGTATTTTTGCATCATTTACAGAGGACATCAGTTTGACAAGGCTTCTGTAAATTGCATTTGTCTATTCCAAATCAGTGGCATTCATTGTGATCTTCCTCCTAAAATCTACAGAACTTATAAGAAACACCCTCAATGTTTATAAAAGTAATGTTGCTCAATTACTTCTAGACTTCTGTGCAACAGATATTCTGAAGACTAACAGAAAAAATATCTGATTCTTTATTTGTATTAATTTTCATTTGTTGAAAGAATGAGAAAATATTGAATTGATGAAGTGGAAGTAAAGAGAGAAATAGCAATAGGAATAATTCTGGCCGTTATATCTTGCCTAATTAAGGACCAATAGATGATATTCACCCAGTCAATTCCAATGGCAGCAGCATAGCCTTTCTGAGTGAAAAACTATTTAGGTCAGATTAATTGTATACCATAGACAACAAAATTCACAGAAAATATTGCTGATATACAGCATTTGAGATAATTAGAAATGTGTTTGTGAAAAGTCAAAAATCTTTGTAACATAATGTGTTGTGTGTAAATTGTAACAGTAACTTAACTGAAAGAAACAGTAGCATAGAATGGCATGTTCCAAGAATATCTTGTATCAGTTCACAGCAGTACACATGCAGGTGAAATGCAGCCACAGAAAACACAACAGGACTGGCAAACTTAGGAAGCAATGTAGTTCATAAGAATAATCTGCACTGGGATCAAAACTATATCTAACCTATTTTCAAGAACTATCTGGGAGAAGAATTTCTACCTTTTGCATAAAACCCAGTGCTTAGGAGATTGCTTGCAGAAAGCAACAGGCCAATGAGGTTTTTATCCTAGCTTTTACTTCATTTCAAGCCATCTTTCTCCTCTATACAGAAGACATGATCTTTTCTTTCAGCCATTTCTCAGAGACCACATTTTCTTAATCTCTGTTAATTTCTGATGTTTAGGATATTTTTAAGAACTTCTGGTTTCTTTTCTTTAAATGTTGTGCACAAATAGAAACCAAAATAGAATAGACTGAATAAACATCAAGGGAAATGTAAAAATTACTTCCCATGTATTATATATGGTACATTCATAAATAAATACATGAAGTATACATTTTTTTACATTTCATAACATCAACAGCCTATGTACTTAGTTACCCTATATATTTTATGCAGTGTAATTTTGTAATCTTGCCATAGAGATACAGCTCTGAATTGCTCTACCTCAAACATTTCTTCAGTTAATTTCTTTTGATATACTTTGGATAGTTCTCATTTCACTAGGACTACCTCCAATTTCATTTCTATCCTCAAAAGTCCCTACTTTATGAAATATTAATCCAAATGCAATTATTTGTGATCCACAAATACATTCCCTACTTTGCTGATGTACTTGATAAACAAAAATATTGGATAGCATCACATTGGAATAGTCTCCTACGAATAAGATTCTCTCCTACTGCAATAACAAACTATTAAAATAACCATATTTTCCTAATTTCTCCTGGAAAACATTTTCTTTCTTTCAGTATTAGAATAGTTTGACCATGTGAAATATCTTAATGACATACTACATGTGTCTCCATCCTATGTTTCACAATTATCCTCTTCAGGAATGAAATGTGGGGGGAAATGTATCTGTTTTTAGCAAAATCTGGCCTGCCTTTTCTGGACTTTAATAAAAATGATTGTTTAAAAATGTGTTATCACATCTTTGTAGGTTCAAAAGTTAGAATGGCTTGTTTATAGCTCAACTTTTTTCCTTTCTGTCTTATTTCTCCCCCACACACACTTTTTTAAATAGTACTGCATTTGTCCTTGTCCAGTCTTTTAGGACTCTGCTTGTCCTCCTAGAGTTCTTGAACATAATTGCTAATGGTTCAAAGACAGTTCTGACTTAGTTAATTTCATCATATCCTGACAACTTGGCTACATCTAAATTATTTAATATTCTTTAACCTGTCCTTTCTATGTTCTGACCTATTCCCCTAACTTTTGTTAAAATTAATTGTGTTAAAAATTAACTGTTAAAATGTAATATGCAAAAATCACCTCTGTGTTCATGCAAATACTAGACAAAGGAAAACTAGACTTTGAAAAATAAGGGGTTTAAGCTAATTTAATTCAACAAAAAGGTCAAACTGACAGCTGCAGTAACCAAAAACCAGTCCCTACAGGGATACAGATAATGCAAGCTTCTTCACACTTCCCTACCCGCCTATTAGTTCAATATATAGTGAGAGGATGAGGTTAAAAGGGCCATTCAGTCTTATGGGTCTGGAAGATCTTTGATTTCTCCAGAACAATGCCAAAGTGCACCAGCAGGTTTATTGTTTTTTGTGTATGGACATTCCATACTAACAATCAGTTTGGAAATATCGATTTATTTTATATTTACTTCCCAAAGTAGTGACAAATATTAACTGCCACCAAGGGCTCTGTTTAAAATGGTACTTTAGATGTAAAAAACATTTCAGAACAAATAAATTGACTGGAATATATTAATTTTCTCCATCCTCTTATTACAGAAAGCTCCCAAAATTATTTCAGTTGTGTTGCTTCTTTGCCTCTTTCTTTCTGCTGATTATGTGGCTTTCTATAACTGGATATATGGTACCATGGAGCTGCATAGAGCTAACATGATTCTCCCTTTTAGTACAGCCCTTTACATAACTTATTACTTTCCTATTATAGTAGGTGCATCATTGCTCTAGTGAACTCAGAAGTACACCGCAGTTTAACCCCAAACCTGTGTCAGTATATATATATATATATTCAGCTTTTTTCTGTTAAGTCCTGCCATTAAAAACTAATCTTCACTATCAGAGACTTAACCACAACTTAATAGATACTTGTCCTTGTAGTTTACTCTGAGGAGGAACTAATCAGTTTCATCAAAAGCAGACAGTACAGAAATCAGTTATTTTGGGGGTAAGAAAGCACCCAACGCACCCTTTGATCTAATTCATCTGGGAGGTGAGTGAGGTTCTGGTAAAGTTAATGGGAACTATACTTTATTGCTGCAGATTGTCTTCAATTTATCACTACCAAATCAAGTCTTTTGGGAGCACCATAATTAACCTCCACTACTTTAGGTACATCCATCAAGTCCTCAATCTGTTTATCATTATTATCAGGGAAGTCATCACTCTTCAGACCATTCTGACTGTTAATTTCCTACTGTGGCATTATTACTTAAGTAATAAACATTAGGACATAAAAATTATATTATTCATAAAACTTAGAAGTGCTGCAACATCCATAGGTCTACATGGCGTATATGAATGAGTAGCTTGTGACTTCATACTGGTTTGAAATATCATATTTAGGAATATATTTAGTATGGCCAGAGAAGGAATCTGCATTAGGCAAATGCCAAACTTTCTTTGAATAAAAATACTTCCTCCTCTCTGTTCTTAACTCTTCCCTTGAAAGAATCTTTTAACGAATTTTAATGCATTTGAAAGATCTGATGAGTAACTTATTCAGCAAGTATCATCTATTCTCCATTTGTTGAGTGCCAGTAACTCTTTTTAATGGCATTGAATGCTATGTGCATGCATTTATAACAGTATGTACTCCTGCAGTACAGAGTAAAGGATTTCATGGAAACTGAAGTTCTATTTACTCATTTTCCATAATTAATATTCCTTAAGATATAAAAAGAAAAATCTTCAGCAGTATGGGTGTCAACAAATAGTGGCAACAGGATAAAGGGAAAAACAAGTTAAAAGATTGTCGTATTTTGACTAAATTGCTTAATCTAATTTCTTCTACATTTCATCTTCTACATTCAGCAATCTAATTTCTTCTAGCATTTCAGCATGGTGTTCTTGAATTCCACTTGCCCTCACACTAAGGTCTTCAATCAAGTGAGGATATAGCATGTAACTTCAGTCTGCAGAAGGCTGCAGTAACAACTGCCTAGCAAAGAGGCTGTGATTCTACTTCATTAGAGCAATCCCTAGAGTAGGACTTTCATTTATTTTCATGTAAAAGAGTTTAATACCTGGGCTGACTGAACACAATTCTAGCCTAAGACTGGAAAATAACATTTCATGTGTTCTGGTAAAGTTTGCACACTAAATGGTATACAGGTGAGGCGCAGATGTTGATATAGCTCACTGTGCAGTAGTTGTGAGTACATCATACCTCTCCACAGCTGAGATGCCAGTACACATCATAGCTGTAGCTGGTTTTGTTGAAAGTATAAAGGAGATGTCTGATGTTGAAGCTACTACTTCAGTAAATCCAGAAGAGATTTACTGTAGATAACCAAGCAAAGACATAGGAAAAGTCTGTGGGATGGACTGTTCTGTGTCTCATTCCATGAGCTTCCCTATATTACCTCCCTAACAAAAATCACTGTCCAAAGAAGTGGGTTTTAGCCCAGTGCACCTATATGACTGTTCACATTTCTATATCCCTGTTTCCTCAGGAAATGTAAAACAACAAAAAGACTAATAATTCACGGATCATTTCTTTATTTCCTTTACCATATACAGCTACAAAATACCTATTCAATTTCTAACTTTCTGCTTCTGTTCTCAGACTCTATACTAGTCCTTTCACTGGAAACACTACTTATCCCACAGGCTATCAAGACCTGTCCTGTTTCAAATATGTCTCTCTCTCTCCCCTCCCTTTCTCTCACTCCTATTTATTTCTTCTTCTTTTCTTTTTGGAAAAGACGATATGTCTAAGAGGACGTATTTTTATTTAACTGAAATAAATTAAAACCACATGAAAAATAAAGGGAAAGGATTTTATTTAAGAATATTTTAAAAGAAAAAGTAACCTTCCAAAAATCACACGATTGTCTTTCATGTTGTCATCTTCTGCTACCCTAAAACAGACAATTCACTAATCATAAGTTTTACTTTAAAATTAATTTGAAAAGTAGTTTCAACTAAAATAATTTTTTCTTCATTTTTGTGTTTGGGTTTTGTGGTTGGATTGGGTTGGGTTTTTTTGCAAACTATCTGTCCTGTACTCAAGAAAAATAACAATTTCACTATCACGTTTTATGTAGGAATTATTTTTAAAAACACACAGGCTTTAAGAAATTTGGAGAACTCAGTTCTGAAGGTAGATTGTTATGTCATTTCCTAATAGGAAATTCTTGAAAAACACAAAATATAGTGTATCTGTGACTAGCTAATATTTTCCAATAGCTTCTACACAAGCTTCAAAAAATTTTAACCCTTTACAATATTTGATAAGTAACTTTTTTTCATTGTAGAGTGACTGAATGGAGGCGTTTTGATCACTGAAAACAAATCATCAAGCTGCATAATAAGTCCACCATACTGAATAAAATCTTTTTCCATTTTTCCTGTTTTGCCATAATATATTCTTAGTTAAGAGTTACAAATGAGGACAAACAATTTACCATAAATTCCTTGTTGTCATTCACGTTTCTATTAATGGATTATGTCATGAGTTTCCGTTTATGTCATATCAAGCTACTTTAAATTTTAAATATAGCATATTTCTTACAATGATGTAAGATGTAAATAGTACTTAGTCAAAGAGAGTATCTCCACATTTTTCCATTTCAAGAGAAAATTCTCTAAGATCCTTAAAAAGCCTGAAGAAGCTGTTTCCTAATAGAAAACATCAAAAGAACCTTCAACTTTAGTAAGAAACAACTGTCTTGCGAGGATATATATTAATTTGCCCACCTATTCAAGAGTGATGAAATGTCTCTTATTAATTCTGATTTTATTTTCAAGAGGATGAAGAAAATGAATGACTAGTATCTGTTTTCCAGAACACAAATTAAATACTGCATAGTAGCTGAAGTGTGGGCTACCAAATAATATGTATCAAATTTCAAAGTACTCAATTGTGTGGAGCACTTTTGTTTTCAGACTTTTCCATATCAGTTTCACGGTACCTTGGAAATAATCAAGAATGGCATGGTAATGAAAAGCAGTCATCCTAAGATTTCCACATTTTGAGGCATCATTGAACACAGAGATATGTCCCTTTCAGAAAGCCTTCAGTTCTAGCAACTCAGTAACTATCTGTAATTGCCACCTTACTTTTCTCTCTGACATCTCTCTCTCCTACTGGCCTTATCTCACTTTCCTCTCTACAGCAGGTAAAGTAGTGCAGGAAAGAAACTTGGGCTTCCAGAGAGGTGGAGACTTCCTTCTAATACAGGAACAGAAATAGATGATTGCCTGGGGATGAAGTAAACCTCATCTCAGGGAAAGAGGGAGTATGAAAGAAGGAACAATTCAGCTGTTATTAACACCTCTCACTCTCTCCTGGAACAGACTGGTCCCCTCTCAGTTATGTTTTCCCTTAGTCTAGAAAAACCTGTTCTGTCACTAAAGCAAAATTAAATTTTGTCTTCCTTACTACATGGCAAAAAAGGCTTGAGACAGCTCTGATGCCTTTGGCAGATGCCTAGAGAGCCTATATTAATTTACATCAGCAGTAAAATTGTTTCAGAAAGTTTGTTCTTGTTTATGATAATTTCTTCTTGCGTGATGGTTCATCCACCATGATAGTCATCATAAAGAATCAATGCTTTTTCTGCATTAACTGTGGAACAGCTTATGGCAATTATGGCTGACTTCTGGTCCATTAAAAAAAAAATCTTTATTTATGAGTTTAATCTAATAATGATAATAAGTGTCTACAATGATCTATTTTTTTTCTCATTCTGGAAAATGCTGAGCATAGTCTTATTTCAGGGAGACATATCTAGACTTGCTGATGAGATGTTTCTACCTTATCACAGCTACAGTCTAGTCAAAGACATTTTTTCATCAAGTAAAGGTACATAAATAGCATCTTTACTCGATTCTAGGTCATGAACAATTTGCCTGCTTATGACATAATGGCCTAATTTTGTAGGCTGCAGGTACATGTATGCTCTGTAGTCTGCATTTGTTCATTACAAATGTCATATTATGTCATATTACAAATATATGACATAAAATAATCCCAAGGCATTGAAAGAATAAATATAATACAGAGTACTGTTCTTTATTATAGACTGGAAATAAATATAGAGCTTACTTTTTAGCTCTTCGATAGTGTCTCACTCCTTTTCCTCCACTTCTTTTATTACAGGTAAATTCTGGATGCAAGATTGTAAATAAAACAAGTTTTTATTAGTAAATAGAGATATGAAGGAACATTGATGATAATCATTTGTGAAAGAAAAGAAGACTCTCTGCCCACATTAGACTCTGCATTATCTCCATCAGTCTTATATATTAGCCCAAATCTAAACTTAAAGACTTTGTCTCTCGGTTATATTCAGAATGTGGAAAGTGAGCTGCTCTGGTGACAGAAACTGTAGCAAAACATCCCTCATTGCTGGAAAAGCCAGTTCTTAAAAGAGTCAGACAGTGCTTTGAGCTCATGGTGTTAAAGGATCTGAAACTGTAGCCAAATTAGTCAGATAAAATAACATGGGGAAATATTTAAACACAAAGAAAAGTATGTCCTGCCCTTATTTCATGTAGTCATCGGTGGGCTACACTCAATTTAAAATGTGGAGAAATGGGCATGAAGCCATAAGAATTTGAGTTATGACCTTGGGAAAAGGTCATAAATGTATATCTATTAAGACTACCTGGTTTAAATAACTCAGTTGACAACATGAGGTTAAAGAACTGGCATTTTTCTCAAAGACTTTTGTATGAGTGGGAAGATTGGAAAGTCAGTACGGTGGTTGATACCACAGAAAAACTAAAACCAGAAAAGATTCTGAAATAAGAGATGGATTGACCTGGAATGCAGGGAGAGATGGGTGAAAGGGAACAGTGAGCCAGAAGAGACCCAAAACAGTTCTTATCACACTAGTATTGATGGAAAAACCACATGCAGTTAGTGTTTTCAATTCCCTTTCTGTGTAGTGTTATGCTGTATGAAGTGACAAGGGCTTTTTTTACAGTTAAATAGAATTATTCTTTAGAATTGGGCTGTGGTCCGAAGAATTTGGTAAATTGAACTCCTGTGATACTGCACTGGTGTAAATCTCAATTATATAAATGTAATTTTCTAATTGCAAACAGGATTTTTCATGGCATTTTATATTGAAACAGTTTGCCATTCTCTTTCCCTTTCCCAAGATACACACCTTTGCAATGTACTAAAAAAATGAAAGTGGAGGGAGTATCTTATTTTTAAATTTCAATATCTAGGTACAAAAATTGCTATACTAATCCTGGAAATGTGAAAACAATAAAACCAAAAAGCCTTAACAATCTTATTATTGACATTGTTTGCAATACAAGGAACACATTCTCTGTGACATTGACTTTCCTAGGTAATTAATCAGAAGTAATTGTATTCTATTTACAAAGCTGTGTTTTTCTGAATGTCAGCCTACTTCCAGCAAGATTATAGGTACATTTTTGACATATAAATTTAGTTATAGCTTCCAAGGTCTCCAAATCCTCCAGTCAAGTCCCTATTCATCAGAATCCAAATCTGTGACATATGTGAGACTCTTCACTGTTGGAGAACTCTCCCAGGTAGCCACGTCCAGCTGGTTTTCATCTCTTTTCCACCACTCCTAAAAAAACCAAAAAAATATAGCAGAATATTTGAAAGTCTGATTTTGTATGTCAGATTTTTGTCCAGTTGCTACTACCAATCTTAACTTCCATGTTAGCTTGTGCCAGTAAATTCCATGTGTTGTGCATTATGGAACTAAATGTTTTATTCATCACTTCTCTTGTTGCTGTTCTTTCTATAGTTTGGACTAGATTCACTTCTTCAGGTTGTTGGTGAGTTCTGTGTTAAAACAGACTACTCTGCTATACCTCTCCTTTTCTGTGCATTTTTCTCTTGTGACTTTTGAATCTTCTACTTCAGGTCTTAGATTGTTAGGAGATCTTGGCAAGTGTTTCACAGAATGTAACTTGAGTGTGGCATGTTGTGTATCTGTCCAGACAACACCTATAAATTTATTGTCCTGGTGCTTATGGAAGATGATAAACAGTTACCTCTATTCTGTCAGGACTACTGTTTCTGAGCTAAGCAAGAAGCTTAGCTTTTAGGTCAGCTAATACAGCTAAATATTCTTCTTCCACTTAAATCCAAACACATAATCCATTTGATTATTTGGAATCAGTACCAAAGAATGTCAAATGTTAGCAACTCCTGTTCACAACCGATCCAGGGTAGATTCAGACCAGTCTGTCAAAATGTCTCCATGATAACATTGCCTTTTACCTTAGCCTTCAAGCCTCCCAGAACACGTACACCATCTAATTTAAAAGAAAGGAAAAAAAGAGCAATGTTTCTGTAGCACATAAAGTTTTTCAATAAAAACCTGATATAATAATATCACGCAGCAGATTCCACAGTCCTTAAGCAGTCCTGTTGATGAGGTCCAATATGAGTTTTACACATGACTGCATACCCATAATCAAAAGCCAGGCTTGCCTGGGAAGGGAGGGAGGATGACATTTTGATTGTATGAGGGCTCTAATTTTTCATAAACTTGACAGATAGGAAAAGGGAGATATGAGAAAGGCAACTTAGGCTGATATGGCAACATCTGGAATACAGAGAAAGTCAGCAGCCTTTGGATGAGATTTCCACCTCAAATAAAAGTAAGGGGGTGAATAAATCAAATACACACTGTTTAGAACTAGCAGGGGCACTGTAATCTTTTCCTTGTCCTTTATGGACGTGAATTAAACAACCTAAGGCGATATGAAGAAGCTGTGTGAGATAACCCCCCAAAAATCCCCTAACCTTTTTGGATTCAGTGAAGTAGGCTTTGATAAGGGCTCTACAGCTAGATATATACAAACAAGCAGCAAAATATTGCCTACAGCACAGCATAATTGTTCTGACTAGATCTACACTTACTCATTCCTCACAACTCCAGGGCCTTCTTTAAGGTGAAATTTAATACAACAAGCATCAGTGCTGTTCAGCACCTCAGAAGTCAAGGAACTAGCTTTTCTAATCAAGGAATTATTCTCCCAAACCAAGGATAAGAGTCTATAGTAGGAATAAAAATGAACAAGAGTTTACTGATGACAGGGAGAATGGAAACTGATTTGGTGATGTTTGGGCACAGGATCCATATATCAGGGTTTAGGGGTTTTATACAAATCTCAACCACTCTCTGATCCCAGATTACAGCTGAACATAGCTGGGGTAAAATATCTCATAAGAACAGCAGTCTCAAAATCCTTCCACCATATCTGCCCGGTTGTCTCAGTTGTGTAACAATTCCATCTTTTTCCTTAAAAAACTTGCATGGAGAACTTTTTCAAGCAACTCTTTAAAAATAATCACATCCTCCTTAACCTTTTCTCATTCAGTATTAGCTTCCCACAGTAATTACAAAGGTGAGAACTGGTGCAGAATCTATTTCTTAAATGACTATCTGTATTGTAGTCCCAAATAAAATTTTGAGATCTCTAAGTAGCAGAGACCAGTGTACAGCCTGAAATCTGACTATATGGACCTGTCATCTTGTCTCTGAAGCAGTATAGCTGCCTCTTGGCAAGACTCAGTCCCTCAAGTGCAACACCACTGTCATTTTTAGCTTCTCTGTGTTGCACTTCTGAATATTTCTTTTAGTACAAATGAAAACTGCTTAAATCTGTTTGCAGCTGAAATTCATATCTAAATGTAAATGTGTCCTTAACCTACCCAGGATTCATAACGATTAAATGCAGAAGGAACTGTTTAGTCAGCTAGTCTGGTAAACCCTTATATTTCATTCACGTTACCTTCTGCATATCTGAGGGACAGGAGCTAAACCATACTGTCAGGAAACACAGTGCAACTAAACTGATTATATGCATATGTGCCTGCACTTATATACACTACACAGTGAAATCAGATAGGAATAGAAGAACTAGATAGTGGTTTTGCAAATCCTTTTTCTTTTTTCCTGAGCTCAGATATGAGTTCACTTAAAATTGCCATATGAAAATTTCATGACAATTTTCATTTCTCACACACTGAAAATGTGGTAGATCATACTTTCTCATGGTGACAATCATCATCAAAACAAGCTGGTACACTTTGGCCTGATCAGCAAAGCAATTACCCAAGCTCTGAAGGAAAGAGAATACAGTAGGACACCCTACTGTTTCTGTTGTTTTTAGGCACGTTCTTTGCTGAATTTCTTTTCTGTTAAGGAAGAGATCTACAGCTTAAACTAATATGAGCATTTGAATTAGCAGCAGGGTTAATGGCCTTTTCTATAAGTATTGTACTAGTAGGATCCTGTATCTTATCATGACTATTTTGTGATTTCTCTTTAGATTCATATAATTCCAGAATTATTCTATTCACTTGATAGAAAACCTCCAGATATGTTTTCATCTGTCAATAAAAATTTAACAATCTGAAAATTAGAATTGTCAATTACTTCTAATTACACACCAAGAATCAATCAAATAAAGGCCAGGTGCTTCTTGTCTTGACCAAGAAAAGAGAGATTCTTTTATTGTATGTGTGTGTGGGGGACTGGGAATCTGGAGAGGAGTTTGGCTGCAATGTTTCACATCATTAGTCGATAATGAGCACTTTCGCCTTTAGGGATCTTGGGAAAAAATTAAAATAACAGAATTATTTCATTTAGAAGAGCACCTGCTGTGCAAAAAAAATAATTTCCATCAAAAATTTAATAATGCAGTACCTAAGCATTGGAGTCCTGTTGGCATGATACATTATGATGGCTCCAAAGGCTCATGCATTGGTTACAGCTTATCACATCAGAACTGTTCATGCTAGGAAACACCTATGGAGGCTTCAACATGAAAGCAAAATGGCTAGGGTGTGCTCAGGGGACTGTTAATGAGGTATAACACTTCTACTATCCATACTGTGATTATAAACCACTCGAAGGTGATAACCATGGAAAGGTGTTGCCACCTACTGACTGCTACTGACTGCATGAAAAGAGTGTAGGCTTCTCAGAGTGGTTTCAGCTGTAGCAACCAGGAACCAGGACATCCACTGCTATCTTCAGCCATGTTAGAAAGGCCAAGATCTTCATGCCAGTCTGTGGTCACCTGGGAAGAGATACCTGCAACAGTTAGGATGTCCATACCACAGCTACTTGGGCTGACAACCCCACTGTCAACCCAGGGGCAGACCGAAATTTCACTATGTATCTTTCTAAGTGTTGATCATCCTGAAAGAAAGGAAAGAAGGAAGGAAGGAGGTAAAGGTAAGTAGTATAATGAAAACAAAGACATCACATTCAAGGTTTGTTGAGAAGGGTAAATCAAGAAGTGACAGTACACAGTTCCAGACAACGTGACTTAGTTATCTGTGCAGTTAAATTGCTAAAGCAGACCTTGGCATTCTTTTGGCTGATAGCAAGGAACTTTCTCCACTAAGTATCGTTCAGAAGTTAGTATGACTCAGAGCCCACAGTGATTTGGATATGAACACCTGATTTTTGGTTCTAAGGGAGTATTTATTGGTATTGGCACATTCAGCATGTTCCCTTTGGTGTCAGAACAAGAGTATACCATGGTACTCTCTAACCTTGTACGACAGCAGTACTCTTCAAATCTCCATAGACATTAGCAGTGACATAATCAATAACTGCAGGAAATTAGGTGAACTTCTGTACCTTCTGTTATGTCCATCACACATGATATTATACAGACTAAAGCTTTCAAACGTTTTTAAAGTGATAATAAGAATTCTGAAGGTGTTTGGGGAGTCTTCTGGATAAGAAGTAAGTATTGCCAAAGCATTCAAAATATCAATGCAAGCTATGTTTTGTTTAAAAAAAGTCCCAGAAAGACTTGCTCACGTTTCCTGTGATGGTTTTTACTTTTTTCTGGATGTTTATTTTTATATGCATTCTCACATAAAATAAATTTCAAAACCCCTTTTATTATGAAACTGAATGGTTAATTCCTCATGATTTTCCACAAAGGAATGTCTGCATACTTATCTCACACAAAGAAAGATAAATGGGACATAATTATTAAATAATCTTCCAAGGGTTAGGAAAGGGATGAATAAAGAGAGTTAAGAAAGAAAAAAGACAGGGGAGAGGAGTGGTATCTAGCAAAAAAAAATCAGAGGACAAATATGTATTTATGGATAGTTCACAGGATTGTAATGTGAGTAAAAAAAAATGAAGCTATAATCTTAAATTCCATGATTCACTGCACATCACTGCTCTGTCTCTAACAAATAGTACCTTAGCATTCATTGACTATGACTTCAGTTGTTACCGTTCTCTGAGAGATTTTTGTCTGGTATGCTTTTTGAAATAATCCTAACAGAAAAGAAAATTATTTGAGGAGAAACTACCAAAAACATTCAGCTCTGAATACCCAAGTTTAATTGAACCTGAATATTATTTGTATATATACTGGGCTAGCTAAATAACAAAATTGCAGGATATTAGACTGCTACCTTCAGGAATTGGAGCTTAATAGGTGTGACTAATTAAGACCTCGGTGCTTTGCATACACTGTATAATGGAATTTGCCTTCCAACTGCAATTTCAAAATAAACATTATCTCCATGATAGTGATCTCATCTTTAGTTTGGAGAGAAGCACAGGAACACTGGCTTGTGATGCAAGACCTTGTAGTCCACAGAGAAATGGACATTATCAGAGACAAATTTACCTAAAATGCATGTTAATTTACCTAAAATGCATGCATTTACTTTTAATGCATGTTAAACTGAGTTCTGGAGGTGTCTATCTGTCCCCATTCCATCACAGAGGCAGAGTCACCTAGGGCTATATTCACTTACCTGATGCAGGCATCTAGAGCATAAAGCAATTGTTCACTCCCACCTGATACCTACTATAACTGCATTAGAACTGTGCTATTTGCTCCAGCCTCTGACTGTTCCTCAGGAAGAGTGCAGATGTGCCATATGCCCTATACTTATGTGACTACCCTGCAAAGACATACTAGATATCCAAAGGCATTTTCAGATTACAGCAGAGATACATGTGTATGCAAAGACCTACTCAATTCAGCTGGCTAAATGGTTGTTCACATCACAATGAACTGAATAGAGTTCTGGATCTACTGACTAAGTAAATCATGGACTTGTTTCACTAAATGTCTATTTTAATTTCCACAAGCTGAGAAAGCATTTGAACTTAGTTTTCTTTCTTCCTCTGCATTCATTCTAACCTCTCAAACATCCACCACCCCTTTCACCTTCATGGGACAACACATTTACATGAGAACGTTAAGGCCTCCTGAGTGCTTTGCAAGAGCAGCCGTATGTGCCTGTGCTCTTGGAAGAACTCCAGCTCCTTGGCACTGGTTGAGCTGAGAGACATCTCAGGCTATCATAATCAAGGTATCAGGGGCTGCAGACAGGAATATCTCTCTGCTCAATGTTTCTCATGGGATAGTTCCCCAGGTGAATATGCAGAGCTTTGAGCCACTATTCTAAACCACCTAATTCTTCTCTCAAACCATACAGCAAACCTCAGAGCCTATCTCTGGCTTTGGATTCCTTTCTATAACGCTGAATGCCTTGTAGCTACCTCATTTCCAGATGAACAGAAGAGTCAGTTTCCCGATTTATTTGTTTTTAACTGCAGAAGAGTGTAGAAAACAAGCATTAACCTTTCTTGCCAAAATGATACAACCACAACTGCAAGATTAGCCATTTTTTTTTTCACAATAGTTTATCATCACTAGAACAAAGGATCCACTTCTGAAAAAAAAGTTTGGCAACCCTTGATCTGTAACTAGTAAGTATTCTTAAACGCATGACTGATTATGACTTTAGTTGCTGCAATGCCCTTTGCATAGTTTCACCAACGTGAAACTTTTTTTTCCTCAAGTACTAAGTAAACTTTCAAGAAATCACATGAGTCTAATACATTGTTGAAAAGGGATGCAGTGATGCACTGGATTGTCAAATAATTAAAACTTAGCTAGGTAAAGAACATAAAATTCTAAAGCATGATTTAACTTTCTCTCGTTCCTTTATAGATGTTTTTGCATTTTCAAGTGCAGAAAAAAATTGTAGAACCATTTTTTAAAATAAAGATGGTACTGGAAATGATCTAATTTGGTGAAATCTGAAGAAGTCAGGTCTCCAGAATGAGAGAGATTCAGCAATGGATGGCAAGAAAGGATTTTTGTTTTGATTGTGAAGTGGCTGTAAATGGATTTGCTTGCCTCATTATCCACAGAAAACAGTTCTGGTTTTTAATTAGCAATATATTTCCCCATTACTCCTTTGTTCAGTGAATAAGTGGAAAAGTGTGCAAAAGTTACTACAATCAACATATTAATGAAATATCCAATGATTTTAGGTAGTACATTGTGTAATGATAATAATAATAATAATAATAATAATGATAATAATAATAATAATAACAGTATATACATCTGGCAGAGATGTATACTCTCTTTCATCTTATAGCAGTGAGAGTTGGATGAGTGGATGGTGAGGTGGGTTAAGAATTGACTGAATGACAGAGCCCAAAGAGTGGTGATCTCTGATCACCCAGACTGTGTCATGGAATTGAGTTGAAAGCCTGTGGCCAATCCTCAGGGATTGGTTCTGGGGCCAATCTTGTTCACCATCTTCATCAACAACCTGGATGAGGGGACAGAGTGTACCCTCAACAAGTTCGTTGATGACATCAAACTGGGAGCACTGGCTGATTCCCCAGAGGCTGTGCTGCCATTCAGCGGGATCTCAACCAGCTTGAGAGTTGGGCAGAGAGGAACCTCATGAGGTTCAACAAGGACAAGTGCAGAGTTCTGCATATGGGGAGGAACAACCCCATGCACCAGCACAGGCTGGGAGTTGACCTGTTGGAGAGCAGCTCTGCAGAGAGAGACCTGGGAGTGCTGGTTGATAATAAACTGACCATGAGCCAGCAATGTGCCCTCATGTCCAAGAAGGCCAGTGGCACCCTGGGCATCACTTTTTTTCTGTTCTATCCAGTGACAGGACAAGGGGTAATGGAAAGAATCACAAACATTAAAATTCCATTTAAACATAAGAAAAGTATATTTCAGCGTTGAGGTGAGGGAGCCCTGGCCCAGGTTGCCCAGGGATGGTGTGGAGGCTCCTTCTCTGGAGGTCTTGAAAACCTGCCTGGACAAGTTCCTGTGTGACCTTATCTAGGTGGACCTGTTTTAGCAGTGGGTTGGATTACATGATCTCTAAAGGTTCTTTCCAACCCCTACCATTCTATGATTCTGTGATTCTAAGAGGTGTCTTGCTGCATCAAACTGTAGTCCACGAGTCTGATATTGTTTCTCCACCAGTGACAGCAGGAGATGTTATTGTGAACACAAAGCCTTGGCCACTTTTGGAAGCCTAAATCCCTCATATTCTCCAATATCCACAACTGTTTGTTAGCTTTTATTACAAAATTTTAATAGCTTGTAGACTGTATACATCTTCCTTTTCAAAACATTGCTTTCTACTGTTATGTTGTTTTGGCTAGTTTTTATTAATTCGCTCATTTTTATGTGGTTCCCTGCCTTGAACAGAATTGCAGAATCATTTTGGTTGAAAAAGACCTTTAGATCACCAGGTTCAACCACTAAACCAACACTGCCAAGTCCACCACTAAACCATGTCCCTAAGTACTTCCCTCATGTACATGTCCTTTAAATATCTTTAGGGATGGTGACTTCACCATCTCCCTGGGCAACCTGTTCCAGTGTCTAACAACTCTCTCAGTGAAGAAGTCTAACCTCCAATCTAAACCTCCCCTGGCACAACTTGATGCTGTTTCCTTTTGTCCTATCACTCATTACTTGGGACAAGGGACTGACCTCCACCTCAGTATGATGACTTTTCTGCAGCTGTAGACAGTGACTATGTCTCTCTACAGCGTCTTTTTCTCTCGGATAAACAACCCCAGTTCTCTCAGCTGGTAAGCATTAAAGAATAGTCAAGAACCATGTCAATATTTGTGTGCTAGATTTATTTGGCCCACTGTATCTCACGACAATGTTGAATCAAATGGCATGATCACTAATACAACGCAGCTCTCCCATTTCTTCTTCTCAGATCAGGTCCTCTGCCTCAAGATATAGCAGAGCAAATTTTCTTATGGGCTTTGAATCAGGATGTTCCAGGAAGCAGTAATTTATTGCATTTAGTAACTTAATCTCTGCATCTTGTTCTGGTGAGGCATTGATCCAGTCAATAGGCAGGTAGCTCAAATCGCTGACTACCATCACCAGTGTTAAAGCCTCAGCTTCTCTAATCTTACTTAGCCTGTCCTGATCACTATTACCCCACAGTAAAAAATACAAGTATGTTTTTATTGTTGGAGTATGGGATTTCTATCTGCAAGTATTTTTCTATTTTCCCATAATATTTTATGCTGTAATACTTTATATTATCGTTCCCATACTGTACCAGTACATCTCACTTTGTCATCCCTGGAAAGTTATCCCCAGTGTCTACTACAAAGCTCCATAAGGTCCCTGAGATACTTAAATCAGTATTGTCATTTAATGCCAAGTGCTTGTTTCCCCATCTTATTCTTAGAATTCCAGATTGGTGTAAAAGCCCTTTTTGCCCTTGCACTGTCACTCAATACCACATGTGCCAGTCAACTGGCACTGTAGGAGGTTTCATTTGCCTTCCGTATTTATGATGATTGTACTGTTTATTTCCCTACTGGCCCTTTCAGAGACACATTGAACATTAATTATGTCCCCCCCATCCCTGTTTTACTGAAAGAAAAACACATAAATGAATTTAACCTTGAACTGTGCATTTTTACACAGACTTTCTTTACACTAGATTTGCAGAATTTACACCTAAGTAGTGCACTGGAATGAGAGTCTTAAATCATCCTGATAAAACCAATTTATTAATCAAACCAAGGTACTCCTCAGAGTACCTATTTTCAGGTTTTAGTCTGTGAAGCAATTACCTTTTCTATTGGAGATTTCAGGTGTAGAGTAAGGTTATTTCTGATGTTTTCCAAGACAGTACAAGTTATTTTACTAACCTTGAGCATTATTTTTAAATCCTTAATAAAAACACTCACTGAAAGCATTTAATTTCAATGCTATTTTGATCTCCTGAATTAAATTTAAAGGAAAAACAAAAATTTCCCATTTTTTCAGCTTCAATTGAATTCTAATAGAAACAGCAAGAAGGACTAAGACTTGAATTCTGATAACTCTGTTGAATGAGCTTTTCTGTTTATTACTCATATTGAAATCAGTGAATGTACTCCCCTTCAAAATACTCTTCAAATTACAAATATCTTTTTTTATTTAATCTAGCTCCAGAGAGGAAAAATTAAAAACAGGAGCTGAAAGGAGGCATTTTCAATAACTGCTGCATAGTTTAGTGACAGAGAGTATAGCTCTTCAACCAGAATCTCCTCTTTTTACTTATTTTTTCCCTCCAAAGCCCTCCAGCACATTAAGTACACTGTTTTTAGGACCTGTTAAAATTTTAAGTATTGATGTCTGATAAGAGATGTGATGAGAGTTGAAAGTGGACTATTTTGTGTTCAAAGACCTGAGAGAATTGACATGGATGAACATTAGTTCTTGCACACACAAATAGTTACAATTTCTTTGTTTTCACTATTTTCCATACTGACAGACATTTAGCCCTTGGGGTCCACCATTATGTGCAAAGTGAAGAGTTTAGCTTTGTTTCCATTAGTATGAGAGACAAAAGAGTGACACTGTGCAAAAAAAGCAAGACAATACTGAGGTGGATGTTCAAAACAAATCCAGTTTCAAAGGCCTGTGCAGCTCAAAGGAAAAAAGACAGTTTGTGTGTGTGTGTGTGTGCTGGCAAATGTGTATTCCATTGCAACATGAGGTAAAAGGCATTTCGAGTGCTCCCTGAATGACAATGAAGTATTGGAAAGCAATGACATTCTAATCATTGCTGCAAATGTCAGCACAAGGAGCCTGTGGGTTGCGGGTCCCCAGTGCACAAGTTAACAGATTTACAGTAAAATCACCAGGGATCAATTAAAAGGAATCTGTTACTAACCTTCATGCATTCTGTTGCCAAAATGACTAGAAAAAAAGGTCTAATTATAGTTCGAACCTTTCCCAGTGGGTCATGAATGAGCTTCCAAATATGGCCTGGAAAAAGGGAAAAAAAGCCTTGGTGTGCTATTTTCACGTGCTCAGGGTCTCTTATGCAAGGCACTCAATAACACAGCCAGTGACCAAGTACACTGAGCTTTACCCTGGAAGTTAATGCACTGTGATGTTAACTATTGAGTTAAAAGAGCTTCAAAATAAAAGTAAAACGAAAAAGTGGAGTGAGATAGTAATTCAGGCTTGTTAATGCACAAAGTCAACCTGAAAACAAGAACAAGGGTCAGTTGTAAAAGCACAAATCATCTAGAACTATTTTGCTAATAAATAAAGTTTGTGACATTTTCTACATATTCAATTTCTTCAGTCTTATGGGGTTTTTTGGCAACATTTTTTGGCAACTGTTAAAAAACATGGAGGGAAATGTGGAAGCCTCCTCCAACAAATGACAAGATTACCAGATTTTTGACCCAGTGAATTCTCTGAAGAAGTGAAAAATAAAGATTTCCCTGGTAAGATTTCAGGTGTTCACAACCTCAGAAAAACTTTGCAGTTGTGAGAGATCAGAAAGGGCCTAGAGAGGACCCACTATTTCCTTTGACTAAACGCTCTGCAATATCTTGAAGCTGATTTTCAGGCAGACTAAGCTTTTCCCATTCCAGAGAGATGCATGTGGCTGGATCTATCAGCCTTTCAAAACCAAGTGCAAATGGACTGACACAAAGCAGACACAGTAATGAAATGCATCATGACAATAAACCACTAGGTGAATATAAGTGCATGTAAGACCCACTTAAATTGTCCTTTAGGTATCTCTCTTCCCCTGCCTCAGCCAGCCTCTGGGGTTTGTCTCTTCCATCTGAACAGCAAGTAGAGCTAATGGAGGGTTACAAGGGGAACAAGTTTCTGACTCTCTGTTCAAGGAAGGCTGGGAGTTGAGAAGAGCAACTTTCATATGTAGGTTTAAACTCGTCTTTCTCTATTAATGTCAGGAGACAATGTGCAGTTACAAGAGAAAAGAAGCAGTGGTAAAAAAAGAAGACTATATTCTCTTGGGATCTCATAGGCTTTTACCTCAGGTGCTGGCACATTGAGTTGTTTTTGTGAAGCTACGAGCTTATTCTTAAACAATATAGACAGGAAACAGCAGATGGCCAAATTGCTTGCAAATGCTTTTATATTACAGTTTATATTCACCAAGACACTTCCATACTGACATGAGCAATGTCATTTTCTAGTAATGTTTGGAATTAGTCCCTTGGGTCACCAATTCCCAGGCATTATCAGATGATAACTCTGAAACTGTGATTACTTAAATATTTTTCAAATCCTGAAGTGCTCTTAAAAGGATACAATTTGCAGCCATGGGAGTCTTGTTACAGTGTTGCTATCCATACAAATATCACTACAGTTGCATTTTGAGTCTCCATCATATACCCCCTGGTAAAAGAGTTGATAACTGGAAAGCAAAAAAATTGCTTTAGGCTGAAGTATGTTTTATAAGATCTTCATCAACTGTGGTTTCTCATTTTCCTTGAAAAGCAAAAAAAAAGAAACCAGGTTTATTTAAAGTGGATCAAATGATGAATTTCTTATCAATTGTTTTAGAACATTTTCGACCTTACTAAATAAAACAAAATATCATTTGACACTACACGAGTATCAAAACATACACAGGGAAATTAGATATTCAAAACTTTCTCACATTCAGTCATGTCCAGCTCCTCCATAAAACTTCACTGCAGTTAGTTCCACAGATTGTAGATTTATGTGAGTATTTTATTTACAAATCACAAACTCAGGAGGTTGGGGCATCCTTTTTTTCTATAGTAGCTAGCAACAGGACAAGGGGTAATGGGATGAAGCTGGAACACAAAAAGTTCCACTCAAATATAAGAAAAAACTATTTCAGTGTGAGGTGAGGGAGCCCTGGCACAGGCTGCCCAGGGAGGGTGTGGAGGCTCCTTCCTTGGAGGTCTTCAAGACCCACCTGGACATGTTCCTATGTGACCTGATTTAGGTGACCCTGCTTCTGCAGGAGGGTTGGTCTAGATGATCTTTAAAGGTCCCTTCCAACCCCTACCATTCTATGATTCTATGAACTCTTTTCACCCATCTTGCTATGTAATTCTCAACTAAATCTAAATATCATGCTATTCATATTTGTCTGAAAACACATTATGAAAAACCTGATTAGGTAAGGAAACATGAAAATAATAAAAAAAATAAAGTATATGCTTATTTTTAAGATCTTGCCTTACATATTTTACCTTAATTGTAGCATTTTTCAGTATCAATTCTCCAATTTTGATGCATTCGGTAGTTTGGATTATTTTTAAACTCACCATCATGAGCAACTTTTAATCTATTAGAAGGTAAAAATATAACAGATGGAAAAAATGTTTACTTATTTTTATATTATTAAGAACACATTTGATAAAATCAAATCAACATTTAAAATCCTTATTTACCAAAGGTCTTGATATCTATTCAATATATTTCTAGAAATCCTAAAGGCCTCAGTGTTTTACATGTACAGAGCAATAAATTTACTGAACCAAGGTCCAAATAAGAACATTCCAAGTAAACAGAAGAAAGAGAAGTATGTAATGACAAAAATAATCATACTTTAAGCTGCCTGTAACCAGAAATAGCATGAATAGTGACATCAAAAAATGTGACAGAGTACATAAGATACCAATAAGTCCAAGTCTGAACATCGATAATATCTATAAAAGAAACTGGAAACCATTAAAAAACCTTACAATTAAGATCTATAACATAAGAAACAAGCAAAGAAAGAAAAGTCAGACAGAATAGCATCACTGAAAAAGTTATTTATAACCATTACTATAACATTACTATTTCCTGCTATAAAATTCTGATATATTGCCAACAGTTATATAAATAAACAAGCTGTTATGTATTAAATAACATCTAGATATAAACCTGGAGGAGCTATTCATCACATCTTATGTAGAAATGCCAGTGCTGATACATCTGGAAATGTTCTAGATTTCAAATGTTAACAATGTTCTTCTAAGAGTTTATCAGATTAATTCCAGCCAGAAGAAATTTTGTCATAATAACTTATTTTACCAAAGGTGAAATACAATTTAAACACATATCTTTTTCAATAATCATTTCACTAGGAGGTGGGTGTTTTTTTGAGGTTTTTAATACATACATTATATTTAGTATGAATGTTGGTTTGGTTTGGTTTGAGTTGGTTTGGGTTGGTTTGGTTTGGGTTGGTTTGGGTTGGTTTGGTTTGGGTTGGGTTGGGTTGGGTTGGGTTGGGTTGGGTTGGGTTGAGTTGAGTTGGGTTGGATTGGGTTGGGTTGGGTTGGGTTGGCTTAGGTTGGGTTGGGTTGGGTTGGGTTGGGTTTTTTATACGCCCAAGGCTCTCTTGACATTTCCATCTAACACCAGAGCAATATGGAAGCGATATGCAAGTGTCATCTCCTAGAAAGGTCTGCCTGTCATTTCAAAATTGCTATTTGAGAGATGTACTTGACTAGGCTTTCTCACAAGCTCTATCTGAATTCAAAGCACATAGATACCACCAAATTAACATTATTTCTGTAAATTGCAGCAAAAATCTCTTCAAGCTGACAGTTAGACTAGATATGCTCTTCTTGACTGATGAACACCTAAAAGATGGTGTTCTACATCTTCATCCCCTCCAGCGGACTGAAGCCCTTTACACATGGGGGTTTTTGACATGATGCCTTCTAAGGTGGGTATAAGAATAAGATGCCTCACCTTCATATAAGGCCTTCCTGCTCCAGGCTCTGTACCACAGTACAACATAAACAAACTATCACCTATGGGGAAGGATCTAGCTAAATATCATTAAACTTGGAAGAAATTTCAGCATGACTCCCTCCTGATACAGAATGTCCTTGACTGTATTTATCTGTTCAAGAAATGAGCAGTACAGAAAATAATTCATTAAAAAGTGATAAACTGCATTATCCTTCAGCAGTTGATAAATGCCATGACTCCCAGCTGATCGTAGCATATCTATAATGGAGTGTGGGGGCGTGGGCTGTGAATATCTTCGTTATTCATTCTGAGGTTTATAAAATGCCTACAGCCACAATAGTGTGGCTTTATATACAAAAATTAAAGGCATAAATTTCATACACAGCCCACAGTGAGATGTGCTACGTAAAATGACTGCCACTGCTGCTAAAAATTCATTGGCAATCCAAGCAGGGGTGTAATGTAAGCTGGAAAGGGACCAATCGAGTGAAAAACAGAATCAAGTGCCTAAATTTCCTCTCAAAGGGAATTATCCATGCTAGCTTAGTTTTGATTCTGTATCAGGATGAGACTGGATGAGTTGAAGCCCTGGTTTAGGATGAGAGAAGTAGATTAGGGTGACTAAATGTGGCTCCAGGTGGTTCTTTACATGGGAGGTTTACAGTAGCCATACTCCACCACTGATTAATTGCTGCATCACCTGAAACACCACTCCATATACTCAGCAATTTCTGCCACCAAAGAATAGACCAAGTACACAAGGAGACCTCAGACAATGGTGGGTCAGAAAGGAAAATGAGACAGCAGGAGCACAAAACATTGCAAGCAACAAGTAAAAACATCCATAAAACAGAACTTTTTGAAGTGATGGGAGAAATGAGACAGGACACTATCAGAAACTAAGTGTCAGATAAAATGTAGAAGAGAGGCAGATGGCAAATGGCTGACATAAATGCACTGACTGGTGAGCAGTTAAATTTAACTCAGTTCTCTTTCTGCTAGACCTGGTGAGAATCACTGAAAGCAAGGGAGTTGGGCAGTCAAAATCAAGCAGAAGTGAAGGAGAGGATTAGGATGGAGATACTGACATGAATCTATAAATTTCCTCTAGGTGTAATGCATTCAGGGTATTTCATTTGTGTGGATTTTATTTTAGTTTGTTTTCCTGATATTTTAAGGACTCTGCAGGTTCCTCCAGGCAGCTAATAACCTCATTTGAGAAACAGAAGGTTGCTTATGGACAATGGAAAAGTAGAGAGACATCAAATAAATCTGGTACAGTGAAGTAAACAATTTACTTTCCTTAGATTAAAATTTGAGAGTTTTCATGGAAATCGAGCAACATTTTCACATCATTTATTTGGAGACTTACTATATAGGAAGCCTTTTGGGATCTATCCACAGCCTCTGGGATTCAAAGTAAGCTACATGGTCTCAACACTAAAAAGTAAAAGCAGACAAAAGAGGCTAACATAGGCAGGAACTCACTGCACAAACTCACGTCTTAATAGAAGTAATACATCCAGTTGTCATGGTTTTGTGTGGAGCCGTTTCTGGTAATGGGTAAGGGGCTGTAAAGATGGTTCCTGTAAGAAGTTCCTCAAAACTGTCCCCAGCACTGAGACAGACTCACTTCTGAGGCTGAGCCTATTAGGCACCTCCATGATCACTTTTTAAGAAGAAGCAGGAAGAGGAGTGTTCTTACTCTTCCACCTTGCTTTTTCTTCTTTCTTTTCCAGCTGGTGGTAGTACAGGGAGTTGGAAGAGAGAGAGAAGCAACCATGTGGACCCCAAGGTCAGTGACAGAAGAGAGGAGGAGGTGTGTTGGAGCAGAGACTCCCCTGCATCCTTGCAGATGGGTGAAGCTGAGATTTGTTAAAGATCTCATTAAAGACCCCATGACTGGGCAGTGACTGTGCCCAGAGGAGGCCGTGTCCCTTGTGAGGGACCCAATATTCACAGAAGCCATAGCTGCTGGGAAGAACCCATGCCAGAGATATTCACCAAAGACTGTCCCCCATGTGAGGGACCCTGTATCAGCAGAAGCCACAACTGCTGGGAAGCACCCACAGCAGAGAAGTGCTTCAAGGACTGTGTCCCAGGGGAGGAACCCCATGTTGGAGCAGGGGAAGAATGCCAGGAGTCATCCTCATCTGAGAAGAGAGAAGCAGCTGAGTCTATCTACGAGACTGACCAGATCCCCCATTCCCTGCCCCCCTGAGCCGTTGAGGAGGAAGGAGGTAGAGATATTCGGAGCAGTGGTCTGGGCCTGGGAAGAGAGGAGGGATGAAGGAGGGAGATCTTAAAGTGCTGGTTGTAATTTTCTCATCATCCTGCCCTGGTTTTGCTTTTTGTTCTGTCCTATTTCTTTTAGGTAGTAGAATAAACTTTCCTACTTTCCTCTCTAAGTCAAGTACTGGAGTTTATTTTGACTGGAACCGTAATTGGCAGGAGATCTCCCTGCCCTGGCCTCTGCCATCCTAAGGAGGGTGGGGGTGGATGAGGGGCAATGAGGAAGAAACTGTTGTGGTGCTTCATTGCTGGCTGGGAAAAACCACAACACAATATCACATCCTGTATAACACCCTGATTGCATCATTTTTACATCCTTCTCATATCAACAAACAAGATCTTCTGTCTTGTTTCACACCCCCCAGAACTCCTTTCCTTGTTTCCTCCCACTTGCACTAGCAAGGTTTTTGTCTTCTATCTAAGTAAGAGACAATATGCTCTAAAGCTAATCAGGAAGTGCATATATCCCCAGTGATCAGCTAAAGTATGCATGCTAACTGGCAAGGGATTTGCTGAGGTATAATGAAAAATGGTTTGGTTCACTCTGTCTTTCCCACAGAGAGATACATCAGAAAAACAACTTCTTTCAGGTACTTAACACAGGATTCAGTTTCATAAAAAGGCATATAGATATCCACATTTAGATATGTGAGGGAACATTTTATCTTTCACCTCCAATTTTAGTCAGCTGAGCCTAGAGATGATTCAGCTGATAAATTTACATCAACTTCCTCCTTGGGCTTTGTCAATCAAATTGTCTCAGAGCATGATTCTGTTTTCAGTTTTCCACCATTATTTGAGATGTACTTGATCACCATGTGGGTTTGGTAAATTGGACAGAGGATCTGTGAAAGACTTCTGCAGTGGCAAAAGGAAACCATGTAGGACATGTAAGTTTCTATCAAATGACACTGAATAGTTGTGCAGGCAATTGAAAGTAGGTCTCTACTGACTGTGTCAGGAATTTAGACACCTCTTTGAACATATGCACTATCTTAAGACACCTACATTTACATACTTAACCTCACATTGCCTTCTTTAGTGTCCTTGAAATTTTGCCAGGTTTGACTGAAATTAGAGCAAGGGAGCAAAAGTTCCTGTGGAGAATGTATGATGACACAGTTTTGGTTCCAAAGCTTGCCAAACGATCTGAATAGAAAGCACTCAAAATTAGAAAAAGTCAGAATTCAAGTTGCCTTAATCTGGCTCCCTTGTGTGAACACATAATAATAGATTTTTTAATTACATAGTCACATACTTTTTCCCAGAAGACCTCCACTTCATTCAATGCACAGAAGAGACAGGAATCATTTAATGAGCAGCAGTTGAGTATTTTGTTTTTGCCTTACTCTTCACTGTGCAGATCTAGGCCTTATTTATTGCACAAAATTATAACACTGCTCAGAAGTCAGAATTATTCATTTCCTCGTGGGTTTTACCATGTAACCCGTGTCTATAATGCATTCATTTTCACAGTACCCTTTCGAAATATTTCCTCCATTCACAGCTGAGGTGCTAAGGCTTGGAGAGAATAAAGTCCACACTATCCATAGATTTGAAGTGGCCAATTTAAGTTACTGAGGAAATTATTCTTTAAAGGACTTAACATTGCTTCACACCTTATAAGCTCTAGACATAGCCTCAGTTGATACCATTTTTGGACAGAGTGCTCATTGTTCCTGTAAATCAAATGCCAATATTTTACTACTTAAAAAAATAATTAGTGAACCATCATAAATATATTGGTTTACATGCCTTGATTAGTATTATAGACTTCTTGATAAACCTGTCCCAACTTCCCATTTATTTTCTTCACTTACTTGCTTATTCTTTTCCCAATTCCCTTATTGAATTCATCTGAGCTGTCCTCCCAGCTTTCCATTCAAATTCAGTTTTCTGTTATGTAGTCTCTTAAAGGAAACACACAGCATCAGAAGTCACTAAAGCCTTCTCAAAGTCTTGGTAAAACTCAATTTGATTGTGTTCAAAGCCTAGAAAAGGCTGATTGAGCCTCTGCCAGTGGCAGAACTGGGAGATAGAGCCAGGAAAATCCTCAGAAATATAGTATTACTAGTGCCATTTCTAAGATGTTGAGGAGGCTGTGTGTGTGTGTGTGTGTACAAGGATGAAGGATTGGTAGTTCTTTCAGTCTTTATAATTTTCCATCACCCCCAGTAGATGCCATGTGAATCTGGCAAAGCAAAGAAGGTAACAATGACAGCTTTGCAGTCTCCAGCTGTCTATCTAATTCTTTAAAAAGGTGTGTATTTTGTCTATGCACATAAATATGCCTTGACTAACCCTTTCCAACCTTTCCTTTCTTTCTCTGTCTCTCCCATTTCTTTTTGTCTTTTCTGGTCTCCTTACTTACAGGATAGCTCTTTTGCTGTCACCAAGGTAACCAAACACAAGCCCTGCCTCTGTTCAATACAGTCCACATCTATCAAGCACCTCCCATGGCATTTCAACTGAATGATATTTAAATGATGCTAAGAAATCAAGAACCATTTGGCGTTATCCCCATGAAACTGGCGCAAGAGGATATCGATTTTGCAGTTTGATACTGGTAACCCTCAGTGCTTTCCATCCCTACCAGTAGTGGGTATCTTGAACAGTTGCCTCTAATTTCAAGCTCCTTCACAAAACACAGTCCGTTCCCTTTGGCACTATCCTTTCTCCAGCTTTGGCAACAGCCATTAATTATGGAGTTCAACAGTATGAACATAGTAATGATTCATATCAATGGCAGTTCGTTTAGGCCTCCTCCAAGAAATAGAAATATCTTTAAAAAAATACAAATCCTGCCAGTCTTCCATAGACTGTCTCTAGGAAAACTTACAAATGAACAAATTTTCTTCAAGAAAATATAAAGAGTTTTCCTTTTTTTAAGAGACAGTGCTGACAGAATAGCAAACATGGCACTTTAGCATAATAATAATTTTTGAAATGCAGAAAATATTGTAAATGTATAATATGAAATGAAGTTATATTAGAAGTGAAAGTGAATAACAGTTTCCATGACTCTATACTTGCTAAAGCCTGACGGATAAAGTCTCAAAAATTAAAAGTCTCAAATTGAGAGGATATTCTGTTGAATCTATAAACAGCAACTTCACACTGAATATAAATAAATTTATTCTTATAAATAATGAATGCTGATTGATGAACATACTAAAACAATAATGAGCAAAGGTAAAATAAGACATAATTTATATCAAAGACCATGAGAAATATTTAATTTAGATGTTCAGAAGCTTATGCAATCAGTACACAAGAGTCTAGCATGAGAGTTAAACAAAAACTCTGGAAGAATAAATATCTATTGACACAAGAATGAGTTACATCGTTTCATCCCAGTGGTGCTCATTTCATCTTGCTGGTGTTGAGCCGTGTTAATACCCTGTCAGAACAGACTCCTTATGAGCTTTTGTTAGAAAAAATGAGAAAAGTCTGATTGAGTTAATAACAGAAAGATAATGGCTGTGGTTTAAAAAAAAGTAGGGAGAGGAGAGGAAAAGGGAAAAATCAGAGAGCTGGGAAGGCAAGTGAAGGAGGGAGGGAAGAAAGGAAAAAGGAAAAAAGAGAAAGGAAAAAGGAAATGAAAGAGAAAAGGAAAAAGGAAAGAAGAAAGAAAATCTAACCTTCAAAATGCATTTTACCAAGGTAAACAATGTAACAACAAAAGCAACAAATGGAGTCCAGTCCAGTAGGTATCTGAGCCAGCAGAAAAACTAATTACTTCCCAGAGACTTTGACTCAAGCCTGAGGAAAACAGCCTAAAGAACTACAACATGCCAGAAGTAAAGGTTCCATGGAAGTGAACTGAGAGGCAACTGATTCACATTTGTTGGTAGGACTACTAAAAGCATTTCTCAGTGGGGTGTCCATTATTTACTTAAAGGATTGAGATTCCATAAGCAAAATATTTGCAGATTAGGAATTAAAGTCTCTGAGCTCTGTGACCAAACATGTGGCAACAGTCTCACAAGTTGCACCATAGACTTGTTTTCTCTCTCAGCCATGCAAAGAGTCAATGTGATGACGATTCTGATTGCACCAGCTCAGCCTTTTGTGGGATGTGGGGATTATTTTCTAATTGGTCTCAGCCAACTTTTCAAAAAGGCCAGCAGCAAATGAATTGTCCATTATAACTGAATAAGGGAAGCTTAATGCCTTCAATAAATTGCTTTATGCAAGATGAAAAGTACTGGCACTTAAACTGAATCATTTGGGCAGCTACCAAGCATCCTCACTATTGATAACAGCTAAGACACCTATACCTTCTTTATGCCTTATTTTGCTTGCTCTTTTAAAGTATTTTGACCTTGATTGATTCTCCTCTGCTCTTGGAAAAAGGAACTCAGTTTGATCATCAATTTGGTAAAGCAAATTGTCAAGCGGCACTGAAGTTACTTGTTAATTTACATAAGGTTTTAGTGTGCTGATGGAAGAAGATAACTTAAGAGGATGTCTCAGAAAATGTCAGCCCTCTACACAGCTGCCACAAAATGCTTTAGTTTAGCAGAGAAGTCATGCAGCAGTTGGTCCTTCTGTCTGTTATTGAAGCTAATTATTGTGTTCACTACTGATGGCCCACACAGTATCACAAATTTTTAAGGAGAGGCAAATCATTTGGAATAATTGCAAGCTTGTCTGTTACTCGTGCTTTTAAAATTTTAAAGTGTCAAAATTATATTGGATAAAAAGAAAAATAAAATAATTTTGTTTCACCATAAGTAATATGTTTTGCTGGGAAGTCCAGAGAAACCGAGAATGGAAATAATAATGTATAATAATAACATCTTGTACATCATACGTCCTCTGTCATGTTTGGAGTTACTCAGCACCTCTAGGGTCATCACACTCTATGGTATATCTGGAGTTAAATATCGTGTCATATATTTGATAAGAATACTGGTCATTTATAACTATGTTTCAAGCCCTCTAACAAGACAAAAACTCAAGCATTTCTATAGTCATAGAACTAGAAAAGTATTGATTAGCCCAATATGACCTCAGCCACAGCCTTGGTAGCAGAGGTGAAGATGTCCTGAATTCTAGCATGGATTGTTCATGCAGCCTTGGATATCTCATTTCCTTTTACTTCCTCATGTTCACATATTCATAATATAAAGAAAATGACATTTAATCAGCTATATATCCAGTGTATGTTAATGCTAACCAGTCAACTATGAAGCACGATATTTTTCAGAGGTCTTGGAAATGCACACCTCATCTTGCTAATGAAGAGCTTCTGTCATGATACCGTGATTCTTTAGCCTTCTAACAACTGATTTTAAAAGGAAAAATACACAGAAGTGAGCTAGATTCAGTCAAACCATCTGAATGTATCTGTTCATCTTTTGAAGTTTAGTACTCAAGGGCCTGCTTAGCCCTTGGATGAGAGACCACTTGGAAATCCCACAGGCACAAGTCAATGAGCAATGTTAAATTACAGAAACTGAATGAGTTCAAAGACTCTATTAGGTTTTGCCTTCATGACTGAGCTGTTGTAAAACAGGAGGAGGAGGGTGGCTGGATGGTTAACTATCATCTCTGCCTTTGAAAAACTGCTGATATTTAACTCCTTCTCTACCTCTTTTTCTTTTCCTTTCCTGTTCTTTCCTCTCCAACATCCCTTTGCTGATATCTTCCAGCCTGTGAGGACCTGCTTTTGCTCTGAGAAGGAACTGGAGAGAATCAGAAAGCAGCGGTCCCCACTGCTGCAGGTCAGGGAGGAGAGTGGAAGGGAGTTCTTACTGTCCTACTCCTTGACTCAGTGAAGTGTTTACGAGCCTGTAATTTTGTCAATCGGGCTGGAAATTTTAGAAGTCAGGCAGAGTAGTGGAAGGAGCTCCTGGGGCCAAAAGAAGATAAAATATGCCTCCCTGTCTACATTTCCTTGTTTCACAGCAACTAACATAGCAAACATCAGTTTTGTCTAGGAGTATTGCTCAAAATCTCATTTCAATATCATGCTTAAATGTTCCAGTAAAATTCTTAGTCTTTCACTGGTTGCCTCTCATGATACCACATTACTGATGGATTTTGACAGTGACAAATGACAAAGCATGCCTGCCTGTGAAGCCATTCTCATTTGCATTCTTTCCAGCTCCTTATCTGTCCCATTGGAATAAAAAATTAAAATTAAAAGATAACATTTCTGAGCATAATATTTAAGTAACATAAACTGTAACAGTGTTAGCATAAGATTAAATTCAGTACAAAGTAGTTTCTGATTCCTCTGGATAGACAGTTATCTGGTTTAGATATAGCTGCAAGTGGTTTTGATTAAAACCCTTTTTCTATGAAGAAAGGCATTTGTAAGGCAAATATTGTTGCCTAGAAAATATGAAAACAAAAGAGAAGGTTTTCCTTTATTTTTTTGCTTGGTATGACTAATTTAGTGTTTCGACATAAATGTAAAACTTATAGTATTTTATACTGAAACAAATTGGGGTACTGGTTTAATGAAACTCTTAAACACGTACATGCCAACCATATCATTGTCTGCATCAAAAGGAGCACAGACAGCAGGTTGAGGGAGATGATTCTCACTCTTTACCCCACTTTCATAAGACCCCCACATGCAGTGCTGGGTCCAGCTCTGTGGCCTCCAGCATATGAATGACATGGACTTGTTGGAGCAAGTCTAGAGGAGGATACAAAGATGATCAGGGCACTGAAGCACCTCTCCTGTGAAGACAGACTGAGAGATGTGAGATTGCTCAGTCTGGACAAGGCTCTAGGGAGACCTTATGGCAGCCTTCCAGTACCTAAAGGGACCCTACAAGAAAAGCTGGAGAGGGGATTTTTACAAGAGTATACAGTGACAGATCAAAGCGTAATGGCTTTAAAATCAAAGAGGGGAGATTTAGATCAGATATTGGGAAGAAGTTCTTCCCTGTGACAGTGGTGAGGCACTGAGGGTTGGACTAGATGATGTCTAAAGGTCCCTTCCAGCCCCTACCATTCTATGATTTTATGATTCTATGATTATGTATAGTTTCTGTCTGTCTGATTGTCATCCTTACCAAACTCTTTACAGGTTCTATTTTTTCCTTCTGTTGTGTTGATGTCCTGTTATTACAAACATGATCACATCAATGTCTGTATTTGTGAAATTAATCCAAGTACGACACTGAGCATGACAAACAGCTTAGGAAAGATTAAGGAAAACTGAAAAAAGAAAAACTAAACAAGTTTTTTTAAGTTTTTAGTTTTCCAGGTGCGCACAGTGACAAATAGAGAAAGTAAGAGGGTGAAAATGGTCCTTCGAACAAGCACACTCAAATATAATCTGGAGGTACCTGGTAGGCCTTGGGCAGGACATCATGGACAAGTCCTAGGAACAGCATAAGGAGTTTAAAATAAAGACATGTAGATGAAAAAAAGTTCTATATGACAAGATATATAGATACTGCATCAGCCCTTAAAAAAAAAAAAAAAAGAAAGAAAAGAACTAATAGAGCTCTAGGAACTCTATCTGCAGTAATTAAGAGAAGACTGTTGGGACTTCGGTCTTTGCTAGTGAAAATGAAGACAGAAGGTCATTACATGAGGAAAAAAAAAACAACACTGACCAGAAGCATTAAAGAACAGGAAATGGGAAAAAGAAAAGGTAATTGAATTGAAAATTCACAAGAAAGTTGTGAAATACAAATGTTCATGAAGAGAACTTGATATGGAGTAGGAGGAGAGTCAGGAAGATATTATCAATAGTTGAATCTATGTGACTTTGTCAGATGTAGAACAGAAGGTTTTAAGGAATAGGGGTGAAATATTTGGAGGTGGAAGCTGTAATTATTAGCAGTGACTGAGCTTTAACAGAAGACCTCAGATACCAGAGTGTCAAAGCTGATGTGAATGACATTCTAGAGTAGAAATCCCTGTTAGTGAGAGTGGACAGTAGAAAAGGAAGAGGGTTAAGAAGAGTTATAGATAGGCCAAGGAAACATATGTCTTAACTTTGTGAAGGACAGACCAGAGACACAGCAGACTCGATGCTACTTATAAGTGGTAAGAAAAGATGTAAAGAAAGAAACTGCCACATATGTTGTATGTAGAAAAGGTCATTTTAGCCAGAAATAATCTACTCTTTTTTTTTGTTTTCTTTTCAGATGTGGTTGACTGGATTCACAAACTCTTACATTTTCTTTGCTAAGAGATGTTTAATTAGGAAATCCACAGAAGATTCATTTCTTAGTGTGCTTTCAACAGGTGCATATGTCAAATAATAGAAAAGGGCTATAAGTTTTAAGTGCTCTATAGCAGATGCCTATCAGTTATGCTGAACAACACCATATACAGTTGAGACACCATCAAGGAAGAATATTAGATTTCAAATATTTTCAAAAGAATGTAACTTAAGGGTCATGGAAATGCATTATGCAGAGGAATATGTAGATGAAAAAGAAAACAATAAATCATCCTATCAACAGTAAGCTATATTAAATTGTTGAAAAGTCTTCTAGAGGAAGTGCAGCAGCCTCATCCCTTGAGGCTTTTAAAATTAGGCTGAACAAAACAGTAGAAAACTAAAAGTGTGGGATATAATCTTGCAATGCTAGTAGGATAACCTAATTGATCTCTTCCAGCTATAATTTTTACAATTCAAAATCCACGCCTTGAGTGTTTTGCTGCCTCAGCTCACTGTGGGAATACAATGATTGTGGGTTTGAAAGAGTGGTCAGCAGGAAAAGAGAAAAAGAGTTAATGAAAGCAGAAAAAAGTGCCTCCCACTAGAGAGGCAACTGGCGGTGCTAACAAATATCTCAGCAAGTCTGATTTCCCATGAGGCCACCTCTGATAGCTAGATCCAGGCAGCCAAACCTGAATGGAAGGCAATAATAATTAGATTCTGATGAGTGAAGGACTCACAGGATTTTTCAGAAGTTAATGAAAGGAGAAGGAAATATCAAATTTTCCAAAATACTTAAAAGGGAATTTTACTATGGAATAGTCTTTTAAGTGGTTAGATCTTCCTTACTAATCTATGGATGTATATTCATGTAAAGAAAAGGGGAGAAAGAGATGGAGTCAGAGCTAATGCCTTGCACCTTAACAAAACTGATTACAGTTGAGGGGTGTTAATGTGTGTGTATTTCCAGTACAGTAAGATTCAGGGTGACCCATGGCTATTATTCAAAGTCAGTATCAGACCATTTAATTTTCTGCTTCAGTTCTTTTCCTGTTCCTCTCTCCAACCTGTGTTACAGTCATTCACCCTCTTCTTTTCTGCTATTCCTCCTCGTCTGCTTGTGCTCTCAGTGGTGTTGAGTCCCACAGTGCAATATCTATCTTCTTGAACTAATCTGAACTTGGAGCAAGTGCTAATAGCTCAATAAGCGTTTTATGACCTATCTCCATGAACAGAACTTGCATCACTGAGGTGAGTGTATTCACTGCTCAAAACTGCTGGACACTGAACAGGATTAATATTTTTGCTGCTGGTGTTGTGTCTCTGTTTTGATATTGAGTCACCACATAAACCTTTAGACAAAACCCCAGCACTCATTTCAGCAGAGTGAAAACACCAAGTCATTATTAAATTATCTTCCAGATACTGCATTTGTGCTTTATAGATGCTCATCTACTGAAATTAAATGGTTCGCTTATATTTAGGAATACACGTTTTGTTGATGTAGTTTCTTCCTGTGCTTCTATATTTCATTGAGCTTTTCTCAGAAGAGTTTTATTTTATTCATAGATATCCTGCCAGCTACCCTCTCTCATATTCCAGTTCCTGAATGGGAGTTTTTCTCCAGGCTCTGTGCATCTACAGGTATGGGTGTTATACCAATCAGTACTGTGTCAGTAGTGCACTACTATACTATAGTACTCAGTACTGTTACCATCAGTAACAACAACTGGCTGATCCCTCCATTGTCCTGAGTAGGTTATTTTTTTCCCTCAGAGCTCATAGATTTAAACAGGATTTGAAGGTAATTAAGACTTTTTCTAAAAATCAACCAAACAAAAGATGTTGGAATATGAGGAAGAAATTCTGAATGAAAATATTGCCTTCACCAACTGAATATCCTTTCATTTATCAAGCAAAATTTAATTCTGCAGATTCTTAGCACTGGTCTACGTGAGTTCAGTACCTGGACAGTTGATAAATTGTGTCTTAGTTGCAGTAATACATTTGCAATTCTGGAAAATAACAGCTCCACACAAATATTTAACGTGACATTTCTGTTTATTGCTGATATTCATTGCTCATATAACAGAAACTAAGTGTTGTAATGTCTCAGCATGCTGACTCCAGATGTTAAAACAAATCAATATTTATTGCAAATTCACAGAACCGGGGTGGAATAATCTTTTGTGGTATCTGAATGTCGTTTACAACTTCCTATACTACTGACCATATTCCTACCTTCTCATGCTATTCCCTTCTTCCACAGTATCCATGGGCAGAGGTATTGCTACCACTGAAGTCCAGAGAATCCAGTCTTTTGGAAGATGAGCTAGCTACCATGTCTTAATGTTATATTGATTGATAATCATCAAGTACTTCCCGTTATCTCAAGGAACCTGGATTTATCTGGTACCCTGTGTTGTTCTGGGTTGGTTCTGAAATCTTTCCACTAGTTCCCCAGGACAATTCTTCTCTTGTGTTTCAAGGCTATAAGTTTATCCTCCTTCATCCTATCAATTTTGCTGTTCATTTTACCCATACATGTGTGATTTGATGCAGATTTCCAGGTCTTATTGTAACTCATACACTAAATCAATCATTGCACTGATCAGTCCACGAATAAGATGAGTTGCTTTGTTGTATGCTTCTTTATTTTGAAGCTGGACACTGTGCAAAAGCTTCTGTGCTGTACAGAACCCAGTAACAAGGTTTAAAAATCTGATTTTACTTGCAAGTTATTTAATTTACTCGCAAATAGTGAGAGAAGAAAATGTCAGGCATCATTCACACCTGTAGGACAAAATACCATTTACAGTCTTATACAACCTCATACCAAAAAGACATATAATTTACAACACTGTACAGGCCATATTTGTTCTTTATATGTCATAATTCTAATTTCTTGACTCTCAGGGCTGTGAAGAAATTTATTGTGTCATCTCAAGTGTAGTTTCCTAGGAAGAATGAACAGTTCAGGCCATTAGATTTACCATTTACACCTGTCCTGTGTTGGAATTGTTATACAAACAGTAATATCACTTTAGGATTGATAGGATACTACAACAGTCTATTTCTATATTGAGAAAGTGATGCTAGTGTCTTGCTATAGCTTTAACATAGAAACATAAAACTTGAGCCAAATCTTGGACTGGTCAGGTCTATGTCAGCAGAAAAACAGAAATGAAGCACAGAAATGCTTCAATCACAAATGTTAATTGAGCTCTTTTCCTGGTAGCATAGAATAGTTCAAAAAAGGATCTATTTTGACCCATATTGTTTAAATGTGGTTGGATGTTCATGTTTTCTCATCAGGATTTTCTCCTGTAAGATCATTACATTCATACTGAATACTAGTATTTCTAAATGGAATACTGCTATTTCAAGGCTCTTAACAAGGTCACTTACTCATGAATAAAAAACAGGACTTGGGAAATATCCTTGAGCAGAATTAGCTCTTTCATTGTACCAGTGCCTGAAGGAGAACATAAACAAAGGCTTGAAATAAGAGAACTGTTTAAAACGGCTCTGATAGTGATGATAATTTTTTGCATATAATTTATGTTAAGACATAGGAACAATTTACGTGTGGCTTAATGTTCCTTCTACTCATGTGCATATGCAAATTAGTGAATTATTCTCTTCGAAAAGGAATTACAGACTTTGTCTCAGAAAGTTGATCAAACTTTAAGGGCATTTTTTTCTCTCTGACTTAAGTATTACCTAAACAGCTTCTTATACCACAAGACTGCCATTTTGAACCCTTATCAAAATAAGGGCTGTAACTACTTACAAAGCTTAGCCATATGTGATTTCTTTCAATTAGCTTTATAATTCAGTAGCCTTTATCTCAAATAGCTGCCATGTCAAAACCAGGCAATAGTAAGTGTGAGAGATTTGAGTCTTGGATATTTGGTGTTCATTTATAAGATGTAACTGCAAGGAAGGCACAAATCAAGTGGCAGCAAACTTCACTCTTGACATGTCTACAGGGTGCTACATGATGAGACTAGGACATTAGGACTACTGAAATTTTTGCTTTAATGACACATAAATGTTCTAGTTTTGAATCTACAAGGCAACTGGGAGGAGAGTTTTCAGGTGGTGACGAGATTATAAATGCATAGTGTATTAGAAATATCACAATTAATTCAATAAATGTTTTTTATGAAGTGCTTTCTGAAGCAACTGCTAAATTAAATGGGCCCCAGAAGTGCAGTAGAGTTAATAATGTCATTTATAACAGAAAAGAGGAGTGTAAATCTTGTAGCAGTTTACAGATGTTTTTATTTAACATCTCTAATCCAAAAGATCTGACAAGACGAGGCCACCCCAGCGTTCTTCGATGGCAAAGCCCCTAGGGCTTCTGCACTTTGCAACAAGTAGGAAATCCCTATTAATCCCTTTAGCATTTGTTGTAATGACATTAATCATGATGAACTCTTCCAGTATTAATTCGGATGTCACATATAATTCCAAAAGAATCCCACTGAAATTTAAACAGAGCAAACCTCATCTAATTGAAGCAGGAATCATAAAATAACTCTGTTTCAGTGTTACTGAAAAAAATAAATAGATAATCACAGCTCCTTCTTAAAACCTGATCAAGTTCAGTGAATCTGTTAATCCTTGGAAAAGAATTGATAATATTCAGTTTATTTGTGGAAGTCATATTTATATGGGCCATATTTTGCCATGCAATTTGGCATCTGTTAATAGATTTAAGGAAATAAAGTATCTGAGCAGTTAATCACTGTCTTGAACTTATTTTATATACTAGACTTTATGTCATTATGCATTATGTTTACTGCATGTGCAATATGTCTAATGCTTTCTCGAAAACAATTCCACAAAGCCTGTTTACACTACTGCATCTTAGCATAAGGCTAGTTCAAGTCTGGTTTTGAGAATTCTGCAGAACCTAAGGGCTAATTTCCATCTTGTGTTGTGCCTTTCTTTGCAAAACATGCTAAAGAAACCTTTTCATGTATTCCTTATACACAAACATTATATACCTCTAGTATACTCACAGCAAAGAGTTCAAAAGCTCAATTCAAATGCTTTAAATTAAATACAAAACAGAACCAAATGCTAGTAAAATAGAGGAGTGAGTAGTCATACTATACATACTCCCACCAAAGCACCATCTGTTAGCAAGGGATTCAATCTATACTCTGCTTGGTTAGCATTTTAGTTATCAATGGCTAGAGATGGGAGAAACAGGTAATAATACATCCCTTAATTTCTGTTTAGTAAAGAGTTGGTAGCTCTGCCAAGGAAAGAGTACCATGGCAACGAACCAAGACTAATGAGTCTTGCTCTGGAGAACAGGAACTCTTCAGTGAGGAAGAAACAAGGGAAGATTTTTCTTCCCTGACTTAACAATCAAGGCAGAAAATAGCTTTTACGGAATTTGCTTCAGTAGCATTTGCATCTCATTTGCAGATGAGATCACTAATTGTATGTAAATACAAGAGTAGACAAAAATTTTTTCTTGCAAGACAAAATTACTAAAATACATTTGTTTTCTGTAACATAAGAGCCTGTATTTTGGTACTTGGGAATAACATTTAACGGTTCCTGGTTTTAGCAGGACATTTAACTTAATAAAATTACTTCTTATTGATATAACAAGAAAAGAATGTTAGGCTAATGATTAGGTTCAATGGATTTTCCACTGTACTGTAAACTTTATTTGTAATCTTGGGCAAAAGATTTATGACTGTATGCTTTGAAATATTTCATGCATTAGAGTGCAAAGCATAAGGGTTTATTGCAAGGGGATGTGAGTGTTGTAGACAAGAGAGTCTCTACACATAGCCACAGTGGAATGGCTCTTTGGAAACTACCTAAATGAGGTTGCAAAGAAAACCCAAAATTAATGAAAAAAATGTGGGAATTATGCAAGGAGTGACTCGATAACACTTGGATTTTTTGGTAAAAAAGTAATCTCTGTATTCAGTACCTTCTGATATGATCTTTATACTGTTGTTAGGTAGATAAGTCTTCTCATCATTTGTCAAAAAAAAGAGGAAAGACAGGCATATATCATAACACTCAGGGAAATGTTCTCACATGAGAGAGGAGAATTAGATCATTGATCTGGGCCACAGAGAGCTCAGATTTGTATTCCTGCTCTTCTTGCTTCAGCACAAGAAAGAATTGTTCTTCCTTGGACAGGGAGAGTGGATCTCACACCAATGTAGTGTGCACAGTCTTCTACAAATTACTGCTAAGCTCCCCAGTAAGAACTGTTCTAATCTACATTCAAAATAAAGTATTGTGTGGGTCAGTGGGAAAGAGTGATTATGCAGGCCTTTGTTCAATATATCACATTAGATGAGGGGAAATAGGGTATATTTTCAATTCCAATTGTCTAAAGGTTTCAGAGCTGCTGAATTTACTAATTTGAAGGTCCAGAAAGTCTGATACTTAGATACTGTAAACCACTCTACATTATTAAAGGTTTGTGATCATCAAATTTCCTTGGTTTGTTTCATTTTTAACAGATTAAAGGATTATTGTCTGACTTCCAAGAATTTCATCCCTTTCATAGAATCATAGAGTCATAGAATGGTAGGGGTTGAAAGGGACCTTTAGAGATCATCTAGTCTAAGCCCCCTGCAGAAGCAGGTCCACCTAGATCAGGTCACATAGGAACATGTCCAGAAGGGTCTTGAAGACCTGCAAGGAAGGGGATTCAAAACTTTCCTAAACACTTTGGTGGAGGTGGAATTCTATTTTCAAATTCATGAAATATTCAACTTGCAGGAAGCCTGGAAAGAATCCTACTTTGAACCTAAATATCCGATATTATGGTTTACCAAGTAAAGTAATGGATTTTAGAGCATTAGAAATAAAATATACTGTAAGCATATAAGGTTTCAGAACAGATTTAAGTTGATTTTGTAGTTCCCTCTACATATGTACTAGCAGCAACCTAGACTAGGTACCTAATGATGGAGAAGTGAAAAGTTTGCTGCAACCAACTTACTTAGAATTACCCAAAGATAACATTGGCACAAATCTGCCAGGCTCTGGGAACCTTGTTGAAATCTCTTCTGTTCCTCCACAAAAACTTCATGTCCAGGCTTTGTTTCATGCTTTCACCCCCATCCTATTCTCTTCCCTCACATAGTTTTCACATTTTATCTTTCATTACTCTTTTTGCCTATCAAATTCCAAACTTCCCATTATGGAAATCTCCAGAACAAATATTTAATGCAAGATAATCCTTAGGCAACCTAAAATGTAAGGAAATACTAGATGATAGTGCTTTAAATCTCATGTGTAAAGTACAAACTTTCAAGAATTTGGATGTTTTAGGAAAAACTGTAGAGAAACTAATATTTCAGTCTGTTTCTGATTTATTAGGAAGGATTTTTCCAATGCCTTTTTCAATAGTTGAGCAGGTTGGTATAGAGGTGCTCAAAAGTGCTGATAGGCAGAAATTAGGGCTGCTAATACCATATCATCACTGATATCCTGTGCTACTTCAGGATGTCCTCTAAACACTCACCTCAGTTTTCAGGTGCCCATTGATCAGTGTTTATGTCAGGGTTTACAAAACTATCAGCCTCACACAGTTCCTTCTGACTTCTCATTGCTAACAGCAGCAGCAGAAATGCAGTATGAATCACTTCACAATCATTAGATAAAAAGCTCTTTGGAGCCTACTTCTCATTTGCAGACAAGAGCTTTTACATTGCTGTGGAAGCATGAGGGAGATTTAATAGGGGTGTAAATGACATTTTTACTTACCTGCAAATCTCTTTTTCATTATCAGTGTCTTGGATAAATGAAAAATATTTGTACATGTAGAATAACACCTCTTTTTATTAGTACATGGTGTCCTTTGTATAATTGTATCGTTCCCATTGAATAACCTTTTTCAGTTCATTTCTTGCTCATGGAAAAAGCCTGTAATAATCATGGATCATAAGCACAATGACATTTCAACAGAATTATTAAAGACACCACATTCCTCATGATGATTCTTTCTTCTTCCCTCTCTCACCATGAAACATATTGAGTAGGAGTCATTTCCACTTAGTTTATACATCTGAAATGCTAGGTGACTGGATTAGATTTTCTTTCTCACTAGTCCACAGAAAGGATAAGGATAAATCCAGAAGGAGATTCATCTGACTGTGTTAGCACAGTTGGGATAAATTGCTTCCTAGAAATTTCCAGCCCAGACAACTAGTTAAAACTGCTGTTTACATTTAAGTGTAAAGATTACTGATCTGCAACTCATATAATATAGACAAAAAGGTATTTTTGGAAGCAGACAGTGACAAATTCTTTACTATACATGTGCAGATTTAAGGAACTGGCATGGGAAAAGTTCAGCATTTTTTCCTTAAAAACTTAGAGAAATACTGTTCTTTGCTTTACAAGCCATTTTTCTATCCAGTCAAGCTTCTGTGTCAAAGTTATTGACAGTAAAGACAGGCATCAGTGAGTGAAATTAGTTGTAACTTTTCCCAAGAAAAGCTTCAGTTTGAACACTGTGAAACTGCAAGTTTACAAATCCTTTTACTAGAAGGAAAGAAATGAGAATAAAAGAATTACTTACTTCCTCATCCCATGAAATAGAAGAGATGGAAAAGATTAAAACTGACAAGTATAAAATCTTTAAATACCACAAAGAATTCTACCAGAGAATTTTCTTACATAGATTAGAGAATGATAGATATAAACGGAAATTGAAGAACAACAGATCAGAACAAACCATTTTTTCATGCAGGAAATGTTTGAAGGAAGATTGCTGCTGCAAGTGCACCGACTTGACTAAAGAAACAAATTGCATTCTAAGTCAGGAACAGTGATATGTTTGTATAAATTTGGTATGCTACATAGACAACAGCCCGAGCATCTAAATGAAAAATATATTCTCTCAGAGAGCTTAGTGTCTGGCAAACAAATTAGGAACTTCATCATCTCCCGGGAATCTAGAACAGGTTTAGATTTTTTTAAAATAATGCTGTTTGCAAGGTCTTAGACTTTACCAACCCTTAGACATTCTTTTTATGAATCTGAGATTTCAGAGAGTTATTTTCCGCTTTGTTGGTTACAGATAGTTCAATGAGAAAAAATGGGAAAAAAAATTATAAATAGATCAAAAAGAACTTTTATAAACCAGCAACCGCTCTGACTGCTTTGCCAGTGTTATTCATTATAAGTATGGGTGCACATTATTTTGTTGTTTCTCATTTAACAGCTTCACAAAAGCAGTCACAGGAACTCAGAAACATAATGCATCAGAGCTGGAACCACTATGAATTGGAACTCCCTGAAATAAGGGTTTCTAATATTTTACTAGGACTTGAGAAAATCTGCTTTATAATCATTTCTATCATTTCCTGTGAAGCAAGATCTAAGAGCACACATTGCATTTCTCACTGAGTCAGTATGTTATTTGGTACTCTACTGATAGGCAATAGTCTAACTCAAAATAGTTTCAAAGTAGTGGACCATGTCCTACAGATGTCATTTTGCAGTCTTGCAGTACCTTAAGCCTGTCACCTTACCAATTTTATTCTTTAAAATAGAGCAATATAAAGAAACAGAATGAGCAATCAGTAACTCTAAAGTTTATGTAATATACAAGATGGATGAAACTGTGTATTGGAAAGTATATGTATTTTCTCTTTGCAGCAGCAGATACATTCCTTCTTAAAGGGAAAACATTTCTAAATGCAGTTACCCACACGCTATCCTGTACAATGCATACTTAAAATAGAAGTGCTTAATAGTATATGTTACAATTCACAAAGCAATTTATTTTGCATATGAAATGCCATGTGCAATCATCCAAAGACTGTGCTTCTAATTAATTCACTTCTTTTTATCATGATCATAGCAAAATCAGGTGAAAAGTAAAGGAAAGAGAAAGAAATATTCACATTCACAATTTTAGACGTCTATAAGCACAGCAAATTAGGAACCTGCATAGTGTAAATAGTCAGTAGGGAGTGACAATGTGCATGACGTCAAGCAATGCCAGTTAGACTGCTCATGCTCTAGAGACTCTCATTGTCCTGTAGCAATCCTGTAAAAAGCAGTTGTTCTCAAGTTTGTGAAATATTAAATGGAATTGCTTATACAGCCTTACTTTGCACATATCCTGTGATCAAACATGAAGACTACATTCCAGCTGCATGGTGCTTCCACAGACACTGGAAACATAAAAGTAAATTAGTAATTTTCTTTAAGACTTTCTAGACCTTTTTGAACAAGACAGACAGCACGATGGCTGAATGAGCTTTGATTTGTACTATCCTAGCACCCCAAGTTCTTGATTCATATTGTCATGTACAGTTACTTGGTATTCTGTATGAAATTATTTCCTGCTTGGTTTTTTTTCCATGCAACCAGCCACTGGGAAATCATTGTCCAAGTCTTAAAATGATTTCTTAATGATTACTTGTTAGGCAAATAAAAATTCTTTCTTAGTATCTTTCTCGTTGCTTTCTCTCTTTTGGGGATGGATGACTTCTCAGATTCTTATAACATCGGCTGTGAATGCCATAACATTGTGAGCATATATTTTTAAAGTAAAAAGCATATATTATACATTATTTTCTGTCTCTCAGGACCAGTAACATCACATTCTAATAGGGAATGACTGATCTTATTTCAGGAATAGTATGGGGTAGAATAAGAGCTTTGAAAGCAAAATAGGTACTTGAAAATAACAGGAGTATGTAGAAAAATTGGCTGCACAAGTGAGCAATGGAGAAGAGACTTAAATAAAATGAAAAGAGAAGAAAGAAAAAAGAGATAATAGAAATAAGAATCAGGTCAAAAAAAAAATAAGACCACAATGACTGTTAAAAAATGAACTTTGCAAAATAATTATAAGGAGGTACTGAGTTGTATTATGTTCCCTTTTTTTACTACCAAGAGAGACAAATATACTGTTTAGTGAGAATTTCTACGATTCTGTCTATATTGGGGATGAGCCAGAGTCAGGATACTATATTCAAATCAAACTCAGATTGCAAAGATATTCAGTGTAATTCGTCTGACCTATCTGAAGAGATCAGTATATCAGATACTGTAATTTCATACCCAATTAGATCTCTTCATTTGTTTTAAACTTTGGAAATCTTATAAAGCTTTAATTATATCTTGAAGTGGTCAAGTATAACAGAAAAAAAAACCCCTCAAAACAGCCCATAAACATTACTTTCCCCTTTGCCAGTTACATGCTACCCAAGGTACTTTATTTTTGGTATTGTTGTTCAGTTAATTCAGTTAATTCTCCTTTTCAAACTAAATTGACACCATCCATGTTTCTCACAGAAAACAGGTAGTTGTACAGTCTCTTGAGAGTAACCTATTCCATTTACCAGTGACTGACATTATGACATAAAAATAAGGCACTCCAGTTCCATCGTGATATTCCGTTTTTCAGAACACAAAGAATTGTCTTAATTCTAAATTCTTCACACCAGAACATTCTCTGTAAAAATCTGCATGGGAACTCCAGTGGAGATGCACTGATTTTTGCTACCTCAGGACCCCAAGCAGAAGACTTTTAGATGTCTAAATCCCCACAGACACATTACTATAACAAAAACTATCTGTGACTTGTCTATATAGTTGAGCAAAGGGCAAAAAGTAATGTTTTGGTAGTACTTAAAACATATATAAAGTCATTTACATTACAGTAATAAATCAAACATATCTATTACAAAAATGCCCCCTGAAAACAATACCTATTCCATATACACAAATATACTATTTTGTCTTTGTTTGGATCAATCATTACTTAGAAAATTGATATATTCCATAAAAGTGTTCTTATACCTGATGATTTAGCCTCTTCAATAGCTTCTAGATGACTGAGAGACAAATGTTAAAAAGAAAAGCTCATGATTCATCTTTCTTACTTGTGTGGTGTTGCCAGATTCATACTAAGTGAAATGTGTTTTAAATAGTTTGCCTCAAGCACTGGCATATAAGGTAGCATGAAAGATTACCATCTAAAAGGCAAATTAATTTATTACTAGCCCTGGTAGTATTTATCACTTTATTCACTTGGGTAGCAAATATGTCACCCAGACTTTCATGGAGAATGAAACCATTGTGCAACCTGGCAATAACAAGAACATTTTTAGCAACTCTGACAGTTATCAGGTATTTCTGTGTCTCCACATCCATAGCACAATTCCCTTAACACGTATCTTGCAAATAATCCCTTGGTAACACTTCTATCAGACTTTATTCCTGCTTGATGGACAAACTGTCCTACACAGAGAGAGTTATAGGCCTCTCTGCTGTCCCTGTTATGCTGCAATAGCATTATAGCAAATTGCTGCAGCAAATTGTTATAATAACTTGCCATAAAGAAGCACTCCACAGTAATCTACTTGTACAGTGACAAACTCGTGTGCTTCATTCCCTACCTGAAAGAAAATGTTGCAACTTCTTGTTCAAATGTAAGTGATGGAAAAAGTTTCTCTAACATCACTATGACAGAGGACCTATAGATTCAATAAGTGCCTCAATTTTGGATTCAAGTAATGGAAGAGAAGAAGAAATCTGCAAGTAATATTCTCTTCCGTATTTCTTTTTCCCAGAGTACTACATTGATTTTCTTAGGGGTAGTAGTGCAAATAAACAAAACTTTAGGTCTTCTGAATTGCTTCTTTTTTTAAAAAAGCAGCTGTCCTTCAATAGTTTAATAACTGGACCAAGTAAAGCCAGAAACATTTTTAAAGTTTAAATTAAAGATGATTTTTTTTCTCCATGAAAAGAACACCTGAAAATTAAGTTCAACATTTTTACTGACATAACTTTTATTGATGCAATTTCTCTTCAATTTTATTTTATATATCTGATGAGATTTCTATAATTCATTCCTTCAGATAAACACTGATTGTACTGGCTGCTGTATAGGCCATTATTTTCAGGTAACGTGAGATGAAGTTTATCATTTACTTCTATCCACCTGCTTCAGCAACCTCAAGTTTTGTCTGGAAGTCTAAAGAGGGATATCCCTAGTTTGCCTTGTGCTTTCAGACACACGTGCATGCCACAGAAACAGTATGCACAGAAACTTCCACCTATTCCTATGGCAGCATCACCTAACAAGTACTGAGCAAGTAGGACAGTTCAAAATATATTTTAGAATAGCTTCTACACAGCCCAGATTAAGGGTAAAAAGGCTGTAGTACTAGGTGCCTACGAAGGTATCATGTAGTTCTAGGTCTTTAGAGAAATGAGAGATTCGGGACATTCTTGGAATCCCAGAATCCCAGCAAGTGATTCAATTCATAGCAAAGAAGCTATCCAAGTAAATGTGTAGTCGTTAATGGAAACCTAAAAGAGAGGCAGAAAGACATATGTCAGTCATATACTGCTAACAGAGCTGACACTGGAGAAGGAAAGTGGGCAAAGATCACAGGAACCTCCCAATAGGGACTTATTGAGTAAATATCAGTGTCCTCAAGAGAAAAAAGAACTGAGCTCATGGTAAAGGTTTCTAATTTTAATAATATCCTAAGGCTAGAAGTGTCAATGTCAACTAATGATCCAGAGATATTGACATGGATACACAAAGGATCAGAGCAATTAGTGCAGTGCCCACTTCAAATTCAGAAGAGTGGAAAAACAAAACAAAAACCAGATTGCTTCTCTTCCCCACGTATCTACACACTCTGTAACACTTTACATAAACTGATAAAGTAAATGTCCCAAAACTTATACAAGATAGGGACACACTATCTCATCTTCCCAGGACTGGAAAGTGTGTAGCTCCTAGAAGTGAGATGGACAGACTGTAAGGGGATTGCTGCCTATTTATTTCTTTCTTTACCTGGCCTTGCTAAAGCAACAGAGTTCAGAGTAGGCTAACATCTAATATTTACCCTAGCTTTGCAGGAGGATTTTGTAGCCCATAGTAAGTTCCAGGCTGTTGCCAACATAATGCCTCTGATAAAATGAGAAAGTTACACCAACATGATGTGTATCTACATCTCTGTCTGTGCTGTAGGTGTATCACTGGGCACTTAGACTCAAAACCTGACCTCAGTAATGTCTATAGGCTTTTTCCTTCACACTTCAATTTTGTTTTTGATTGAGATTTACTCACCTTAATCCAAACACCACAGATTTCAAGAAAACTTAAGCTTCTACTGGTGGTTCTTAGCTTTTGATACGTATATATCATCTTCAGAACGTCAGACAGTCACTTCAGTCAGTAAGACATCTTCAGAGAGCAGCTTGTCCTACTCATTTCCTAGAGTGAGAGTAATCAGCAAGTTCCCTGCAGGCACCAAACTGACTGATTGACCAGAGTCTGTACTGCCATTCAGCAGGATCTCAACCAGCTTGAGAGTTGGGCAGAGAGGAACCTCATGAGGTTCAACAAGGACAAGTGCAGAGTCCTGCAGCTGGAGAGGAACAAACCAATGCACCAATACATGCTGGGGACTGACCTGCTGGAGAGCAGCTCTGCAGAGAGACCTGGGAGTGCTGGTTGATAATAAACTGAATTTGAGCCAGCAATGTGCCCTCATGGCCAAGAAGGCCAATGGCAGCCTGGGATGCATCAAGAATGTGGCCAGCAGGTTGAGGGAGGTTCTGCTCCCTCTCTCCTCTGTCCTGGTGAGGCCTCATTTGGAGTCCTGTGTCCAGTTCTGGGCTCCCCAGCTCAAGAGGGACAGGGAAGTGCTGGAGAGAGGCCAGCACAGGGCCACCAAGATGATCAGGGGAATGGAGCATCTTTCATACAAGGAAAGGCTGCAGGACCTGGGGCTGTTTAATCTTGAGAAGAGGAGATAGTCTGGACAAGAGGAAACTGAAGGGGGACCTCATTGATAATTGCAAGGATTTGAAAGGTGGATGTCAAGAGGATGGGGAAACACTTTTTTCTTTAGTGCCCAATGACAGGACAAGGCGTAGGGAACCAAAGCTGGAACACAAAAAGTCCCATTTAAACATAAGTAAAAACTTAGTTTGTGCAAGGCTGAGGGAGCCTTGGCCCAGGCTGCCCAGGGAGGGTGTGGAGGCTCCTTCTCTGGAGGTTTTCAAAACCCACCTGGATACATTCCTGTGTGACCTGATCTAGGTGGATCTGTTTTGCCAGAGAATTGGACTGGATGAGCTTGAGAGGTCACTTCCAACCCCTATAATTCTGAGATTCTGTGTAATTGCCCTCCTCATACGCCTGTTTATTGGCCAAAATCAATATACAAGGGTTGCCAATTTAGGCTTACACAATTAGTTATTTAAATAGTCACATTGGGTGAAATTAATTCCAACCTGTAGGTCTAGACACCTAAGAAGGATTTAAGGCCCATATATATGCCACATGGACACCAGAGGATTCCTCAAAAAATATTGTCTCAACTAAGCAGTACCAATTGTACCAAAGGGCTTACACGTGCATGAGGTTTCTTACACTCAGAACTGTTTCTGTTATTGGAAATAGCCACAGCTCTATACATGAGCAGCTTTGGGACTCCAGAGACACCTGAAGAGAAAGAATCTGAAGGAAAACAGGCTAATCAACCTGCAGTGATGAAGGAGAGGCAAAAGACCTAGGGTATAGTGTTACCTGGAAGTCCCTTTCTTAAACTCAAGAGGTTTCACTAACTGGGCTGGCCAAGGCAATTGTCTCCAGAAGCTGCCTTTTCAGGTCACAAAAAGGGCTGAAAATCACCTTAGGTATTTATCTCTTCCTGCACCTTACATAGCACTATGGTTTGAATGGGAACCTACACATCAGCAAACAAAGCTCTTCAATTCACAAAGTTTCTGTTGTATATTTAGCTCTTGGCACCTCAACTAAGCTTGAACATGGACATTAACTCATGACTAATACTGTTCCTTTAGAAATCCAGATGTTTTTGAGGGGTGTACTTAGAAGGAAGTACAAATACTGTAGACTAGGTACCATAAGGCATTCAATATGTTCTGTATTCATGAGCATTATAAACTGTATTCTATCTAGTAAAAAGCAAGGAAGCATATACATGAGGAATACCCATGCATGCAAGAAGATGACTGCTAAAGAGCTTCTAGATTTTCTGACATTTTCTAAACTTTCCTAATAAACAGAACTCCTAAAATTATTCAGAAATGGACATCTCCTGCTGTATCTAGGTGTAACAGCATCAGAAAATTAGATCTTGCCCTTCCCCTTCAAAATCAGCCTGATTGTTTTCCCTGATGGATCTGTAGCTAAGTGCTCAGTACATTGCTGAATCATGCCTGGCCTGGGATTTCATTTTGAGTAAGTGTGTGAATAACTGTTATTAATTCCCTCTCTTGTTCCATATAATATCCAACCATGAGGTTTTTTTGGACAGGGTATTTTTTCCTGGTATACTGGCAAGTCTGCTGAGCAATCAAGCCATTTTTTAGTGTATGCTAGTGTGTACACATTTTGTCTTGCTTCCATTTGGCAGAGGTCAGAGGTGCCAGTGTTAAAATGCTTTTCTATCTAGAACTGCTCTTAAACTCCAGGCACAGCCTTGATTTAATTTGCTGCTAGTGCTGCTTCGTAGCTTCATAAATGCTAAAATTAGATCGTGTTTTTCATTGTAAACATAGGCTGTATCTTGACACACAAACACAGAGCTTGAATGAATTTTTCACAATGTTTAGTTTCTTTTTAAAACTCTTAAGATATATTATCCTGTTGGAAAATATTAGAAGACTAACAGTACTGGACATACCACAGGGCCTTTAGAAACAAAAACAAACAGGCACCAGAAATGGAGTTGACAAGCAAAGAATTCCTAATGCATTTTAACTGCTTAAGAGTACCTGGAATATTTCCTAAAAAAAAAAAAGGAAAAAAAGGGGAAAAACCCATAGCAAATTGCAGAGCAACCTCTACACAGAGTAATTATGTTTTTGGGCTGTAAAGGTCAGGATATCATTATCTGAGGACATTATACTCAAGTGTCAAATAGCATATGCCTTTCCCATAATTTTTTTCCTGTTATTTTGTTGTGATATTTACTCATGCTTAAATTACCCATCCAAATATCCACTGGATTGCTGAAAATCAACAATGTATGCATGGATGTGGCTACTCTGAGAATCATGGGCATAAAGCAATGTGCATATTCATGCTCAGATATACTCAGTTTACTTTAGTGATACCATTTATTTTTCTGGTCAACCAAGCTTTTTTTTTTTTTCCCCCACAAGTGACACTCCAAGATAACAATTAATAAAAGTTTATATTTCTAAAAGCATTTACCATGGTGTTTGGAAAGTACAGGGAGCATGTTAAACTAATATACCCTATAAAGAAATTATGAATCTGGTTTGTTAACATCCATGTACTGAAAAAAACTCAAAAGCCTCTAACAACAAAATTCAGAGTGTTTTATTGAGAAAGGATTACCGAAGGGCTACAGCACTCCTTTCCGCTATGTCTCAGCATGTAATCACGTGGCACACCTTGAAAATTGCATCACTAAATGAAAGATCCTCTCACAGGTGAGCAAAGACAGAGCTGTAATACAGAAAAATAAGGACAGTGTTCACTAACATCATGCAAAGATCAGAAAAGTAGTTGAAGAAAAGAACAGTGACACAAGTAGCAGTAAATAAACTGTAAACGTCGGCTCTATGAGGTACAGTCAAGTGCAATGTTTTCACTTTGCAATGTGTTAAAAGACACAGCCTACATTTTTCCCTAAGTGTTTTAAGACTTTTTTATTCTTTCCTCTCACCCATCATCCCTTGAAATCAGAAGAGCCCTGAACACAGAATACAGTGTTTTCAGACTAATCCACTATTCCAACTAGGCATGTTTCACTACTCCTTAACTTGCTAGAGCATTTCTGGAGTGACTTGGAGCATCCTTTCATGTATCAATCTCCTTAAAGTAGTCCTTAGGGTTTAAAATTGGCACCTAGGGCCAGCTACAATGTGCTCAAGCAAGACTTGGTTAAAAGGAGTTTATTCAGAAAGTAAGAGGAAGTAGCAATTGAACTGAAATGTACCGAACAGTAGGCAAAATGCCAAATGCCAGGATACACTGAGATGCTCCCCTCCTTCCCAGCTGAGGACAGAGAAATATAGTTAGATGGGTGTCCAGGTTTAGGCCCATCAGGGAACAAAGACCACGATTAGCCTCAAGTACCGAAGAGGCTGAGAATTGCTCAAGGGCAGGGAGGGCTTAATTGCCACTTAAGGTTCAGGACAAAACAGACCAGGCTACTCGGTTTGGGGAAGAAAACAGAAAATAATTTAATGCAACATCAACTAAAACATACCCACAAAAACCCAAAACATAACCAAAACGAAACAGCACAGAGGAATACGTCAATGAAGAGTCCAACCAGCCTTTTTAAGAACACCTTCTTGCCACCCCTCCCCTCTTCCCGGGCTCAGAGCCCTGATCCCGGGGTTTTTACCTTGCCTCCCCCTGAACGGTTCAGGGGGGCAGGCAGTGGGGGTCTCAGTCAGTCTGCTCCCAATAGCTTCTGCCGTCTGTCCCTCCTCAGGACGGGTGAACTCCACACCAGTCCTCCCTACGAGTCCGTGGGGTAACTCACACGCATGGCAGCCCTGCACGGGCTGCTCCGACGAGCACTTATTCCAAAGGCTGTAGCTCCTCTCTGCCTCTCGTGTGGGGCTGCTCTGCGACGTGCAGGCTCTCCAGCACGGCCTGGGCCATGGCCGTCTCCCCACACAGTCCCTCGCCCGTCCGGGCTCACTCACACGGAGCTGCTGGTGGCTCTCAGTCCTGCCATGGATCTCCATAGGTTTCAGGGGCACAGCTTGCATTCTCGCCACGGCTTGCAGAAGGGTCCCCAGTCTACTGCTCCTCCTTCCTTCATCCTCTGGCTGAAGGGTCCGCGTGGTCGCCTCCATCTTGTATCCCTCTTACACCTCCTGACCCGCATTCCACATTCCCGTCCCCTAAATAGTGCTGGCACAGGCGCCAGATTGGCCCAGCTGGGCCGGAGGTGGGTGTGAACCCAGGAGCCGGGGGAGGGTCCGCAAACTCTTTACCGGGTCTTCACTGCAACTCGCTCCCCCTGTTACTAAGCCAAAAGCTGCTCCTTGCTAAACCAGAACAGTGGGTTATAGCAATTGGTTAAAAAATATTATCCATTAAAAAACATTAATGTGCTATTTTTCCCACCAACAACACTTTTACCTAAAAGAAGAGGCAGGGGTCTAAAGTTCATCTTATAAAGGACAAGGAGGAAAGGGGATGTTTTGTCACAGGTTTGAACAGTTTAGCCCAATCCTAGATGAGACAGAAGGCAATTTTTACCTCTCAAAGGTCAATTGCATACTGCAGATCATGGGTAGGACATTAACTGTCATATAATATGACCTTTCCCCAGAAGAAAAAATAATTATACTGTTTAAGGAAATCTGAATAGAATAGAGACCAAAAAAAACCAGCTTTCAAACATGGTTTTGGTTGAAAAAAAAAGGGCATTTGCAAGATTAATTGTGCTAAATGACCCAGCATAGACTAGAAACTAGTTTGAAAAATCCTAGGCTTCTGCAGTCTAGGGACTACAAGAGATCTCTAATAAATCAAATAGTCCAAACCAACAACTCCCAGAGTTTCTTTAGTTCAACAGACTTTTTTTTTACTCATCATTCAGATAGACTAAAAAAAGGGAGAAGAGTAGAAAACAACTAGGAGAAACAACATCATCTGAAAAGAACACAGAGCTGCTGTTGTCAGGTTTGTATTACCCTTCATAATGCAAGAAAGAGGAATTTGCCAGGAGAAAAAAAAAAAAAGAAGCTTGCCCAGAAGCCTCTGAACTACTCAGAGGCTCTAGCTATTGTTAGCTGTGTAATGGACCCCCAGCAGGGCTGTTGTAGCTGACTTAAAGGAAAGAAATTGATGACTGGTGGGTTAGTCCTTATCAGAGCTGAAAACGTGGAAAGCAAGGAAGTAACATTAAGGGATCTTTTTTCTTACATTTTTTTTCCCTGTAAATATTGACACCTTCTACACCAAGAGCAGCCATTGAAGGTGGAAAGTTGCTCTATATTTTGAACATCACATTTTTGTTTCTTGCACCCAATTTTGCCTCAATTATTTGGAAGCCCACAATGAAGAGAAGATTTCTTTGTCCTGGAGAAAGACACTTTATAAATTAAATAAAAAGTTAATAAACTATTTCCCTATTCTTCAATAAAATCAGCTTGCTATGAGGGCACATATTCCCCACTGTACACAGGGAATGATATAGCTGACTTAATCCATTGAGCTGTCTTTCTCCTTAGTATTATTTGTAGAACTATATCCTCATTACCCATTGTATTCTGTGTTAGATGGAGTCACCACTTTATTATCAATAAGATTTAAAAGTGAGTTTGGGCTACTATGGCTACCTTTTCCCTGAAGTGCTAGAAACTGTCGGTTTGTGATATTAATCCAATATTTGTTCACTTCACCCCAGATCCCCAATCTAATGTTTTGTTCAATAGAAACAAATTGAAGTCTTAGAGATGGGGATTCTTCATTCAAGAAATAGCAGAGCTGTGACCTCAAAAATCAGCAATTCCAAGGGACAGCCTAGAATCAATGGTAAATCTCACACTGATAGCTGGGAACTGAAGGTCATCTAAGGACAGAGATAAGCAAGTCCTATTAAAAATTGAAACCTCTCTGGTACAAGGTTCTAAAAGGTTTCAAGATATGAGGTGGTAGGTAAAAGGGTCACAATGCAGGGGGGAAAAAAAAGCACACCAGATCAAACAAATACACTGAAATAAATAAATAAAGATCTGAACAAGAAAAATAAACCCACAGATGACTGTGGGAAGCCAGCTGATGGCACTGCTGTTACTATGAGTAGGAAGTAGTGAAGAACAGGATGGCAGGTGATGAAAGGTGGAGAGAGAAAAGATGAGAACACACCAGGAAGGTATCCTGGCTTAAAGTTTGAGGAAACTTTTAGAGCTAAAAGTGGGATGCTTTGTCACAAAGCAGAAGCATCACTCAAAAAGAGGTAGAATGAAATATAAACTCTGTCTGACATGGGTACTCCTAATTAATGAGCTGCTCTTGCTTGTTAACATCATGAAAATTGCTACGGGGAAGTTTTTAATGGGACTTTTTAATATTACATTTTATCCATACACCACATTTTTGCACAGCTAGACAGTTATACCTCTTTCTCCTCCGTACTGCCTCCCATCTGTATTTTTTTCTCAAAAGCCATTTATGCAATGAGGTTTACAGAGCCTGATATTCACTCTGTAACAAAGCAGAGACATCCGTACTGTCACATACAATGCAGCTCGGCAGTATCCTCAGCTCCTGTCTAATCCTCACATCTTTCTTTCTGTTGCATCTCTGCCACCTGCTGTGTAAGTCATGCAGTCCATGCTTTTATTTCACCCTCATAGGTAAAAAGTTTAAAGAGTCCTATATAGAAAAGGAATGTTTTGACCCAAGAACTGTTATGGCCAAACAAGTAACTCAGTGCAGAATAGCTAACTTAAATCAAGAAGTGCCTTTGGACCTTCAGTTCTTCATGCTTGACAGTACACAATGGAAGTCTAATGTTGCTCTGGAGGAAAATAGCCTGGAATAGCTGTTGTTCATGTACAGGGTCAATAGAGAGCTTACAGAAACCTCGTGTATCATCTGGTTACTGGATTTGCCAAAGAGAAGATGCCAAAAGCAGAAGCTTACTCTTTCTGATTTAAATTTTCAGGTTTGCTCTAATTTTGGAATAAATTCTCTGTCCTTCTTGAGCTGGGGAGCCCACAACTGGACACAGGACTCCAGAGGAGGCCTCACCAGGGCAGAGTGGAGAGAAAGGAAAACCTGCCCACACTCTTCTTGAAGCACCTCAGGATGTCATTGGCCTTTTTGGCCACAAGGGCACATTTCCCCTGGCTCATGCTCTAGTTTGCTGTTCATCAGCACTCCCAGGTCTCTCTGCAGAGCTGCTCTCCAGCAGGTCAGTCCCCAGCCTGTACTGATGTGTGGGGTTGTTCCTCCCAAGTTGCAGGACTCTACACTTGTCCTTGTTGAACCTCATGAGGTTCCTCTCTGACCAACTCTCAAGTCAATCAAGATCATGCAAGGCAGCACAGCCTCTGGGGAATCAGCCAGTGCTCCCAGTTTGATGAAATCAGGGAACTTGCTGAGGGTACACACTGTCGCCTCATCCAGGTCGTCGATGAAGATGTTGAACAAGACTGGCCCCAGAACCCATCCCTGTGGAATTCCACTGGCCACAGGCCTCTAACTCGATTCTGTGCCATTGATCACCACCCTCTGGGTCCTGTCATTCAGCCAGCTCTCCATCCACCTCACCATCCACTCATCCAAGCCACACTGCCTGAAATTTCTGATGAGGGTGTTATGGGAGATAAAAGTGTCAAAAGCCTTGCTGAAGTCAAAGTAGATGACATCTGCTGCTCTCCCCTCATCTAACCAGCTGGTTATGCACTCATAGAAGGCATCAGGTGGGTCTAACAGGATTTCCCCTTGGTGAAGCCATGTTGACTGATGGAGAGGGAGTCCATGCAGGATACGACCCAGCATGTTGTAACGATGTTAATAAGGTTTTCTCTATGAGTGTCTGGCAGTTGCTTCTTCCTTCTTTCCCTATGAAGTCAAGTTTCCATGTTGTCAAGCTCACCCAAACTTACAATTAAGCCAGTATATATAATTTTACATGTATGTATAGCACACTTGAACTCAATAAAAGCACACTTGCGTCCGTTTTTAGCATTTGTATCAAATATATTCTAATCGCTACAAGTTTGCATTTTTCACATATTACTTTTAGTCTTATTTTCCCTTCAGATTCACAGCCTGAGAGATAGGCTCTAACTCAGAAGTGAACATTATGCAACATGCAACACAGTCATCATGACATTCATGCACGTAGTAAAAGTATGAGGTGACAGGAAGAAGTATGAGGAAACATGAAGAGATAATAAAAGGACAAAGGCTCATTCTGTGTTGGTTTGCTCTCAATCCATACAGTAGTTTTTTTTTTTGTTTTGTACTTTTGCAATTTTTCTCAAGGCAAGTACACACTACTGAACAAGAAAGCAATTAATACTATTAAATATTAATAGGCAACAACAGGGTATAAGGTTATGAAAATGAGTTATATTTTGGTTTCTTTAAGAAACAACTGCAGAAATAGAACAGAGCAAGTCCATCACTTAGTTTTTTATGTGAGCAGCTTGCCAGCTAACATGTCCATGACCAAAACTTATCTTTTTAGTGCAGAATAATGCTTCACCCAAGAGATGGAAAAAAATACATCTATTTTTGATTTATTTAGTTGAAGTCATATTCAGCGTACTTCTCCCTCTACTGATAACTTCCTCTGTATAACTCAGATACCTTATTTTTGTTATGTTTTTCAATTGCTAGGATAAACACCAAAATGTTCACTGACTAAAACTGACCATGTGAACTCTCACCCGCTGTATATCTCAATTAATTTTGCTGCTACTAAAATGTACTTTAATCCTCCTCTTTCCTCAGTCAGTAGTTCCTCATTTTTCTCCATATCTCTTACTGGTTCTAGGGTTCTTTTTTCATGGGAAGGAAACAAAAATTCATTGATTTATGGATGAGGGGATACAATAGTTGTTGCATGTATCAGTGGCACTTAGACACACACAATATTTTTTTGCAATACTTAAGCTATTTCTTTTTAAATCTTAGATGGAAAAAAAAAAGCTATTATTTTTATTTCTCAATATTTGGGAGACACTCAAGCACTACAGTACTGAGAACTACTTAAATACCTAGGCATAGAGATGATCCCATCAGTGCCTTCAACAATTCAAGTCTCATCTCTATTGGTGAATAATAACATCAGTTAAGTACAGCACATGAAAATGAGATTTATTCCTTCCTCTATATTCATGATTAAAGTAGTAGGATATTTTTTTACCTAAGACCAGTAGTTGTATCCTTTTGCTTGCAAGCCACGTCTCTAAGGCAATTACTTATTGACATATAAGCCTAAATCCTAAAGATACCTTCTATTCATAGCCTCTGTGACCCTCCACATAGCCTGCAGACTGCTGCCATGTATTAAGAAACTCTGAGTCTGAACAGAGGAAATAAGTAAGTTCCTCTTTCCTTTATCCCCTGTACAGCTATGTTTTTCTCTCTGTTGAAAAGCTCCTGTTACATCTCAAAGCTGCATGCCTCATCCATCTCAAAAGGATTCCTTTTTCTTTAAAAATAGATCAAACACGGAGGTGACTTTTTTTTGTATATAAACTTTGCATTTTAAAAATAAAATAAAATGCTTATGTATGGATTTTTACTTTTTTTTCTGCGAAAGGAATTACCCAGAAACACAAAGCATATGAAAGAAAGGAAGATACAAACCAAAAATGTTTCAAAGACGCGACCCAGCATCCCACATAAATGGAAATGTCCCAAAGGAACTGCTGATGTTCGTAGGACTAGATACAAACGGAGGATGTTTAAGAAAGAGGAAAAGTTCTGAAATACTGCAGAAAGTGCTCATATTCTCTAGATCTTCTCTTCATCTTCTGTACAATAACCACTGATATTTTCTCACAGTTTGGGACAAGATCCAAAGGGTGGCATTCATCTGAGGGAGATGAGAAAGCAGCATTTCTACAGAAAAACTGGAAATACTGGCTCAAAAATTGCTCTCTCATAATTTAAAAAGAAAAAAAAAAAGTTCCAAATAGCATTTTAGACAAGATATTCAGAAGAGCAATGAATATGAACAGCATTCTGAAGGAAAAGGCTGAGCTAGCAAACGCTAATGTACACTGCTTCACAGTAAACGTGTTCCAGAGACTGCCGTGCGTTTTGCATTCATTCAATGACAGATCAGTCTAGGAGAATGGTAGCATCTGGATGAGGGCAGATGGCTAAACTGTCAAATAATGACATTTTACAAAATTTCAGCAGTCTAAGCGCAATATGGTTCCAATCCCAAAGGCAGACAGGTAAACAATGGTGCAGAAGTTATATCACTAGCATATAAGATTATTGATTATAATTATTCTAGGGAAAAGAATACTTCTCAGAAGATTAGGCTGACAGGAAGATTGAGAGTTCTCGCAAAAATAATTAGGTGACTGCTCCCTGGTTTTGTTCAAAGATCTGTTTTGCTACATTTTCACCTCAGAGGAGCTAGTTGTGACGAGATAAGATAAAATGAAACTTCTAGGGGTAAAGATGTTAAAATACACTATTTCTCTGTGATTCATCTCTCAGTGTAAAAACTTACATTTGAATTTCCAGAAATTCACCACTGAGTCAGGGATAGCTGCTAAGAGAAGCCTTCATCCTTACAACATGAATGCACTTGGAAGCCAAACAAATCTTACCATCTGAACTATAGTTCAGAGAAGGAAATTTGTTTGTGAAGATACCAGAAAACAGCCATTGATTCTGTGGAGAGAAAATAAAACATCTTTCCACTCAGTTGAACTTACAGAGACACAAAATTTAGGGTTTTGAATAGTTCCTCCTCAATCTGTATAAAATCAAGCTTCTGTAAAGAACAATGGAAAAGGTTTTTTTCATTTCCCTATGTTTAGGAAGAGAAGTCTCAAAATAGACAAGTTAAGAGAGGATACTTCCACTTTAACTAAGTATTTCTATTCCTCTTGTACACCAGCTGCAGTAAAATACCTTAGCAATAAAAAGTGAACCATAATCTACAGTTCATAGTGTGGTACTTGAAGAGAATTTGAAGAGTCCTGGTTGAATTTTTTACATCTGTCAACAACCACTGATACCACTAGCTACACAGTTAAAATGAGTGACAGTGGAGCCTTACAGAAATGCGTGAGGGGTCTCTCTTTAGTCCCTGCTCCTGGTGTTAATGTGCAGTTGTTCCCCAGCTCAGTGTATACTTGTATGCGTAGCTTTGCAGATTACCAGTCTATCAACCAGTCTGTTAAACTTACAGCTAGCACATTCATACAAGTACCTTCCCAGAGAATGGGCTGATAGACATGTGAAAGGCAGATAGGCAAACAGACAGGCAGGTCTATCAAAATGGAAAAGGAGAAAAAAAAAAAACCCAAAACCTATTCTAGTGGAAATACTAATAATATTAAAAATATCATAAAATTTTCAGCTGCTTTTCATTAAACTCATATATATCAATTTCTGTGCTTTACAGTGCTTGACAGATGTGATAAAATTACATGGATGGTGTGAATTAGATGAAGTTCAATCTAAATAAAACCACAGTAATACTGATTGGCAAGGGAAAGACTTTAAAAGAGTAAGCAAGTGAAGGTGTAAGAGGACCTGTTTTCTGAAATCGTATGTTATTACTGGTATGGCTCTTAATGTGCATTTCATATCAGGTTCACATTTCTTTTCTGAGTTCATACTTGGCAACAGTAACTCAGAAGCTATTACTATTCCTCTCAGATACTTCTTTTACCATGTTTATTGACATAGTGATAATATTGAGGATACCTTTAAGAAAGATCATTCTACTTGGATATTTCACAGCAATATCCATAGCTTTACCATCTGCAGAATAGAATAATCTAATCTTGAGGTGTGTTCACCACTATAGTTGAATGATGTCAATGCATGTATCAATGCATAAGCTACTAATCATGCAGCGGTTTAGAGCCAGAATGTTAGCTGTGAATTAAGTGACATTGAACTGTGCACAAAATCTTTTTCCTCCATAACTCTTGATACATTGAATAAAACTTCCAATGTTAGAGACAGAATTTTCTCAATAAAAACCAACAATTCTTATTCCTTTGGAATTTTATTTTCTCAGTAAAATCATTATTGTCTAAAATGGGGCTTGAAATTTTTACTTTGATATCAGGGATAACCAGAGGGGAGATGTTAGATAGTATAACTCAGCTGTGTACAGTGGAACAAATGCACATATTGTCTCTTTCTTGCAAAGGAGAATCATTGCAAACTTTCAGGTACACAAATTCAGATTTACTATCTGTAAATGATTGATTTAGTGAGATTAATTGTTTCTTCAAAAGAAGCAGGGTAAGATTCCACAGCATGTTTCCTTCTGGCTTTTCTTCATATTAACAAGAAGCCATTTGGTGTGCAATGTAATTATGGCAAAGAGCACACACAATTCTTAACCATTATTGTTGGGACAGCAAAATCTCTCTCATAAAATACAGTGGATTTTAAGAAAAGTTGTAGTGGCTTCCCATGGAAAAAACATTGAATACTGTTGTTGAATACGTTTATGGTGTGCTTGTTCTCATAAATAATAATATTATTGATTACAGAATCTTCTGCTCCCCTGTGGTCAGTGCTAAAATTTTTAAATCATCATCCCAAGATACTACCTTTACTACCTTTACAAGTAACATGGATGATGCTTGTCGTACTCTGCGTGTAACCACACTTGCAAGATAAAATTACAGCTTCTTACATCTTTTACTGATCATCTTAGTCTAAAATCTTTATTTTCCTTTCTTATTTCTAAATTGGTTGGCAATTTGCACTTAGGGAAGGTAAATCAGCAATTTCTTTCATAAAGGTTAAAAGAAAATAAGACTGAAAAAGATAATAAAGACCAATTTAATTCATCTCCTTGACAAAAAGGAAAACTATAGCTGAAGTACTCCGCTCAAACATTTCTCTAACTTTGTTAAAGCCTGACATGACAGAAATACCACAACCTCCCTTAGATAATACATATATATATATATATAATCAACTGCCCTTACTGCTTTTACCTGTCCTAAGTGTCATGAACTGCAATTTAAGCCTTCATGGACCTCATACTTCAATTAAGAGCAGGATTTTACTATCTCTACAGATAGATCCCCACTTTCCTAAACTTCTTGAATAAGCTTTAAAATCATTAAATCATAGAATGGTAGGGGTTGGAAGGGACCTTTAGAGATCATCTAGTCCAATCCCCCTGCAGAAGCAGGGTCACCTAGATCAGGTCACATAGGAAAGTGCCCAGGCAGGTCTTGAAGACCTCCAAGGAAAGAGATTCCAAAACCCCTCTGGGCAGCCTGTGCCAGGGCTCCCTCACCCTCAGAGTGACATAGTTTTTCCTCATATTTAAGTGGAACTTTTTGTGTTCCAGCTTCATTCCATTACCCCTTGTCCTGTTGCTAGATACAATAGGAAAAAGAGATGTCCCAACCTCCTGACACTCACCATTTAGATATTTGTAAACGTCTCAAGCCAGTCGAGATCCCGCACAGCCTCTGGGGAATCAGCCAGTCCTCCCGGTTTGGTGTCATCATGGAACTTGCTGAGGGTACACTCTATCCCCTCATCCAGGTCATTGATGATGATGTTGAACAAGACTGGCCCTAGAACCCATCCTTGTGGAACTCCACTGGCCACAGACCTCCAACTCGACTCTGTGCCATTGATCATCACCCTCTGGCTCTGTCATTCAGCCAGCTCTCCATCCACCTCACTGTCCACTCACACTTCAGAAAAAGATTTAAAATAAAAAATGTATATACAATGGATAAAGGTCCTGCTTTTCATGAGTTGACACAGCAAACCTGAGACAAGTACTCTAGTAAGGAATAGTAGAGTAACTTATTTTCCATGTTACTTTTCCTTAAAATAGGAAAAGATGAGGCTACTAGTGTATACACATTTAGGTAAATAAACCATCATAAATCCAGTAATCAAACTGAAATTTGGAAGGTGAGATGAATCCAAAACTACACAGACATAAGTTAATTCATATTCAGAATATAAAACTTCCTATATTCAGGGGGACTCTGAATATATAAATGTCCCAGGGGAAAAAAAAATATCCTAAGGGCACTAGTCTGTATCATCCCAGCAACTAACTAAAAGAGCTAACTGGCAACTAACTGGCTAAAAGGGACGTGCATTTGAGGGGATTTCTATGAAGTAAATAAGTAGAGTTAGTTATACATATTTGGATAATTTCATCATCAAAAAATACAGAAAGCTTCTCATGAGATGACATTTCTCTGTATCATCGAGACTATGCAAAGAAATCAAATCCAAGTTGGCATTGCATTTTCAAACTTGAAAGTTCCCCAGGCACAGGAGAACTTGCTGCCACGCTTCACCACATTAGGTACACGTGTGAATTTATGGCTTCTCCCTTCAAGGCTAACAAAAGACATAGTAGGAATTGCAAGGGAGATCTGATATATTTAAATGTTTTTAAAGACTTGTTTACCAAATTTCACTTGAGAATGTCTCTACTTCACACCAAGCTGGATTGTACTATAGGTTTCAGTAACCAAACTGATTATTGTTCCCTTGACTGTAAAGATGTTTCAGGTATCTGTCATCGCATGCAGACCCCTGTGCATAAATATCTAACTTATACCTTAATATGGAGCTGAACCTCTCCCTAGCATCAGATTCAGTTTTTTAAAATCCATCTAGTGCTATTCTACACACTGTGGTGTACCCCACACAGCTTCCAGATGCTACTCCAAAAGATCAAAGGATATTCTGTATGTCAGCTCTGTAAAGATGTCAGATACAATAGTTCATTTAAAACTACCTTAGAAGCCTGTTCAGGTTACCAAATCTTTCTAGATATGTCCAAACATTAGTTGTCTAAGACTAATCTTGTCCCTTCTGACTCCTGTATTCACTTAGGAACAGCTAATCATCTACATCAACTCATTTCATTCATTAAAAAAGATAAAATCTGGACTATGGACATGCTTATTTTTCTCCAACAACTATAAAGGGAATGAAGACTGTATCACTAACAACCAAGAAAATTCATTTTTAGGTGCCTAAACTATGACCTAAAGAGTCATCACCAAGAATCATGTCACTTCACAACCAAATACTGTGGTTGGAGTCTTAAAAGGGCTGAATAATTTTATGAGCAGGAACAGCATTTGTTATAAAAAGCTAAAGCAAGGATGAATCTAGATCTCATGCCTCAGGGTAGAGGAGTGGATCACTTGCTATTAGGATAGGCTTTTTCCTCACAATGTATATCACTATTTTTCCCTTAATAGAAAATTACCAGAGGCATCAGATTGGTTTGGAAGGAACAATGTTCCATTTGAAAACAGCTTTAATGAATATATCAGGAGAAGTCCATTTAAAAAAAAAAAAAAGTAAAGAATCATTTGTTTTCCAGCTACATTATATGAGATAAAACAAATAGAACTTACATTCATGATAAAAAATACTACCAGCAAATCTAATTTCTTCAATTAACTTATTAAATGAGTAGTATTAAAGCTGGATGACTAAAGGCATCTGAATCCTTAGGGAGAGAGACAAGAAGTTACTGATTTACCCTGAGCACTGTGCAGAACCTATATGGAGATGTAGATCAAGGATCATGTTTTAATATTAAGTGTTATTTACTCTAATTCACCAATGCACCATTAACACTCATCTTCAGACAAGGTGAGCTTATAAAAATAAATAAACATGTTAAGAGATTTTAAAGGGAAGTAAAAATGTTAAATGTTTTATGTGGCTCGGGACTTCTTAAAGTTACTGGGTTTGCTGCTTAGAATAACTGCATATTGCTTATTAAAAAAAAAAAAAAAGATTTTTAAAGGAGGATAAAAAAGCTGACATAAAAAAAATGAGCAAAGGAGATAGTGGAATTTCAAAGACAACCTTTTAAAAACAAAAGACATGTCTAAATGAGGAAAATAGGGGGAAAAAGGAGCATAAACTCTGGCAAATTAAATGTAAAACCACCACAAAACAGTCAAGAAATAAATAATGAGAAACTCTTGGTAGAGGCATTAAGCTAATTATAGATATTTTATTTAAACATATTTAAAACAGAAAGCCTGTCAGTAAGATGACAGATGTGATCAAGGTGCAAAAGAGTCTCCAAGGAAAATAAAGCTGTAGCAGAAACACTAAATAAATTTTTAGTTCTCTTCTTCATATTGGAAGAGTAACCTATATTTTCAGGGCATACTATATTAGACTAAAATGTCAATAGGAGAAGTTTTAGAAAGGAATAATGAAATTAACAGTAACAAATCTCCCAGACACAGCAATATTAACTTAGATTCTAAAAGAACTCTATATTGGTGAATTATAAACTGTGCTTGCAATCTAAAATTAAAACTGACTTGTTACCAAAGGGTTAAAAAACACTGTAAGGGTGAACATGGGAATCTTCATAACAGTCTGAATTCTTCAGTTCACAAATTTGTTGAAATTAATGTGAAGAGTAAATGAGCAGATATATGGAGAAATGTGACATTACCGGGAAGCAAGAGCACAGCTCCTGTAGCAGGAAGCTGTGCCTCACGAATCTGTTAGTCAACGTGAACAATCACATGGAGAAGAATGTCCCAGAAGAACATTAACAAAGATCCTACTCTAAATCAGATACATCTCAATAAATGGCTCAGATCAGCAGTGGGCAGAGATATGAAGATGCCTTTCAGAAGTACAAATTAGCCCAAGGGCAGAGCCATGCTGATGAACCTATTATTCAGAAAAAGCTTGAGGTGCTCCTCACCCTATTGTATTGCCCACTGTAAAGTTATCATGAAATCAGGACAATTGTGAGGAAATACAGCAAAACACTGAATACATCTTGTCTGGGGACCACAGATAAACTGGTACTTAGAAGAAGTAAACTGTGTAAAGTCCACGTAAACCCCACAAACAGTCTTAACTACTTCACTCCATCACAGTGGCAGGATATGGCCCAGAGGCAGACTCTCCAAGGGATCCTTGCAAAGAAACACACTAACGTTGTAAACAAGAGTGTTATGGGCTACATCTGTCCTACTTGGGTGAGCAAATACAAGCAATTTAGGAGGTCAGAAGATTATCATAATAGGAAGCCTTTAGAATAACAGCAAAGACAAGGGGAAGCCCACTGACTCTGCTTCCTATCAATAATAAACCAGCTCATTTGTCTAACGGTTAAGCTGATTTTCTGCTTCTGTCATGAATAAAGGCAGACTGCTCAGTAGGGCAAGCAAAGACCCACCACACAGCCCCAAAACCTCCATCGACCACTCTTTCATCAGTTCTAGAGAAGGTTTCAGAAACTTGCTTCACCTGGTGAATAAACAGCTCAGAGCAAAAGCTAAGATATCCGCTTCATCAAAAATTGAACTCTCAGGCTTCAGTTATGTCTGTTTGCTGTCTTCCTGCCATCCTTCACCCCTACAGCTTTTGGTAAACCTCTGTCTATTAAGTTAGCAAAGCAGAGGAAAAGAAAAAAAGTGATAATACACCAGCGGTCAACAACCAGCCTTTAAAGGAAAACACTGCTGATAAGATAAACAGCTTGTGATGTACTTAATTACAATATTTCATACTCATTTAGCCATCTCCACATCAGAGCACTAACAAAGTGGATTTCAAACAGGAAATAAGACTCCTTCCCACAAGCCCAGAAGGCTAATTATAAAATAGCAACCTACTTTTTTTTTTTTCGGTAGCAAGCATATTTTTTTTTCCAGTAGAATTTATTGAGCTCATTACCAAGCTGCTTATGAAGTGATTTGAAACGAGGCAACATTAAAGCATTCCAAAAATCCCTTGTACTTAGTCATCTTGACACTTTGTTTGAACTTGAAGCATTAATATGAAATAACTGCAGCAGCTCCGTATTTCTGAGTCTATTGTTTGACAGCACGTTTAAAAGCTAAAAGATGATATGATCAAGGATTTTTAATCAGTGCAGTAATTTGTAGGAGTGTCTCAAGTATTCATAACTTTGAAAAGACCAAAGAGACATGTCTGTGAGAAACAAGACAGGTACAGTGCACGTCAGCCTAGAATAACACGGCAGTGTGAAACAGGGAGTACAAACACTGCTGGAACTGAGGCGGAGTTTTATTGCTTTTTACAGTCAAGACCGAGAATTGAAAGATACACATCAAAGTCGCTAAAGAACTCCACACACTGAACCTTATTAGCCTGATTTTACCTTCTGTAATCACATTATATAATATGCATCACCAGGTTCACCTGCTTGGGGTCAGCAGAGAGGCCACCATAAATATATTTGAAGTTAAATCTGTGAACGTTTTCAAAGTGGAAAAAGAAATCTATAGAGAGCAGTAGTAAAATCCATGGAAATCTATAGCATATTAAAATGAAATCTGTGAATAGCTTTGCTTTTCATCGTTATACACACATACACACACGTGTGTGTTAGTATTTGAAATGAGAATTAGAGCTAATGTAAATACTTATGTTAAAAGAAAGGGTTTAACATCATCGTTCACTCTCACTGCATTCTAACTTTATGCCTACCTTATTGCAAAGCCTCTAAAGGAAAGGGAAAATAATTTATAATGGGCACTAGCAACACAAATACTGAATGTATCAAAATATGGTCTCTCCCTCAAAAAGGGCAAGCATCCTCACATGTGGTTTGCAACAAAGAGGGGCCAGATTCCAGCCAAATACACACACTGAGTGTAGAAGCAGCTCTCTCCTCCCTCTAGTACTTATGGGTGTCAGAAAGGGAGAGATTCAGACCTTTCACGGAGTGTACTCTGAAAGGAGATCTCCTGCAGAACAGCTTGAAGCTGCAGTCCTCTGCAGCCCTCTTAGTATGCTTGATGGCCTCTTATGGCCAGCCTTAAACTAATAAGGAAACATCAAGATAGATGTCTTGGGCCATAATCTGGAAAGAATTCATTAGCTAAGCAGAATCTAGCCAAGTCATTACCTAGGAGACCCTTTGAGGAATTCCCTTGCAGTTTAGGAAAACAGTATCAGGCCCCTGTTTTACAAACCTGCACAGTTCTGTTAATAAAAACTGATGTCTTTAAAAAAAAGCAGCATACTGCCTAAAAAAGCCAATGTAACTGCAACAAAATAGGATGAACAGAGCAGTGAGGAAAGGAATAGGAAACAAATAAATGCAATAGCTGGAGCATTTGTATCTCTGCACTTGTTCAGCCCTTCGTTTGGAAAGTGACTTGGGAAAGGATTTCAAGAATAATGAGCTTTTGCTTTTTCCATCATAATTCAGGGCTTTGAAGATGGTTTGACCAATTAGAAGAGCAGCTTTCCTCCCTAGATTTCTTACAGTAATGGCACGCTATCGTGAAGACCAGCTTACAATGGCATTTGCTGTCTTAATGAGGATTTCAATGAAACTCTGGGATGCTGATGGGATGTCAGAGTATGGGCTGCATTTTTTAAGTTGTTTCCTGCTTTCTTGAGAGAAGAGATAGGAGATCTCTGTCTTGTGTGAAAGAAATAAGCATATAGAAACAAACATATACAGTATACAATTTCATGAAAATGTGTATTTTATATTGCACATTAATTCTTCATGAGAGTGGATAGAACATTGACAAGTCACTATCTTTTTGTTACTATTCCCTTCATTTGAATCCAGGTGAACTGAGAGTGATTAAAAGCTGTGACTATTTTTAGTTTAGTAGCTGCAATAAGAAGAAATTCTCATTGCTTTTTCTCATGTCAGTCACACAACGGTGAGGGGATTTCAGATGTACACTGCTGCCATATATATTTTCCTAGAGCATGGAAAAATGAAGATGTTCAGAAGTCTTTTCTTGTCAGTTCAGCCTCTTATGGTCTTCTAAATCATATTTAAAGAAACAGATTTTTATTTTATCATTCAGGAAAAAACTTACCTTAGCTTTGAGCAATATTGTTTTCTGCTTTTAAAACAGCAAATGTAAAAAGGAATAAAGTTACCCATTATACATCTATTTGCTTGTAAGACAAAAGCAATACACAGATGCCAAGGCTAAAATAATTCCATAATTTACACCATATAAAGAATTATTTTTATCCTATGGCATAATTTTAACTGGTTATTTTGCTCTGTAAAAGGTACAGTTAGGGTTTTTTCCATACTCCTTTGTATGTTTTCTACACTTCAACATTGCTATTTAGGACAATTTTGGATATGCATTTTGGTTCCTGTGTATTAGAACAGTTCTCATCCCTGACAGATCCCACAGAAGTATTTGGTGCAGGAAAAAAATTGATTACTGACTTGATTACCCACCTGTGACGTGTCTATGTGGAACTCAAATTACATAGGAAAAGTATATCTTTTAGATAAGGGGTTTTGTGTCTCCTGATCTTAGAAGGAAATTTTCTGTTTTGATGGGTTATTTCATAGTTGCCTACAACACTACTGATGCTTTTATCTAAAAACCCTTTTATTTTCCTCAAATGACATGGTGCTCAAGTCTAATTTAGAATCATAGAATGGTAGGGTTGAAAGGGACCTTTAGAGATCATCTAGTCCAACCCCCCTGCAGAAGTAGGTTCACCTAGATCAGGTCACACAGAAACATGTCCAGGTGGGTCTTGAAGACCTCCAAGGAAGGAGACTCCACAACCCCTCTGGGCAGCCTGTGCCAGGGCTCCCTCACTCTCACGGTGAAATAGTTTTTTCTTATGTTTAAGTGGAACTTTTTGTGTTCCAGCTCCATCCCATTACCCCTTGTCCTGTTGCTATCTACTATAGAAAAAAGGGATGTCCCAACCTCCTGACACCCACTCTTTAGATATTTATAAATCTTAATAAGATCTCTTCTCAGTCTCCACTTCTGCAGACTAAATTACTACACTAATTTAGTGTGGTAATCCTTATGGTCCTTTTATTGCTTGCTTGATATCATGGAAGCTTACATTTCCTATTGCTCTTGCTGTCAAATTTAAGTTGTTGGACGGGTTGAAAACATAACGTTGCAGTTTATATAAAGAAGTGAAATGGCAGTGAGTCTCACTGGATAGCAAGCAAATTCTCTGGAGTGCAAAGTACCAGCTACAGACAGCACAGCACAAGGGCTGCTCCCACTCCACTGTCTCTCTGAAGGAGATGTCAAATGCCGGTAAAAGCACATCAGCTCTAAGAACTACAGCTACTGCCAGTCAAGATGAGGAGCTGCTAGTGAGCAGCAGCAGCATCAGAAAAGTTCATTCTTTCCAAACAAATGTGAGGGTCATGGCATCTGTAAAAGACTGCAAATGTGACCAACCGGTGAGAGAGGAGGGAGGTCAAAGTTTCGCTATGTCTGCAGACGGGAGTATAATCCCAATAGTTAATGTCTGAGAATATATAATAACCTGTACTGTCTTTTCATTTTTCAGATCAATGAGACCTAGCATTTTTTCCCCAGCCTCATGATCATCTGTTTTCACTTCTGACTTTTATGAACTATGGCTCAGACATTTTAATGAAATTTAGTCATGGCTGTGCTCAGCCTATGACAACTGACTGACTCTTAAAAAAGAGTCTTGGCTCCCTGGTCATCTCAAGCTGAGGCCAAGAGTAAAATTAGGTCTCCTGCCTCCTAGTTAAATGTTCCAGATGCATAGATACTACATAAAAAAATCAATCAACAGCACCACCATCAGTCTGCAAACTTTGGGCAGAAGTGAATGCTGTTAACGTGCATTCAGACAGCCCAGCAGATATCTGCAAAGGGAGCTCCAGAGCATTTCTGTTCTAAGGCACATTGCCCACAGATGTGCACCCAAACACAGTACTTCTCAATATGCACAGTAATAGGATTTCTGTCATGTAAGCTAACTTTCTGACAAAACTCTAGATGCCTCTCCCTATAGTTTTGCAAGTGCATGAGTAGTTTGAACAGAGCTTTCCTTTATCTTATTCAACATTCAGGCAAATACACTTTTTAGGATCTTAACCAAGGTGCTTTGGAAAATCCCTGGATGAATGTCTGTCCCTAAATATCATTTATACCTGAACCACAGTTCAAGTATCAGTTTGAGATCTTAAAGAGATTTAATCCCTACTCATTACCTTTAAGAATCTGAACCTTAAAAACCTTAAGTCTCACTGAAAGTCATCAATATCAAAAGTTCTAGAAAACTTTTTTTAGACTAAAAGGATTTTACCAAGACACAGGTATCAGTGTTATGATGTGATATCAGTGAGGGTTTAGCCAAATGGGAAAAGATGAACTTTGTAGTGAAACAGAGAATTAATGGCTGGTGAATACTGGCACTATACTGGCACAACAGCTTTTAATTTCATTGGTTTGTTTTAAATTTTGAAGCTGTAGTGACGCTATATCCTTTTTCTTGCTTATCTTCAGCCATATGGGACCACACATCTACACATTCTAACATAAGGTGTTTATGCTGGTGATGCCTAGTCCTTGATAAGAAGTCAAATAAATGTGGCAGCATATACTGGAACAATTTTTAAACACCCCTAACAATCTCAGCCTAGTCAGCTGAGCATAACAATGACTAGGACCACAGCAAGCTGTGTGGCAGTGATCCCTAAAACCAGTCTGCCAAGGCATTTAGTTTCAGAATTAGCAGAGCTACACACAAGAGTTTTGAAGGAGCAATGAAAGGCATCACAAGTCTAATTCATTTAAAATCATCTGATCTTCCTTCTAGTTAAACATTATGTAAAAACCTTTCTCAGCTTGGAAAAAAAGGCTCTAGAAAATAACTCCCCAGCTGTTTTTTGCTGATAACTAGAAGCACTAGGAGAAAGCTGCAACTGCATTCTCCAAAAATTCCTGATTACTAGCCAAAGCAGCACTCTATTATATGACTGTAACAAGACTCCTCTTAATAATATTGTAATTTATGCATGAAGACATTTTCACATATGTTTCATAGCTGAGCTTGCTTAAAATGAATGATATCTGTTTTGCAACTCTTACAGATATTTGATATGAACCTAGAGAAGTATATAATCTTCAGTTTAAGCCATCTAAAGGGTAGATATTCAAAACTAATGAAAAAAAGTAAAAATTATATTGTGTCTTTTGCAATCCCACTTAATACAACAGGTTGTTAAAATTAGAATGGGACTAATAGGATTGAAATTTTTGTCTACAAGTGGCTTCATAAACTCCTGTACAGAAATGATTCTTGAAAGCAGAAGGTTTACACATAAGTTCAGTTGTGTCATATTTGCCAAGCTGACCATGCTTTGCTGGGATTTCAGACTATGGCCTACTGTTGTCAGCTTCACCCAAGATAAATGACTTCATGCTACTGGTAAGAGGAAGACAGAATGGAATGGGAGACAATTTCAGTGAGAAAAGGTCTATAACAATCATCTAGATCAACTGTGTGATCAGTTCAGGGCTAACCAAAAGGTAAAGCATGTTGTTAAGGGCATTACCTCTGTAATACTGCCAGACTTGAGGCATCAATCATCTCTCTAGGAAGCATGTTCCAGTGTTTGACCACTCTCTCAGAAAAGAAATACTTCCTAATGTTCAGTCCAAACCTCTCCTGGTGCAGCTTGGAACCATTTCAACATGTCCTTTCATTGGACATCAGGGTGAAGAAATCAGCACCTTCCTCTCCTCGGGAACCTATAGAGAGCAATGAGGTTTTCCCTCAGCCCCCTATTTTCCAAACTACACAAGCCCAAAGTCATTAGCTGCTATTCATGGGGCGTGCCTTGCAGCCCTTCCACCAACTTTGTTGCCTTCCTCTGGACACATTCAAGGACCTTCACACCTTCACATTGTTCTTGAATTGTAGGGGCCAGAGCTGCACACAGTACTCAAGGTAAGGCCACACTAATGCTGAATACAGTGGGATAACAAACTTTTTTCACCAGCTAGTTACACTGTGTTTGATTCACTCTAGTTTGCCTTCCTGGCTCCCAGGGCACACTGCTGACTCTTATTGAGATTGCTGTCAAGAATCCCCAGATCCTTTTCTGCAGGGCTGCTTTACAGCCATGCATCCCCTCTACCTGGTATTATTCCCTCGTAGGTGAAGAATCCAGCATTTTGACTTGTTAAATTCCATCCAATTTATCTCTGTTAAATGCCACAAATCCATCTAGAGGACGTTGTGAGGAACAGTCTCAAAAGCCTTGCTAAAAGTCTGGAAAAGCTATATCCACAATCTTCCCTTCCTCTACTAGGCTACAAGTTCAAATCAGAAAAAAGTGCAGAAAAGGTCTGACATTCAAATCATGCCTGCTGAAGAAAATAAGTAATTTGATGTTTATTCCTGTGTTCTATCCCTGTTGCTGTGACAGTGAAATTTAGAGATAACAGCACTGCATGAGTAGAAGCCAGATCCCAGGCCCTTCCTAGCAGATTAGAGCTGTCCACCATAAGATGAACATTATGTGCTAAAAAGAAAGTCTTCAGGATTAGATTGCAGTGCTCAGCAAGTCACAAGAGGCATCAAACAATAATAAGCAACAGGTAGTTAATGCTTGAAAAAAAAACAGGTCAAGATTAAGTGGAAAAATACCTAGATTTTTCGGACAAAGTATTCACTAGCAAACACTCAACTGGATCGGACACTCACCTTGATCTAAAAATCACATCCATGTTGTCAAAAAATCCACACTATTTCTAAATACTGAAGTTAATTTTTTCCAGCTGCTGGGTAATGGCTCAGAACTTCTGCATTTTGAAATCACCATAATGAGTACAACTGTGCTTGCAGGTCACAAAACACCTGCTCATAACAAGGAGAAATATACCAGAAGACTGTATCTTAACTACCCAGCCTTTCATTGATACTTTACAACTCCCTTGTTATGTTTTCCTTCTATCTTTTTGAACCACCTTCTCTTTCAAAGCCATTTCTCCAGTTGTTTAATTAGCAACCAGGTAAAGTTAATTAATTAGCTAGTTAGATGTGAGCCATCTGGGGAAGCTGGAATGAATACAGGCTCTACTGATACTTTATTTTCAAGAGAACCAAATCTTTCAACCATCTTTTCCTTTCTTATAGAAGTGACAATGTGCATTGCTGAAGGGTCTACTAACATTTCTGCTATGAACCCATTTTGGAGCTCCTGTACGTTTTGAGCACTTGAACCAATTCACCTCAAGTTGAAACAGCCCACAAGTTTTCAACTCAAAGGGATTTTTTTTTCCCCCTAGAGAACATCAAGAAGGTAAAAAAAAAAAAATACTTCCAAAGGTATTTCTTTGTTTTTCTTACCATTCTATAATTCAAAACTACCCTTACATTGTTCTGTTCAAAGATGACACTTTGCCACTCCATAACATAAAGAAACTTCTCATTTTATGCCCTGTTTGCAAAAAGAAAAGACAATGCAGTGGCTGTACAGCTGGTGATACACCTTGAAATTCAATAATTCTTTGTGAGAAATACCTGTTCCTTTGCACGTTTGATTCCACTGAAGAGCCATAGGGATCCATGAAGCACAGGCTGCATGGAGCAGAGGAGTGGGTGACACTAAGGCAGTTATCCTGAAATAACATTTTTCAAGCAGAGATCAAGACAAACTAATACTGTAAGAGCACTAACTGTTCATCACATAGTAGCTTCTAAAATGGATGCTGGGTGTTTTTCAAAACTAGTAAACAAAATGAAAATATTTCTGGGAGGAAGCACTAGTATAATAAAAAAGTGATCCAGAGAGTGTAAATGATTCTGCTTAAAACAGTCTGAACTTCCCTCTAACAATTTATAGTTCCAGTTCAGACAAGTCTGGAATCCAGAGTATATTTGTTATTCTTTACAGCTACTCACACTATAAATACTATTTCATGTCCCAATGATTTTTCTTCTGGTTCAACAAAATTCTGTTAAATTTCAGTCTTCCCTGCTTTTGATTTTCTTCTGTATATTCATGACCTTCTTCACATCTAGTCGGCCTCATTTAATTCACCAAAAGAGAAAGAACAGGTCACTTGGTCATTTTAGGAGTCAGGTTCCAAGGATATAAAGGTCTCTTCCAGCCAAAACGATTCCATGATTCTATGACATGATTTCTGAGACAGTTTCCTTTTGTGTTAATGCCAAATTTAGGCTTTCAGTAAGGGTAAGCACATATTTTTGCAGTCATCTCATGTGAAGATACATTCTATGCTTTGTTTCCATCTTTTCCCACAAAAGCAGCCACAAAGTTAGTTGATATCTCAGAATGAGAAGAGGGAGAAGGGTTCATCAGCATATCTCAGCAAACAGTTTTTAATATTATATCTATCTTACTATTGCCTTGCATGTACTCCAGAGCAGATCATTTACTCACTCAACAGCTTGGGTGTTCTCTGTAACCAAAGGACAATATTCTCATTCCTAATAAATGACTTCAAGAGTTCCAAGGCATTATTCTGTGTTTAACATAAAATTTACTGATTCCACTCAACTGAGTATATTTTTAAGTGTTTTCTTGATATGTTTGCACATGATAAGGAAGTATTAAGGATGCCAAACTTCTTACTGCAGATGTGCTACTTCAATGTTGCTTTCTCTGGATGAGTTCCTGCTTCCTTGTCCAATGTTGCATACACTGGGATGAAATGCAGCCTTAGAAAAGCTGTCATGAGAAAGAGGAATCAGTCAGTTCACACAATCAATCAGAGCCACTAGGTGTCATACAGTAAGAGAATTTCAAAATTAGGAGTTTGGTCTCAATAAGATTATTATGCATCCATTTATTTCACCAGAATCACACCAAGATTCTACCCAAGAAAAGTAGAATTTGATGACAGAACTTGAACTCTTCATAGGCAAGAAAAGCATGTTAAACTGATTGTCATGGTTTAGCAAGGAGCAGATTTTGCTTGTAAAGAGGGGAAGCGGGTTGCAGTGAAGACCCAGTAAAAAGTTCTCGGACTCTCCCCTGGCTCCTGGGCTCAGATCCACCTCCACCCCGGCTGGGCCAATCTGGCATCTCTGCCATCACTATTTAGGGATGGGAATTTGAAGAGCTTGGCAGGAGGTGTAAGAGTGATACAAGATGGAAGTGACCACGTGGACCCCACAATCAGAGAAGGAGGAAGGAAGAACACCACACCAGAGACCCCTCTGCAAGCCGTGGCGAGAATGCAGCTGTACCCCTGCAAGCCATGCAGGGCCATGGCAGGACTGAGAGCCACCAGCAGCTCCGTGTGAGTGAGCCCGGACGGGCGAGGGACTGTGTGGGGAGACGGCCATGGCACAGGCTGTGCTGAAGCCTGCGGGCCCAGAGCAGCCCCACACGAGAGGCAGAGAGGAGCTGCAGCCTTTGGGATCAATGCGCATGGGAGCAGCCCGGGCAGGGCTGTGTGTGTGTGAGGGACCCCATGCACTTGCAGGGAGGGCTGGTGCTGAGCTCACTTGCTCTGAGGAGGGAGAAGCGGCAGGAGCTACCAGAAATAGACTGACTGAAACTCCCACTCCCTGCGCCCCTGAGCCATTCAGGGGAGGAGGAGGTAAAGACACCAGGATCAGGGCTCTGAGCCCGAGAAGAGGGGAGGGGTGGGTAGAAGGTGGTCTTAAAGGGCTGGTTGTGCTCTTCATCATTGTACCATTCTGTGTTGTTTTGTGTTGGTTATGTTTTGGGGTTTATGGTTATGCTTTAGTTGTTGATGGATTAAATTATTTTCTGTTTCCTTCCCCAAGCCCAGTAGCCTGGGCTGTTTTGTCCAGGACCATAAGTGGCAATTAAGCTCTCCCTGCCCTAGGGCAATTATCAGGTCTTTGGTACTTGAGGCTAATCGTGGTCTTTTGTCCCTTCATGGGCCTAAACCAAGATACTGATAAAAATAGCATTTAAAGTGCATGAGCTCTTCTAAGAAGAGGAACTTGCCATCATGAGCATGAGCATTTGCAGATCTGACCCTCTTTCCTGTTCCAACATTCTGATGTAATGAGGCTGCATGCATGGGGTTGCATTCTTCCACCTTGCTTATATAACAACATCTGTAAGAATCAAAAGCATTCACAATTCATCTGTACAGGATTATAAAATCATAGAATCATTTAAATTGGAAAAGACTTTTAAGATCACCAAGTCAAACCATTAAGCCAATACTGCTACTTCCAGTGTTAAACCATATCCCGAAGCATGACATCTGCATGTCTTTTAAATATCTCCAGGGATGGTGAGTCGACCACTTCCCTGGGCAGCTTGTTTCAATGATTGACAACTTTTTTGGTGAAGAAATTTTTTCTAATATACATTCTAAACCTCCTCTGGAGTAATCTGAGGCCTATTATCCTGACATTTGTTGCTTGGAAGAAGAGACAAACTCTCACCTCACTACAACCCCCTTTCAGGTAGTTGTGGAGTGTGATCATGTTTTCTCTCAGCCTTCTCTAGGCTAAACAAATCCAATTCCCTCAGCCACTCCTCATGAGATTGTGCTTGAGACCCTTCACCAGCTTCATTGCATGTCTTTAGACACTCTCCAGCACCTCAATGTCCTTCTTAGTGAGGGTCTCAAAACTAAACACAATATTGCAGGTATGGCCTCACCAGGACCGAGTACAGGGGGGCAATCACTTCATAAACTCTCCTTTTCTCCTGACTTCCACCCAATGCTCTCAGTTCAGTTGGGCCAGTTTTCTTCCCCACCAACATACTCCTGCACCATTAAGATTTCCTTCTTGAAGAATGTCCAGCCTTCCTGGACTCCTCTGTCCTCTAGGCCTGCCTCTCAAGGGACTCTATCAACCAGGCTCCTAAACAGGCCAAACTCTGTCTTCTGGAAGTACAAGGTAGCAGTTCTGACTTCACTCCCTTCTTCTCTGAGAATTGAAAACTCTAGAATTTTGTGATAGCTATGCCATCACACCACCCACAAGTCCTTCTCTGTCCACAAACAGGTCCAGCAGCACTCCTTCCCAGTTGTCTCACCAGCTGTGTCAGAAAGTTAGCTTCCACACCCTCCAGGAACCTCCTAGAAAGCTTACTTTCCACTGTATTATATTTCCAGCAGATATCTGCTAAGTTGAAGTACTCATGAAAGCAAAGGCTAATAATTTTGAGACTTCTACTAGCTGCTTATAGAATAATTTATCTGTTTCTTCATCCTAGTCTATAACAGACTCCCACCATTGTATCTACTTTGTTGCCCTTTCCTCTGATTCTTTTCCATCAACAGTCAACCTAGTCATTAAGCTCTAGACTGTCAAAAGCTCTAGAGTACAGGGCCACGCCCTCACTTTCCTTCCTTTACCTATTTGTTGTCCATGCTCTATGGATTGGTGTAGATGCACTTGAGCTGGGCTATTTTGGTGGGCAGAAGCCCTAATTCTTACTTAACCATTCTCAGGCATTTCTGTGTCTTCTGACACATCAGTACCCCTTGTCTCTGTGCTGCCACATGGATCTACATCCCATACCTCCACTGAGACAACAGATCAAAGGAATTATAAGGGAAGTTATTTCCTGACACTGCACCTTGCTATTCCAAAGTATTTCCAGTTCTCTTAACCTATCTGATACAAGCCTTTTCTTTTACAGCAAAGTGTCAGAGAGGACATGTAGAGGACATGTCATCATCTTAGCCACCATGGTTTAAAACAGCTGAAATGAGCATATATGCTGTTCTTTACTGTTTCTATAATGTAGATGGAACCTCTGATAGAGGTTACAGTGGATAGATAGAAAGTCTATTATGGGATGGTAATATTACATCTTTTGTAGGAAGCTAAGACTCTGACATCATCCATGAAAAAGCTCAGATACATGATGTCCTAACAAAGGAAGACAAAGAAAGATAAACCTGTGGCCCCATATTTACACACTCATACTAGATGACTGGCATGGACTTGTAAAGCAGGAGTGGAGTACAGTGGATGCTTATGAAGAACCTGTTACTCATGACGTTAATCATGTAAAACAATTGTTCTAAACAAGACCACATGAATTAGCAAGTAAGCTGGCTCAGAAGGTAACTCTCAAATATATCTTTTCCTGTAAATCTGTCCTTTACTATTATTTATCAAGTACAAAAACTTTGTTACAGTGCAAATCCATACTTTAGCTTCAGTCCAACACTCTTCACCCCAGAGACTGTATCACTATGCATGTGCTGTGATGCAGTTGCGTAGTTGTTCATGCCACCTTTGAATCAGAGTTCTATCTCTGATAGATAATCCTAAAGAAAAGTTTTAAAGCATAAATGCTACTCAGCCTACTCAATGCTATTTTTTCTCCTGGAAATTGGACAATTGTCCTACAAGGTTTTTCGATTACATACAGTTTAAAACTTTTAACTGGACTTTAAGAGTGGAATAATCTTCAATGTTACTCCAGGTATAAGTTTTCTACGTCAGTTCTTAAAGGCATTTGGGAGCACTTTAACAAGTAGATCCTCCTGGCATCTGAAGATTGTCATGAATGAGAAATTTACATGTTAAAGCCTCATAAATTCTATCAAAACAACTCAGTATCAGAAATTGTATGCACTCTCAGGCAGCTGCAAATGCGAGGTACGTTGGCTTATCCTAAGCCTCCACGTAAGTGACAGTGATTTGCAAGGCTGAGTCCTTAGCCTCTGTCCAAGGTACAAAAAGATACAACCCATTAGGGCCCTCTGCTTTCGTGCTTGTATTGTTTTTTTTCCACAAGAATATCCTTCCAAACAAACCATTTTTGCTTCTCCTTTCTTCCCACTAAACTAAAGGCAAGGCAACTCACTTACAGATAAAACTGTATTTAATTCATAGTCCCGTGTCTAAAGTAACACAGCCAGAAAGGAAGAGTTTCTCAGCTCCTCACAAGGGTGCCCTTGGGACCCTTCCCAGACTACAGTTGTATGATTGTAACCTTACCACAAACATGAACCCTAGGGAAGCAAGAACAGGACTTTTTGTTCCTTATAAAACAAATAAATATAACTGATTGAAGTTTTATTATTGGAAATGAAGAGCTGATGCTGGGTGAAGAGGAGGATTGGAATTGGAAACTCATGACAGATAAGAAAGTGGAATATGGTAATTTCCATGTTTATCTCTTGAGAGCTTGTCAAAATAAATATATTCGGAGACCACATGCAGATGGTCTCATCATTTTAGGCATTGTGCACAACCATATGAAAAAGGGATTAGCACAAGAGAAATAAACAGGCCTTTTCTTAGCTCTTTCAACAACATAGTGGAAGGAAGGAGGAGAATTTCTCTCCTAATTAGAAGAAAAACAAATGCAAAAAAAAAGAAAAGAAAAATTACTGGACTGGAAAAAATAAAAGAATAAAAAGCAGAAAGAACATTCAGACTTCCTATTGAACTTTTAAAAAGGAACCACAATGAAGAGATGTGTGCAGTAGATATTCTCACAGACAAACCCAATTTTTCTTCACTCATGGGAGAACATTTTTTTTCTATGTTCATGCCAGCATAAAGGCTAAGACATAAAGTCATATGTTCAGGCAATCATTTATTTTTCAGTCTCAGACAAAGAATTTTCTGACTTCTGTGCTTGCCTGATATTTGTCTGTTATTTTGATGAAAAGGAATATGTAAGGTATCTCTCCCATATTAAAACCTATATTAGACACAGTAGCCAAGATTCTAGTATCTTGACATTGTCAATGATACGTCTCCATATTGTATCCCAAATTAACTTTTACTATTATAAAGTATATTTATACTTTCAGAATTATTTCCTTGTCCTCTTTGTTCCTTTGCTTAGCTGAGAGAATTTGGAATCAATTAAAAGAGGTAGCCAAATGCCCTGCTCCTGACCTTCATGATATTTGCTAGAGAATATAGCTGTCCTGTGCCAGGCAATGAAAGAAAGGGTGCTGGCACAGTGCGACTTCAACTTCTCTAGGTCACTTTGTGTGTGTCTGCACATCCAGATCCAGCCTGCCTCTCCTTCAACAGAGCAGTGAGAGCCCTTCAGGAACCACTTGATCTCCTGCTTGCAAGCTATAGAGGAGATGCTGAATTCCTTGGCTTTACAAGTTATGCAGGATACATATGGCTTTCCACGTTGTGAGTCACAAAATCACAGAATCACAGAATCTTAAGGGTCAGAAGGGACCTTGAAAGATCATCTAGTTCAACGGCCCTGCCAGAGCAAGACCACCTAGAGTAGGTCACCCAGGAACTCCTCCAGGCAGGTTTTGAATGTCTCCAGAGAAGTTTTTGGCAAATGGATTATGGAGTCAGAAAAGGGAACTAAACCACAAGACTTCTGATATATATTCCTTTAAAATAGTCTATAAGAGGGAGCAGTCATACAAGGTTGCAGCTGAGATTTTCTAAAAAGTGTAGATGCCCCTATACCCCTGGTCTACATTTACAAACCTTTTAGAATTTTGCACTCTATTGAGAGTAGCAAAAAAGTGCCCTCCTCAACACCTTTGTAAACTGAGGCCTTACTTCACATCAAATATTAATTATTGTAGGATCCTCTCTTTCCTAAGGATTTTTCTAAATGCTTGTAATTTTTCCATAGCACTGTAGACAATCATAAAGCAGTTTCCTGTTACTAGAACATAAGATTGTTTTATAACCTTCATTCTCAAAGGCCCATTGAAATCAATGGAATATGTCTCAAATGCATGTTCCACCGTGTATTGAAGATTTGTATATATATAAAAGCTAAGAAACAACTGGATATCTTGTAGATCATAGGTCATTAAATTTCACTTAGCTACTTTTGCTTTTGACCTTCCTGAGTTACGCTTAACTGACACACAGAATCACAGAATCATAGAATGGTAGGGGTTGGAAGGGACCTTTAGAGATCCATCCTTGAGATGAGGCCATGGAGAATCTAATATTTCCTTCAGCAGCAGTCACATCGCTTAATATCAATGTCATTCATATTACTAGGTATTTATTTTCTTTGTGTATTTGGCTTCAGCTTTCATATATTGACTATGCCTTCTCCTACAGTACATCCTTTTGATCCTCAAGTTTTGAAGTTTTTCTTGGTTTTTTTTAAATATACCTTTAAGTCAGCAGTAAATATGGTAAGCAAGTTGCCTCTCCAACACTCTTCCAATACACCAAACTGATTGAAGTCTTCAGATTTGTTCTTTCAGACCACATCTTCCCACTTAACCATTTCAGTATTTTTTTTCACTCCACATTCTTCAGTTTCCAACTTCACCTGGAAGATCTGAAGACCAGAACACAGTGAAATGCAGACATTAATCTATACCATGCAATGCAGCCAATTGAATTCTATTTAATGCTTAAACCTATTTTCACATGCAGGATCTCCTAATACCTTTTTTTTTGTCATAACATTAAGAATATCCCAAGAAAAGCTTTTTTCAGAAACAAGTTCCTTAAAGATACTTAAATCTTTACCCACTAGTTTAGTGTGGTTTTAACTGAGATAATTTTGGTATGACTTCTGTGTTCAGGAATTCTGTGTTTAATATTTACTTATGAACATCTTGACCTACATGACTACTTAAGTTTTAAGAGTCCTCCCTTTGATCAGCTCCTGCATGGTGCAACAGTCTCCTTTACAGTAGCGATTTCAGAAGAGCTGTCATTTCATGTAAAATGAAACTTAAATACTCCCAAACATTCTTGAACATATGTTAATGTGCTTGATTTATTATTTATGCAGACCCCAGCGGGAGAACCAGGATCAGTGCATTAACCCTCTTCTGCTGATAAAAATGAACCAAAACCAGACAATCTCACTTGAGTGATATGTCACTTTAAGCTTCCAAGGGTCCTGGATCACATGAAAACTCAGGGCTAAGGAGAACTATATGTAAGAAAATAGGAAATGGTCCTGGGATCTAATTAGTGTTTTTAATAAGGTTGTATCAGAGTTTTGTCTGTCTACCGAACTTTACATTTTTTTCAGTGTGAAAAGGGCTCCATTTCTCAAGAAAACCTAGACAAACTCTGAGTACATTCTCTTCCTTTGTTGCAAGGCCAACCCACGTATCCTCAGCCTCAAAAAACCCAGCTCAGAGGAGTTGGTTAAAGCCATCAGCCTCCCTGGGCTTGCAGGACAGAGAGGTGTGTTGAAAAGATGGATGACTAAATCAGACTATACACTCAAAAGGGAGTTGTGGAAGATGTAGCCTTATCTCCCAAAAAAGGACCAAGGAATCAAGTCCACGCAGACAGGGAAGCTTGTGCAAGTAACTGTGTATTATCTAAGTAACTCATTTTAAAGTTCTTGCACAAAACTGGTAATAGGGGAGTCTATGAGCCTCCTCACACTCCCAGGACTGAGTTCATAAGGCATGTCTCACCAATGAGAAGAGAGAGGCATTTTCAATAAGTAATTCATGTGGAGAGAAAAAAAGGCCCCAAATATCTCCTACTATTTGCTTCTTACATGTACAAAAAGTCCAGATGCCAAACTTTGTTAGAACTAAACCAGAATTGATTCATTTTTATGGAAGTAGTCTGACTTTGTCCTCCTTAAAAACCTGAGCAACAATGCCATGAAAGACTGACTATTTGCCTCCCAACTCCCTCCAACAGTATATTTTCAGGTTCCAAGGTCTGTGTGCCATGAAATCCCCTGCCATACCAGAGGCCACAAAACCACAAAGGGGTCAAAAATCTCCCTTACACGAGGTTACCCTTTAGCTCTAAGAGTATTTGTCTTATAGTTTGACCGGACCTTGCTAGATCAATAGGACTAAGCTTTTCCTCACGGGGACATATGTATGCCTTTATCTGTGGCTGAACATTTTTATTTTAGTATTTCTAGGCTTATTTAGCCCTTCAGTTGGACACAAAGTACCATGTCAAAAAGATGACAAAAATTTGAAAGCTCACTCTGTACTTTGATCACAGAATATCTACTCTGAGCTTCAATTTTAGTGAGAGTCTTGTGGCTCCATAACTGTATACACATAAGGGAAAACTTTTGACCTCTGTCCTTCCTCATAACTGTATTGAAAAGCAACAAGCTCTTACTTCTTTTTCCCATGAGGAAGATTTCCTTTCTTTTGAAGATACTCTATCAAGATAAAATTTTCCTACATCAATGACTCAATATACTTTCACGTAAACACACTTCGTTTTGTTTCCATGTCAGTCTAAAGGGAGTAAGAATGGAACACTCAGGACCTGATCTTAATAAATTAATAATAATGACTCTATCCTGCTTAAGCTTCTACATGTGCTACTTGGTATAGGATAACCGTGAGCTAAAAGAGTCTTCAATGAAAAAAGGACCATGGGTTTGAATGTAACAATGAAAAACTTTATATTGACACTATGACAGATAAGACATGCTACTTATAATATGAAAGCTTTAAAAAACATTAATTCTAAATCAAACAACTAGAAGTACAAACAAGTGTTCAGCAGCTACGTTGGAATTTGCACAAAGATGCAAAGACATCAAAGAAATATCGATTCAGACTGGTTGAGGACTGTAACTGACTATTCCTTTTCCATTTGAAAATGGGTTTGATGCTGAGATCCTAGGGTTCCTGTCTTGGTGAATTTGTCCTGTGAGAAACCTAAGAGCAAAGATTTCTTTTTTCAAGTGAGAAATTGAGCAAAGAATGCACTTAATGTGCCGTATTCCATTTTATTTCATCATCTCTTTCTGTGTAGAAAAAATAAGATGATAATATGAGCAAAAAAGAGATTTCTGAGACTTAAGGTTTGGGGTAATTATGAATATGGGAGAAGTTTCCTCATCCTTAAAAATGGGAAGTGACATCTCATAATACATGTTGCCTGGGTAGCATTAACTAAAATCCCAGAGGGGTTGTGGAGGCTCCTTCCCTGGAGGTCTTCAAGACCCGTCTGGACATGTTCCTGTGTGACCTGATTTAGGTGACACTGCTTCTGCAGGGGGGTTGGACTAGATGATCTCTAAAGGTCCCTTCCAACCCCTACCATTCTGTGATTCTATTAGTCCAGGGATAGAAAAATCTGTAAAGGTTAATGGTGGCAAAATTACACCAAAATGTCACAATGTTCTAGATCTAATCCACAACATGGTGAGGACTTCTAACTGCCCTGAGGGTAGATTGCAATCTCCACTTCAAATCCTTCCTTTCCTTGACTTAAGAAGTCAAGACTATGCTGGATGAGGCTTTCAGCAACCTCGTCTATTGGAAGGTGTTCCTGCTAATAGCAGAGGGATTGAAAGTATATGATCCTTAAGATCTCTTCCAACTCAAACTGTTCTATGATTTTATGATTCTGTGACTCTAGTACTGTCTATGATAAAGTCAGATCTATGTGTCTGGCTCAATAAGAACATCTCTATTTATATTTCTCTGTGCAAACTACATATTGATCCTTTTTAATATGGCATTAACATTGAAGTTAAAATTAAGCAAGACCTCAGACATATTTTACCCCTTGACCACAGTACCAAGGATAATTTGTTTATTGTGGTCTATGGGTGCTTTCAGCAGTAAGTGAAATTATTTCAGCCTTAATAAGCAGTTGGGTTGGAGACCATTTTCTACAGTTGCAACAAAAAAAAGCCAAAATTAAAACCTTACAAGGGCAGCTCACTCAGCAAAGGAGAAGTCTTTTACTGCTCAACAGTGACACCTCTTGATATTCAGCAGAATATTACTGATAACCTTCAAAGATAATTTCATGCAGTCTGCAGGACAGAGTGGTTCAGGCAGAGCAGGGTCTCCCAAAGGAAATGTTTTTCTTTCTCAGTTTGTTCAGGAAAAAGCAGCTCAGCATCTAAGCCTTTGTTCCAATATGAGAGGCTCAGGAAATGAGAAAGTTTATAGGGGAGCAGCTCAGATCATTGAATTTGCATCCTTTAAATATGCCAGTATTTTGATACAGGCCTTTGTCATGAAATTGGAAAGTTTAAAAATCATCACAAAAGGAAAAGTACTGAAAAAGAGATGGTATCAACTTTGGGGTTTTCTTCTGAAATGTTAATGTTTTGAACATGAATGTTGACATTGGTATCTCCCCTGATTGTTTTTTTTATTCATTCAAACCCTACTTTTTTTCAGAACTTTTTGTTATCCAACTTTTCATATGCATAGCTTCTACAAAAAGCTATGCCCAAATGCCAGCAAAGGAACTGACTACTTGCATCTTCAGTTAAACAGAATTTGTAATAGCCACCATTCCATTTATTAACTCTTCAAAGTGCTACCACACTGCAAAATGAGAATTCAGGTTTAAAAATATTTTCCAAAGGACTGAAAGATAGAACTAAAAGGAAACCAAGCCTTTAACAAGTCTCCTTCCAGCAGGATATGGAATATGGTCTGCCTTTCTGGTAGCTGTGTTAGCTGCCTCTGAGACTACATTTGGGACGCAGCCATGAAAAGTTTAAACAATCATCCTTTCTAGGCCAAATACTGCATGTTAGAACAAGAAATTTTGGCTCATATTTATCTCTATAACAGATGTTGGTCGGCCAGACGAGATTTGTTCATGCATTTTATGAGTAAGTATACCCTTTTGCCAATTCAACAGAAGCATTTGTGAGAACTCCAAATACATACATTTCTGCCGGAGCTCCAGCTCTATTCTGCCTACGGTACAAGTTCATTACTGAAATAGCTATAGATCAACTGAAAATAACTTGGCATTTAAGTATCCTCCACTGGCACCAATTAGCATTATGGAATAACAAGATCTATGAAGAAAATCTCTGGGGACTGGAGCATAGATAGAAAATCTGTGAACAAAGAGTTAATTCCTATCTAATAAATTCTCAAGATGCTGGAATGTCTTAATTGTGAAGGGGTTTCATAATTGAGTGCCAATAATAGACAGATTGTAAATTGGAAAATTTATTTCAAAAGCAGCAAAAAAAAAAGGATGGTAAAGAAAAAGTGCTAACCTATAGGGAAGGAAATCTGAAAGCTGTAGGGAAGATTTAGGAGCAGCAGTGGTTTGAAAGGCACACTCTTATGGCTGCCATTGTGTTTTAAGTGGAGCCTGAAACAGTGTCTATGAGTAAAAATATTGATAGTTCACTGTTTGTAAGAAATCAGTCACTACTTTTGTCTAGTTAATAAAGTAATGCTTGGTGCTAAAATCTAGGATGCCCACTATGCCTGCACACCATAACAAAACCCTGCTGTCCAGGCTTTGCAAGATGTCTTGGAAGTAAGCAAATATGAAAAAGCACATCAGACACAGAGAAAACAAAACCCCAGAGGTGAGACACATGGCTGAAAATGCTTCATGTTTCTGGACAGTGGAATTTATTTGATTAAATATTTCAAGAAAAGCTCTTTGAAAAACTTTTTGGCCACATCCTCTAGATGTATACACACAGGCACATCTAAACAGAGCCAGGAATAATTTAATGCTGATTTTTTTGAATCACATTTTAGCTCCTTACCTATTTTCAGGGGGCTTTCTAAGGAATTAAGAGGATAGCAGTACTTAATTTTATGAGTTTATCTGAAAGTGCATAAATTCCATTCCTCTGCAGCTGAAATGAGAACACCTTCATATAATAGTCAGTTCCTGAGTAAAGACCCAGGGACTGGTCTTTCAGTTGTTTTTTGAGAAGAGAAATCCTGGAATGCATCAAAAAGATTGTGTGGGCAGCAGGTCAAGGGAGGTTCTTCTTCCCCTCTCCTCCGCTCTGGTGAGGCCTCATCTGGAGTCCTGTGTCCATTTCTGGGCTCCTCAGCTCAAGAGGGACAGGGAAGTGCTGGAGAGAGGCCAGCACAGGGCCACCAAGATGATCAGGGGACTGGAATATCTTTCATATGAGGAAAGGCTGTGGGAACTGGGGCTGTTTAGTCTGGAGAAGATGAGACTGAGGGGGGAATCTTATTAACATTTACAAATATCTAAATGGTGGATGTCAGGAGGTTGGGACATCCCTTTTTTCTGTAGTAGCTAGTAACAGGACAAGGGGTAATGGGTTGAAGCTGGAATATTTAAATATAAGAAAAAACTATGTCACTGTGAGGGTGATGGAGCCCTGACACAGGCTGCTCAGAGAGGTTCTGGAGTGTCCTTCCTTGGAGGTCTTCAAGACCCACCTGGACATGTTCCTATGCGATCTGGTCTAGGTTGACCTGCTTCTGCAGGGGGATTGGACTAGATGATCTCTAAAGGTCCCTTCCAACCCCACCAGTCTATGATTCTATGAAATATTTAAGTTTACATTTTCAGCATATATTTAGGTTTAGGTGTTTTAGATTTAGGTTTTTTGAGCAGATTTAATGCCATGAACATGCATACATGAAAGCTCACACACACGCAGAGAGACACATAGAGGAAAGAAGGAAAAATTAGCCAAGCAAATACAATGCAAAATGGTACCTGGAATCAAATGGACAAACTTGCAGAGACCTTATAATCCAGTACTACTGGATACTCAAGGCATTTAAAAGCCAAGTGCGTGTTTTCAGTAATAAGCAGTTTCCTTCCTTCTTTGACATCTATTGACCTACACGTCTGGTAACACAAGATGCCTCTTATTAGTTATGTGCTTATTTTTTAAAAATTAGTTACAGAAGCTCAAACTCATGGCTGTAAGACTATTTACTGACAGTCCATTAGTCAAAATATGTCTCTAAACTTGTATGCAAACACAGCTTAGTTTTCTGGTGGATTTCATCTTCCCTAATGTTAGGGATGATCTAAATAAAAATTAAGCATCTAATCTAAACTAGCCATCTGGGCTACATTTATAATCAAAAGAGATATAAGCAGCCAGCCAGAGAGAAGGGCACATCTAGAGAGTCCTTGTCCATCATCTCTTTTTGCTATGAGCCCTTGGATAAGAGGTTTGGCTAGCTCTGTCTATCTCCCTATTCCGACTGTCATTGAAGCTTAAATAATTGAACTGCATCTCTCTGTTTTAGGTGGTTAAAACAAAGAGGAATTTCAAGCCTAAAAGTTACACCTCTCCCTTTATTTTTTGGCACCTTATATAATCAGATCCTTGTTCTCTGCTAAAAGTCAAATACCCCATTATTTAAGCTGCATAAATGGAAGTTCCAAATGTGTGCTGTAATACAATGTTTCTTTTACCCCAGGTAGCACATCTCTCTCTCCTTCAAAATGAGATCTGTGAAAGTAGGCAAGATAAAATGAAGCATGAAGTTTCCTGCTTTTTGTGGTGTCGGTTGCTCTGGTTTTACAATAAGAATGCTGCACTCAGTGTTTTGGCTAACAGATGAGAGAGAAAACCTGCTGTCCCTTCAAAACAAATAATGTCCTTTAAATAAAATAAAGTCAATCCCTCATTTAGAAACTTGAAAAGTGCATTTTTGTCCTAAGAACGTATAATTATCAAAAGGTCAGCTTGAAACAAAGAAAAGAAGTCACTTTTTTTCTTTATTTTACAGAGGCCTTGAAGTTCCATCAGAACAATCACTCTGTTTCTGATGAACAAGAGATAAAATAAGAATATTAATACATTTTCTTGAACTCTTTAAAGTTTTATGAATTGCCCATGGAGGTTTGTGAACCAAGGTCAGTCTGTCTCTATTCCTTCTTTTAATTATCTACTTCCAGCCTGATACACTAGCCTTACTAATTGGACACAGAGCAAACCTGTATCAGTGAAGTTAGAAAAGGACCTGTGAAAAGGGTGTGGGAGACTGCTGTAAATCAAAAAAGAGGAACTGAACAGAAGGAAAGCCAATCAACTGTACCCCTCCGAGCTGTGTGTTTATAGGAAGAGCAAAACCTGGTTGGATGGAAGAATAACTGGCCAGCAGGTAGTTACACATGTCATTGACCTCCTCATGATATATGCTGCTGAGAGGGGAGCCAAATGCAGAATTACACCTGCCCTTAATTTCTTGGGGAAGGGAAGCTTTTAAGCCCTAACTTGGGCTTTAGGGTGTGTAGGTGTTGAGTGTAGTGCTATTTGCTTCTATTCCCACATCCCCAAGAAGCTCATTCATACTGTCTCAGACTCCAGTAAGGGAATTAATTGTCCTGTCTGTAGTTTAGCATTTTCATTCACATTTGACAGGTGAGATGCACAAAGCGAAGTCTGAAGCTCTGTCAATCTCTATTTCACAGCACAAGAAATGTGCATATCTGTATTATCCCTGACTTTGATTTGTCACTCTGCTCCTTTCCCAGAACTCTTGTACATTCTCCAAGATTGTCGGTGATCCTTCTCCTATAAATTATGGCTTGTCATTTGAACAACAGCTTCCTTCCACTTCAAATCTTCCATTTTGACCTAGGATGATCATGTTCGCCAGATCACCATCTTCTCTCTCACTCATTTTTAGTATGAAACCTGTGTGCTCATCAACTCTTCCATTTCCCCCTTGTCTTAATGAATCAGTTTACATGCTGTTACCCATGTCCTTTTCTTCTGCCTCTAGGTGTTTTTCTCAGTGCTCAAAGGTCAACCATCCACAGAGATATACAGAACTATCTCTGATATTCACAAACTGTGTTTAATCCACAATCATAGAATCATTACAGCTGGAAAAGACCAGCTGTAAGATCATTTTGTCCTACCACTAACCTCACACTGCCAAGAACTATCATAAGATGTTTCTACCTATGAAACCCCATATGACCAATATTGCCCTTAAAGTACAGGGAGTTTATACACAAGCTGTTTCAGAAATACAGGACTCTTCATTCATCAGAAGGTATTATCAAAACAAAGAAATCCCATTATAAAATTAATGAGAACTCCAAAATTACACAGGGAGAGAATCATTCAGGCTTCCAGAGAAAACACAGGGATGCTGTAGGAGAAAAGACAAGCAGACATTCTATCGGACTCCTCCTTCTGTGTCAATAGAAAAATCTAACTACTGTTTCATATGTATGAATGTTATCTGGTTTTGTTTGTTTGTGAGACATGAAACTGAAAATTCTCAATCATTCTAACTGCTATAATTTCCATGGCATCGTGCCCAAAGGGTGTGACATTGCCATAGCTTATTGGCAAAGTTCTGGAAGGCAAATCTTATTCCATTCAACTGCAATTGCTTCTACATTTTAATTTAGGAAACTTCCTGTCTCAAGTTATTGTGTGATTCCATAGCACAAGCTGGGATTTACATCCAGTTATACCCAGCTTTTCTCACATCCACTGCTTTGAAGAAAAAACAAAAATCCTGAGGTTCTGCACACTTAGAACTATGAAGAAGATGATGTGCATACTGTCCATCTAGGCACATGGCTTTCCATGACTGTGTTACTGTCTGTACAAGTATGAAACAGTTAAAATTATTGTTGTTTGTAAGATCTCCAAATCCAGAAACATCACTTCATGTAAAATCCTTCTCATGATAGCAATATACAATTGGAAAAATGACAGGTAAAAAGTACTGAACTCCACGCTGGATACTGGTACCCTAATGGCTATACTGTTCAAACTCGTTCTGTGGTATGTTGTTGACTCAAGTCAGTAAGCACTGCACACATTCCTAAAGGCCCAAATCCAGCTTTGGAGACAAAATCCAACCAGCAACTCTTGTGAAGTCATTTGTTTTGTACAGTGAGAGAGATTAAAGATGTGGACATGTGGGTGCCCTGTGCAACTGGCCTCGGTGTTAGATAACAGTCTCAGCACATCTAGTGCCTTCTTATGGTAATAGTAAATACTGATTGAACAGGTCAGAGCTGACTCTATACACTTTATGCAGGATTTGGTGGGTTTCTACATTTGAAAAAGTTGAAATACTGCCACCCTATAAATTCAATTCTGTCCTAATTCAATTACAGCAACATTTGAAAACACAAGACTAGGTCAGTATTAGGAGATCAAATCACAACACTTTCTGATGATTTTTTTTCCCAGAAGCATAGACTATTTCACTTTTTTTTCTACTCTTACACGCTTTCTTTTTAAGGAGTAGCTTAAAAATAAGCTGAATACTTTTCTGCCAAACTTAAGCAGAAGGATATTCTTCCCCATGTATTTCATTCCCACTGCTTCCCTGACCTGTCAATATCTCTATTTTTTTGTTCTTTTCCTTCAGCAAAGAGGAAAAACGTTAGACAGAATATTTTAAGGTAGTCAACTCCAGAACAAAACAATCACAACAAACTGCATTTTAGAGAAAGCATTATCATCTCTCTCTTAGCTCTTGTCTTTGTTATGAGGGATCTCCCAACGAATTGGAAATTCATCCTAGCAGAGATGCATCTCCTACTAGCAAAACTGGTATTTTGCCCAAGTATTTTATGTTGACTAAGTGCGCAGAAGTTGTGAATATAGTTGCTTACATTGCTGGGTTTGTCAGTATAAAAATTTCACTAGACTTCATTTCCCTTAAGTGGCATGACTGTAATGACAAAAATGCTAACATAGACACGATTTTAGTCTCCACTATAGTTATAATAAAATGACACCTTTTTCAACTGCTGACAGAGACCTGAGGGATTTGAAGTTTGTTTGCAACAGTTCTATGGCAAATAGATGTCATTAAAAAGATTAATCTTATCAAATGCAGATATTTACAGTGATGTCTCACCTATTTCTCAGCTAGTCACTGCAAGATCTTTTTACTTAAAGGAAACGTTTACACTTTAAGACTAGTAACAGTTACACTTAAGACTAGCAAAGCCTTATACTTTAAGACTGGTATAAATGATGAGTAAAGTAGATATCTAATATGCATTAGACAGAAAGAGTCAGCCTCAAATTGTTCATCCACAATGTACAGGCAAAAAGATAAGAGAATGGAGTTCCACTCTAAGTGATTTAAAGTTTTATTCCGTAGAAAATAAAGATTATTTATATATTTTTATATATATATATTTTTTCTCCATTTAGCAGATATTCCAGCAGTTAACTCGATAATTTAATGGTCTTCCCTTTTCCTTTGCCATTACCTTAAATAAAAACTTTCTGAAGCTGAAATATAATATTTCATGCCTCATCCATCTTCTATTCATCCAGTTTTGGCTAGTGTTAAATGTTTGGTAAAACAGAAAAAAAACAAAAGGAGAAAACATCAGATATTAGCAGACAAAGTTTGAGACAGTTTTTAAACCACATTTGGTGGGAATTAGTGATGAGTGAACCTTACTTTAATTAAAATTAAAAAGATAACATGGACACTTATCTGAATGTCTTCCCTTCTTGCAGGAAACAGGTTTAGACACCCCTTGATCTCTCTTAACACTGTTTGGCCTGAACTTCAGAATGTTGAAAACTGCCTCTTTCATGATATTTCAGTGCTTCTAATCCCTGCAAAGAGGGGGGATATAGTTAGCAGGCTTATTTTTAGTTTTGGGTGAAGGTTGAGAACACTTTTGCCATTCTCTCTTAAAAACAGAAATTCAGACTCAATAGCAGAACAGTGACAATATCTTCCAGTCTGAGCATCTCAGTTCCCAAGAGGAGACAATATCCCCCCTCAAATTACAGTAGCCAGGAAGAATGAACAGAGGTTTGAGTAATAAATATAGACACAGAGACGTCTGGTTTCTTTTCTGCCTCAGAAGCTATCAAGAAAATTTAATCAGGCTTTTCTTTTCCAGTCAATCCTCAGATTATTTTAATACTTTCACATTCTGTATTGAAATTCTGTCATCCTCGTCAGTGTTTCAGCCTGATGGCTGCATGCAGTCATTGCTAAACGATTTGCTAAAGTGTTATATTTTTAGAGAGGTCTGTTCACTTACCATCTAATGGTAATGCCATTTTGCAGGGGTCATAAGGAAAGAACATATTTATGATGAGAAAAAAAAAAAGAATCTAAAGAATGGCACGATATAATCACATTCCTATCTCATCCTCTCTGCTTCTCTATCCTCTTCTAGGCAGAGAAAAAAATAACACACCAACCAGGTTTTTGCTGTAGGTAGAGCTAGCCTGGTGTTTTCTTCTCTACACTAAATTATGTAGTGCTTCTGCAGAAAGTGTGTACGAGAGTTGAATGTAAATCAGAAAAAGATGCGATTATGGAACTTAAAGGCAACCACTCCTTTCTAAACTCACATCAGTATATGACATGCTAGGGGCCCAACTTGTAAGATCATGGGACTACTGTAGTACCTCAGGTATCTATGCGTGATGGCAATGAATTTGAAATGCATCCTGACCTACTAGAGAGATAAAGATGCCTTCTACATTAAAATTAATGATATATCATAAAAGTCAACTCTTGGGTTTTCTGTGCAGCTCTTAAACACGGGGCAATATAACAATCTCTGTGTTCTGCTTTAGCTTGGGGGCAGGACTGGAGAGAGAAATCCTCTTTCTTTCTGAATTGGAACATAATAATAGTAGCAAAAGAGAAAAATGCTACATAAAGTTTTGACAGACTTGACTGATCATTCATTTTAACTCTTACTTTCTATTTAATGAACGTCTTATATTGTTCCCTCGCTTATCACATGCTTGTTAAAAACAAAACAAATATCACTTGTTGAACTAATTGCCAGTTTTTAAATAGTGCAATGGCTTTTACTGCCAGTCTTTGCTATGACTTAGATGGTACACAGTGCTTGCATTACAGTCTTTCACACAAAATAAAACAAAGTGCAAACAAAGCCTTAGAAAATCCTTTAGGCTTTTCTGTACCCTGAACATTTTTCTGTTTTCAAAGTTACATTAAAATAACCAGTAGATGTGTAATTTACATCTTAAACAACCCTTCCATGACCTTTTGAATCTATAGATATTTATGGAGCCTGGAAGGAGCAGTGTTAAAATTAAGTGGTGTTTAGCTGATTGATATTTTTACGTTGCACACTTCCTAGAATGGGTTCCCATTGAAACATAGGCAGAAAAAAAACTGTAGCAAAAGCGTAAATCACGATCTCAACTAATATTTGTAATGTGGTTCTACATCTTTGGCAAGAAAAGTCTAACTCAAACTCACACAAATGCCACATAACTTACCGATGGGTCAGTCATTGGTCTTTCGAAAAATTCATGAGTATTAATGATTTGACTTTGTTCTGCTGCTTTCACTAAATGGCTGTTGTAAAATAACACTCAGCCTCCTTTCTCACATTACTTATAAACAAAAACTGTTTCTTCCAGCTCATGGGAGAGTTGTGAAATGGAGTGAGCACCTTGCCCTGACTTTTAGTGAAAACTAACCCCTTCTGATTGTTCTGATCTATTTCTTTTTCTATTTGCAGGCACGTGGAACCATCTTTTCAACTCCAGTTTCTAAAAGACACAGGAATTATAAAAGTAAATTACAGTTAAACATTCCTAATGCAAATCTTGTAACTTTAGAAGACCAAAGAGGTCTGTCAGCCGAGAGGTATTGAGAATGCCCTATAAGGTAGAAGTTCTAGTGAAGGGAAGAATATTTGTCTATGCTGTGCACTGAGGGTAAACAACATTTAAAGGGTCATTCTCAACTCTGGTTTTCTTTAGGACCTAAAGCAGCATGTCTCTCCGTGCAAACCCAGACGCATTCCAGTGGGCTTGGGATTTACAGCCTTCACGTTTAGTATCTAAGTTCAGAAGGCCAAGGCTGGATTTATTCTTCTAACTTCAGTGTATAGCCTGGTGCCTAAATCAGTAGGGTACTGATATCAATGAAATTAAAGGAAGACAATCATCTCCAAGGTCAATTCCACCCACTTAAAATGCTTCTCACCCTTTTTGTATTTACATTTTCATTTTTAGCATCCACCATAAGTATGACCTGCTTTGCTAAAGTTACAATTGCAGGGATTCAATGTGGCAACAGACTAGCTGAACGCAGCCTAAAATTAATGATTTTAATCCACATGTTTTGAACATAAGCCATTATTTATCAAACTGATAGTGGATGGAGACAAATGTTCTCGGGGTCATTTTTTGCAGGAAGGCAATTGTTCTCCTAGTCACGCTCACACCAGGGATGTGTGTGTATGAGACTGATCCAGTGATTTCTGATACATCACAGCTGGAGCAGTGATCCATATAACCAATTATTCCTGTACCTTTACTGACATGGTGAATCATGCAAGTTTTTTTGTTCAGATGATAATTTCATTGCCATTTTAGTTTGTGCATATATTTCTTTATTGTTTCCCTTAGCTGAACCTTGTGTGGCATGAATTCATTAATGCTAGGTAATGAGGTGGAGATCCAGGCTTATAAAGAGGAATTAACATACTATATTATAGTACCTCCATCTGTTTTACTCTTACAGAAAATTTACTCATTCTCATTTCAATTAAATGTGATGGCCAAAATAACTGTAAAATCTTTCATTCTCTCCCAGACATTACAATAAATAAAGATATCGTTACTTCTCTGAGACTCAATAACACTAAGTGTAAAACATGTACTTCTATTCAAGTTTTATAGCCTTGTCTTTACCACCTTTTTTGATAAATATCACAGCCTAAATAAAACAAATGGAACAGTTTCATTTTGTCAGCTAGGATTAAGGTAAAGTATATTTAGCACACAAATAGCCACACAGTGTTGTTTTAAGCAGTACTGAAAATGTTATTTTTTTCAGTTCTCAGAATCTTCAAGACACTGCAATTTTTTTAGTCAAACTTAGTCTGAAAACTCAAACTGCGTGTATGAGTGAAAGAGTTTTGAGGCCCAGGAAGAATTTTTCTCTTAACTATTTCAAAATCATTCCACTTTGATTGTTTACACTTGCTCCAATTCACTCATATTTTGAATGACAAAAGAAAATGGGAAGCCAAACACGTTACAAAACTGCCTAAAGGAGATGTGATATTTTTGATCTTTTAAATGCTTTTCCACTGATAGAGCATTTGGATTTTTCAGTTTTCTTCTTTACAAATAATCTTTTAAACAAATCATCATCATTATTTTAAAAGGTTTCAGAAAACAGTTCACTGACACACCTAACTTGGAGCTCAAAATCGCACTTTCCATCCTCAGTGGTTATTATTTTCCACCCTTTGCAAATAAAAACAATGAGCTTGCACTGCTTCTACCTTCACTTTTAATATAGTACATTTTATGCTTCTTCCTTGCAATTCTCAGAAGCATTTCCAAAATTTTGTTTATTTGGTTTTACAGTTTCTTTGGGCAGAAGTTGCTCTCTGGTCAAAAGTGTGTTGCCAGCATGCCCATTGATTTCTGGATTCATTTGATTAAGCCCATTTATTAGCCATGCGTTTAATATTCTCTGCAATTCTAAAAGGGCTACTCTAAAACATGTAAAACTTCTCTATTATGGCAATGTATTCCTCTACAACAGGACTGTACCAGTCCTTTCATTATACTGGAGATGAAGGTGAAGAAAATATCAGTACCTTAAAGCTAAAATTGTTTAGTTTAATCTTTCAAGGCAGACTGTATTTGTAATATTGTGTGCTTTGGAGTCTACTAAAAAGGAGGATGGTAATAAACATTACACAAGCCTTGGTGTTTTAAGTAAGGTATAACTAGGAGTAAGGATATTAACATTTTGCTTCTGACTCTGCTGATCAAGTTCAGATGTCTAAATGCTGAAGTGATTCAATATCAATCCTGCTCAATCATGCCTGAAAATATGTGGCACCCTTGAGGCCCTGCCCCTCAGAACCATTTTTTCCCTGCCTCAGAGAGACATTGGGATATCATTTATTCAGGCTGACAGTCAATTTTAAGACTTCCAAATGGAAAAACTAAACACTTGATAACTGTGGATGGCCTTGTAAACCCTCATCAGCTATATTTTGAAGATACGAATCAAAAATAAGACTTTTTTCTATCTTAGACCAATATAAATTCAAAATTCAGTACTTTTTTGTGGCTATCAAAAAAAAAGATTTTATTAAATACAATGAGATTGAGAACAAACATTTCAAGACCTTCACAAAAAATACTTAACTGATGAATAGTAGACAGCAATACTTAATCAGGAAGTATTTCTTACACTTGCTTCAGAGTACTTTTCCACAGCATTTCTAGCCCTTGTGATGACATATAATCCATAGAGTACCTTCACTTTTCCAGATTATTCTGAATGTCTTCATGAAATATAAAATCAATAATCAATTAATAACACCAGCAATAAAAAACATTGACTGCAGCCTAGCTGATTCTTGCACTCTCTAGCAGATGATCCCTCTAGAACTAATGGGAAAATTCTCTTTCTTTTGAATAAAAGATGCAATGATCCTGCATCTTCAGAAGACTTGAACTAGAAATTCAGGGTCTATGTAATAAAAGACACATATCTCCTTCTTGAAGACACTGTTTATAAATAAATAAATGAACAAACAATTCTTAATCTTACTTTGAAGACTTTACATCAGGCTCTAGAGAGAAACCAGGCAGCTTTCCAAAAGAATTTTTACAGTCAGCATACTGAAAGCAGTCTATCAGAAAAAAATGGGGAAAAAGCAAGTTCAGCTGAATTAAAAGTGTACTAGAAAAAAAAGAAAGATAAAACAATCATGGTGATTAAGAAGAAAACTGGGCATATAGTCATCTTATTCTACTGCTAAAAGGTGCTAATCAAAATCACAAGGAATTAACCCAGAAAATCCACTGTTAAAAAAGAAATATTATAAGCTATGATCACCTGGGAGAGCTGCTGGGGGAACAGTCAATAAGAATAGTTAATTTTTCTTTCCTAGAGGTCTATGTATTGTCACATCAACACCTTTTCAAATGAAGGCATTTGGGGACTACACAAGAGAGTGGAATAGCAGGGAACAGTCAGTACAAAAGTACTGTCGTTTTCAAAGTGTCTAAGGTTACCAAGAGGCTGGGGAAAAACTGACTTACCTGAGATCAGTGAAAGCTTTAAGAGGCACAAGGAAGGTATGGATGTGTCCTGTTAGATGACACTACTCTGGAATCCCTGAGGATCTTTTTTAGAGATCAATCCCCTTCTGAAATACAGACTTTTTCCATAAAACACACTTTACTTAGATGAAGTTTCTCAAAAATTGTCCTCCTGATGAGAAGAGGTTACAAGTTTCACATCATAAATGGAAAAAACTGCAGAATTTCTATAAGCCCATTTTTTTTATAAAGGGAGACTGCCTCTGAGTCTTCATTCTCATGGTTATATACTCTCATTCTTTTCTCCTCAGCCCCAGCTCTGTCACATGCAATCACACGCAAATTAAGGCTAGCAGATGAAACAATAAAGGAAATCAAATGTAGAATCTGGTTTCCAGCAGGACAGCTTCTATTCTTATTGAAAACAGGCAGAATTTCAGCTTATTTAACTAAAAATAACTCAGAAATGTCCTAAAAAGCTCCACACATTTACATCCACTCTAGTTCTGCCATCTCCTTCACCCAGATAGAGGAATATGTTGGCAATCACCAGTTTTTCTTTAGCCAGCAGGTGTATTTCACACATAAAAACCAAGGAATTATGTACACAGTGATATCCTCATGCTCTTAGATGCTATAAGACAGACCTGGCCAAAGAGAAGAGCCCTGCATCTGGAGAAACATAGATTAAATTAACTAACCAGATGTTTCAGATGCTTTTGTGATTGGGTTCATGTTAGACATAACTCTTACTGATGTATAAATGCTTCTCATTCCTCAATAAATAGTCAATGAACATTTACAGGGCTTCTGTGGAAGGAAGAATGATCTCACACCACAACCATCACATGTTAAAAAAAAAACTGGGAGAAATTGTTCTGCTGATCCTTGAGAACCTTGTCACTATTGCTTGGTTTCCCTTCCTTTTTAGCTATTGGTCTTAATTCAATTCATTGCATACAAATTAGATTATAGGTTAAATTTTGTTTTCTGATCCTCTCAATCTTTTTGAAAAGATGCAGGAGATATAGAGGAAGTATATGTAATATGTCTGCCATGTACATAAAAGATGTGAAATAAGAATATCTGGAAACCTCAGCATTCACTTCACTTTGGGTTTGGTTGATATCATGGGTAAAGAACTTACTGGTTTCAGTGAGACTAGGGCAATGCTAAGTCCTTTTCAAAGTTCTATTTTCCCTTTTAAAAAGTGCAAAAATGTGTTATACTGGAAAAACAATCATCTTTATCTTTCACAGAGGAGAGATGTTAGACTTTACATGGAAGTATTTAAAAAACTCAAAACACAGCACTGCTTCTGCAAGAAATCTGTATTAATGGAGAAAGGCACTTTTCATATCTACATACAAAAAAGGGAAAAAAGTAAAGTAAAACCTAACACTCAATCAATTATAACCATATGGTCTTAACCGTTTACTTGTTTCTATGACAAACTCACAGTCCTTCTATACATCGTAGCTAATCTGTTCCTGTGTTCTGTTATTAATGGCAATGCAAACAGGAAAACCAGGGACTGTTCTTTAACTAATAGAAACAATAGAAATATGCCTATTCAATATTTTCCTGTCTTTAACTGAGCCATTCTTTTCTGATGCTGTTCTTTATATAGCCAATTCTAACTAAACAATAAACCTGTAAGAAAGAGGGTCATATTTTTTCTGAATTTGAAGTTTTCATAACATCATGTTAAGTCTAATCTTACTTAACAGCTCTGTTGATGGTCATTAAGATGGCAAAAACTGAATGCAATGTACAGCTGATACTGTATTGGATGAGCTAGTAAATATCAATGAAGACATAACATCCACTTTTATCTGAGGGACTTTTTGCAAGGAAAATAAAGCTCCATCTACTAGAAAAGATACAGGCCAATAAAAAAAAAGTAAAAGGACTGACCTATAGCTGACAGAGGAAAATGATACTTGCTGATGCTTGCTAGAATAGATATCCATGTTCCACTGAATGCCTACAAAAGTGGAGAGTAAAAGTATCAGAGAAGAGATTCTTGTTTGGCGGGTTCCCAAATCAGGGCAGAGGAAGGGCCAAACTGTCTGTATATCATACAGTCCATTCTTTGTAATATGTAAAAGGGACATATGCTGGAACCAGAAGCTTTTTTGTAAATGTTTAAAGCAATAAAGTGAATGGTATAAAATCTCCTTGAAGAGATGAGATTGTTACAGATATATTAGTTTGTTATAGATAATACAAAAGCATACTTTGAAGTCATTTTTCATGTATTTGCCTCCAAAGGCACAAGGAAAACTTGCTGTAATGTGTGACAACATAACTACTCAAACCACCCTAGAATGTACCCATTTAAAGTGTGCCTCTTTTTTTCTGCAAGTTAGAGAATCACAGAATCACAGAATGGGTGGGGTTGAAAGGGATCTCTAGAGATCATCTAGTCCAATTCCCTGCTAAAGCAGGTCCACCTAGATCAGGTAACACAGGAACATGTCCAGGCCAGTATTGAAAACCACCAGAGAAGAAGACTCCATAACCTCTCCATGCAATCTATTCCAGGGCTCCCTCACCCTTACAGTAGTTTTTCCTATTTTAAGAGGATAGAAAAAAGGATATGGTCTTCCAGTCCAGCCCTCAAACTTTCAGGAGGAAAATGTTGAGATTTGGGTTCTGAACTACATCCTACAGGCCATACCTACATCCATTCTTTTAATTACGGTCCTTTCTGAAACAGCAGTCAGAGGGGGGGGGTGACAGGAGCTAACTTCTCTTTGTGGTCCAGTCATATGGTTCATATACCTGCCCAGGAACAGTTCTTTGTTTCAGAGGGGTCCAGCTGCCACACATAGCACTGTATATCATTTCCCCAAACACTGCTACAGACTGTTCTCTATACAGGGGGCAGTTTCCAGGTCTTTATTATTCTAAGTGAATACCTTAACCCATACACTTCTTCTAAATTGAGCCTTCAACTACTTTATTTCTCATTTCATAGAATCATAGAATCATAGAATGGTAGGGGTTGGAAAGGACCTTTAGACATCATCTAGTTCAACCCCCCTGCTGAAGCAGTTCCACCTAGATCAGGTCACACAGTGTGTTTTGAAGACCTCCAGAGAAGGAGACTCCACATCCTCCCTGAGTAGCCTGTGCCAGGGCTCCCTCATCTGAACAATAAAATAGTCTTTCCTTATATTTAAATGGAACTTTTTATTTTACAGCTTCCTTCCATACACACATTACAAGGATACACATATCTTTCCAGGATGCAATACCCCTGTCAGAGGTGAGGCAGAATGTTCAAACCTCCGTGCTATAGGCTGGATAAATTCACAAGACTGGTGAAGGCAATTAGATTATGTGAGATAAGACAAAACATATATTAACCCAAGCAAAAATTCTGTACTGCTGTTGTGGCATCTACCGTGATACAGCACAAGAAACACCTTGATATGTGGCACAGACTCTGCTTCACTCACCTGAGCAGATACCTGAGTGCATCCCACAAGTCAGAGGTTTAAAAGGTAAATATCCAGCTTGCTCAGTAATAAGCAGGTATCCCAATCAATGTATGCTCATGAATCATACATATAAGCTACCTTATCCAGGTCTTGCAGGGCATCAAGAGCCCTAGAATTCTAATGAGGGCAATTTTCAGCTAAATTTGCCAAAATACCCCACATCCTTGTCAACATAACAAGAATTTGAAGGCCCATCCCTATTACCTCAGTCATAGGATCTCATAATTGGACATGATTTTTTATGGGAAATCATGAATAATTGACAGCACAGTGTAGTTTGGGACTTGACCTTGAACACCTTTAGATTATTCTGGTGATTTTAGCCACTCTGCATTACTTCACCTCATAAGCAATACCAGTAAAAAGAATCCAAAAGATCCAGGCTGGATGTGAGGAGAAATTTATTTGCTGCAAGGGTTGTCAGGCATTGGAAGGGGCTGCCCAGGATGGTGCTGGAGTCACCATCCCTGGAGGAGTTTCAGAGATGGGTGGATGTTGCACTTAGGGAAGTGGTCTAGTGGTTGATAGGGCTGGGACAAAGGCTTCGCTCCATGAACTTGAATGTCTATTCCAGCCCAAATGATTCTATGATTCTATAATTACATGAAAAGCAAAAAAAGGGAGAAAGAGACAGGAAGTAGCAATTACCTTAATTATTTTTCTTTAAATAAAGTTCATTAATCAAAATCATCTAAGAAGAAGGAACAAACTGTTTAAAAATGCTTTTTCTTCTCATGGAAACAGAACTATGTAGAATAACTTGGAGTAATATGTATTGAATTGCAAGTCAGAATTGCAACAGCAAATACACATTAGAGCTGGGGAAAAAATCGAGTCCATTAATTTTCTACCAGTAACACACAAAGGAAATGTATTTGAAAAAATATCCAGAAAGAATATTTCCATTTTTCAATCAACTCTGCCCAGCAAACCTACCAAAAAGAATAATAATTAAAAAGTAAGGACATACAAAAGTACTACACAGTATTTTATCCAAAAATAATACTAACATAAAATAGTCATGCTTCTCAATATATAAGTATATATTTATTATTATTCTCAGTATATATTTAAGTAGCCTCACAGGGTCACTTGTATTAATTTTAAAGGCATAAATAGGCTTATAAACAGAAAAGCATTCATGTGATCTTGTCATAGCATTAAGCAATTGAAAATGCTGAGGATTTCCAGTACAGAGATCTAAACGGCTTAGTCATGTGTCAATCATCACCATGAAAATTCTTTTGACTTTACACTGAACACACAACTGAGGGGAAAAAAGAAAATCCAATTAAAATTAGGGAAGGAGAAAGTGCTATTAGCAAGTCATATCACTCATCACTGAGATGGAGTAGGACTCTGAGCTGTAACCCCATTCTGACTGCAGAGGCAGAGCAGTGTGCACTGAGACATTGACCTACACACATTGCAATAGTTCTGATGCTTTCCAGGAGCCATGAGTTCAGAGTGCTGAGCTCTATCAGTCAGGACATCTTCATGGATACATCACTTTCTCCTCCACAGGAAAGAGAGGTTGCACCTGTGATGAAAACTGGCCACGTGCCCTTCTGTGGTCATGAGAACGACTGGAAAGGTACAGTTCACCCTCAGAAGTGCATCAGGTCCATCCTCATCACATACTCGGAATGTCACTATGTACATGGTGTGTAGCCTATGCTGACCTTGAACTGCAACCAGGCATTTTCTAGGAGAGTACCAGTTGGCTGAGGACAAAACTATGCCAAGAGAGTGAGAAAAATGCAACAATTTGGAAAACCATGTGGTAGCATTTATGTCTTTATTAGTGCTGAAGGAAGGAGTCTTGTAGACTCTTTTGATAGCCATCATTCCCAGATGCTGCTCAAGAGTCAATAACTCATATGAGTTATCAAATTAATTGAACTAGTGTTGGGCACCACGGGTATTTTTCCTGAGAAATCACCCAGGTTTGTTGGCTAAACAACTTGCAGATGTCAAATCTCAGCAGGTGGCAAAGGGAACATGGAGTCTCCTGGGTAACCTGGTAGCGGGAGATCTATCTGTCCCAAATCTGCCTGGTAGTGCAGTGCCAAGTGGAGCACAGGAAAGAATCACAGAATCATTATGTTTGGAAAAGACCTTTAAGATCATCAAGTCCAACCATTAACCTCACATTGTCAAGCCCATGACTAAACTAAGCCATATCCCTCAGCACCTCATGTATGTGTCTCCAGGGATGGTGACTCCACCACCTACCTGGGCAGCCCCTTCCAATTCTCCATAATCCTCTGGGTGAAAAAGTTCTTCCTAATGACCAATTTAAACCTTCCCTGGTGCAACTTGAGCCCATTTCCTCGTGTCTTGTCTTTCATTACTGGAGAGATGAGGTCAACCCTCACCTCACTACAACTCCCCTTTCAGGTAGTTGCAGAGAGTGATCATGTCTCCTCTCAGCCTTCTCTATGCCAAACATTCCCAGCTCTCTCAGTCACTCCTTATAAGACTTGTTCTTCAGACCTTTAACCAACTTCATTACCCATCTCTGGACATGCTCCAGCATCTCAATGTCTCTCTTGTAGTGAGGGGCCTAGAACTGAACACAGTACTCAAGGTGCAGCCTCATCAGTGCTGAGTAAAGAAGGACAATCTCTTCCCTGGTCCTGCTCGTCACACTATTTCTGATACAAGCCAGAATGTCATTGGTTTTCTTGGCCACCTGGGCACACTGCTGGCTTATATTCAATGTGCTGTTGATTAACACCCCAGAATCTTTCCCAGAGCTTTCCAAACACATCCCAAAGCCAGTAGCATTGCTTGGGGTTGTTGTTGCCCAAGTACAGGACCCTGCACTTGGTCTTGTTGAATCTCATGCAATTGACCTCAGCACATTGATCCAATCTATTCAAGTCCCTCTGAAGAGCCTTCCTGCACTTAAGCAGATCTACACATTTGCTCACCTTGGTGTCATCAACAAACTTACCAAGGTTGCACTTGATCTCTTCATCCGGATGGTAGATAAAGATGTTAAATAAAACAAGTCCCAGCACAGAGCCCTGGGGAACATCACTGGTGACAGGCTGGCAACTGGATTTAACTCCATTCACCACCTCTCTCTGGGCCTGGCCATCCAGACAGTTTTCCACTTATCGCAGAGTGGGTCCATCCAAGCGATGAAGTCAACAAGAGCAGACGACAAGCCAGGCAAATGGTCCCAACATGTGTAGATAAACTATGATAAACCTTTCCTAGCTTTTCCTTCTTTCTGATATGTCATAGAATCATAGAATCGTAGGGGGTGGAAGGGACTTTTAGAGATCATATAACTCCAATATAAATGGAGATGTTCTTATTGAGCCAGACACATAAATCTGACTTTATCATAGACAGTACTAGAGTCACAGAATCATAAAATCATAGAACAGTTTGAGTTGGAAGAGATCTTAAGGATCATATACTTTCAATCCCTCTGCTATTAGCAGGAACACCTTCCAAATAGACCAGGTTGCTGAAAGCCTCATCCAGCATAGTCTTGACTTCCTAAGTCAAGGAAAGGAAGGATTTGAAGTGGAGATTGCAATCCACCCTCAGGGCAGTTAGAAGTCCTCACCATGTTGTGGATTAGATCCAGAACACTGTGACATTTTGGTGTAATTTTGCCACCATTAACCTTTATAGATTTTTCTATCCCTGGAATAATAGAATCACAGAATGGTAGGGTTGGAAGGGACCTTTAGAGATCATCTAGTCCAACCCCCCTGCAGAAGCAGGGTCACCTAGATCAGGTCATACAGAAACATGCCCAGGCGGGTCTTGAAGACTTCCAAGGAAGGAGACTCCACAACCTCTCTGAGCAGCCTGTGCCAGGGCTCCATCATCCTCACAGTGACATAGTTTTTTCTTATATTTAAATGGAACTTTTTGTGTTCCAGCTTCATCCCATTACCCCTTGTCCTGTTACTATCTACTATAGAAAAGAGGGATGTCCCAACCTCCTGACACCTACCCTTTAGATATTTGTAAATATCTAAATATATGATCCTGCCCTGCCCCTTGTGCCTGGTTTCGTTCTCATTTAGTCATCCCATGGGCACAAAAGCCATGAAAGCCTACCTGCCAAGATTGAAAACAGTTTTCTGCCTATTTAGTTCTCTGAATCAGATTTGTGTGGTGAAGATATAAGGGAAGTGGAACAGGAATAGACTGTAAGAGGAAAAGACAAGGTGTGGAGAGAGCCACAGCAGCCCCTACTGAGATTTGTTTGGATTGCTCTAGACAAGCTCTCTTAGGGATTGTACCACTTTCCCATGGCTCATTACTAACATGTAACTTTCTGTTAGGTGTATTAAAGCCTCAACACAATATAAATGTTTCCACAAATAAAAGGAACTGTATCATCATAAGCTGTTAAGATCACGGATAATTGTCCCTTCTAAAATTTTATTAAAGAAAAGCATGGCAAATATACACTCCAATGCTTCTTTCTATACAGGTATGTCAGAAATGAACAGGAAAACCTTTGGAAAGAGTTAACTTTGTCACTGAAAATACACCCACTGCAGTATAAACTCAAATAAATTAGCGAGGACAATAGATTCCTCTGAGCTTGATAAGCTGATAACAGAAGACATCTGAGCTCTCATGTTTCAGAGGATGCTCAGTCCCTAGTTGAATTATTGTTGTTTTTTTCCAGAGCAGCCAGGGCCCTGTAAGTTTGACTTTATGTGACAGCTCAAGCACATATTCTTAATAAAGGACAGGCAAGTGTTTCAGGTAGGAAAGAAGAAAAAAAAGAGACACACATAGAGTCTTGAAAACACTGAAACACTGAAACAAAAAGCAGCTGAGTAGCACAGTCCAATAGGTGTAAATCATACCACAGCCTAGAAGTTAAGCCATGTGTATGTGACAATACACTAATTTGGCCAAAAGTCCAGGTTCAGGATACTTTGAGTCTTTGAGGAATAAATAAAGGTTCAGCTTCTGAGTGAGAACTTGAGCTCGGGTTCTCACCCAGAAGCATGTGAAACCAAATGTCCTTACTGAGAGAACCATCACACTCTTAGCCAGCCCAAGATTGTGATCTAACAAGGAAATCTTCCTACGGAGAAAGGCAGAATAACAGTAAACTGGGACAAACATAACAAAGTGTTCAGGAATTCCATAGAGCCAGGGAGTTCAACAAAAGCCTTTGTTGTTGTCATACCATTAGATGCCTGTAGGGAAATATTACAGTTCAATTTATCGATATTTTAAGTAAATACTCTACAGATGCCATTTTTCACTGGTGTGCTTTATATGTCACTGAAAGCTGTTTATGTTAATCCACATTGCACTGCTATCTATCGTCAGATGTTAAAATGTTAGGTTAAACAATAGACTTGTTTCTGTATATGTGCCTGGTGGGCTAATTCATAGAATCATAGAATGGTAGGGTTGGAAGGGACCTTTAGAGATCATCTAGTCCAACTAGATCAGGTCACATAGGAACGTGTCCAGGCAGGTCTTGATTCTGTCTTCTGGCAAGAGTATCTCAAAGCAGTAAGAATGAGCATTCATAGAATCATAGATTCAAGATATTAGTTTTCTTTGAGGATCTCCTTTTCTCAGCAGTGCAGCAGAGGAAGAAGCAAGGAATCTGTCCAGCAGGTGAATTTCTATTAAAGGCTTTCTGTGTCTTGGCAGCAACTCGCAGCATTGATATTCTTTCACAAAACACTTTGTATCAAGGAATCAGCATTTTTCCAGTGACAAGTCACTTAATAAGAAAATTCCTGACATGGTCCAAGTATAATGCCCAACCAACCATGATGCAGTTTGAATAGTTTAAGAAATTGTGCCATAATGTAAGTTTACAGCCTTTTTATTTGTAAAAAGATCTGCAGCGCACACATAGGATGGTGGAAGAATGCAAGAGATTATTGTCTTTGCAGCCTCATGATTTAGTTCTCCCCTCACGACCTATCACAGGTCATTTCTGCATGTTCTAGAATCACTCTTCTGAAATGTGAGCCTCCTGCTTTCCAAGCTAAAAGGCCGGAGCCCTGGTTGACACCAAAGCCTGCTTTATCAGAACTGCCCTGTAAAAGACAATCACATCAAACCACAGTTCACATCAGTGAACATATCCAATATGCTCACGTGAAGAATACATTTGTTTCACATCCATCCCAATCATCTCTCATGTTCCACAGTGCTTAGAAAGTAAAGTCTCATGCAACCCAAAACACACTCTAGGCTGATGCTCAACACGTCATCCTCTGTGGTGAAAAGACTTCTCAGACTGTCAAATAAACTTTCCCTAGGACATCATCTCAAGTTTCCACTAAGCAACAGGAAATAAAATATTTTATTATGTATTTCCAAATGTATAATAGTTTGTTCTGTGAGTGCCCCAGGAGTGTTTACAAACTGTATTGGATGAGAATCCTGTGCAGATTGGATAGCAAAGCAGCTCCAGTTAAAGGGACATTTTAAAGGTTCAAGGCAATAACGGTCCAGTTTATAGAAGTAAGGAGGCAGAGGCTATAGAAAGGTAAGGGCAAAATGAAATGTAATAAAAACTATGATTTCACTCAGTTGTTCTACAGAAATTAACAACCTCAACCCCTCCTACCTTCCTTCATTCCCTAGAAGGTCCTTGTTATAGCTGCAGTTTAAAATGAGGATCACTTGAAGGTAAAAAAATTTCCCTGGGAAATGGGCAAGTATTCAAACTACTCTGGTAAATTAAGACCATAAATAAAGTGTCCCATATACTTCAGGAGACTAAAAATGGGTGTTGAAAGGGGAGGAGCTTCAGTTCATAATGGGAAGAAAGATGGATTCTTTTATTAAGGTAATACCAGAAATCTGAGAGTTCCAGTTCCAGCTCTGTCACAGGCCTCTTTGTGACCCAAACTTATGGTCTAAATTTGTTTCTCTTGAAGTCAATGAGAGTTTTGTCATTGTCTTTCCAGGAATCAGCATGACTTAAGAAATTTCACTAGTGCTTGTTGACCTCATATATCCATCACGTAACAGCAGAATGCACAGATCCTCAACACTGCACTAGTAGCATTCAGACGGTGCAGCCCAGCCCCTTCCCATGCACAGATCCTAGCTGGGGATGAAAACGGGCATTACCTGGTGCAGTGCTGTACCCATACTCACAACCTCTCTCTTGCAGCCTATCTACACCTCCCACAATCCAGAGGAGGTTCAGGCTGGATCTGAGGAGGAATTGCTTTGCTGCAAGGGTTGCCAGACATTGGAACAGGCTGCCCAGGGAGGTGCTGGAGCCGTCGTCCCTGGAGGGATTTCAGAGATGGATGGATGTTACAATTAGGGAAATGGGCTAGTGGTTGATAGGGCTGAGACAAAGGCTGCACTCGATGAGCTTAAAGGTCTCTCCTAGCCCAAATGATTCTATGATTCTACACAAGAGACATTTTGACAGTATAGCAAAGAGCCTAAATGAAAGACAGACACTTGACAGCTGGACCAAGCCACTGGTCATTCCTAGTGCATTCACCTAGTGCAATACCTATGGTGCAAATTGACATGGAATCTAAAACATCATTGAAGCAGTTAATTTCAGTTTTCCTTCCTTCTGTAGGAATTGCCAATCATTTGTTACTGTGTGGAGGTAGACACTGAAAGCACCAATATTTTGCCTGAGCTACTGAATGGAGATCACTACACATTTGACCTGATTCAGCTTAGGGCTGAACAGTTCTCCCATGTCAATACTTTTACCCTTATGCTTTACTTCTGAGAGGGTATCTTCCAAACAAAAAAAAAATCTCTTTGTTGAATGAAAATATCTTCAGTTTAGGCATAGCACAGCCTAGCACATGGATTTGAGCCCTATCTCCATCATTTTCATAGTCCCCCTTCCCATTGGAGTTTACCAAATAGGAGAGGAGAACCAGGATGCCCATAGGATAGGTGGCAAACAAATTAACATAACCACAGGATCACAGAATCGTAGGGGTTGGAAAAGACCTCTAACAATTATCTAGTCCAACCTCCTGCTAAAACAGATCCACCTAGATCAGGTCACACAGGAATATATCCAGCTGGGTTTTGAAAACCTCCCGAGAAGGAGCCTCCACATTATCCCTGGGCAGCTTGTGCCAGGGCTCCCTCATCTGAACAGGAAATAAGTTCATCTTTAAGTTTAAGGGAAACTGTTTGTGTTCCAGCTTTCGTTCATCACCCCTTGTCCTGTCACTGGACACTACAGGAAAAAGTGATGTCCCAACCTCCTGACATCCACCATTTAAATAATTATTAATGAGGTCACCCCTCAGTCTCCTCTTCTCCAGACTAAACAGCCCCAGTTCCCTCAGCCTTTCCTCATCAGGAAGATGCTCCAGTCCCCTGATCATCTTGGTGGCCCTGTGCTGGACTCTCTCCAGCAGTTCCCTGTCCTCCTTCAGCTGTGGAGCCCAGAACTGGACAGGACTCCAGATGAGGCCTCACCAGGCCAGAGTAGAGGGGGAGCAGAACCTCCCTCGACTTGCTGGCCACACTCTTCTTGATGTATCCCAGGATGCCATTAGCCTTCTTGGCTGCAGTATTTATATAGAGATGCCTGTATAAGATCTCCATTCTCCCATATGAATATAGTAAGTCTCCCATATGAATCAAAATATGATCCTTCTTAATTTCAAGCAAACATCTTTTTATTTTAGGAAAATCACTCATTAGAAAAGCATTCCATTCTTAGTAGGCAAGTGCTGAATCATAACATTTATCAAGCAGTTCTTATCTTGAACTCTTTTAGCACAAGAAGAATAAAGATGCCTGAAGTATTATTCACAGAATCACAGAATCTTAAGAGTTGGAAGAGACCTCAAAAGATTGTCTAGTCCAACCCCCCTGCCAGAGCAGGACCACCTATAGTAGTTCACACAGGAATTTGTCCAGATGGGTTTTGAATGTCTCCAGAAGAGACTCAACAACCCTGCTATCTCTGATTTTCCAGGCTATCTAGGACAAGTTCCTTCAGCTTGTGCCTCAGTTTCCTCATCTCTAAATTGAGTACCATGATATTGCTTTGCTACCTCAAGTGCTCCAAATTTTGTGAACTTTGTTCACAGTCGCAGTTGGGAAATGACAATGAAACTGTGCAGAAAAATTGTACCAGAAGACATACCACGTGGAACAGGGAGCTCTGGGTTTGAGTGAGATGTGCAGCAAGTCTGCAGAACGTACTATGCTTTACCTCACACACAGTTAAACATTTGTTAGACGGTATCAGTGGGTATTTATCTCCTTGATTTATTCTGTTAAACGACACTCCTGGCTTCAACTGCATTTACAGTGTTGGAAACCTGAGTCATGGAAGCTTTACTGGAAACCGAAACTTTTAATAAAAATATGTCGTGCTTATGACTGTTTTCCAGGATTTCATACTTGCCTCTGCTCCAGGAATAATGCTCTTTTCTGTTCTGTGGGCCAAATGCTGAGAAGCCTTTTCCCCAGCCTGTTTTAATGATACTTCTTCTGGGACAGTCATTTTGGGTTCATGACCCTCTTGGTTTGCAGGAAGGCATCAGCCTCTCCGCAGTTCTTCACCCACCTCTCTGCGAGAGTGATGTGTTTGAGACCATGATTCACTCCCCTTCTGCCTGGGAACCAGAGCGCGGGACCTTGACCATCACTGTAACTTGGCAGGCAACTGTCTTCTTGTATTTCAGCTGGGAAGGAGGCAAGGCTGGAGGTTCAGCACCAGATAAAGCCCTAGGGGACTTAAAAACATGGGAAGTGCTGGTTCCCAAGGTCCTTCTGACTAACAAGCCTGCCTGGCCTTTCCATGGGAAAGGCAAAATGTCATGTCAGACTAAGGCCATGGCAGTTACATGAGAGAGGGCAGGGTCGTCTCCTCGCCTGCATTCTCAGGGTGGAAACCCTCCTCTTTCTTCACTCCCTCTGCAAACCCATTCAGAAACACCAAAAGTGCATTGACACTTGGATCCTGGGAATGGCTCAGTGGCTCTCCATGAAAGACGTGCCCTTGAAGGCTGCCAGAAAATATCATGATGTCTTTTTGAGTTAGGAGTCCTTCCTGACCTCCCCCATAGAGCAGCAAGTGCCACAGTTAGGGAGTCCTTTGTAGTTGTCACACTGCATTCTGGCATTATTTGAACATTATATTTGAATTATAGAGCTATGGTGGGTTTTGGAAAGCAGGAGGGTAATCTTACACTGCTGTACACTTACATGGTTCCTGAGACTGTAGGTAATCAACGAAATGTAACTTTAGGGCCACTGCATGGCCCTAACAAAAATATTTAGGGAGGGAATTGTGAATTTATTTTGTTTTTAAACTAGAAACCAGAGTTTCCTCCTTCTGCTGCACAACACTTTTGTTTGTTTATGTTTCACAACTGCAGTCCTGAAGCACTTTGTGCCAAATAGCAAAGCTACCAGGAAATGTTCTCTGAGACATTTTCAAAAGCTTTCTAGAATACATCACTTCCCAGCTGTAGAGGGGGCATCTATAAAGTATCAAAAGCATCAGAAGCAGACATTTTCCATTAAAAAACACTTAACATTCAATTAAGAAAACAATTTCAAGGAAAAGAATAGCTCTAACTGTTTCTAGGCTTAAATTCAGGCTTTAAATCCCTGAAATTTTGACCGCCATTTGAAAAGAGTTCCTGTTCTTCTGCATATGTACAGCCACGAGCACTTCTGATAGAAGATTTCAGTATAAAGTCATTCTGCAGATAGAAAATCTACCATAATTTATATTAAAGGATTCTATCCCAACTTTGCCATTTATCCATCAGATTTTTTTTTCAAGAGAAACTCACAGTTAAATAATCTATGGTTCAGATAACGGAAGTTATCCAGTTCATAGAATCATAAAATCACAGAGTGGCAGGGGTTGGAAGGGACCTTTAGAGATCATCTAGTCCAATCCCCCTGCTAAAGCAGGTCCCACCTAGATCAGGTCACACAGGAACGTGTCCAAGCAGGTTTTGAAAATCTCCAGAGAAGGAGACTCCACACCCTGTCTGAGCAGCCTGTGCCGGGGCTCCCTCATCCTTACAGCGAAGTCAATGGATCAGTGACAACAGATAATTGATCTGTCTAAACTATAGATTATAGATAATGTTAATGGCAATATATGAAAATAACCCACAACAGAACAAACCACTGAAGTTTTAATGATGGCTACTTAGACAGCACACAGATCAAAGATAATCAAATTACTTTTTTACAAATTAATTATCTGAAAAGTTTAGCAGTGAATTATCTGTAGATATGACGTGATGTTGTTGTACTGCTTAATTAATGTGTGACTACATTTTAGCCCGCGGTTCATTCACAAACCACTGAATGAGAGCTTATTATTTATGATCATCCCTGTGAATCAAGTAGGACATTTTCTATTCCAAAACTGGGTGACCTGGAATCCCATTTTCCTACTTTGAAATGATTTGCAAAAGCTCAGCCCACATTCAGTGAACAGTACACTGACAAAATAGAAAGAGCTTTTAAAAGATTATCCCAAGAGAATATTTTTGTACAAACATTTCCGTAACAAGTTGCTTGGTTTTCCTAATACTCCTGCTTTCAAATGGACTCATGAATAAAATCTCATGCCCCAAAGTTGTGCAGGCACACGAATAAGATGCCAAAAGGCAGTATGTTTTATTGACAGGAATATTTACAAAGATTATTTGGCTACAGTTACCCCCAGCTGAGCCATACACACATTGCAGCTGCCGTGCACACAACAAGGAAGTGCATCAAAACCTTTTTAGAGGCAATTGCGGCAGAAAGGAGAAGAGAGGAGAAAGGTGCATATTATATTATACATAGAAAAAAAAACCACCCAAAACCACTTCAAGATGACTTTCATATTCTCTGGGAAGAAACTTCTCTCTGCAGACTGCAAGCTCAGCATTTTGATGTTCTGAGGCGGTGTAAACTCAGGCCTGCAGGGAAATTCCTGGTGCAAGCTTCCAGTGGCAGCGAATTGTTTTTCTGACAAGGAGCAAGAAGTGATGAAGGATGTTCTTAGCCCACAAATTAGTTTCACTTTCCTCACTACTATTAGATACTAAAAATAAAATACTCCCAAGGTTTAAGCAAAAGAAAGAGGAAAAGATTTTCTGTAATAAAAGTAGATATATAGTAATTATGTCTGCATTTAACACTTGCCTATCACGTGATTTCATACACCTAAACTAGCAGGTGCTTGTGTAAGCCCACAGCTTCACACCAATGTAGTATTAACATCTAAAAGATACATTTTCTCCCTGCAGATAAAGAAAAGTCTCAAAGTCTTTTTGTAGAAGTTGCAGCTCCATTTCAAAACACTCTCGGCACAATCCTTTCCTCCCAACCATTCAAACTTCATCTGAACCTATGGGAAGAGATGGTAAGAAATGAACTAAGTTCCCAGCAGTATATGGACAACTCCACTATATATATCTTCTTTACATCAGTAATAGACAACACAATCTCCTAGCACGCCTCATGCTTGTACAAAACCAGTAGCTATTTGATCCCTAGAAAAGAAGGCTGGAAGTCCTCAAAGAACTTTCTTCCTTTTTGACCCTAGGATCACCAAATCACCACACGGTCATGGAAAAACTGAGGCTGGAAGATCTCTAGCTCAGTTTAAAACCTGGGTACACAGATCTCCATAGACCATAAACCAGCTCACAGCTCAGCCTGTTTTCAGACCCTTCTGTACTACTGTCCCTAAGAAATTGCCTGGTAGATTGTACCCCATCCTATCAGGATCAAATTTGACCATGATGATGAACTACTTTGTGGCCACCAAAAGAAGTTAATCCCAATCAGATACACCTGAGGATTTCAGTGAGTACCAAAGACAGTCCTCTTCCTCCTTCAAAACTCACCACAGGTATATCAACCTGCTCACTCTCTTTGTTTAATTTGGAAGATAGATAATAACTACCTGAGAGCTCTCTTCTCCTCTCTATGATTTGCTATAAAAGCAGTTTCATACTGCAGCCCTGAGACTATTTACAGAGATAGCACAGTTAGATGTCAACAGTTCTGCACCTAGATGATGTGAATTATTCTCTTCTGAGAGGAAAACAAGACACTACCCCTCAGTAAACTCTTCATGCAAATAATCATATCCAGTCATGCACACTCAAGCATAAGATAGGACAGAAAAGGTGAAAATAAGTCACAAGATTGTACACTGATCAGTCTGTGTCACCTGCAGACAGGAGAATAAATTAAAAAAGTGGAAAGCATCATTAATCCAACTTGCAAAATTACGGACAAGTTCATATAAATAAAGAACATGGGAACATACATAACGCTACACCATCATTTTTATATTGTATTTCTAGAATAAAATCATACATGACAATTCTCATTTGACCTGTTTTGCCTCTTTTCCTGCATCCTCAATTATTTTTGCATTTTGGACTGTGTCTCTCACCAGAAAATTGTATTTATCTTTCACTCTTTGAAATCCTGTCACTGCTTTCAAGCTGAGGACTAGTGGAAAGTATCAGCACCCTCACTTATAAAAGACTGTTGCTCTGTCACTTCAGGCAAGGGTACCAAATTAGGCATTCATGGATTTCAAACAACATAAGCAAATATGATCTTCTTTTCTAGTTAGGTATGGTTCCTGCTGCTTCCTCTGCTTTCTGAAAGAAACTGATTTTTTTTTTCCTCTAGTGAACCAAATATTGTCTGTCTGTCTCTTTCATTTTCATCCTTTTTGGAGAGACTTTCCCATCTGCTAAAAGCTTCACAGAAAATTGAAGTGGGATTTTACAGATAGCATCTGCAGTATGCAAGCCCCAAAACCACAGGGTAGAAGTAAGGAGCAGGAAGAAAGAAATGCAAGCATAAAAGGTTTTTTTTTTTTTTTTTTCCCTAATTGTTTTCTGTAAATAGATTGCAACTCTATCAAGCCAGCTCAACAACCAACAGAGCATCCCATAAACATCACTTTCAAATGATCTCACTCTCATATTTCTCTTGCACAGGACAAATGATCTGCAAGGTTTTGCACACTCTTGAGTTTTGGACAGAGCAGACCAGAGTCATACAAGAGAAAAATAGCACTAGGTATCCCAACTTGTGGATTTGAGCAAGGGTGGGGTTTTTTTCTCCATTGCACAATTGACTTTACTCTCTTCAGTAAGTTGGGACCTTCCTATGTTTCCATTTCTCACTTATAAAGTCAGGACAATAGCATTTCCCAGATATACTGTGAGGAAAAAAATACATTAAAGACTGGGAGATTGCCCAGGTAGTACAGTGGTAGGAACATAAAGGAGCCAAAACAGAGTTTTGCTATTGAAGGTTGTCATTAAAATACTGAGTAGTGCTCCTTATTAGAGCTGGCTGGAACACTTCCCATCAAATACACACCGATTTCATCATTTGGCTTTCATCAGAGCCAAAAGCTTTTAAAAAAATCTCAGTTTTGACAATGTTTTTGAAGGAAAGGTTTCTTTGATCCAGGCTGGACACTTCAGTTATTTCCAGAGACAGAGGTCAGGCTTTCCAAAGCATCTAAGAGCTTTATCTTTGACCCTATGAAGAAGAAAAGGTTGAAACCTAAAAGGCTACTATGCTACACAATCATCATTGTCCAGCCGGTCCTGCCACTCCTGACTCAGAACACACTGGGGAGAACTCTTGTGCTAAGCAAAGAAAGTGCCTCTTCCAGAAAGGCCATGGAAATGAAACTGTTGGGCAGGGTTTTCAGCAACTGCCAGCTAATCCATTCAGAGTCTGCCAAAGGGCTTGGTCTGACCTACCAACTTTGGTGTGTGTATGAGCTGTAGCCTGATTATTTACACCTTATTTGCAGGCCCATGAAATTGCCTTACATCTACATTTTTCTGGTTTTGGGTCTTTTTTCAATCTCGTATCAGGGACATATATTCCACTTAACATGCCATAGGGGCAATTTAAACCAGGGAGGTTCTGTAACATTTTCTTCATTTTCCTGTATGCACATTTTGAAACAGTGTCTCTTGTGATCAGCAGTTCAACTAATGCCCTTGCCTCTGCATTTATTTATATATATTTTTAATAGGAATTAGTAGTAATTTCAGTGTAACCTGATTTAAAAAGCAATATACTGGTATCAGTTGCATTAGGGAGCATTCCGATGGATGCGATGGTTTCATTGTCAAGCTTAATGCACAATGAACAGGGAGTGTTTTAAAAGAAATAGATAAGAAAAAAATGAAAATAAGCATTTCATGGGCTTCCTACACCATGTACTTGAAGTGCCTTCAGAGTTCTGCCCAGTTGCCCTCTGCTTGGTCTGGCCCAGGCAAAAGGCCCCTCTCCCTCAGATGCGGCCCCTTTCCCTCAGCCAAAGTCCCTCATCCTCAAAGCCCCTCATCCCTGGACAATGCCCTTCTCCTTCAGACGAGACTCCTCTCAGCACAATCCCTCTCCCTCAGGCAAAACCCCTCTCCCTTAGATGTGGACCCTCTCCCTCAGGCAAAGACCCTCTCAGTTGCAGCCCTCTCTCTCAGGCAAAGCCTTACTCCCTCAGGCAAAGCTCTTCTCCCTCAGATGCAGATCCTCTCCCTCAAGCAAAGCGTTTCTCTATCAGATGCAGCCCCTCTCCCTCTGATGAAACCCCTCTCCCTGAGATGCAGCCCCTCTCAGATGCAGCCCCTCTCCCTCAGACATAGCCCCTCTCTCAGGCAAAGCCCCTCTCTCTCATATGAAACCCCTCTCTCAGACACAGTCCCTCTCCCTCAGATGCAGCCCCTCTCTCAGATGCAGCCCCTCTCTCAGACACAGTCCCTCTCCCTCTGATTAAGCCTCTGTTCCTCAGAAGCAGCCCCTCTCCCTCTGATGAAGCCCCTCTCCCTGAGATGCAGCCCCTCTCAGATACAGCCCCTCTCTCAGATGTAGCCCCTCTCCCTCAGACATAGCCCCTCTCTCTCATATGAAACCCCTCTCTCAGACACTGTCCCTCTCCCTCAGATGTAGCCCCTCTCTCAGATGCAGTCCCTGTCTTAGACTCAGCCCCTCTCCCTCAGATTAAGCCTCTCTCCCTCAGATGCAGCCCCTCTCAGATGCAGCCTCTCTCTCAGATGCAGCCCCTCTCCCTTAGATGCAGCCCCTCTCCCTCACACATAGCCCCTCTCTCAGACACAGCCCCTCTCCCTCAGATGAAGCCCCTCTCTCTCAGGCAAAGCGCCTTTCTCTCAGACATAGCCTCTCTCTCTCAGATGAAACCCCTCTCTCAGACGCAGCCCCTCTCCCTCAGATTAAGCCTCTCTCCCTCAGATGCAGCCCCTCTCAGATGCAGCCTCTCTCTCAGATGCAGCCCCTCTTCCTCAGATGAAGCTCCTCTCTGTCAGACATAGCCTCTCTTTCTCAGATGAAACCCCTCTCTCAGATGAAACCCCTCTCTCAGACGCAGCCCCTCTCCCTCAGGCAAAGCCCCCCACCGCAGCCGCGGGAGCGCGGCTCCCCCTAGCGGGGAGCTGCGGCCGCTCTTGCGCCCAGCCGGCTCCCGGGCGGGCAGGCCGCGCTCCCGGCCGCGCTCCCAGCCGCGCTCCCAGCCGCGGCCGCGCTGCCTCCCCCAGGCCCTGGGACAGGGCGGGTGGGCGCGCAGGCCGCTCCGTGCGGAGCTCTGTGCCTCATGGGCACGCACGGTCTCTCGGAGCGAGCGCTCAGCCGCTCCTGCTGTCCCGTCCCTGCGTCCCGCCGCGGAGGAGTGCAGCTGTGGCAGCGCTGCCCTGCGACCCGGGGCCGGTGGGTTGGAGGGAGAGAGCGTAATGTGATGCAAAGTGTTTGCTGGGATCTGCGCAGCCCCAGGAGGAACCGAGATTGCTCTCTGCTTCCCGAGCATTTCAGGGCAGAGTGATGCCTCACAAGCAAATGTGGACTTTAGCTCCAATGTTTAATCTCTGCCTCCTATCTCCCCGAGGCTGCAAACTCAAAGAAAATGACCCTCAAAGGGTATGATTTTCTGCTTCACACAAAGCTTGTTATCCGGGGGCTGCTTTTTGTGTTCCCTCTCTTCTATTCTCTTTCTCCCCTCCCCTCTCCAGAACAAAAAAGATCATACATCTCATCAGGATCTGTCTTCACGGGAGATTCTTTTTTTTTTTTTTCCTCCTTTTGACAACTTTCTTTTCATAAGGAGAAAAAGTGTATTTCTTTCTCTTTTTTTTTCAATATAATTGTATTCTGCTTTGAGTACTTTGATGTCATAACGACTGCCATGAAGTAGATAACACTGCTTGCTGGTATATGAAGAAAAAAAAGACATTTAATGTGAAGTACCAATCATTTAGTCTTGTTACTTTTTCCATCTCTTACGAGCTTGCTATTTTTGGTGGGAGGTGGGGGTTGTTAATTCTGGACATTTATTTAGTGGGAAAAGTTACAGATTAATTATCTGTAGTGGAAAAAAAAAATCTGTGTCTAAGGTTAAAAATAGCCCTTCCTGGATTCATTTTTCTTTTTTTTAAGGCATTTTAAAGTCCTTCATTTTCGCCTCAGTAGAAAGCAATTTTTTGTAATTATGATCTAAGGATAGAAGAGAGTCAAAGATTTGAGGAGATCTAACTTCTTTTATTAGACTGAAATAAATGGGGGAAAAAAAGAGATAACCTTTCAGGCACACATACCTAACACTTGAATGGTGTCCTGCAGGCCCCAAAGCAAGTCTCATTTTTTTGCCACAAAACAAATATGTATAACCTTTAATTCCCTTTGCATCCCTGCAAACAGCTGCCATCATTGCAAGGAGTGCCATCACACATTTTGTGCATTTCCAGCTAACAGTAAACAGGAATAAGAAATCCAAACATTAAAATTGCAGATCTGTCTTCCAGAGATTGGTAAGTTAAACTCCATTTTACAAATGTAAGTTATTCAGTGGAATTAAAATAAATCAGGCTTTGTACCCACATCCTGCCAAAATTAAAGGACATGTCTGATGTTGCAGAGATTTAACAGTTCAGCTGAGTCTGTCAATAGGATCTCTGCTGTCTCCCTGTGCTGGCTGCACTGTCTATTATGTATTCAAGTGCATTTGGGCCCTAGTCTGTCTCTCCTACAAGAGAGAATAAATGCCCTCAGCCTCCATCAGAATCATGGTTTATGTACAAATCCATCCAAAGGCATCTGAGAAAACAGAAAGCTCTATGAAATGTTTGGGCCTGGACACAACGCTGTGCTACAGCTGCTGGGGCATGAACAGCTTTTCTGGCTGCACAGACCCAATGTCACTGAGATGCTCTGACCCTGAAGAAGAAAGGCACAGGATCACACATCTCTGCTGTTGGCATACAGGAATGGATGAACCACTGGCAATGACACAGTGTGACACTAACTGGTAACAGTCTCACAGAAGCACTCCAAGAGGTTTGAGACTTTCTTGTCTTGTCTTTGCAAGATTTGAGATATACTTTCCATGTTGTTTTATTAGTGGCATTCCCTTATGCTCATGCTGCTGTGTGTTTGCTGCTGCTTGACTATTTGCATGCTGTGCCTGTTTGAGCAAAGTAATTGGGAGCTACTTTCTTCTGTTGAAATGTGGGGTTTTTGCTGCTGCCTTAGATAGCCTGTTTTCTTCATCTCCTCCATGCCAGTCTAAAGATTTTTCAGGCCTTTAAAACTTCAGTTTCTCTCCAGTCTTCTATTGTCCTCCATCACAGTTAGTTCCTGACAAAGAGAATCATGGTCAGGGTCCACTGTAAGCAATGGGAAAATACTTCCAACATAAGTTGCATCTCTGCAGGGCAAAGGGGGCTACAAAGATGAATTTTGCAAGGGAGAGAAAGCAGCCAGCACCAAGGCAGCACTGTGACCATCAAAAGGAAGCTTTGCTCAGGAAGCCAGTAGGCCTTCTGAGGCATATCTTGTCTGGGACTTGAAAAATCAGCTTTTCTTTCTGTGCTAGCTCACAGAAGAGTTTCAGAAAATTTTTTTAAAAAGCAGTGAGAAAGAAGGGACAGCTTCAAGAGATGGGAATTCTCTAACCTAAAGGGATAACAATGAGATGGTTTCATGGGAAAGAAACATACTCACTGCAGTCAAGGAAGGCAAAGGTGTTTATGACTGTGGAGCAGAGACATTAGCACAGGGATTGTGTGTTCATCTGGCCTCCCAAATGGTTTTGCAGTTCCAGAAGACAGAACTTTCCAGCCCTGACAAACAGAGCGAAGAAAGATGTCCATACTCAGGAAAGTAAGTCTTTTGCCAATCAGAACCAGAGTAAGATAATGAGAAATAAAACTAAATCTTAAAACACTTTCCACCCAGCCATCTTCCCAGGCTCAATTTTACTCCCAAATTCTCCATCTCTTCCCCCTGAGTGGTGCAGAGTGACAGGAAAGGGGGAATTATAGTCAATTCATCACATTTGTCTCTGTCACTCCTTCCTCTCATGGAAAAAACTTCTCACACTCTTCCTTTGCTTCATTGTGGAGTCCCTACCATGGGAGAAAATTATAGAATCATAGAATGGTAGGAGTTGAAAGGGATCTTTAGAGATCATCTAGTCCAACCCCCTGCAGAAGCAGGGTCACCTAAATCAGGTCGCATTGGAACATGTCCAGGTGGGTCTTGAAGACCTCCAAGGAAGGAGCCTCCACAACCCCTCTGGGCAGCCTGTGCCAGGGCTCCGTCAACCTCACAGTGAAATAGTTTTTTCTTATATTTAAGTGGAACTTTTTGTGTTCCAGCTTCATCCCGTCACCCCTTGTCCTGTTACTAGCTACTATAGAAAAAAGGGATGTCCCAACCTCCTGACACCCACCCTTTAGATATTTATAAATGTTAATAAGATCTCCCCTCAGTCTCCTCTTCTCCAGACTAAACAGCCCCAGTTTCCGCAGCCTTTCCTCATATGAAAGACGTTCCAGTCCCCTGATCATCTTGGTGGCCCTGTGCTGGACTCTCTCCAGCACTTCCCTGTCCCTCTTTAGCTGAGGAGCGCAGAACTGGACACAGGACTCCATATGAGGCTTCACCAGGGCAGAGGAGACAGGAAGAGGAACCTCCCTTGACCTGCTGCCCACACTCTTCTTGATGTCTCCTAGGCTGCCATTGGCCTTCTTGGCCACAAGGGCACATTGCTGGCTCATATTTAGCTTATTATCAATCAGAACTCCCAGATCTCTCTCTGCAGAGCTGCTCTTCAGCAGTTTGACCCCCAGCCTGTACTGGTGCATCCCCCACAAACTTCTCCAAAGTGAGTCCTTCCCACAGGCTACAGTACTTCATGAACTTCTCCAAAATGAGCCCCCTCCTGGGCCACAATTCTTGCCAGAAAACCTGCTCCATCATGGGCTCCTGTCTCTCTCCATGGCTCCACTGGTCTTGCCAGGAGCCTGCACCAGCACAGCTTCCCATGGGCTCACAGCCTCCTTCAGGCATCCACTAGCTCTGGTGTAGTGTTCTACCCAGGCTGCAGGTGGATCTCTGCTCCCCCATGGACTCTGTGGAGTTCAGGGGCACAGCTGCCTCACCATGGGCTGCACCACGGGCTGCAGGGCAATCTCTGCTCCAGGCCTGGAGAATCTCCTCCCACTCCTACACTGACCTTGGTGTCTGCAATGTTGTTGCTCTCACATATACTCACTTCTCACTCCCAGCCACAATTGCAGTTGAGTAGTAACTTTTCCCCCTTCTTAACTACATTATCCCAGAGGTGCTGGCACTGCCTCTGGTGGGCTTGGCTTTGGCCAGTGCTGGGTCCATCTTGGAGCCATCTGGCATCAGCTCTGTCAGTCACGGGCAAAGCTTCTACCAGCTTCTCACAGAAGCTTCCCCGCCATCTTTTCATGCAAACCTAATACCAGTAAATATAATAATGTTCTTTTCCAGATACTGTATTTATGTTTTGAAAACATTGCAGACTTTCTGTGCTCAGTTTTACTTTTTTTTAAAGGCCATTTCTCATTAAAAAAATAGGTGGAAAAAATGTCAACAGCTATTTAAAATACATAAAGTTCAACACCTGCATAAATGTCTAGAAGACCTAAGGAGCAGTCCGTGGGTGGCTTTAATCTGTGTGTTAGTTTGAATCTCCTAATAAAATACATTTGCAATAAATATAAAGGTAGATGCAGAACATTATTACTGAACCTGTGCATACAAACGTTAAAGCTGAGGTATATTAATCGGCTATACCACCTGATGAATGGCTTGTGCATGTACAGGCAGGAATCAGATCAGTTAATGAAAAACTGCTATAATTAGGTGACCTTTTTCACAGTTCGTTACATACTGAAATTTTGTTTCAATAAATGAAGTCAAAAATAGGTGTTTCCATCAATTCCTAAAATATACCATCTCTTAATATATGGCACTCTACTTTGAAAGAGCCAAGCTGTTTCATAAAGGTACAATTCACCAAATGTTATCAGCGGGTTCTTCTGACTTGTAAGGCCACTGCTACCTACAAAAATAAGTTCTACATTTTTTTAAACTTCTTCTGTATAAATCAGTGAGAATCTTAAAATGTTAGGTTTTTTGACATATTTTTATCCAATAGCCTGTGATCTTCATATAGATAAAAAAAACCCCAAGTCAGTAGCCTGTGGGAAGTGCAAGAGGACTGCTGTCATTCAGGCTCTCTGCCTCCAGTTCCCTAAGCCTGCTGTCTTCCTCCTCACATTGACTCTCCTTCTGGTTTCCTAGTATCCCACACCAAATTGTCTGAAGATTTATTCCCGAGGCACCAGTCATTTAAAGAAGCTCAGGACGTGTCCATAAGAAAATACAGGTAGCATCCCTTAATTTTCCAGTACCATAGGCTGCAGGCTTTCCTTGGTAACATTCTGCAACATAATAGATGTTTCCATTACATCATGCATGGAATGACTTTAATATCGATCTAACATTTTATACAAGGAAATAGTTTAACACTACCTTATAAAAATGACTTTCAAATGCTAAATGTCAGCGTTTTTAAGGAATGTGAGAACAGCTGTACCTGGTCAGAGATGAGGTCAGGCTAATTTAGCACTCTGTCTCCAGGAGTACCCAATTCCCTAAGTGCTTCGTAAAAAGTGTAAGATGAGGGCAAGCACATAGAGATGCCTGCCTAGGTTACTCTCACAACCTCCAGTAATCTGCAACTCAGGAGCTTTTGGCATTGAGCTTAATGAAAAAATACCAGGAAAGCAATAACATGTCAAAGTAAGGCATGCACATGCCTTCCTTCACACATATAAATTGAAAATACATTGAAGTCTCAAAATCTGATCCTAAAACTCTTCAAGTGGCATTTTTTTTCACAATTTTTAAATTGTTAGCCTTACTAAGAGGTAACCATCTTACTAGCCAGCCCATAAAAAAACCCTCTCTTCATCTTCATCTTCCTCATCAATCCTCATCACCAATACAATTAAACAATAAGTGGCCCAGGATACACGGTTAAGCAGTGAGGGGTAACAACATAAATAAAATGAAGCTTTGATGGTAATATTCTGGGAATTTGGACTTAAAATACCTGTTTGTCAGAAAGGATCGGTGTATCCTTCAAATCTTGAGCCAAAATTGTTAAAAATTATTGGCTAAGGTTAGACATCTAGTGCTTGGTACACAAAAGAATTGGTGCATTACAACAGTCATTGATACTTTGACATTGGAAGCCTCAGCCGTGAGGCTGAGTAATTCTGTGCAGTTCGGGACAGGGGAGAAAAACAGTTGGGAGTAAGATTTATAGGAAAAAGAAAGAATTTAGTCCTTTATCCTCCAAACTGTTGTGCTTAAAACCATCACTTAGCTTCTACCTAAATCTGGATACATCAAAAATCTATTACGGACTTGATTTTTTACCTTAATGTACTCCAGATCCCTGAAGCAGTTCTAGCTTTTTGTGTTGTGTATTGCCCAGTGTGCTTGGTTTTGATACTGGCAGTTTTCTAGGGACTTATAACTAAGTCACTGTAAAATGCAGAAAGAGGCATCTTCCTGTGAGAGCTCTTATAAAGAATGAGATGTGGGGTGGTCTCACAGCACCTCTGGAAACCATAACTTCCTACAGATCAAACTCCACAAGGAAAATGCTTGTTTGGACAGATATCTGCTACAGCCGCAGCCCCAAACATGTTTCTCAGATTATATTACCTGCAGGCAAGAATCTTTCTCTAAAAATACCAGAAATGCTTCTGTCAGAAAGCAGTTGTGCCTCTTTTCTGTCCTCCCTGGACCCTCTCTCAGAAATTGTCACCAAACAAAGCATTTCATACAAATCTCAGTCAGACACGGTCATTTCTTTTCACCCAAAAGCCCTGCAGGATGCCCTTGAGAAGAGGTGACAGATATCGGTTCTTTATCCCTTCTCAGACTGAAGGGAATAGAATTTATGTATAACATTCCCACTGCAGTGACCCAGGTACCTGGCGAAAAGATATTTTGGAAAAGAATTTCCCTCCTTTGAAGTGTTCAGCTCTCTATAAAGCATTTCAATGTCTATTGAAGCTCAGTTTGCTGCCACCTCTAGCACTAGTTATTTCACAATTTCAAGGATGTCCTTTGGTAGCAGTGGTGGTCTATGTAGGCTAAAGTCTGTTTATGACTGCTGACCATTCATAGGTAAAGAAGTCAGTTCCTCCCTGTGTGGGTCTTTTCCATTCATTTCATATACTTTTATTCCTCTGCCTAGCTCTGAAATAGCAAAAGCATGCTGGGAAAAGTGTGATTGAGGTATGCCTAAGTGTTTGGAATGTTTCTTCCATTCTACAAACACTGCTTAAACAAAGAAAATGTTTCCACCACAAGATTTAAGTTGAACAATACCAACAGCAGCAAAGAAGAGACAACTCTGAGCAGAAACCTACCTTCTTCTTTTACTAATGTAAAAGAATACAAGCAAATTGATACAGGCAAATTCTTGAAAGGGATTTTTTTTTTCATGGCTTATGATTTATAAGAGATTGAGAAATGCATCTGTTTCACAGTTTGCAAGGTCTGTTGAAATCCATAGATAGGTATTGGAATGGGAGCATTGTATATTATTAATATGACACAGTTCAGGGTGTATTACCATATTTTTAATGTAAAAAGTGGAGCTGGAGGAAAATTAGACAATAAGCTTGAACTGAGATGGCAATATTAGTATTAAGTACTATTATAAATAACCCTATTTGCATATAAATATAAACAAAAGTGCTAGCTGTATTGTCATGAACCACAGGTATTTATTGCCAGTAGGGAAAATATAAATAGTTCTTGAGGTTGTGAAATAATTATCTGTTACCTTTGAAAACATATTTTACCCAAAGAGGGAATTTTACAAACGTTAACCTCAAAGCCAAACTATGTTGGTATTATTATTCTAATGTGGTTTTTTGTTCTGTTTTGTTTCTTTTTTCTATTTCTTTTTCTTTTTTTTTTAATAATTCCCTACCTGGGCACTCTTCCTCCTCTTTGTTATCACAGCTTTTCCTTTCCTTTTTGTTTGTCTTTGTAAACGTACTTTACCTCTTTGCATTTTCTTCAGTTTCATAGAACCATAGAATCATAGAATCATAGAGTGCTAGGGCTTGTAAGGGACCTTTAGAGATCATCTAGTCCAATTCAGGTTCGTCTAGATAGGTCACACAGGAAGATATCCAGACCTCCAAGGAAGGAGACTCCACAACCTCTCTGGGCAGCCTGTTCCAGTGCTCTGTCACCTGAACAGTGAAATAGTTTCTTCTTATGTTTAAATGGAACTTTTTGTGTTCCAGCTTCTTTCAATTACCCCTTGTCCTGTTGCTAGATACAATAGAAAAAGAGGATGTCCCAACCTCCTGACACCCACCATTTACTTATAAATATGGAGATCCTCCCTCAGTCTTCTCTTCCCCACACTAAACAGCCCCAGTTCCCACAGCCTTTCCTCATAAGGAAGATACTCCAGTCCCCTGATCATCTTGGTTGCCCTGAGCTGGACTCTCTCCAGCAGTTCCCTCTTGAGCTGGGGAGCCTAGAACTGGACACAGGACTAAAGATGAGGCCTCACTGGGGCAGAGGAAAGCGGCGAGGAGAACCTACTGGCCATACTCTTCTTGACGCATCCCAGGCTACCATTGGCCTTCTTGGCCACGAGGGCACATTGCTGGCTCATGGCTACTTTGCTGTCAACTAGGACTCCCAGGTATCTCTCTGCAGAGCTGATCTCCAGCAGGTTAATCCCCAGCCTGTAGAGGTACATTGGATTGTTCCTCCCCATGGCACTGCTTTTAGATATGGAACACTCGGCTCTTCAATATCTCCTCAGATAGTAAAGGAAACTTAAAAACAGACTGTAAGCTTCCACCAAGCTTGTGCTGCTACACTGTAGAAAGCAAGGATGACTGGAAGGTGAATATGTCAGAGAGATGCTTCAGACCTACTGATTTAGTCATGATCCAAGGAGTAGAAGAGATAAGGTCCATCTGCCCTCTACTCACTCCTCACTGGTGATGCTTTATCCCTCATTTCTTTTCAGGGCTATTCAAACAGTCCAGAACAGATTTTCAGATCTTAGAGTTCCTAGAACAGTTCCGATTCCTGAAAGAGTAGGACAATTGTTACTTGGGGAGTACATTGAGCAAGTTACGAGGTTGGACAAGATGATCTTTAAAGGTTCCTTCCAACTCATTCCATGATTCTAAGTGAAGCATTTTTGACAAGACTCAATGTGCTGATTGAATTTCATGCTGATTGAATGTCCATGTGCTGATTGAATTTCATGTCCCACAATATGTCACGACTAGCAGGAATTGCTGAGATTATAAATGAAGAATTAATATTTATTACCTTTAGATATTTAACACCAGATTGCAGCAAAATACTTTTGCCCATCTAACATTTAGCAAACAGCTAATAGTGGTATTTTATACATATTTTATCTTACATTTAGGTAATACATACCTAAGGGTCTGTATTTCTTTCAACAGATTTTCTTTTTTCAAAACCAGCCTGAGATGATGGTGCAAAGACTGGTACTAGCTTAAAAAAAATATAACAGAGAGTCTGGCATTTTTCAGGCACCTAAAGTATACCAGGTCAACCACAGAGGCAGCATGTTGCAATTTGGCATTCTAGGTTTTCACCAAAGGACACAGCAGAAAGCCTCCTCCTGCTTCCATGTGCACACATACACACACACTCACAAAGTTTTATCAGTATTCATTCTCTTAAGTGTCCTCATAACTTACCCATATTGCAGTGCCACACACCACAATACTTCATAAACCCATTTATTGGTCTAGTGTTTATATTTAGAGCACTTACACAGAAAGCAAAGATTCCAGATCAAGTCTTTCTTCTGCTTAAATTCATCTCTCCCTAATTCAAGACTCCTTAAATTGACTTTGTTTTCTCCTGGTTACTAATTAGGGGGAGAATACTATAATTACTTGGTTATGAGACATAGTATTAACTAATCACATTTGTTAGGAAAATACAGGGGATGGGTTTTACCACATTAGACAAGAGATTCACACAAAGGTGGAGTTGATATTCATGTGGTAAATTACAGATCCATGTAATAAATTACATTTATCGTGCACCTTTGACTGCCTCTCCTGCATTCTGCCTACTAATCTATCTATGTCAGGATTCATTCTAGCACTCTTAACCTCTGAGAAGCTCTCAAGCATCTGCTCTTTTTAAAAAAAAAAACGGGGAGGGAGAGAAAAAAAAAACATCAAAAACCCCAAAACTAAACAATTTTTTTTTTTTCAGCACAAAATGTGCAAATTCCTCTGCATATTACACTGTGATAAGAAGAAAAATATGCAATACCCAGTTCTGAAGCAAAGTGTTTGAGGTTCTTATTCTCAAGAATGCAGAAGTGTGTTTCTTTCAGGGGAAAAATACCAGTAAGAACCTTTTTCCATCCAAACTAGCAAATGTTTCTAAGCTTGCATGTGCTAGCACATACTAGACCTCAAGAGTGGAACACAGTGATTTACAGACAAGTTGCTGAAGATCATTTAAAGGTTCAGAACTGTATCAGTAATCATTCTGAGGCCTATGTAGTTGTCTCATAATAGCAAGTTAATTTGGCTTTAATAGAGAAGTGCAATAACAGTATCAATTAAAAAAATCATAAAACCTCCCGAACCATTTCTGAAACATTTTAATGTGAAATTTGTAACATAGCTTAACTGTGTATGTGATATGAAGGTTTTATTGGCACTAATTTGGGATGATCTCTGTAATAAAGTCTGGGATTCACCACAACTAATACATACCATACTGGAGTCCAGACTTGGAGCCACTTGGCTTAAATATCTCACTTTCATTTATAGATTAGGGAACTGCAACTATTTTCATCAGCTAAGAATCTGTCTCCAAAATATTTATACATAACCAATTATTTTTTACCTTACTCTTTTTTTTCTTTATTTTATAAAAATATTTCCATGTGTATATGATTGAGAAACAGATGAGCAGGACACATGATAATGAAAGCATTCAGACTTTGCACTATCTAGCTTCCAAAAACCATTATCCATGCTTCCAAAAAGGAAGGACTTTGATGAATAGACTGACAACTGGTTCTATTCTTATATATTTTACTAAAACTCCAGTTTAGCAGAGTTAGCATACTTTATTTAAATTAATTTCATAGTGACCCTTTAATTTCATGGTCATTTACAAACGGAGACTTATTTGCTTGCTTATTCATAGTCATGGTCAGACACCCATGCTTCATATCACCCAAATGCAGACATTCAGTATAGAAAATCTTGAACTTAACAACTTAATTTTGACACTGTTTCAAGCAACTATACACAGAGTTTTCCAGCTGGGAAAATTTCAATTATAAGTCATTGACACTTGAGCATATACTTTTTGGAGAGCTAAATTATCTAGTTCTGTAAAATAGGGTTTAAATTACAATGAAAATTCATTAATGTTAAATTAATTAAAAATCAAATGAAAGCTATCCAATGGACAGTTTTAGCAAAAGTAATCTTATGACAAAACTACTCCCAAGAAATATTTAACTTCACAGAATGCTTAGTTCACTATGAATGCTCAGATACTTGTTTTAGCTGGTTAAGTGTATCAAGTACTATAACGTTGTTTCTCAGTTGTATGATTATTTGTTTTTAAGTTAATCAGGAGAGTACATAAAGGAACTCCAAAACATAGAATCCAGCACAAAATCCAACACCAGCTTCAAAAAGAGATTTGATTATTAGACAGTAAATTTGCTTATCTCAAGTTTTTCACACTAGTCCTACTAATTTGTTGGATATTTGCAGAAAGCAAACTCAAGCATTATATCAACACACTTGAAGTAAATTTATTTAAAAATCTGAATGAAGACATGTAGTGTTTGCCTAAGGCTAGGAGTAATATGGTTATGAACACATCATACATACTATGCAAAGCTTTGAATTCCATTGCTGAGACACATTATCAAAGGTTGTGGTATCAAGCAAAGACATAAACCACAACTGCAGGATCATCTCTTATCTAAAAGTTCTGAACAGTGTTAGAAATGACAAATTTTGAAGAGATTCTAACATCAACATAACTGTGCTTTGGAGATTATTTGAGTATCATCAAATACAATACTGAAACAAACTTAGATTTCTGTGTCTCATATATTTGCAAAGTTTTCATACTTTTGATAAAAGTCATGTTGCAAAATATGTAACGTGATCTTCCATGTGTACTTCTAAAGATGGGTATGCTACACAGTTGTATGTACACACATGAGGTATTTTTCTTCAAACCATTCTTAGTTAAAAAGGATTTTGTCACATGTATATAATGCACACACATAAACCAATACACTTATGTCCTCAGGAAAGAGGAAAAGATTTATTTGTTTTCTTTTTAAGGAGCTTTCACATTCTGCCTTTTTTTATGGGCCATTTTAGTCTTTTCTTTTGAAATAAAGCAAACAAGAAAATACTGTGGAAGCAATAATCATCAGTTTAAGCATTTTAAGGATCAGCCAGCACATAACAATTGAGAGCAAAGGGAAATATTGCAAATCTCTCTTAAATTTTGTCTGAATACATGGTCACCATGGAACATCCAATTCTCCCATGGATGTTGGAGACACCAGCAAAATATATCTTGGTTAAAATTCTCTAGATCAGAATGACTGATCCATCAGGGTGTTTTGTGTCAGGGAAGACATAAAAGATGGTCTTTTTTTCTGAGCAAGATGCTTTCACTGGTATGTGGCAGACTTGCAAGAAAGGAAACCACTAGATTTTTCTCTAACTGAAGTAAAGGTTCAATTTAAATGTTTTCCTATTGCCATGAGAGAGACCAAAGTTTATCAGCTCTTATGTTTTGTAGGAAATAAAACAGAACTGGATTACTTTCTATTTCTTTCTTTCTTTCTGCAGGTCTGAGATCAGCCACAAACAGCTTTTGGGTCAATCTCCCTGCCTTATGCTCTCCATACATCTAAAGTATTCCTGCCATCTGTGTAAGGCTGGCAGCCAATGGTACTGCTTTGCACTGCCCTCTTAATGGTTTATGAAGTGATGTATCACCTTGGTAGGCTTTTGTAGTGCTGGCAAACCCCAGCCTTAGGATAGGCAAAAAATCTCAGTCCCAACTGGCATGTGCAGTGTTAACACTAGGAGTAACTTGTTTTCAGCATTTTTGCATTGATAAGAGCCAAGAGAGAAAGAGAGGTATGTTTAGTTGAGTGGAAGATAACAAACATGCAGTGCCACATTCCCTCTGTGTGCTCTTTGTTATCAGCAGGACTAGAGGCATTATGTACTGTACAATGAAAGATAACCATAGAGTGAGAGATAGCTGGCTTTGTAGCTCTATTGATTAAACAGGACAGCAGGCTAATCAGAAAAAATGTTACAGAGATGGGAGTTGAGCCACTTGGAAACTGTGAAAGATGGTGGCTACACCTGAAATGTTAATTTTTGAATAAGATTGCAGCACACAAAACTATTTCCTTTCTCTTTTTTTTTAATGTAAAAAAAAAAAAAGCATACACAGAGAGGTATCACTCCTTTACCTTTTTTGCAAAGATAATAGCATTATATTTATTTGAGGCAGTCACAAAACAAACCCCAAATAAGTTTGAAGCCTTCCTATACAAAATTCACAGAGCTAGACTTTCGGTATGTACCATGATTGACAGAGAAATAAGTCATCAAGCAAATGGGTATACAAACTTTAAAGGATTGTGGGTTTGTGGGGTTTTATTTGCAAATAGGATTAGTTAAACAAGGATTTCAGAATCCAGACTTGTAAAAAACAAACAAAAACAAAAATCAAAGCCCAGACCCTAAAATATCATTAAGGCTTTTGTGATTCTTATATTTAGACTCTTCATTTGTTTATTGCTCTGCTCAGCTCTAGACATTTAGAATAAGATTTTTCACAGCACATATCTGTGTCAAGATAAATTTGTTTGTAGATAACACATACGTATAATCTGTCTTCCAGGGTCTTGCTCAGTCTGGGGCAAAGAAGGGACAGAGCCAGACTGGAATAGGATGGATGTGCTGGGTGTATGGCCATATCACATAGCCACAGAAATCCAGGCCAGCTCTGCAGGAGCAGCCCAGAATTATGAGGATATGGAGTTAATGTAAAGTCATTATTTTCCTTCTTGACTCTTGGCTTTGAGGTCTGTGCTGCATCTCCTAGAGGCACAACACAGACTCTCACCTCACATGCATAGCATTGGAGGGGAAGATTCACTGAAAAAGCCTCTTTCTGTGCTACTAAAATCTCTGTCCTAATTTTATCAAATTGTTCATGTTCCTCTGGGGCTTCATTTGTAATCCTCTCTGGTGGGGTGTAAGCTACTGTATCTCTGATCCATCTCTCCCTGCTAGGAGCTTCCTCTGCTACCTGCTGTCTTGCGACATAGCAATTTACTATTGACAATGTTACTCCCAGTAGTTTGATATGATGACCTGGTATAGCAATTTCAGCTCTTTTTTGTCAATATATGTTGCCAAGAATTCATAGGCATGTCTGGACAGACTTCTTATTTGCCCCAGAAATGTGGGGAGGGGGAAAAAGAGAGGGGAGGTCACAGAAGGCACAATGCTTGTGTTTCCATATTGGTGAATGTGTCAGTCCCAGCTTCCTGGGATGACACGTTTTAGATGCTTATTGGAACTTAAATGCATTGCTTTACCCTTTCTTTACCCTTTCCCATACAGAATGATGCCATTTACAAGCAACTGATAGAGCAATTTATACTACACCTTTGACAAATTGAATTTAATAAACAGTAACAGCTTAGTACAGCTTTAACAAATCTGCTCATTCCTCCACAAGTTCACTCCACCACTCCTGCCTTTGCCAGGCTGCTGGAGCCTACAGCAGCCCCTTGGCAATATTCAGCATTTAGGCTGCAAGTTGTCCTTTGTCTTAGAGGGAAAAAAAATACTCTCAGGCAGATTCTGGGTTTTACCGTGAACTGACAAGTGAGTCGTGACAAAGTGAAGGACATAAATGATTTGCAGCTTGATCCTGCACCCACTGGAGTCTGATGCCTAACCCTTATTCCTCTAGACTGGAGCAGGATTGATCCCAAAGCTTTATCATGCAGTTGCAAATACAGTGCTGTGTGCTTTTCATATTTCTTTTCACAGAAGCACCCCTTAAGACCTTTGTCCAAAACAATTCTAATTTGGTAGAGCCAGTGATATTGTGACATTCTGAGATGAGTCACAGAATCACAGAATCTCAAGGGCTGGAAGGGACTTCAAAAGGTCATCTAGTCCAACCCCCCTGCCAGAGCAGGGCCACCTAGAGTAGGTCACAAAGGAACTCATCCAGGTTACTTGACATTTGACTTATGTGCATTTTAAAGTGGAAATATCACAACCTTTGGGGGTTTTTTTCTCCACTTACACCTTCCTGACAATTCAATATTTAATTACTAGATTAGCCAAACCACTTGATTTTTCAGAAGTCACTTATTCAAAAGGAAGTTTAAAGTGATATATTTCTCTATTAAAGCAGTCAATTATACAGGTTAATTCACTAAGACAGTGGTCACACCTGTATTTAAATCCTTTGGCATTCAGAGAGGTTTGGTTCCATGAGAAGCAACTCCATGACATATGATTACAGTATGCAATACTCAGTCCAGCTAACCAGTCAGTGCCCACTGAATCTGTACTCCCCGAACATAGCAGATGTGGTAAAAGAGACTTCACTTGCATTAAGTACTCAAAAGTTCTAATAATTTTAGTCTAAGTGGGTACATACAGTACAAAGCATGTTCAGTCGAAATTCCAAGGTTGCCTTTACCACGTACGTGCCTGTGTACTGGTTTTCTCCTCATGCACAATCCCAGAATATCTCAGCAATGACAGATTGCATCATGCAATCTTTTTTTCTCTGTTGACCAGTATTATTCCCCTTGGCTTACTAGGTACATGTGCATTCACAGCTATTCAAAGCACTTCCATAGTATAAGATTAATAAAGAACCACCTTACCAAAAGAAGTCTTCTGTCTTAATTTCAAAATACTGCTTTTTCAAACTTATTCTAAAGTTCTGAAGACTTCCTTCAGCCATGGGTATTTCCACTCATGGATTTACACAATTTTTGCTCCTGTCTTCAGGACTAAGGCCCCACTGTCAGCCAGAAAGCAAGTGATCAACCTGAAATCAATTGGCCCATACCCAAATTTAATTAAACTTCTCTCTGCAACTCTAGAGGAAACTGATTTTCCTCATTATTGCTTATGTGGATAATATGTGAAATGAATGCTCCTTCACTAAGTTATCACTGCATTGAGCAGACAAACACCGATATAATGTTATTAAAAGTAATGAAATAGGTTCATCAGCAGCTAACGTTAATGTTTTGTGTCATTGCAATCTTGTGTGCAATTTAGGACAAAATTATTCAGCTTTGCAGCTACAAGATACAGCAGGTCAACAGCTTTGCAAAGGTTTTGGCATAAGGCACTATTTATATATAGTTTTCTGTAGATGAAAAATGGAGGGAAAGATGGATTCAACTTCCTTTCCCTCTCATCTTCCACAGACCAGCAGAGAGAGGGATAGAAATGGAGAAGGAAATAGGGATTTCTCTCTGCAGGAGGTGAGTCCTATGGTGGCCATATTAGTCAGTAACATCATGCTGAATTTGCTTTTGTTAGTAACTAGCCACAAGTTTTTCAGAGTTTGCAAGGCCTCAAGACCAAGGTTTGTCAGGAATGGTTCTTTAGCTACTAGGAACTCTGTTTTACCAAAGCATGTCTTGTAAGAGTAGTTTATCCAATGACCAGTACTAACAAGGACTATCAAGTGTGGTGTGGTGAATTAGGTGTTTATGACTCTAATATAGCAATGAACTGCAAAGGAGAACAGCCCTGATGTAACAGCAGATATCTTGAGAAGTGCAAACATAGAATACAGTGTAGAGGAGTACACATGGGATCATAAAAGATGAAACATTGCCTAGCACTGGAGACCGTAGGAGTTTAAATAGCTCACCCCTAGACAGTTCAAGAAATGTAGATATGGAGCTGGACAAAATGAGTTTTAGGAACATCAAAGAGCAAGAACTTAATATACATAAATTCAGATGCAATGCCCAGTGTGGACCAAGAAAAAACAAGATAAAACAACATGTAAAGGAAGGAGGTAAGCAAGCAGGAAGGAAGGAATCATTAATGTCAACATCATGGTCATCCCAGGAAAGAATTCAAGATGCTAGTGGTTTGTATACACTCTGTGGACAGCAGAGGGGTGGTGGAAGGGAGGAAATAGCACTGGGAAAGTGAGACTTGTATTGTCACAGTTCAAGGACTGCCTGAGGGCAGCTGCTAAAAACATAGAATTATAGAATGGTAGGGTTGGAATGGACCTTTAGAGATCATCTAGTCCAAAATGTCTGAACTGTATCTGCATATATCTGACTCATTAGGTGATTCTTACAGACAGAGAAAAAATAAAGGAGCACAGGTAATTATCACAGATGAACAGCTAGAAAGTGATATCAACCAAGGTAACGACCACTAATTTAGTGTTTAACAGAGCAAAAGTCAAAAAGATTGTCCTGCAACTACACAATCAGCAAAGCTATCCAGAGCTTATGCTGACCATCTACCCTAGAAAGCAAAAAATATTTAAGAGACCAACACTGCTGAGGGAACATATTCACAGATGTCCGGTGCTGTGCAGAAAGCTGAGCCCAAGGTGGCACCACTCACTGTTGGAAGCAAGGCTACGGGCCAAGGCTTGTGTATAGTGGCCATCTGGAATTAGCATCCTGCTTCTTCAAGTCCATGGTGCAGGTTGAGATTGGACCAGAGGGGCAGGGGCCTTGGTTGGTGTGAATGTGTCTGCAGAGTGAGTGTGTGGTAAAAGAGATATCTCAGCATAGAAATCACTATCCACTTGCTCTGCCAATCATTCTAGATTTTATGAGAGTGGCATGGTTCAGGTCTTGAAGCTGCTCTACCCTCAGCTCTCCATGACACTGTGTATAGCAGTTTTAGCTGTTATCATTACTGTCACTTTTCCTGTACAGTAGTAGTTTTCATTTTCATTTACTTATTTTTTTACAGTAGTTACATCTGAACTAATAACAATTATTTGATTACTATAATAAGATTTTAATCATCCTAATCATGAATTTGGACTTTATGTATAACATGTAGTTTCATTTTGCCCATGAAGTAAATTTGGAGGACAGCATTTCAAAGAAAGCAATAATTCTTCTGGAATGTAAGCAACATCTCGTTAGATCACAGAATGAGGTTTTTTCTGATGTCCATGATATGAGAATCCTTTTTCCTATCCCCACAATGACATGGTCAACTGGTGAGCTGTGCTGATGCTCTCAGGCCTGTGTTGTTTATGAATGACAGATAAATAAATTCATCTGCAAAGACCCTTATGTAGTAATAGCAAAAGAACTCAACAATCAAACTTAGGAGCCTAGAAGATTGGCACATAAATTCATATTCAATTTCTCAGTCTTCTTCTTACGTTGATATTTTAACCTGAAGAGTTAAAGGTCATTATAACAACCTAGACAACAAATCTGGAAGGTACAAATCCACTTTGACCACCCTGAGAAAGAAAAAAAAAAAAAAAACTTAATCTGATGATCAGCTGGAGGTACAAGAAGAAATTTCTCATAGACATGATCAGATGCCTTTTGGATATCTGATTGTGGGAGCCCTAAGAAGCCCATTCATTCCTTAGTCTGCAGGCCATGTTAGGCAATCCAGAAGAGATGCTGCTAATCACAATAAAAAGAATCTACAACAGATAACCTCCTGTGAAAGGGATATTGGCTGTTTCCTTTTCTATCTTGCCTTACTGTTGTTGTATGCTATGTATGGAAGTACTCTTATCATTTCTCCAATAGCTGCCTAACTTAGGTTAATAGAAAAGAGGAAATGATTCCAGAGTGTAAACCAGAGCATAGCTCATGACATTTAAATAATCATGGTGCCTCTTGGTGATTTGCAAAGCTATATCCCAGTCCTGAAATATAAAATTATTTTCTATATATCAGAAGCAGGCTGCAAGTATGGTTTTTAGTTCTGGAATGTGTAGCGTGGCAGCTACGTGCTACTTCCTAAATGATTAAACTGAGAAAATTAAGGCAAATACTAAACCTGTGACAGGGTAGATGTGTTCATAGTTGGACAGTCAGAATGAGTTGTAGAATGACTTGAGGAAGTTAACCCTGGCCAAACTCCAGCAGGTATTTATGTCCTACATGTCTGAATTTCCCCTGTTGTTTCAATTAAATTTTATCTTCGCTTCCTCCTGTTAAAATACTACTGTGTAATATTGCTGTCCCAGAAAGGCTTGCCAGTATCCCAAGGGAAACTGCATTTCAGCAGCACGTCCAGCAATCTTTGTAGAGCCTCTGAGAAGTTCTTTAGTATCCTTCTGGGTACATGTTTCTATAAAAATGCAAAGTATAACAGTTTGTAATGCTGACACTCTGCTATTCATAAAATGGAAAGGGAAAGTAGGTCAGTATGTGAAGGACACGGGAGGTTGGGAATGTTCCCAAATGCAGTTTCCACTTAACCCAAATGAGTACCCCAACTGATGTGCTCCTTTTTGCCTTTCAGGATGGCAGACAGCATCAACTAGGACATGTAGAGCACCAAACTTCTGTTTTTCATTCATGCACCAAGTAGAAATGGAAGTAGATTTCCCAAAAATCTCACTGAGTCCAAGACATTGTAGTTATACTAGAGGAAGTCTATGAGAATATGAATATGGAAGTGTCTCCTTGTGATTTGTATAGGCAGTACATATATCCTTATAGCATGGCACATACAGTGCTGCTGAGGGATTGTTGGGGTTTTACTTATTTATTTTTAAGCTCCTCACAATAGTAATAACAACCTCAACGCTGGGCATTTTCCTGTGGACTGATGACTAGCTGAGGTTAATGACCTGAAATGTAGCTACAGGCCATCAACTCATCCCAGACAGCCATTAATCCCAGGGAACTACCTGTGCCTCTACTGTTAGTGCTTAATTTAGTCTCCCTAGTTTTAGTGTAACTTTAAAGACCTTGCTGCAGCCACTGAGCAGCTCAGTATTTTATTAGCCCTACGTTTCCACTGCTGAGCACGGGTGGTTTTCCTAGCTGCTGATCAACTCTAAACACTGAATAGACTTTATTAAAAGTTGGTTATCAAGCTGCTGAGCATCTCCAGACATCTAAATATTTTATGTGTGTTTGCTTTGAGTGGCCCTGAGCAATTAATACATTGTTTCATTAGGAGGGCTTTTTACTAACCTCTGAGTGACTCTAAACACCTAATATATTTCACAAGAAGTTTGTATTCCAGCCATTGAGCAGCTTTAAACACTAAATTGGCGTCATACATTTCAGTAAGAAATCACTCACTGTTATACATTTCTCACAAGTAATTTCCTGTCTTTACCCTTCTAAACATTATTCTTTTATTTTATGGGGTTTTTTTTTTCAGTTGATATATCCCTGTTTAACTTGCTGGACCTCCTGTACTTTTCATTCAAAAGCTCAGAGCTTCACTGAAATTGACTTTGCTTCATTTCCTTCATCTAATACAGACAAAAGAAGAGCCACGGGGGGCAACACGAACCTCAGTTTCCTTCCGGCATCAAATTAAGGGATTAGAAAATATTCGTGTTGTTCCCACCAAGATAATAATTCAGGCTTTAGACTTAAAAATAACCCGTGGTGTATCCCTGCATATACAACCACCAACAGCATGACAATCAAAATGACAGTGATTCAGTAGGTACTCTTAATCATCATTATAGATCTTCAGCCCAGTGCTGTCATCGGGAAACTCACGGTGCTGCAGCAAGTGTTGAGATTAGCTAACATCTGCTCACTCAGACTGAGGATTTGATCAACTAGCATTTCAGACAAGCCTCCACCCTGCAATTTGCTTTCTTGTACAAGGTCTCCCATGTGGCACTTCAGGCAGCATGACTCACTGCTCCTCTGAAGTCAAGGGAGCAATGAGTCCTGTGGACACCATTCCTGGATCTCACTGCTTACACGGATGGAGAGGACCTTCCTGATTTTCATACCAGGCAAAGTTCCCACCACTTTTGCTTTTTCCAGCAAGCAGCAAAATCTCAGTGATAGGTCAGATTTGCATAGCAAGGATCAACAAGACTCATAACCCTAGCTAGCTTTCAGTCTTTTGGGGAATTCACATAAAAGGTAAAGGACTCCACTCCAAGGTCAGGTCTCCAAGACCATATCCACTTGCTCCATGGGTGGCTGGCTTGCTTACCTCCTTCCTAGGTGCAGATAGGGTAGTGTTTGCCTCTGGGTTTCCCTTCTGGGTAGAATCAGGTATCACAGTCTCTATCACATTGAGGCTTTCACCAGATGGGTAGGACTGAGTATCTCCCTGTTTAAAAATATTTCATGTGTGTCATTCCTTCGAAACAAAGCTGGTGAGGACAGTATTCCTGACTCCTATCAAAGCAATTCCATACTTACAAAAGAAGGAAACATGGCCAGTCTTGTTTTAATAATATGAGTAAATTATATTAATGTCAACAAATTCAAGTGGATTGGTTTCAATCAATTCAAGGGTCAGATTATGCCATGAAAAGCACATTACCATTGCCATGGATTTGTGTAGAGCTGTGTCTGGTAACGGGGAAGGGGCTGTAATAGTGGCTCCTGCAAGAAGCAGCTTGGAACTTTCCCTGCACATCTGTGAGGGTTGCTCTTTCTAGGAGGTGATGGAAGGAGTGGGACCCCAAGATTAGTGAGGGAAGAAAGAAAGAGATGTGCTGGAGCAGAGACTCCCCTACATCCAGTGGTGAGAAGGCAGCTGTCCCTCTGCAACTCATGGAGGGTAATGGTGAAGTTGAGATCTGCTGGCAGCTTATGGAGGATCCCATGGTAGAGGTGTTGGCTTGACTGGAGGGACTGTGACTCTGTGGGGAAGTGGCTTTGGAGTAGAATGTGCTCAGAGTTTTGCTGCCACTGAATAGACCTGACTGGAGGAGTTTGTGAGGAGCTTCAGGCCTTGGGAAGGCCTCACACCAGAGAGGTTCATTAGAACTATATGTAGAGACCCCATGTTGGAATGGGGGAAGAATGCAGGAAGGAGGAAGGGGTGACAGAGACCATCTGTGAGGGACTGATCACATCCCCCACACTCTGCCCTTCTGCTCCATTGAGAGGGGAGGAGAGAGCAGAGAGCAGGTAGTTGAACCTAGGAAGAAGATGTGATGGAAGGAGACTTTAAAGCGTATTTTACTCATCACTCTGCTCTAGTTTTGCATTCTATCTGTTCTGTTTCTAGTTGGTAGTGGACTTAACTGTTCTTACTTTCTTCCCTATGTCCAATAGTTGAGCTTGTTTTGAGCAGAACCATAACTGTCAGTGATCCATCCTTGTCTTTGTCTCCATTCACAAGGTCCTTGGTTACCTCTTCTCCTCCCATCTCACTGGGGCCTTTTTCATTCTACAGAAGGCAGTGGGGTGTGTGGAGCATGAGCAAACAACTGCATGGTGCTTTGCTGCTGACTGGGCTTAATCTATGCCAGCCATCTCTCTAAAATGGCTTGAAAAACTCAAGAAGAAATGGACACAGATTTGGAAGATTAGAGCAGTGATACAGCAATGCAAATACTACTTTTGTAATTATTATCTCATGGGTAATGTTTTTACAACTCATCTTGATTGCACACACCATCTGTCTTCTAAAATGGTATGAAAATCTTTCTGTAATCGTACCAGTTGGATTAACTGAATTTAAAATAAAGATTATATTATTACCTTAGAAAAGATTCATCCAAGTTTATAGCCATGGCGTATAAGTGTATCCAATACTAATTTAGACATACTTTATCAGAATGGACCAGGAGAGTTTTCATTTGTTTTGAGACTTCTCATACATTCCTGATATTCAGCAGTTCTGTATTGGTTCTGCAGCATGAGTGGAAAGGCAATTCTTATATTCAAATGGCACCAAGTGCACTATACTTAAAATCTTAGCAATAACATATTACCTTATAATATTTGGATTGCTAGTTATGCACCAGCTTCAACTGCAATATCCATCTTTGCACTGATACACCTGAGCATGAGTTAAGGAATGAGCTGGTGTGAGGGAAATAAGTAGAGATTATTACTTAGATAACTCCGGTGTTTTCAGTGCTGTGCCTTAAAAAAACAGACTTTGGATGCTCTGGCTGTGGCATACTTGTAACTCAGACTGATATCATCTATGTGTCTGAGTTTGTGTATGTGTGTGTGGGCATGTGTACAAGAACAGACATTCATATTTTACATTGAAGCCTCCAATCTCTATTACTTTCATGAGTTCTGTCAAAATTACCTGGTTCCCAGGGATCAGCTCTGGGACCACAGTCTGCTATCTTTGGACCAAGTCTACTTTGGACTATGCCTCATGGAAGAGGGTTTTTTTCTTTCCAGGAACTGAAAAAACATATCTTTTAAAGTTAGATCACGATTTTTCTTTGGCATGCATATTTTATTTTGCACACACATGTGGTTTTCATGCAGTTAATATTTTAAGTACAGAAAAGCCTAAAATAAACATAACAAAAGGAAAAATCCAAGTTAAGACCTTTAAAAATAAAGGGTATGATGGAAATATCAACTGACCCTCAACTCTCTAAATACAGAAGCATAACTCTGTTGACTTTGGGTTCGGTTCAGTTCAGAAAGTATGAATGCAATATTTATTTCAGCATGAATTGCAGCATTGGAGTTACTGCCAGTTATGAGTGAAGTCAGTCCTATGATAATCAAAATCATAATGAAAAAGTGTACTGTCATGAGAGCAATACATTATTCTTGTATTGAAAAGGAAATCTGCCCTTTTTCTATTACTATGATTAATGTTCCTGATTTCTATGTGTTAAACTCTTCCAATGTTATAATTCTTGGACTTTTATAACAAAGACATGTCTGCTGTAACAAAACAAAACAAATCAATCAACAAATCCATCTAATTTTACATTTTAAAAATAAAGAGTTATGCTGTTTATTTTTTTTCAGCAATATCTGATAAAATATCTTTTACTGATGTAGTCTTATGTAGTGGCTTTTAATGGAGGGCTTTTTATGTATTTTAGGTCAAAAGATGGTTTGAATGTATATGTCCTAACAAATCAACAATAAAAATTCCCACTGTGTTGCAATTTCTGGGGAAAGCTATACATTTCACAAGTTCCTTGTGTCTGATGGCATTATGTGAACTTAACAGTACAACAGTTACAGTGGTAAAGTATATAAATAGCTCAAATTTGTCTTCTCTGGTAACTAAATTTTATAGGATCCACTGGCTGAAAAACATATACCTCATTTGGCTCAATGCAGATAATCAAAGACAAGCTTCTAATTGAAAATACTTGTTTCAAATGCACTCATGTCTGCACAGCTTATAAACCATTTGCTATTCGTACACTAGTAGATCTCTGTGTGATCACTTTCTTTGTAATGTTTATTATTTAATAAAGGTATTTGTTATTGAATAAAGACCAATTATTTACTTGTGAGCTCTCGAGAAAAAATCAGAAACCAGAAAGCTCAGGTTTCAGTTCTATTTTTGACCCAGATAGTAAATACTGCAAAGATTTTTCCACTAATCCTCAACAAATTGTTCTATTTCAGACAATTCTGTTGTGTCTAATTTACACGGCCTTAAAGGATATGAAGTGGACTGTTTGTGAATATAACCAGAAGTTAAAGATTTCAAACAATATTTTTCTCCCTATAATACTGTTTGTTCTAAAGAGAGACGCTTAACAGACAATGTCTCAGCCTCTTCACAATCTCCATTCATCATTGTGTCTCTCAAAGCTTTTGTCAGTATCTTGCATTTCTCTCTCTTCCATTATGTTTTCTTGTTCTCATTTACCATAGCTCTTTTCTCTCGTTATCTTCAAAAAAATTCCATCTAATAACTGAATTACACAAATGCTGCTTCTTAAGGCTTTTTAGGAGACCAGTCATTCATTTCTTAAAATCCAAAATGAACCTTTTGCAAACCAATTGCCTCAGGAACACATCTTCCTGTTGGATTTTGTGTAATCTGCTCTATTTTTTTAATTGCACACATGTAAGTCTTGTCTTAGGTCACAAATGAAGATTACTCCAGTACTGTCTTCATGATTTCCCAGTACTAAATATAATGGCATTACTCTATGGTTTCATAAGACTGTTGATATCTCTGTTGGAAATGTCACAGAGTAGAAGATACTTGGAAAGAAAACAGCCTTGCCACCGTAAGCAGCACAAGCCCACATAGAAGATGCAAGTGATCTCTTGTTTCATGGGGAAGTATCAGCTCTCAGTTTTGCCTGTGTGTTTGGCAGTAGTCGATGACATGAATCAATACAAAATCGATTTAATAGAGCTGTTCTCTTGGGATTACTCCTCCTAGGCAGAAGAAAATGTTGGATGGCTTTGTAACACCTCACAGACAGACTCATCCCAGGATATAGAGGGCACTCCTGAGACACTGAAGTACTCCCTGTGCTCTAGTTAACCATGTACTGGGTGTACTAGAGATTATATGTGTTTTCATGCCCCTCATTTCACACAGTTTGCCATAGTTAAATGCAAACTCAATCTTTTTTTCACTCCTTCAATTGTTCCAGGAAGACTTGGGATATCCCGTGATGAAAATTCCAAATTCTTAAAGCAAAATGTTTCCCAGGAAACTGTGAATCCTTTTTCACCTCCTTCTCTGAAAAACAGTCTGAGTACCCCTTTAGAGTGCTAGCTTGTCATGTAGTGGCCTTGTGTGTTCTAAATTCACATGTATACCATGTGTATTCTTTGCCCAGTCTTGCCGAGGAGAGTGTTACAGGTGGAACAAGTACCTTGGACATGGAAGCAGTAAAAAGGCAAACTGCTGAGCCAGAGCATTGCTATGAGAACTGTTAAAACATCATTAGTAATTCCTGAGCCCAGGAAACTCTCATAAATACCCAAGCAATGAATAGTACACCTTGGTAAGCCCTTAGGTGTTAGCAACTGTGCTGTTATTTGAAATTTGATCATCATTGTCCAAAATCCACTCTGACATAAAAATACTACTGAGCCAAATACAAAAGGGAAGAAAGCCACCGCATTTGCTTCCTGTGTGGAAACAGCAGGTGAACATTGCACTCAGTTTAATTAAATTAACCTAATGTCATCAGTTCATGTGCAAAACTAGAAAGACTCTGATGGCTCAATTTGAGCTTGCCTGCCAGACCATAGGCATCTTAAACTAGGAATCATACACAGGTCACTCTTCTCCTAGCAGCTCCAAGGCTGTCAAATATCTTACAATCTGAACTTGGCACATTTGTAAACACTTCCCTCCTCATTTTTATTCTGTCATTTTGAATTGATAAGTTAAACCTCAGAGCACTGTGTCACTTGCTGTCATCAAATTCTTTTTAAATTGAAGAAAAATTGTTTTGTTCTCATAATAAAAAATACTAAGATTAAAATGGATATTTCTCCAGAAGTGACCCAGATTGTGATGTGTCTTGTGATTTGCAATGCTCTGCAGTTCCCCCTCATCTTGTTCTTTTCCACACCCCCGCTTAACAAGTTCTCACTCTCTCTGGATATTCAGAAGTAATCCTTGTAATAGGCTGCACAAGAACTTTCCTTGGGGATCACAGGGTAGAGGGAGAATTTTGAGAAAGCTTCAGGAATACAGTCAACATGCAGAAGACCAGATTTTTTAAAACCTATTTTTTAAAACAGTTTTTCTAATTGAAAGCCAGCATATTTTCACAGGTATGATGCCTACCTGGTAATTATCCAGCATTCGGCCTGTGAAAAATTTAACCTAACAAGATCTGGAGTAATATTATGCTATATCAAAATGTGGAACATATTTTGTAGGTTCTATGCAACTCCTTCTCATCATTAATGTCACCATAATGGAGCCACCATACTACAGTTGCATTTTGTCATGAGAGTTAACAGCTGGCAAATTCTGAGACATGTTTATTGGCTGGTTTTCTTTCTCCTGTCTCTTTTCATTGTGAGATGAAGAAAGATGTTTTTAATAAGCCAAAAGACAGAAAAAACTTCAGAGTTTTTGAGAGGAAATAAAAGAGTGATCAATAAACGTAGCAAAATCTTTACTTCATCCCTCTCCCTATTGAAGGAACTGCCCTTCTGCAGCTCCTACTTCCTGACCAACTCCAGAGACTGGTGTGTAGAAGGCATCACATCTAACCAAGAGCCCAAATATCTGTACTCAGCTCTTGCCTGGTACTAGCTTTTAGCAGAAAGGAGAACTACTATAATTTCAGACCTCTAAGTAGCACATCTGGTTTGATTTGAAGGAACAACATCTCAGCCAAAAAAAGTTAAAGCTGTTGTGATATAATTAAATCTAACACATCTGTGAGAGGAGATGTATTGAGTAATACAGAAGTGTCAATAATATTCAGCTAAAGGGACTCTCAGGAAATTGGGCAGCTAGTCAAGATAGCATTGAAGTCTAAAGAAGAAACGTCTGTATCTAGAAAAAGGTTTCCTATGTACATTGTAACAGAATCACAGAAGTTAATGTATGTGTCGAAGTGGAAAATCCAGCCTTTGAGGACCCAGTATAAAGATGCACAAAGAACAGCCATCAAAACAAACAAAAATTCACACAAATTGAATAAAAAGAGTATGAAGACTAAGCAATTATATAAGAACTTGCATGATATCCTTTGAAATGTAAATGAGTGATAGTCAACATGAAGAGTCTGCCTTACTTTTCCTATGTTCACCTTAAACTTCCTTGTCTTAGGTAATACATTGAGATTCTGCTATAAGGGAGAATCATAGAATCATTACAGCTGGAAAAGACCCTTAAATCAAGTCCAACCACTAGGATCACACTGCCAAGCCTATCACTAAACTAAAACATATCCCTCAGCACTTTATCTACAAAGATTTTGAATATCAACAGGGATGGTGACTCCACCATCTCCCTGGGCAGCCCCTTCCAATGCTTCATAACCCTCTGGGTGAAAAGATTCTTTCTAATGTCCAGTCCAAACTTCCCCTGGTGCAACTTGAAGTCATTTCCTCATATTCTATCATTCATTACTGCAGAGAAGAGACTGACCCCCACCTCACTACAACTCTCCAGGTAGTTGTAGAGAGTGATCATATCTTCTCTAAAACCCCTCTTCTCCACACTGAACATCCCTGGCTCCCTCAGCTGCTCCTCATAAGATTTCTCCTCCAGACCCTTCCCCAGCTTTGTTGCCCCTCTGTGGACACAATCCAACACCTCCATGTGAGGTGCCCAGAACCGAACACAATATTTGAGGTGCAGCCTCACCAGCACCAAGTACAGGGGACAATCTCCTCCATGGTCCTGGTGGTCACACTATTTCTGATACATTTGCCATCCTCCAGTCCACTGGGACTTCCTCGGTAAGCCAGAACTGCTGATAGATGATGGAGAACTGCTCAGCAAGCATTTCTGCCCGCTCACTCAGCACCCTCGGGTGGATCCCACCCAGCCCCATTAACTTGTGTGTGTCAAGGTGGAGCAGCAGCTCACATGCTATTTCCCCTTGCAGTAAAGTAGCTTCAGTCTGTCCCCTGTCCCTGGCTCTGGCTCTGGAGGACCAGTGCCCAGACGAGCTGGTTTTAATATTGAAGACGAAGGCAAAGAGGACATTAAGTACCTCAGCCTTTTCCTCATCATTGGTCACTATGCTTTCCCTTTCATCCATTAAAGGGGGAAGATTCCCTTTAGGCCTCCTTTTATTGCTAATATATTTAAAGAAACTTTTCTTATGGTCTTTTACAGTAGTGTCCAGCTTAACTTCTAGTTCAGCCTCAGCCCTTCTAGTTGGCTCCCTACATGACCTCACCACAGCCTTATAGTAAGATTGTCAGATAAGATTGTCAAAAACAGAAGTGATAAAATTCTGTTAAGATGCCACCATCTGTTATGGTGATAGGATAAGAATACAGAGGAAGGTATTAAAATGCATTTACAGAAGTTATTCCTCTTAAAACTAAAAAATTAAGTTTCAGAAACTGGAATTTCCAAAACTGAAGATGGAAATAATTAAAGGCAAACATGAAGAGGTACTGAAAAGGTTATGGCCTTTACATCATCACAACCATGTTCTGGCACAAATCCTTTCAAAATATATGTTTAATGCATAACAGTGAGAGAGCAGTTCAACAAGATGAAACAAATTAGAATGAGCAAATGTGCAAGAGGCTTTTATCATTGTAATCCCTTGATGGATATGTTAAAGATCCTTCAACACAGTTTTTTGGAGAACAATATGGGTTTCTTTCTGTCTCTCTGTAACGAATGGAATTTTTTTCATTCTTTCTGAAGCTTTCAATGTTTAAGCTCTATGCAACCAATACTTTACCAACACCTCTTTAACAAAATCTCATGCAACATTTATTTGTTTATTTTAACAGCAGGATAATGGATTAAGTATATTTGCATGGTGACAGAATGATCCAAAAAAGAATATCCAGGAAAGCCTACAAAGCCGCTGTTGTAGGATGGTAACAAGATTATGGTTATACTTGCATCTTTTATTTGGTGTCTTATTGGAATCACATTTGACTCCCACTACAACTCTTTCTCGTGAGAATTTAGGCATCACAGTTTGATCTGTTCAGTATCTGAGCAAAATAAGGCAAAGTATGGCTAGGAATGACGCTGCAGCAACATTGACAAGAATCTCTCAATGCTTTAATGTGATGCCCAGAAGAACTTGCTTCTGGGAACATCAGACAGAGAAATAAAAACCATGAGTGATTAAAGCACATTTCCTCTTTGGAAAGTTATTGTATAAACATGGAAGTGCTTTATCCAACAGATGTGTAAACCTTGTGCCTTTTGAGTCATCATATCTGGTTATCTGAAGAACATTATTTATTATATTTTATTCCCATGAAACTGTGCAATCTGGGGTATATACAAAGTTAGAAATAAGTTCATCCTGACTTGTATGGGATTTAAATAATTGTTAACTGAGGGATAATTCTGAAATATTCAGTACATACACGTATTACATCCTAAGCATGGAAGCAGTCCCAAGGAAATCATTGCATAAGTATTTATTAAGCAGTGACTAGGGAAACATTCAAGTATCATAAAAGAGGTTACTGGTCTCAGTTGCAGTAGATAGAGTCATACTTCAGAACACAGAACTTTTATGGTTAATAATGTTAGTATTTAAATGAACAGACTAAGAAGAGACACCTATACTGCAATTAGAAAAAAAAAAAAAGACAACTTCTTAACAAAATAAACAGAATAAATTTGATTATAACGAAATAGAAAGATAATAGGTATAAACATTTGCAATACAACATTTCAGAGTACAAGCACACTTAGAGGTGATCGGGTCTCCAGTTAGGCTATTTTCCTGTTCACTAACATCAGCATTTTTTACCTTGTCACTATTACGTGTATTAATGGACTGACTATTTTACATTCTCCTCACAAAGTACTAAATTTAGTAATGGGGGAGATTAGAAATAGTTATCACACCAAACTGACAACATTGAATAGGTCAAAGTCATAGACTTTGCTGCAAACTTCTCCAGAGATGTGCAGAGATAGCACAGTCCATGTTTCAGTTTTGTGCTAATCATTGTAAAAATTCAGTCAAGTGTCGGTCTATGAACACATTCCCACAGCAGAACCTTTTTGTGAGAAAAAGGAATGAAGTAAAAAGTCAATCTGTACTTACAGAATTTATGGTACACTTAAAATTGAGTAATTCTTTAGTCTATACACAAAATGACAGGAAAGAGCTATAAAAACCAAAGTAAGCTGAAATCAATAATTTTCCTGTGCAATACCTTCCAAGGAGCTGTCATCTCCTTTGGACAGAAGCCTCTTCTTATTGGGAATACTGAACCCTTGGCTACTCATCCTAATTAAAATATAATTAGGCAAGTGTAATTAGATAATAATACCACTCAAAATGCTTACCCTGTTTTCCACAATTGAATCCACAGTTCAGCTCACTATGGCATAAAATTCTGAACTCAGGTCTCGTGGCACTAATTGCCTCTTCACCTCAATTTAATATGACATGTAGGCAGAAGCCTGGAACCACGAGGAATATTTATAGTATGAACTATAAAATAGATCAGGGAAATATATCTGTGACCCATATGGTAGATGTGTGACAAAAGCAATGTAAATACTGGCTGGTACAAGTAGTACTTACTTCAGAGAAACAAATCTGCTAATATCAAGGAAAAGTATAATAACACTCTTAATCCTTAAGGTAGGCTTCGCACATGCGTTTAGCCATCTGAAAGTCAATGGAAAGAGGGAGGAGACCAAAAAAATAGCTCATCACATATCTGAGTACAGCTTAAAGCAATTGAGATAAACTACTTTTTTGTGGTTGTCTCTTCCTCAATCTAGACTACCAAGAAGAGTTGGTGAAATAAGTTTTGGCTAGTTGCTGAGCTTCTAAGATCAGTAAAGTGAGATGAAACCTGTGCATGCTGCAGAAGACATCTCCAGCTACTACCTCACCATCAGCTTTCCATGTCTAAAGCAATAATTAGAAGATGATGGACAATCTAAATCAAATATCATGTGACATCTGCCATCTTGTCACAGTTCTATGTTCCCTGAAGAGACTCTAGAAAGTCCATCCCAGAGCTGTTGAACTGCTTCATCCTTCACAAGCTAGTCACATCATAGTCTTACCTTAGGTGCATTGTGATGTCTCTGGAGCAAACCACAGGGCTAAATGAGCACACATGTGCATACACACAGACACACACATCAATTCCTGCTTGCAAACATCTGCAGAAAAAATGTTCAAGCCTCTTGGACTGGCCCCAGCCCATGACACGCCAGCTGAGCAGCTCCAGCTGACACTGGCACCAACCACAAACTGGTGCAGACAGAAAGAACTGTCATTATCTCCACTGACAAAAACTCCTTCAGGGCAGCCTGCTGGTATTCCTATTTTCTTAGTCTGTACAATTATCAATGTTTTAAATGCCTAGAGGAGAGCAGCACCTTAATGAAAAACGGCCATTCCAGTTTAATATATGCAAAACTAGGGTGCTAGTGCCATTCAAACAGGCTACAAAGAGCTACTTGGACAAATGAACTCGTCTCCTAGCCAGAACAAATGCAGAGTCTTTTATGTTGTGTCATCAAGCTTCTGTGAAGCCTTCAGAGCCTGCTAAATTTACTAGTAGTTGCCAGTTACTAATGTGTGGCTGGCAATGCAGGATAATGGCTTCCTTTTCCTGACTGCAAGCACTTTTTGTTCCCCTTTTATCATCTCACACACTCCAGCCTGCTTCTGTGGATCATTCAGAGGTTTGGCTCTTATTACCAACATTTAAAATGGATCGGCACCCGCCTACCACAGTTACATCATGATCTATGATAAACTGTCTCCAAAGGGAAAATGTGCATTAAAAAAAAAATAGACAATAAAAAAAATGGGACAACACATGCTTGTCTCAGGAAAAAAGCATCTTGCTCAGAATGTTGTAAAATCTCAGTCAATTACACAACGAGCAATATATTAGAGGAGAGTAGACAAATGCGAACACGATTTTGCTTATGTTTCTGTTTTCATATGAACAATGCACAAAGGTCAAGAGACAGAGCTGCAAGCAATTAGGTAGAAAGAAAAGTTAGGTTTATCGATAATTTTTGAATGATCAAACAAAAAATGCATATCTCTTTGTGCTATATACCTTCTCCAAGAAGCTGAATAATAAATGCATCTTAGTTGGACTTCGATTTTATCCTTTTTTGAAAATGCAGTCATATCTCAAAATACCTTGATATTGAGCATGCTGCCCACTAATCAAAACCAGAAAGTATTAGAAATACTTGACTTTAAAATATTTAAATATATATTTTGAATCCCAATGAGTGCATTTTTTTAATCTAGTATTGTGTGTGCTTCTCTGGAGGATTTACTGAGGACAGAGTGCATTAAAAATATAATTGGCTTTAAACCCTGTTAGATTAATGTTTTTTCATGATTTATGTTGTCTGTTTTGTATTCAGCACTAAATTTTTTTTCCCATCTCTGAATCGTGTATTGATGACTCAAATGTAAGATTCTGGCTGTTAAAATAATGACAGCAATAAAAGTGAATCACCACATGTTAATATCTTTTTTAATAAATAATCCCAAATTTTATCTTATGTCCAAACACTCTTTTAGCCAAAGTAACAACATGTTCAAGAAAAACAATATCCTAAAGTGTAACCTGGAAGAAGACATAGACATATTCTTCTATGGCCAATGGAAATGTGGATTAAAATGGTGAAAAGCTATTACACTTTGTAGGATGATATTTTAACACTGCCTTTTAATCCATATCTTATTCTTTTAGGATATCTCAGAAAATCCTCACTGAGCACATTTTAAATTGCCATCAGTTCATCTTTCGTTTAAGTTAGAAATAAATCCCCCAAAATATTCAAAACCTTTTACCAGTTAAAAAAAGCAGAAAACAAAACAAGACATACCAATTATCCATCAGTCATACCTAAGAGCCTCTTAGGTCTCCCTCTTTGAAGAAGCACATTAAAGGGGGTCAGAGGTTTCAGAAATAAATTGGTTGGCAAGCAATATCAATGTTGCCCTAGACTGACCCGATACATAACTGTTTGCATATCATTTCAGTAAAAGCAGCAACATCTTTAATCTGTGTGTGTTTATTTTGATCTATATATGGACCTTAGGGGTCAATGTGATTTACTCACATTTACTGTTGGTTATTAAAAATGCTGAATAAAGTGATGTAAAGGTGTTAGAAGGCATTTGCAATTAGGAAAGAAAATGACAGTCCGCATGGAACTGCTTACTCAGAATTTTATCGCAAGAGTGTCAGGGTTTTTTTCTAGCCTATTTTCACAAAGCTTGATAAGTCACAGCTTGAGAGAAACATATCAAAGCATTTTTTGCCTTCAGTAAATGGATGGCAAGGCTAATCTTTCCTCCCTGGATCTTACATGATCATGGCTATTGCAAAATTATGAGCATAGAATACACAAGGAATACAGTATTTTGCACTGCCCTTGTTTTTTGTTGTTGTTGTTTGGTCTTGTCTGTTCTTTTTCCCTAGGCAGTTAAATAGCGTTGTTAAAATTGCTAGACTCTTCCCAAAACTGAGAACGAATACCAGAGTACTCCCTACACAGGAGCTCACTGAAGTCAGTAGAAAAATTTCTATTCACTTCAAGGGATTTTTGTTTTATCTGTAGAGTGAAAAAATTTCTGAGTCTTATGAAATTTAATATTCAATCAGAACTTGAGAGAAAATAGTCAACCTTCAAATTTAAACTTGATTTTACTTTACTACTCTATCTCACTTAGTTATTTTACTCCATTGGGAATCTCCAAATGAAACTAAAATGAAAGAAATAAGGAAGAGACAGGTCAGTAAAGAAAGCAGAAGCAAAACAAGAATATGAAAACAAAAGACACGCAGAAAAGAAGCAAAGATGCAGACTGAAAAGAGCAAATAAATTTAGGAGAAAACACATCTTCAATTTAATATCCTATATAATTGAGTCTGTATCTTTAAACAGACAGAGGAACAGAAATTGAAGGCCCATTCAAACTAGTTACACCCCAACTGATGTACCTCCCTGAATCAGTTCCTCTGGGAGCAAAAGATAATGGGAAAGACTGATCTGGGAGGACGTTTTTACAGCTCACAAGCTTTGGTGAAATCCCTTTGCAGCACTCTTTTCAGATACACAAATATCAAATGAAAAATTTACAGGTTTTAAAAAATAAACACCTGCTTACAGCAGAGCAACGTTTAGAGAACCTGGACAGTTTATTACTCTAAATACAGAACTTTCTCAAGAGTGGTAGAAAGGTCATATTTTCTAGACATGAGACTGAATCTTCCATGTCAATGTAAGTAATACAGAAGTGGTCATACATTTTCAGCCAAATTGTGACAGAACAAAAAAAAAACCATGGACATGAAATAAGATTTTTTTTCAGCTACTCCATGAAAACCATGTTTTGTACCCAAAGGCTTGATGTTGTACTCAGCAGTACTGAAAAGAAGACCTGGAGGAGTATCATCAGCCCTAGACTTATGTTTCATTTACAGCTGAGTATAATCAAAGTTTTCTTTAACATTTCCTTGCTAATCTCCTGGATACAAATGCTCCAGTAAGCTTCTCAGAAAGTTCCTGCTGCTTGCCTCCTTAGTATAGCCCCAGAATAGCAAGAAATGTAAGTTCAGCTTTAAGCAGTAGCAGCAGGGCTAAGGTACACGCAGAATCAAGACTTGGAGTTTTTTGTGCAGTCGAGAGATTTCCTACCCTGCATCCACTTTGTTGAATGCCCAGCACTGGAAATCAGCTAAGCAGTTTCAGCATTTCAAGCTGTAATTTTTATTTCTGTTACCTTCCAGGTACTTGTCTAGCAAGTGTACTCGACCATCTCTCCTGATATATCTCTTATTTTGCTAAATACCATGAACTACAATGCAGCCACTCTGAGAAGCTGTATCTCCTCAGGGTGCAACAGCATCATAAAATGATAGTTGCCATTTATTATTTGCTCCTCGAAGGGACAAGGCCCTTTTGGCCACTGGTAAAGCTTTTGAAGTTCTTTGTTTTGTGGCAGCCCATTTAAACCATGTATCTAGGCCACAGAGTTACTACAGTTGGATGCAGCCCTCCTAGCTGGAATACAAGCCTCACACGGAGATGACTGAAAAATTCCTTACTACCATCAAAGTAAGCAATTCCCATCTTTCATCATCTTTTCCCCATGGGGAGAAACAGCCCAGGCAATCTGATGGATGGTTACGTACCACAGGCCTGATGTCTAGGAGCACAAATACGAGTTGTTTAGCTGCAATCACAGCCCTGGAGCAGCGACCAGGAGAGGAGCAAAAACATTGCCCTTTGCAGGTCACATTTCTGTACTCTGGTGCTTCTTTCAAGCCACGTTATCAAATACACTTTGACATCTGCAAGTGGATGTATACATACAAGAAGGAAAGCTGATGATTTATCTATGAGCTTCTTGAATATTAATAGGACAATAACAAACCCAAGAACCAATTATTCATGAAAATACATATTTGGTTTTGACTGAAATATGCGTTTGTTACATATGATTTATTTTCTTACTTGTTGTGAACAGGAAAGAAATTAATTCAATTAATAATACAGAACTGCAAATTACACCAAGTCAGCTTCAACCAATCAATATTCATCTTTTAACTCTGCTCACCTTTGAACAATTTGAGCCCAAACTTTTCTCAGAAAACAAAAAGGATAAATATTTAAAACCAGGGAATTAAGTTTTACTGAGACATTCCTCATATTAAGAAAATGTGTGTAACATGCTTTTAAATAATATACTTAATTCATTTTAAGGAAAAGCATTTCATCCAATTCATATTCTCCTAACAGAGCTTAATTTGGTGTTGAGATGTATTGTAACTAAACGCTGTCCCTCTCTGAAATATTAAGTGTGTAATCACTAAGTGTACCTTCCTGTTTACAGAGAAATGCCACTGAACTTCTACCATGCATCTTTAAGCAAGAGCTGATACAACTGTGGTATAAGGTGATTAATGGAAGGCAAATAAAGGAGTAATTAATCAAACCACACAAGATAGTGAAAATAAAAAATGATGCAGAGACTGACAAGAAAAGTCCAAACTCCTTGTGCTTTGGTACCAATGAAAACAGACCACAGAAAAAGGCTAAAAAGTTCATGAATGTGCTCCAATCAATCTGTATGCATACAGCAATGCTCTTTAGTTTGGTTCATTTAAATCTGAAATTCCCTTCCCCGTTGATGTCAGCTAGTTAGCCAAGACAGTGCATTACTGTTATGATCACTGCAGCGCATATAATTTAGATTTATCTCTTTAGGGACTCAGCTCCACCCCCTGCTAGCTAATATGCTCACCATGTTTAATGATGCAAAAAATTTCCCTGAGTACAGGTTATTTATCTTTATCAGAGGCTGCTTTTGGCTGGCTGTCAGTTATCAGCCAGAATATTTGTTCCTAAATGGTTTGTACTCATCCATATTCCAGGGCAATTCTGAGGCCCACATTATCACTGATGTTTGCAATAAAAGTGTTTCAGTTCTTCAGATACACCTTAGTAATACTGATTTATGAGTCTGGACTGGCTATATTTCTGATGCAGTGATATGAACCCTGAAATGTCTGTCATGGAAGTGAAATATCTATCCAAAACCTCAGAAACAAAACCCACTTGTAGGGGTCTTGAAGAAATATGAGGAATGAAGATATTTCTTTGAATACATTTTGAGGGGAATGAGTCAGAGGTGAGTTTTTTAAACTGAAGATCTGTAGAAAATAAAACAAAATTAGGAACAGGCCAGTGAAAAGAAGACAGATGAAAGTGGGAGGAAAAGGAACAGTGAGAAAGAGACAAGTTTGGACAGATAGGTAGGGAGATTTAAAAGAAACGAGAAGGGAAAGAACTTTTTCTCCACTAGATGAGTGAACACTTTCAGCCTATGAGATTGGAAATGATGGTTGGAAAAGCCGAAAACTAAAGTTTATGACTTGAAAGTTCTGGAAAGTTCACACAGACGTGACAGTTACTCTACAAGTCAAACAGGACACCAGAAAGTCTGGAAAGTAAGAAAGACTAAGACTAAGACATGAAATAAGTAACTAAATTTCAATTTTTTATAGCTTCATCTAGGATGGCAATAAGGCCAGCAACTGCATGTCAGATTTGATGTATGCGGTGTAATAGGCTGGATCTGCTTTTCAGGGCATGCAAACATCTGTGGTACAGAGATTCCCAAACTCACAGCAGCCACGCTTGTTCCAAAACTGGAAGCAACAAAGCCAGACACGTTCTCCCCAGGGTGGCATGCTGAGATAACATGGCTTCGCTGCTTCCCAGACCTGAGCTAATGTCTGAGCTATGCTGGAGAGCCACACCAGTTTGTTCTGAGCAAGTTCAGGTATCTCTAACAAAAGACATACTTCAGAGAGTAAAAAAGCTAAATCCCCAGTTTAGATCCCTCACATCTTTCTATAAAGTTACAATACTGCCCAGCACTGTTATTCTCTTCTTCCTGTCTGTGCACTCAATTGATAGCATCACACAATTAGAGGAAGACCATAAGTTGCCATTCATAATTAAATCAAAATTTGGTGTTGAAGCTGGCACATGTAAGACTGTCTTCAACTGAGGATCATGTGCAAGTGTCAACTAAACAATTTTTGTTCTGAAGCCTCTGTCTAGCAGACAAGTTTCCCTGGGGCCAGCACATGCATACCACATCATTCACCCAACGGATTTTGTAACCACTCAGCTACAGAGTCATTATCCTTTGTCTTGCCTTAGGTGCATGCCTTACAGCCCCAGGTTGGCCAGCAAAGGAAGCTCTTGCTCAGGAACCCATGAAATATCCATGAGCACTGGAACAGGCTGCCCAGGGAGGGTGTGGAGGCTACTTCCTTGGAGGACTTGAAGACCCACCTGGACACATTCTTATGCCACCTGATCTAGGTGGACCTGCTTCTGAAGGGAGGCTGGACTGGATGATCTCTAAAGGTCCCTTCCAACCCCTACCATTCTATGATTCTATGAATATAGCCCTACCTAAAGTTATGGCCACTTCAGAACTACTGATTGAGTTGCTCATATCCTTATCTCTCTTCCTTGTCCACCGTAGTTCTCTGTGGCTTAATTGCTCAGGCCTAGGTGAGGGTAAATGTCTGTGTTCAAAACTTTTTTTTGCCATGTTGAAGTAGGAAGTGTCTACTTTTGAGAAAGCTGTTAATAATAGGTCAAGAGCAAATGGCCTCAAGTTGCACCAAGGGAAGTTTAGATCAGATATTAAGAAAAACTTTTTCACTGAGAGGGTTGTTAGACACTGGCACAGGCTTTCCAGGGGAGTGGTGAAGTCAACATCCCTGGAAATATGTAAAAGCTGCATAGAAGCGCTGCTGAGGGACATAGTTTAGTGATGCGCCTGGCAGTGTGAGGTTAGTGGTTGGACCTGATAATCTTAAAGGTCTTTTCCAACCAAATGATTCTATGATTCTATGATTAATCCATTTTTGCTTAATATAATGCAGAGTTAAACACGTAAGAAGCCTGGAAATAAAATTGGTAATCAGAGAGGTATAACAGAAGTGTAAATTCCTCTATTGATTACTGCAAATGTAAACTATCAGGCCTATTTTTAAGACTATATCAGATTTGGATAAATTTCCTGAATCTTTATAGTGAAAAGGAGGATGCACTTCATATACCTGAAAAATTATTGCAATGGACATTCCCATTTTTAATGTACTTGCACCATTGGTGATACAAGTTAAATTATTTGTATGAAGTTTTTAATTACAAGAGAAAACAATACCCCAGAATTGTGTAACATATGATTAATTTCCTTCAAAAGCTGATTAAATGTTTTCAGTCTGCATCACGTACAAATGTTAGCATCACAACCAGCAAATGGCGTGTAGGATGGAAACACAGCACGTATACTTGAATTCCACTTTTGTTAGTTTTAGATGATATATTTGGTTGATTTCTACCATGACATGCTCTTCCTGTTCTGAAGTTTTCCAGAAGCCTAGATTAATGACCAAATGATCTCCAGTATAAACTTCCACAATGATAATAACATATGCTGGAATAGACAGAATACTATTACAGTGCCACTGAGATCCTCTGAGAGCGTGAAATAAAGGCACGGCACTCAAAAAAAGAGCTTCATTCGTGTGTTATTTCTGGTATTACTGCTGTAAATATACAGGGACTTAACTAACTGACCATTTACTATTAATAGGTTGATATTCAATATTATAATATTCATGTGCTATGACAAGTACCTGAAATACTCACTCTGTGCTGTTAGATAAATTCCCTATTAGACCTGTCCTTGATAATGTGCATATTGTTTCTGAAAGCAATTTCTGAGTTATTTAGAAAAGACTCGTTTTCCTCCTGAGACATAAAATGAAAATGAACTGTGGATTTTCTGCAAGTTCTTATTACCATTTGGTCTAGACCACATTATAACCAAATTATGGTGAAAACCCTTGAATAAAGTAATTTCACAGGAAGCTGTTAACCTGCTAAAGCACCAAGAAATACAGATCAGACTGAAATGAGCTTTAGTTGTATGCTTCTTGATTCAACTATTTAGATAATGTACTTTCATTTAGATCAGCAGCTAAACGTGTGAAGGATAATAGCCTTTCTTGTACAGGTATAATGAGACATCAGTGCAGTGGTACAAAATAGCAGCAAAAAAGAAGGGAATTAAAAAAAGCAGTTCTGATGCCTGAAGTTCTCTCGTGACAGACACTTTTAAAAAAGAATATCACTATGGAAGCAACAAGCATTTGTGCCAGACACTTCTATACAACTGGAGAACATGAATCTGTCACCTGATAAAAACTGATTAAGGGCCATCATGCCCAGAAGTGGAAATTCTGCTGCAGTTGAGAGAAAAAATGCACAACATAAGGAGAAGGAGTTATTTATGCACATGCCATCTCTTTTCTTAGACAGAAAATAAACAAATTTCAAAGTTAAGTTTCTTCCCTCCTCCATCCTATTGTATGTAAAATCACTTCAGAAACTTAAGAGGGAGGATGAGAAAATGTAAGTTTACTCTTGGGGGAGTTGGACTAGATGATCTGTAAAGTTCCCTTCCAACCCTACCATTCTATCATTCTATGATTCGCTCTGAAGGTCTTCTAACATTACTAATTCAGTCACCAGTGACTGATTTCAGAAAAATTGAATTAAAAATGGTGATTTATTTTCAGGTAGCAAAATATGTTCTCTAAGTACACTAATGTACATCGTGACACTGATGAGCTGATTTTAGTTTCTTTGCGTATTTGATTTGCAGCTTTAGTGTATCTTTTTCCTCTATCCTTTGGTTATATTGCAGTTGATCTCAAAACAATGCATTAATACTTCTGGATTGCTTATCTTTTGTATCAATATTTGTGCACATGGCTTATTACTCAAAAAAATATCATTAATCTAGGCACTGGACCAAGTTAAAAATCATGGGAAATTTAAGCTTGTACTTAAAATATATCCACACACAAGGACTTTAGTGACTGGATGTCCTTATCCTGTGTTGATGTTATCAACCACATTGATGTATACTATTATTAGTACAGTAAGTAAAAATGCAGCATTTCTGTTTTTCAAGATGTTTCATTATCTCAAAATTTGTCTTCACTGAAAGTAAAAGGAAAATTACCACTTCTACAAATAAATACCTAGTGGACCTCAGGAATTTCCTTCCATTTATGTACCTTCAAAGGATTTATTATTTTGTTTCATTACTCAGTGTTTTCATCCTATATGAAATGCAGTAAATCATTGTGTATCATTCAAGACATGACACAATGTGATGCACAATGTTAAAATGTGCATCCTTCCCAATTTGCTTGGTTACAGGTGATATATGTGTATAAAAAATACACCACACAGGATTCTACATGTGAGCTTTCCACATAGATATTCTCTTTTCTGTGAAGAGAAATAGCAGTTATGACGCACAATTCCTTTGACCTAATTTAGAGATTTACTTACTTAGCCATGTCATGAATCAAACCCTAGGAATACCTGTTTCTTTCCACTAATCAGCATGTGCAATTTTGTTTGTGTGTCATAAGACAATTTCCACCTTGGCTTTATTTTCTTATTCTGTATTATTAGAGTATTTGTAAGATGATTACAAGAACAACAGCTATGCTGATCCTTCAGATAGTACACCTTTTATTTAGTTGTTTTCTATCTCCCATTTGTGTTTTAATAGAAAAGTCTAACAGTCAGCACTTTAAGCATAAAAAGGGAGACTAGATTCTGTTTACTAATTGAAGGGTTGTCTACTTTCAGTAGCCAGTGAAAATTATTCCAGGGATATTGAAAACACTAATCTTTTTTATTATTTGTTGCTGTTGAGATCATTATTACAGAAAGCCAAGATGAGATCTGAACCCTACTTGGACTCAACATTGCAGAACAAAGGGGAGAGTAAAGACAGAAGTGGTAGCACTGCTGAATAAAGCAGATAGGAATCCCAAATGTTTCATTCTCTAAGACAGAAGACCAATCTTTTTCACTTGCATAAAAGATTGGAATTAACTTTCATCTAATGTATTTCATACGTATTTAAGCTGTTGGGGAGATCTATTCTTTTTCTTTCTACCGAGGCATGAGCAGAAAAGAAGGGAAGACACAACAAATCTCTCTAGTGAATTGGAAGGATATGTTGCAAGCTGCTATTAGCAGTATACATTTTCTTTTAGAAAGTATATATTGAGAGAAAAAGTTTATGAGTTATTTCTGCAAAACACTCTTACAAGCTATGAGAGAGAAAAAATACTGTATCAATATATCAGAGGGGACAACATCATGCAGGGGATTGTCTTGGTAGCTCACATGAAATTGAAAGCTCATGTTCTTGGGTTAGAAAACTGATGAAAATAAAATTTCTGAGTAGTAATAAAGAGAAATATAAGAAAGCCTATCTGGCTGGCATTCTAAGGCTAGAAATACGAAGTAAAGATGGACCTTCACTGACCATATCTGCAATTCTGAATCCACAAACAAATTTTTTACCTGGATAAAAAGATACATCGCAGGATGTATGAGGCTACAAAATGGAGCAGATGAAAGTGGATTTGGTTTTTTTCTCTTTTGTTTTGCCTTGACTATTGGCTGTTAGGGAATGTAGTTAGATTTTCAGAACCCTGGTCTACAAACAAATACTAAACATAACTATATCATGGATAGAAAGTGTATATTTTTATAAAATATCAGAAATATAATATACTTGCTTCTAGGATTGCTTGCGTGGATTTTTGTATTTGTAATATCCATTGTACTTTGCATACTTTATTGATACTTTACATACTTTATTGATATTTCACAGACATTTTAGTGTAACTTTTGTTGCTGTTTTTTACCCATTCTTATAAGATATTGATTACTCTTAGTTTCCACTTACTTGAGAAACACCAAGAAATTCCCTGTCTTGCAGAGGTTTTTGTGTCTTCTATTTTGAAAGTATAGTATGATTTCAATGCTTTGTGGGATCAGAGATGAAAGCCCAAAGGGTTTCAGATTCCACACTCAATCTGTACAAGGACTCATCCATCAAAAAGTGGGATTCATAACCCATGGAATATTTCAGTCATTTTTTTTAACATCCTGAAATAAAATCAAAAGTGCAAACTTATTCACATCTCAAGGACCAGGGAACAATGAGTAGTCTAAACAAGTCTCAGCTTATACTTTTTAATGCCAGTGTCTGATACACACAAAATTCCCAGGTTCCCAGCTATTGCTGCCAACAAAAAAAACTGGCCTTTTCATCTTCTTTGAGGAAGATTTCAGTGCAGCAAGTTTTTTAAACGTATTTTTCTAGGAATTTTTTTTAGTATAAACTTGTACTTTCAAATGCCACTGACATTTTAAGACTGGAGTATTCAAGAATTTATCCATAAAAACTATAATGCCTACTGGATAGAGACTATAATAATGAGAAAGGAAGTAGAAAAGCACACAAAGGGAGTAATCACTTCAGAGCTTTCAATATAACACATGATCCTCTTCAAAGTCTGTCGAAGTAACTGAGAATCTTTCCCATACCTTCAGTGATCTTTGGTTCAGGCTATATTGATGCTCACTGTATCACAGTAATCTCTTTTGTTTCCTATTCATTTAGGAGATTTTGTATTACATTAATCCTTCAGATACTGCAGATTTTGAGGTCTCTTCTAGCTCTAAAATCTGACTTGAAGTATGAGGTCGAATGGTAATAAGGCAAAGAAGGAGCACTCCCTCTGGATATAAGTGAGAAACTAAGTTCTGCTGGAGTTTTCATCAAGCATAACACTAGCCCTGATAACCTGAACACTATTAAAATATTTCCATATACACATAAATAAAAGTTGTGCTAAGAAATGCAAGTGTCAGAGATTTATTCATGTTTTATATCTCAAAAGTAACGCAGAATACACAAACACTTAACTAAGTGAATTATGGGGTCTTCGCTATAAGCAAAATAGAAATCTGACACCAGAGAAGGACAGCAATGACTGATTCCAGGTAAAGTGCTTCTCTAAAATGAAATGAGAGCTATTTGGTACAAATCACTTTGCTTCCCCCTTGTGCTTCTCTTTGTAGCCAAACTGCTTAGCTGTTTGAAGAAAAATCAGTTTGCAAGTGGCAGCGAAATGAACCCTCTATTTTGACCATACTAGAGCTCCAGGAGAAGGGCTATGGGATGCCAGCAGCAGCAGGCTTCCCTGACCTCTGAGCATTGCTTTTGGGGTACTTCTGTGGAAACTTAGGTCTGCTGCTACTTTCTGAAAGGCAAATTGGTGAGATCTAATATCCCAGATCTCCAAGCTAACAAAGGCCTTTGCTTCCCACAGTGGGAAAAGTGCTAGTCCAACAAGGAATAGTCTGCTATCTTTTATCAACAATGTTTGGATTTTATTTACACCACTGTGAAGCTTTGAAGCAGCTCTGATGAAACATGTGTTTTGATCTTCCCTCTTTTTCTATGAGCACTTACCATTGCCTGGACCTATTCCTCTAGAAGCCTTGATAAATGTCTGGCTCCAGGGATCTTGTGGGACTGTGAGGTTCCCAGTCACATAACACTGCTTGAAGCATTTCTCAGATATTGAAGATGCTTCATCACTAAATTTAACTCTCATTATTCACTGCATTTTATTCTGATCAGTCAAGTGTTTTGAACAACAGGAGGTAGCAGGAGGTTTTTTGTAACCTTAAATGTCTTTTTCATATAGCTGATATTAAGCATAACATGAAGCTTATTCCTGCCATAACTCCCAATGAAATCAGTTAGGAATTTTGACTGTTTAAGAAGAAAGGAAGTAAGAATGTTTAGAAAGAAACGTACATTGTATATGTAATACGTGTAACTGGGCCCACTTTCTGAAGTAATGCTCCCTGGTGCCTATTACTTTCACTCAAGGGTGTCTTGCTAAGTGGTGCTGTAACTTATGTTGCTGTTTCTTTCAGTAGAATTTTAAATCATTTATCACGCTGAAATACTTAGAGCAGCACACTCTGTTTGGTATCATTAGATCTCATTAACAATCAGCAGTTAAAAAACATTTTCTCAGGGTTTTTTCCTTAACACCCATACATATAGTTTTCCCATAATTAAGTGGGTCTATTAGTTTCACATCGTGGGTGGGATGGAAATTTGAATAACATTCATCTTTTTCAGAAACAAACAGGAATCTGAAATGAAAATGTGCTCAGTTAGCTTGGAATTGCTACAAGACTGAGGGAAAGAGTGAGTTGAGAACAATGGAGCCTAAATATACTGTGCTGCAGCGCTGAGGAAGGAGGGAAAAGTTTTCAGTCAGTAGAGAATGATCACTTCTGTGACACGCTCAGAAACCCTGGCACTGCCTAACTTGGATCTAACCTTTCAAGGAGGTTTTGCAGGTTGATTTCAGTCAAACGTTGAGCATCCAAAGCTGGATGTACCCTGCTGAAACTGGAACATAAAGATGCCCAAGATGTTTGGGAATGTCATGCTGTGGACAGAAACAGGGAAACTGGGAGGCCAATGTTTTGCTCAGCCTAGTTGCAGTCACATCTTAGCACACAGGATGTTCAGCACCAAGAGAAATATTCAGGTTTTAGAATCAAAAGGCCATTGTCATATTAGTTCACATCTTTGGGTTAGTGGAGGTGAGCAGGGTTGAGGTTTCTAGATTTGTTTCCATTTGGTTGAGAAATCAGTAGCAGAGATCAGCTCTGCACCTGGATTTGTTTTGTTCACCTACAGCAGGAACAGAAAGTCAAGCAAGCTTAACTCTTATAATAAAAGTCGTTAACAGCAGGCATTTTCCTTCTTCAGGAATTCCCAATTGCACAAGCCCAGCAAACCATGTCCAGGAAGTCTTGCTCTTGCTCTGTCTCAAAGTCACATTTCACTTCTTTCTGTAGCGCTGAGCTTGAAATCCATAAGCCAGCCCCATCTTGTGTAACCAGGGAAATCCATTAGTTGACAACATCTATGTCTGAACTCCTCAGATGCAATAAATAGACGCAAAGCAATAAGTATAGTAATAACCACGATCATAATGGTAACAAGAAAAGTTCCCATATGATTCTCTAATGGTCTAATGAATCTTGGAGGACTACAGATATTAGAAGTTTTTACACAATAAAATTAAAAATAAACCCATACTTGGGCTTAGTGCAGAAAATGATCAAAATATGCAAGTTCTTTAAGCTCTTTGATTGAGTGTATTCTCATTTACATCAGATGCAAACTTCACCCACCTCTGGGCAACATCCTACAAGAGGAAGGAGTTATGCTTCTGTCATTTTGTCACTCTCTTTTTGATAAGCCTTCTCATCTGTCATCAACATCAAAGCTCATCAACATCTAGTCTCTACACTGGAAGGAGGAACATCTGAATGCAGAGCAATCAAAATTTTTACTTCTTTCTATAATGTAAATAACAACAGTGAAAAAAGGTTTCTAGAACTACAGTGCTGGGATGCGCCTGGCTGGAAGGAATGTGGAAATCTGCTGATCACACCAGAAAACATAAATGAACCTTCAAGTTTGTCTAAAATACTTATTGCTTCTCAAGTTAGAATAGCAATACTTACTTCTTTCCTCAGCAGATCTCTGTTCCCACTCAGTACCTACCATTGACTGATTGGACCATAGTGTTATCTCCTTGATTTTTAACTGTTGTCATCAGCTGTCCAAATTTTGCCTCTCTCCTGGACCTCATTGTCTTTCTATGGTGTTGTCTTGCCTTCACTGGCACCTTGGACCCTGGGGCTACTGTGTTTCTCCTCATAAACACCTATCCGCAGAAATGCATGCCCTGGTGCTCTATGGAGAAGAGAAATGCTTGATGGGAACATCAGACCGATCAAATATCTTCCAAACTAGAGAATGTAAGGCTTCCTTCAGACAAAATCACTGAAGTCTCTTCTGCTAGCCTTCCTCATAGTATGGAGAGCTCTGGTCTCTCTCCAAGCAACCGACTGAGTCTGTGACAGGGCACACCAGATGGGAGACAGGCATTTTCATTTCTAGCCAGCCTACCGTGAGAATCCTGACTTTCCTCTTCTGAAAAGTCTTGTCATCTCTGAAAATGCAGCTGGAATTCTTCACTTCAAAACCGAGTCTGGGCTGCTGATAGCTGAAAACTGCTAAGTGGTGGGATGATTTTTGTGTACTGTAATCCTACATGTTTTCTGTGCCAACTACCCTTCTGCCCAGCATTAACTTCAGGTCTGATAAGGCGTGGAAAGGAGTGTTGTGCGTATCAGTCAACTTGCATCATGCTCAGCGTGTGTTAAAGAAGGGGCTGTGATGGGAACTCTGACAACTTTAATCAATCTACTGCTTCTCCAGACTTGCTCCTACACATGACTCCAGCCCTCCTGCTTCCTCTGTGGCTGTGCCAAGCCTCAGATTTCACAGCACCAGTCTGTAGACACCATGCTGTTCATCATCTATCATGAGCTCGTGAGCATGATGTCCCTAACTCCTTTACTGTACAACTTTAAAATGGATCCTGTAGTGAATTAGGATTCTCTATCTATTTCTGATCTGATCTAAAACATATTTCTGCCTTTGCTGTACTTCGACTTTCTATCCCTGCTTTCCTTCTTATTTTTAAACTTTACCATGGAGCTCCATATGGTGTATTAGACTAAAGCCATTACACAAAGAAGGCAGTACATTTTATTACACTGTTCCCTATCCCACCACATCACACTGCCATGAGGAGAGAGTATTGTAGAAGGCGAAAAACAAGGCAAAATCTGCTAAGCATAGCTTCCAGTGTCTGCAAATCTGGAAGAGAGGAGGTCATAGTCAACAGCCATACTGGTTAAAAAGGGTATGTAGAATAGCAATTTGCAAAATCAATTTAGGCTGCACACAGTAGACCAAATTAATCCCTAACATAACTGCTTTTAAGTTATTTCAGACGAATTTGGTCCAACATTATCTAAGCTTAAAGATATTTCTACAAGGATGAACTACAACTCGGTGACATTCATTATGGAGCTCCAGAGATAGAATGAGAACAAAGAAGACTCTTAGCTTTCTAAACGTGTGTCATAGAAGCAATTGTATCACCAGCAATATGAATAAGAGGAATAAGCTTATACAATTAAATAAATATAAAAACTTTCAACTTAATGCTAAAGTCTTAGAAGAGTGATTTCCCAAATAGTTGGCAAAAACTGGAATAGTTTTAAGATAATCACAATCAATTCTTACAGTACAATAAAAATAGATATAAGGGAAAAAAATCACTCAAAACAGAAATGTAAGAGGACAAAAGGTCATAAATTGCAAAAGAAACCCCTAGGGAATCTGAAAATGTATAGGGGTTGGGGGTTTTAAAAAATTGTCTAGCTATTGAAGAAAAATATTGTATTAACAAATGGACAAATGAGAGTAGAGCTATCCCTCAGAGTCGCTTCATCAACCACAATCATATGAAGAATCCAATGTACCTTTTTGAAAAGTAGTTGAAATACTGAATCTGCTAAAGCAGAGAACAAGCCTTTGTTAGCTACTTTTGAAGGTCATCAGTAGCTTTTAGTGTATAGGACGTTTTTGCAACAATTAGATCAAAACTCAGATTGAAAATGTTGGTGGATTTCATAAGTTAGAATGGCATCAATAGTTGACACCTCCAGGGCACTGCTTGGGAGCAGGGGTTTTATTCTAAAAAAATCTCGCTTCCACTTGGAGCGCCACTGGAGTCACACATCAATTTGAGATGATAACAGATGTTTGTTCATTTCAATTTTAAAATGCATTTGAAGAAAGACGGTTTCATTCTGGTCATCTGAGGTATTGAAGATCTGAAAACCCCTGTTGCTTGTGTAACTCCTGAACAGTCATGCGGATTCCGATAATCAAAACAAATGCCCATACGGTGTCTCTGGCATGACTGTAACTCATACTATCTCTTAGGCTGAATTTGCACGCTAAGGAGATACAAAACCAGCATTAAAAGGTCATAACTTCAAAACTGAGATGAACCTCAACAAGCAGGCCTTCAAATCAATGCTAGAATGTCCTATGTCTGAAAAATCCTTTGCTTCATAAAACTCACAAGCTCTATTAAATGCTACGGCAAATATAAATCTTGCGGATATCAAAAGCCTCAGTTCCATCAGACCATAGCAGTATGCAAAATGTAAAACATAAAAGATTTTAAGAACAAGAAAAATACAGTTTGCCCAACAGGCCTGACAAAATTTATTCCTCTTAATATCATGTGAGCAGGAAGGAAAGTAATTAATATTTTTTCCCCATGACACTAATTCCTTTTGCAACTGGCAGGTTGAACAAAGGCTGCACATGTTTCATTTGACCAAAAGGCTAGTTTTTGTTTAAGATTATAATATATGATTCATTAGTTTAGAAAAAAACCCTGCAAGAAAACAAAGAAAAAATGGCATATTGGTGAGATGCTAATGCAAATATTGTATCATACACAAATAGTACCTGAAACATTGTTTTCTGTCACATTAGCAGGAAAGATTTTTTAAGAAGCCTATCCAAAAGGAGCCATTGTTTCCTATTTACTTGAGATTTTATGTCCCCACTGAAAATATATATGCTACCATCTTGAATTTCCTGTAGTCCTCTCCCATAACAAGTGTAAATTTTAATCGACTAGTTGCAAAGTAGATTCTGCATGCTGCAGATAGTGGATAACAAGTTAAAACTTATTAAGCTGGTTGCTCACAACCAAGAGACTAATTTTGTTCAAATTCAAGCAGAGAAAAACAAATTTGAAATGCAGAATTGCAGACATTGGAAGCTGAGTGTGCCTCTGTAGGAAACTGGAAAGAACAGAATTCACCCATGAGTCCTTGAGGCCCTTCTCTATTTTCATACTGTGCCTTGGAAACGGGGTTTAATCTGTAGCAGCATCATCACATTGCAATGAAAGAGAGATCTACTTGGAAAGGGAATTTGATGACAGAAGATTTCAGTTAAGAAAAGCTGTGATAAAAAAGAAATCATAGAGATAGCATATATAAAGCATATAGACAAGAGTAAAAACTGTAAGTGGTAAAATAAATTACTTCATATTTAAGGATTTAAAGATGGCAGGGATTGGGTAAGACTAAGAACATAAATGTACACAATAGGCTTCCATATAAGACAGCTAAAAACCATATTCATCTGCAAAACTGTTTCCCTAATGAAGTGACAGAAGATTCATTACTTCCAAAATTCAACCATCATGCAAGAAAAGCACTAGCAAATGCACAAAGAAGGATTAATCTCCAATGGTAAAGAGAAAGATGCTATTTCCTAACTGGGGTGTTGGGAAACATTTCCCATATTTCATTATATTTCTAATTTTAAAAACTGAGATGCTCCATTTCATAAGCATGAAGTTCATCACTCTTAACCTTGCTGAAAAGGAGTTCCATTGTACAGACCTAGCATAGTTTTTTTATGCATTGCTGTATTTTCATCCAAAGGAGTAACATACATCCAGTAATACTGCATATATTTTCACATACTGTATCAAAAGGTAGAGATAATTTCCTTTTTTTGTAGTGCTTTGGTCCTTTCCTATTAACACAACATTATCCTGGAGATAATGCAATATAAAGGTTTCTCTACCTCCTGTTACATCTCACTAACACTGAAGAGAAATATGGTGGAGGATATTTAACTAAACTCCCACATACTTGCCAGGCAAATTTTCTGAGTTGCTTTTGTCATCACTGTTGATAATAAAGTTAGTTATTCTCTTCTTGTTTTTGCCCTTAATAATCAAAGTCTCTTTCTGCCTGAGGATGTTTCCAAGTCAATTTCTTTGGATCACAGTATCTTTTACCTGATGAATGCAATTACTTATGGTGATAAGTAACACAAGCTACACTCTAATTACAAGGCATGCTCCTTAATGACTCAAGGACTCTTTTCAACTCACTGGCAAATTTCTTTCAACTTTACGCTGCCTAAAGAATATTGTAATTTTCCAGTGACAAAGAAACTCTTAGAAAGAATCAGTAAAGCTAGTCCCTGCCTTTCCTGACACAATTCCTCAAAAATGACCCTTTCTCATTACCATTTTCAAAAGACATGGAATTTTCACTAAATTCTGTTTTGACATTTTCAAAACCATTAGAGTCTCTTCTCCTGTTCAAAATGTCTTCTATAAGATAAAAACATTAACAGACAAATATATTTCCAAATGAGAAAAATCACATAAAATATCTTTAACTTAGCTAAATGAAACATTTTGACAGACCCAATCTGATATTTCTCCCCTCTAGATCTTCAGTTCACTCTTCAAAAATATCTGATTTTTCAGCTCTGAATGAGACAAGACCAATATTAAAAATCTTTCTAGTCATCCTGTATCTCAAGCTGTCAAGCTGGTGTTTTTGAATAAATAAGTAGGTCTCCACAGTTTATTTCAAGAATATTGTCCCAATTTTTTTTAAAACAACTGTCAAGTCTTTTGCATTGATGGTTTGAGAACTCTTCAGGAGCCTTGTGTGTTACACACATCTCCTAAAGTACATATCAAATGTCCAGAAGCAATGTGACCACATTAGCACAGTGTCACATGCGAGAAGATAATCCTCTCTCAGAATCACAGGATCACTCCTCTGGGTTTACTAGGTGAAGCTCCATGAACGTGTGTCCTGCCTCTGATTTCAGAGCAGACATGTCCAGTAGCAATATGAGTTTTCCTGCATATCCTTCTGTTGTACCATGGCTACCTTTTGTTTGCACTGTGTGGCACTAGCTGAGCTCCCACTCATTGCTGCCCTTCACAAGCCTGCCCTATCAGACCTCCCACATCAAGCATGGTTCTGGAAAAAGCCCATTTTCTCTTCAAGGCTGCTCCATAGCCCTTGTCCAGCTGATGCCCTTTGAGTTAACAACGTCCCTTCCCATCTTGAGGAAGTGAATAGCAAGACAAATTTGCAATACAATCGTTCAAATTACAATCTCTTTTTACTACAAAAAACCTTTTCTTCCTATATTTTCCCCCAAAATATATAGTCACCGTGGCTCTTACCCACAATATCTTTAGAAAATCCATTTCCTTTCTTTTTTACCCCCTAAAATGGGCACTTGTGGTTCCAATCACATCAGGTCACACTTTGTCTGTTAGCTCAGAAGGCTTTCAAATAACCCTGGCTTAGGCTGAAACTTCTTTTGAAGGAAAATCAATGGGATGCTTTATTTTTTTTTAAGTGTTCTAATTCTACTGTTCACAGTGTAAAGAGTAGCTGTAGGTAAAGAAAAAAAAAAAAATCCTTCCTCTCCCCCTTACCTCCCCCGACCTGCTACTTTCTCCCTTTTGAATGCCTTCAGCCTGAGCTGTGGAGACTTCAAAGACTTCAAAGGTAGCAAATACTGTTGCCAGGGCTGACATTGAAAATGCTGGATTCAGCAGAGAATGCAAAGATTATGGATAGCAGAATATCTTCGTTTGTTTCAAAAGAATGGTGGCTTCATTAATTTCAAGTGAATTAAAATGCACATCTGAAACAAGCAAACCAACAAAAATAGAGGAGGAAAAAATCACAGCAGGAAGAAGGAATTAGTGTGCAGCAAACAAGTCAAATTTTCTGCTGTATTCAGCACAAACTAAGGAGACGGGACATCAGTTATGGCTCTCTCCATAGCTGTCTCAAGCCAAGAAAGCAAAGTAGCATCAGTCAGTGACTATTTCTTAGGTGCTTTTGGTAGCATGTATCAGATTCAAGCCAATTTCTAAGCCATGGCTCTGCTGCTGTTTCAGGATGTGGAGCAAAAGCTAGAAAGGTGTCTCAGAGGTGATTGGAAGGTCCTGATGCTGGAGAAAATACAAGCAAAGCCATCACATGTACGGGGAAATCTGTTGTGCCATTGGCAAGGGGCTAGAGAAATGTGGGAGGTGAGCTGCCAAGAAGTAAATCATAGGCAAGTTCAGGGATTATCTAGGGAGGGAACCTGTTTTCTTTCTTGACTGGATTGATGCCAGACCCTAAGAGAAAGTCCAGTGAAAGAAGTTCATTGCTTCTCATGTATCAGATGAACTGTCCCTTTCAAACTGGTTTCTTGCCATCTGTAGTGATCTCAGCATCGAGTTCACGGCTGTGTGATCTTACATCTGCTGCAGAGATCAGAAACTTGGTAAACCCAACATGCAATTTCTGCTACTCACTAGGGTTTAATGGTGGAATTACCAAAACAATCCTAAAATACTGTTTTATTTACACAGATACCTGAAACGCTAACAGAACCTCTTGAAAAATTCATCAGGGTTGGATACCATGTGAATTTTATTTCAAGTGTTATGCTTTTATGCTCACCATCATAGCTTTTTAACTAGTGCATAGCATTTGTAATGGGCAGGCAACGCAATCAGAGCATAGGGGCTCCACATCTTTTATTACAGAGGATTCTGGGGTTTAAAGTTTGGGATTAAACAATTTTAAAAACCACCTTGAAAGGGATTGAGTAAGAGCCCTTCAAAATGAAAAATTATTTTCTTAGCTAATTCTGGATTAATTAGTCTGGTAAAAAGAATATTGTTTAATTTTCATTTTGAACTAAAGACCTGAAAAGCTGAGTAATACACAGGCTAATGCTGAGCTGAGCTATGCTTCCGCTCCTCTGAGGACCATAAAAATGTATTAAAACAGGAATTATTTTGTACACTGTTCTGTACTTCAACATTTAATTCTCAGCAGGCTATAAAATCACTTCCAGGATAATGAAATTACAAAAGAACTTTAATTTCATTTTCAATCCCTTATCATTACAAATTACTAGGACAAGATGGTTGGAAGATGACTAGTAACATATCTTCTCTCCATTGTCTAACTGGCCAAGGCTTTCTGACTGAAATACCTGCAGAAGTATTTCAGTTATTTAAAAGAGACATAGGAAAAAAGATCTTAAAATATGCATCTGACTACATCAGTTTATGCATTACAGAAACGTTGTTGTTATGATTCTAGGTGGAAACAGCATTAATAGGTAAAATAATAATCACAGAATCTCAAGACTGAGGCAAAACAAATAATAAACAGCCAAAATAATAATAATAAACATCAGTACAGTAAGAAGTTAAGGCAAAAGCTTAGTAAAAATGCTCTGATGGTCAGATCAATAAAAAACCAAATGTGTCTGAGAACTATCTTTTAGTGCTGTCACAAAGAAAAGTCCCCCCCAAAAAAAATTCCCAACAACAAAGATTTTACCTGTAAATATTCAAGGGTAATTTTTTTTTTTCACCTGGGCTAAAGTCCATGAAGAAAAATTCTCACTAGACAATTCTTCAAGAAAAATTCTCACTGGAACCAAGGGAGGAATTTTAGGTTTAGCTTCATTTAGGTTTAGAACATGAAGGAAAAGTTATCAAGAGGAGTCAACATGGATTCACCAAGACGAAATCCTGCTTGGTCAACCTAATAGTCCTCTGTGATCACATGTCTGGCTGGGTAGATAAGGAAAGAACAGTGAATGTCATCTACCTTGACTTCAGGGAGGCTTTTAACACCCTTATAGAAAAGCTCAAGCAGTGTGGCTTGGATGAGTGGACAGTGAGATGGATGGAGAGCTGGCTGAATGACAGAGCCCAGAGGGTGGTGATCAATGGCACGGAATCAAGTTGGAGTTCCACGGGGGTCTGTTCTAGGCCAGTCTGATTCAACATCTTCATCAACCACCTGGATGAGGGGACAGAGTGTACCCTCAGCAAGTTCGCTGATGACACCAAACTGGCTGATTCACCAGAGATTGTGGTGCCATTCAATGTGATCTTGACCAAATAGAGAGTTAGGCAGAGAGGAACCTCATGAGGTTCAACAAGGACAAGGGGAGGTCTGTGTCTACAAAGTATTTTAATTTCCTGCACGTTTAAAATGCTGGTTTGAGCTAAAGTTAAAGGCTAAGATATTGATCCTCTGTAAAGGCTCAGTAAATGAAAGGAGCCTCCTCAAAGGTCAAGGAATGGAAATTCCAAGAAATAAGCACTCTAAGAGTAGATTTCTGTAGGAGAAACAATGACGATAAGTACCTAAATTGTGTTCAACTACTAAAGTCTAGATACAAAAAAAAAAAACCCAAACTTCTAAATATTTCCCAGACAACTGCCTAAGCAGTTTCCCACACAAAAATTGGTACACACTGTGAGATAGGCCTTACATTGCTTAGCCTCAAATTCAATGCAAAGCATAATAGAGCAGGTCAGTTTAATTAACAAGGAAAAGTCTTTAATTATCAAGTTTCAGACAAGCAAGACTGGTCCACACCCTAGGGAAAAGGAGCTCTTTTGCTGGCAAGAATGGGCAGGTTAAGGTGAGTGAGAGCACACCAGCTTACTCTGGTTCCTCCAACAACCCTCCATCCTGGCCAAGAAACGAATGAGCTCCAGTGAAGAACAGTACATGTGGATAACCATCACACCGAGCTATGATTTTCGTCTACTTTAGGTGATCATCTTCGTGATTCAAAGCAGTTCACAACCTACTTCATAAACTATGTAGTAAGATCTGAGAAAGTGTCCAACCAGAGGTCTTAACCTCTTCTCATCCCTGGACTATGCCCACATCTATCAGCCTGTTAATATATCACACTTCTCTCATCACCCAACAACAAGACTGTGAGATTCCTAAGTTTTGGTGTCTCCAGCTGCTTTTTGTGCATCTTATCCAATGATTTATAAGAAGTAAAGACAGAGTCTACATGAGAATACAGGCAAAGAGAAATGTGACTCGGTGATGCGCTCAAGTCTGTAGAGCTGGCCACAGTCTGAGCTTGCAGATGAACTTTCCCACAACCCTGGTCAGTGCTTCATGTCCTAGCTGCTTTAGAAATTAAAGAAGCTAAACCAGACAAACAGAGAGAAGGGAGACAAAGAAAAATCCAATAGAAATGTGTCTTGGTTGTTCACTTCAGAAATACAGCTACACTACTTGGTTTTGCAGTGATTTATATCTGCTTAGCAGATGCCTACTCTAAGCTCTTATGGGCCATGTGTGCCAACCTGTTCCCAAATAACCTGTGAAGATAAGCCACAAGTGCTCCTCCAGTTGGGGACACGAGTCGTATTTCATTTGTTGTGTAACACTAACATCTGTGTTTAACATGTTTCTTTCCTTATTTTATTTAGTTTAGTGCAACTTGTTAGCTTAACACAGTCAAATTTATGAGTCACATTTATTTATGTGTCTCAAATAGCTCCATTGTGATGTATGTGATGAATACTGAAAGAGAAGTGATTCCAGAAACTGCTCAGGCATCTGTGTATCTCTGCCAAGTTCCACATTATATTTATCTCACAGCTATCGCCCAAACACAGGCTCAGTTGAGGCTAAACATCCTTTCTGCTTCCACAATATTGTCGTTTAATTTTATCCTTGAAATACAAATTGCAAATTGCTTTTACCTTTCTGTCACTGCTCTTTACCAACACTTCTTCACTTCCTTTTTCTTTCTTTGCTTTCTTCATCCCAATATTGACAGTTTCAGTAAAACTTAAACCGAAGGCTCTCACCTTAAGGAGTAACTGCTTTTTCGCCAACCTTTTGCAAAGATCAAGTAAACTAAGAAAGTATGGCACTGGTTAAATTCAATGCTGAGTAATACCATTACGGCTTAAGGGAGGGAATACCTTATTAAGCCATGGCATTGGGAATAAGAAGTGGAAGTGCTTTTCCAAAAAAAAAGACCAATGACAAATAAAATCTGGTTAACATCCACAACTAACTTGCAGTTTGACTTTTCCATAACGAGCTCTGACCACTGACAATCTAATTGATTCGGTTTTCAGGATATAATCACTATGTCATTTCTTATCCCCAAAAAGCCAGATCCTTCAAAGAGATTCACAAGCTTGTTTGGTTGCATTTCAAAGACAGCAGACTTTGCAAGGTTCTTTTTAAAATATATATATAAAACCACACACATGGCTCTCCTGGGAGGAGAAAACCCACTGGGAGATCTAAAAACTGCCAAAAGAAAATGTTCACAAGTTCATAATTCAAAACTAAGTTTCATTAGTCCAGAAAAAGTCAGGGGCCAGGTAACCTTTTAGTGTCATTACGCATAGGATGGGTGTGATGATTAAATAGATCAAGCCTTTTGTCATTGATCCTTTGGTAATAACAAGCTCTGGTACAAACGTCTCTCAAAGAGCTCTTCATTGTCATACCAGTTTCAGTGTAAAGGAGCATCTGGTTGACTGTCAGAGATACAACGATGCAACAGGAAATATGGTACAAAGGAGAGGCCAGATGCCTGGGGAAAAAAAAAAAAGCACCAAAAGATGTGACTTAGTTACTAGAATTAGAATCATAGAATCACAGAATCGTAGGGATTGGAAGGGACCTTTAAAGATCACCTAGTGCAACCCCCCTGCAGAAGCAGGGTCACCTAGATCAGGTCACATAGAAACATGTCCAGGTGGGTCTTGAAGACCTCCAAGGAAGGAGCCTCCACAACCCCTCAGGACAGCCCGTGCCAGGGCTCCCTCACTGAACAGTGAAAGAGTTTTTTCTTATATTTAAGTGGAACTTTTTGTGTTCCAGCTTCATCCCATTACCCCTTGTCCTGTTGCTAGCTACTATAGAAAAAAAGGATATCCCAACCTCCTGACACCCACCATTTAGATACCTGTAAATGTTAATAAGATCTTCCCTCAATCTCCTCTTCTCCAGACTAAACAGCCCCAGGTCCCGCAGCCTTTCCTCATATGAAAGATGTTCCAATCCCCTGATCATCTTGGTGGCCCTGTGCTGGGCTCTCTCCAGAAGTTCTCTATCCCTCTTGAGCTGAGGAGCCCAGAACTGAACACAGGACTCCAGATCAGGCCTCACCAGGGCAGAGTAGAGGGCCAGCAGAACCTCCCTTGACCTGCTGCCCACAGTCTTATTGATGCATCGCAGGTTGCCATTGGCCTTCTTGGCCACGAGGGCACATTGCTGGCTCATGTTTAGCTTATTATCAATTAGGACTCCCAGGTCTCCCTCTGCAGAGCTGCTCTTCAGCAGTTCAACCCCCAACTTGTACTAGTGCATGGGATTTTCAGGATTTCAGGAGTTTTCTGTAGAAGCCATGATGAAAGCTAAGTGCAATTTGCTGTGATACAGGGATTTTTATTCCCATTTGCATAGGACTAGCACATATAACCAAGTTCCCAATCTTATACTTACATGGGGCTTTAATCACCCACTGCCAGCAGCAGATTTACTAACTTATAAACTGGGATTCTTGTCAGTTTTTTGTTTTGATAGGTGGTGAAAGAGATCCCATTCCCACACTAATGAATATGTGAATAATCACTCCTTTACAAACATGCTGCTTGCATTTCAGACTCGAAGTTTCATGTTTTCTGTGTTCTCAGGTAGATATTAGGAGCAGTTACTGTTCAATTTCTATTTTTACACTTTTGGTAAAGCTCACAGATTTTAAGTTGGAAAGATACCATCCAAAAACTATATTGTTTTACTTTCAGCAGAACATAGCCACAGAAAGCTCTCTGCAATTTCTGTTTGAACTGTGGCATATGTTTCAGGGGGACATTTAGCCCTAAAATAAAGGGTCTACATGATGGAGAACTAATTACAATACTAGGTAAGCTATGCCTATATTTAACTCCCTTCAGTGTTAAAAATGAGATCCATGCTTCAAATCTAAATTTATCTTACCTCAGCTTCCAGCTACTGAATCTCATTATGTTTTTTACCACTAGATTAAAGAACTGGCTATGAGAAAACTGTTCCTCAGGTAGGTACTCACAGACCATGATCAAACCATCCCTTAGCCTTCTCTTCAGCAAAATAAGTAGATGATTCTTCCTATGTTTCTCAGTATGAAATTTGTTTTCCAAAGTCATTTAACTTTCATTTAACATTTTTTTTATGCTTCTCACTTTTTTAGAATACTTTTTAAACAGTGGTACTAGAAATGGTCATTTTAAGTTTTTTTTCACTTTTCACTAGCAGTATACAAAACATAAATGCACCTACTATTCTTAATTGATATTCCTGTCCTACAAGCCAGGACTTGACTTCTTAGCCCATCACACTGAAATCAAAGATGCAAGTCCTTATTTCATGGTACTCAGACCCTTTCCAGTGTTGCTGCATTCTTGGAAAAACTCTGTTATCTTGAAATACTTTTTGCCTGGGAAAAAAGGTGGTTTTTTTTGAAAGGCCATAGAATCATAGAATGGTACAGGTTGGAAGGGACCTTTAGAGATCATCTAGTCCAACCCCCTTGCTCAAGCAGGTCCACCTAGATCAAGTCACACATGAACGTGTCCAGGCGGGTCTTGAAGATCTCCAAGGAAGGAGCCTCCACAATCCCTCTGGGCAGCCTGTTCCAGTGCTTTTTTCTCTTAGGAAATGTAAATGAATACTTGCTTCAGTATAGTTTACATACTTTCTTTTCATATCAAAAACATGATTCCCCAATTGTATGAGCCAATCTCATGTGACTTTGCATCCTGCCATAACGTAGTATCTACCAAATTGTCAGACAATACTCAATTCCCCCACTGTTGGGAGAATTCCTTGTCTTCTACTGGGGGGTGGCGGTTGTCATATCTCAATCAAAGCCTTTTCATCTCTCATTAATTTTATGGCAGATTAGGACACATCAGAATTGTTCATGTGAATGCTATGTTTAGCATACTGTCTTACAAAAGCCACTTATGCTGTGTTACAGGTTTGTTCAACAGGATTCATTTACTACAAAACGCATGCTGCTTAGTATTAACTATAAATCCATTCCTTACCTCAACAGACCATGTTCCATATTAGTTTTTCCAAGACTGTGTTAGGCTTCATTTCAGAGGAACAGGCTGCAGTTTCCCAGCTCATCCTGTCAAAATCTCAACATATCTTCTAGGACTTCCACAAGATTAGAGGATTTGTTGAGACTCAAAATCAATGATTATGGATGCTCCTTGACCAACATTTTCCTCCATGAGAAAATTCAGCCATGTGAAATTATCAAGTATGCTGGCTGAAATTATTTTAAATGTAATTATTATGAGGGCATTTCCCTGGTTTCAAATGAGAAACGGTTACATTTCTTCCTAGTAACTGGTACAATGCTGTGGTTTTGATTTAGTAAGAGGATAATGTTGACAACACACTGATATTTTAGTTGTTGCTAATGAGCCCTTGTCCTAAGTGAGGATTTTTCATTTCCCATACTCTAACAGCCAGGAAGTGCAGTAGAAGCTGAGAGGGAATGCAACCATGATAGCTGACCTGAACTAGCCAAAGGAATATTCCATAACACAGCACATCATACTCAGTATGTAAACTGGAGGGGATTAGCTGAGGATGGCTGATCACTGCATGGGGACATGCTGAGTATCAGCCAGTGAGTGGTGAACAATTGCATTGTGCATCATTTGTTTTTCTTGGAGTTTATTTCTCCCTTTTTTGGTAATCATCATCTTCATTAATATTATTATTATGCTATATTTCAGTTGTTAATCTGTTCTTAGCTCAACTCATGACTTTTACATTTCTTTCTTTTTCTCCTCAACCCACCAGAGGCAGGGAGGGAGTGACTGAGTACATGTGTAGTGTTCGATTGCTGGCTGGGACTGAACCACAACAGGCCTTTACTACCTTTTATGTGTTCATTTTGTTAGGGAGATCTGAAGATAAGCAGAACAAGACAGAGAGGTTGCGATGTTGTTAGATGCTGGTTTGAAGCTAAACATGGAATATTAATCTCAGTAAGAGGCCAGTTGTTTTATGGTATTTGTACATTTCCTGGTGGATAGATAAACAAATGAGAGGCAAATGTAACTGGAAGAAGTGAATAACTGTGCTACTAGATATTTTTCCTGTCTCTCAACTGCTTCTGTCAATACACATTTAGTCATAGACAACTGAATAAGTAAGAGAAGCAGAGGTAAGAGATGACCTGCTTTGCATATAAAAACCAAGTACAAGCTGCTCAAACAGTGTAACATCCAGAAAGATGATACTTGTGCTTTATCCACACAGCCACATGTTGCCCCTACTCCAGCTGAAGGTGCCAGCTACTACTATGAGGCAGAAGTTTTTATCTCTCTTTCTTTTCACTCAGCTCTTCATCCAGTGGTCTACACACAGCTCTTCATTTTAGTTAGGTTATCTTACCCTCATACAGTTTTGCCTACGTGTTTGGGAAGCTTTGAGCTAGAGTTAATGAACTTAAATCATTTCTGACAGAACTGATAAACATCTTTATAATTTGCCCATTTCTTACCTTGATAAAAATATTCTATAAATAAAAATAGGAAAGTCTTTTTTCTTGAAACTGAATTAAAACAGAGAATTTGGAGTTTTAATTTTTTTTTAGCTTTCTTTAACTATTTTGACAGAAACTCTGCTCTCTCTTTACAGTGGCAAAGTGAAAATGTAGACCACACTGAGTAGGTAGGTCCTTATGTAAGCAGAAAGGACAAAATCTTCGTGAGATAAAACAGACAAAAATATTTTTGGCAAAAAGTGTCATCGCCCCAAGCAGAAATGTAAGTGTTGGGATGTGAAGAACACACACAACCTTGACTACTGCTGTGATATTGATCTTTCCAGAGGTCTGTGGCTTTTCCCAGATATTCCCTTCACTGCTTAACTCGACTTTTACCCTCTTGAATTCACTCAGCCTTACCTTTATTTCCATTTCTCAGTGACAGAAACAGCAGCAGACAGAATGGAAATGTTTGTGTCATCTAGATCAGAGTTGAGCTCAGGCTTATTTATATCTTCACTTGAGTGCTTAACGTGTGCTTGAATTTGAGAGGTGCCACAGTACATTGAGAACCCCCATGTGAGAGTCCTGTGGAGTACCCTCACTCCAACTCACTCTCCTCCTCCCTTTCTGAATCTGAAGCAGCATCAAAATGAAAGGTTTGAGTGTATTGCTGAAGTCATGCAATACTAGGAGAGGTTTTCACTTCTGACAGTGGACACAACAACAAATATGCATTCATCTAAGCAGGATTTTTAGTGACTCATATCCAGCTATGATACATAAATCAGTATAGTAATTTCAGAAAGGTTAGAAATCATCTTAAAGGAAAAACAAAGGAAAAATACTAAGTGGTAAATGTTCAACACAGTGCATGGTAATTAACTTAGCCATGCAGTTCTCATTACTGTTAATAGGAATCAGATGGCTAAATCCCTGTACTAAAAATGTGCTTTTAAATATATATCTGCAATGGTGCCAAGCATAAAGCATCAAGGTAGCATAATCTATGAATGAGGAAGATACAAACACTGAAAACTTTTACTGAAGGCATCAAGGAAGGTTACAGAAGGACTTTTAGGACTGGGGCAAAATTGTACTATGAGATCATTTACTGAAAGCAGTTTTCATATAAATCGTTAATGTTTTAGAGAACAAAGTGTGCACTGGCTGAGAACATGATTCTTCAGAAAAAAGGGGAACTGTGGTTCTCCAGAAGACATGAGGAGAATAGGTATAGGCTATATCAGGACCATACAGGAGCACACAACCTTGACTTGCTAGCAGCCTCGGAAGCTCCACAGACACAGTTAGTAGCAGGACAGAAAACATCATAGCTGAAATTATAACTGATTTGCTTGCCTGGCTTGCTAGACTAAACTCCTTCAGAAGACAGGGAGAGTAGAAGCATATTGCAAATATATGTTGCAACATACATATTTTCCAATACATTTTCAGAATGTAGAAGTGACACACAAAGCAAACACCTGAAATCAACTGAAGTTTTGACATTCAAATCAAGATTTTGTTAGTCTTATTCTTTATTGCAATAGAGATGATAAAGAGATATGTATTACACAGAGACAGAAAATCTACAGCCTGGAGTCGTGTTGACGTTGTTGATTAACTGCTACACACAATTCTTAATAGGAGTGTGTTGTATTAATTTTGATAGAATAATATAGCCCAGGCTGTCAAAGGTGTTTACATTACTGAACAACATGAAATAGTGAAACAGAGCTCAGGGTTCGAAGAATAAGGCTATTCAGTTGCCATGACAAACAAAGAGAGAAATCAGTGCCAAAGTCTGGACATTTATTGATTGAGATACACAAAAGGAAAAGAACCAAAACAAAATAAAGAGTCTTCTGGAACTGAAATAAAGTTTCTGCATGAAGGAAAAAAAAATAATCAAACTGTATCACAACCTTTCTTTCAGAGACAGGATTTTGGACACACTCTCTGATTCTGTCAAGTAATCTTTCTCCGTCAGGATGAAAGAGTTTCTTCTGTTGTTCAGGTATGAGCTGTGAATGATAGTTTCTCTCCCTGCCTTTGAAAAGACAGTCAGACATGGTTACAAAAGGAAGAAAAGATTTATAAAGGTGGAGGAAATATAGCTTTTATTTTTGTTCTCAGGCTCCAAGGCAGCTGTTGAGTTACAAACAGGCCTTTCTGGGATGACAAAGACAGTCTTGATGCTCTTACCCTGAATTTTGACCTGCTGATGGCATATGAGTAGGTTGACCAGGGTACTCTCCTTGCTCAATCATACTCATCCAGGACACTTTGTCTTGCCTTTGGAGTGCCTTGAAATAGGTGAAGGGGTATTGCTCCATTTAGACATCTCAGTGTTACCATGGGACAATGCCTGTTCTGGTAATGTGACAGATTTAACACTTGCTCTGCACCCTGTCTGCAGTCACTCCTGTGTGTATGGGCTTGAGCTCAGTCAGAAAAGGAGGTTACAGCTCTGGTGATGAGGCCAAGGTGTACATACAAGTAGCTATGTTCAGTAACCTGAACATCAGTGCTACTTTCACACTAGGAGATTAAACGGACCAAAGACAAATGGTATACTATGCTCTGTATTGCCCAGAAATCATCTGAGAGAGTGCTAGCTGGCCCTGTCCAGGAACATCTTGCCACACAACTGCTGCCGATAACTCTCCAGGCAATGGCTGGTTTCATTTGTTTTACTGACATAGTCAAAGAAATTGATCAAGGGATCTGATCTGGAGAGTTGCAGACTAGATGCCCTGTGTTGGCTGCAAACCAGATGCTGATAGCTGCAAGGCAGTCCTCCAGAGCCTATCTGTAAGTCCTTGAGTTACTTTGGTCACCACTGCCAGAGGTTTTGAATGGAGAATTATTTTGAAAACATTGAACACAGAACTCTACTAAGCTGTCTTAATAATGTAGCTGTACCTCTGAGGTCACGTATTCAAATATCTATATGATCAAGACTCACAAAGGACTTCAGAGTGGTGAAACTGAGCCATGTTTTTGGTGCAGCTGTTTGGCTCATTCAGAATTGTGCCCCTTAACCCCCTAATCCCCAGGAACAGACACTCAGGATCAGGTCAGAGTATTTTCCTTCTTTATCCTCTTTTTTTCTTGCTATGCTAATCCTACACTAATTTCATCATTACGGTCTGGACCTCAGAGGAATGTGCCCCCTACACCAGCCTGTCCTCTGCTCTGGAGGCCAAGACACCCTCAAGAGTGCAGGTTATGCAGTTTTAAATGTCAAAACCCTTGAACTCAAGATGTCACACTTGCTAGGTAGCCATGGGGTGTGACATAGAAGGTGCAGAGCTCTTCTCTTGGATGAGTCTTCGGGGAGAGGAAAGGAGCTAGAAAACCACCTGAACAGGGATGAGTTAATACCACAGGCCAGAAGGATGTTTTTCTTTTCAAATCCCAGTTTTACATAAGTGTCCAGTTCTGGGCTGTGAGTAATTTAATGAGAAAGTGGGATTTCAGACACATTTCTCCTTTCTGGACATTTGCTTCTGGATTGCTTTGACTTTTTCCCAGTCATTATGTCCCACTTTCTTCATTCATTGCACAGGGCCATGGGTGCTTACTTGAGCTCCATGCACTCCACTCCTAAAATTACAAGACTTACTAACCCTGTAAGGCCCATACCTCTCTGTGTATCTGGGTCTGAGTGTCCTTGCTTTCAGTTCGCTCTCAAATGAACAGCAAAAGCCATTTAACAGGCCAGTGAGCTTGGTCCTTTCAAGTCAGTCGGAAATGAGTTGCCCTCAGAAACCATTCTTCCCTTTTGTCCTCTCATCAGGATTTTGCAGTTATCCTTTTTCATTCCTAACTGTGGCTATTTAGAACTTGAGTCTTTTGTACTGATATGTCACTGCCACAGAAGTGGGCAGATTTGATTATCTTTCTGATCCTTGTGAGTAATCTCATTTGAAACTTTGACCTCCCACAGGCACCTGCTCCTTTTGACATCAAAGCCAGCTCTTTATCACGGAAGTAGCTTAGCCTTATGGCAAAATTATCGATTGCGGATGACTTATACGTTTTCCCTGCTGTGCTCTATCAAAAGCTGATCCTCTCTTTTGTTGCTTCTTTTGAAAATTAGGTTGAATTTGTTACTGTCTCAAGTAGCTGGCTCTATGCTGGCTCATAACTTCTCAGAAATTGTCTCCATCTCTCTTCTTTTTGCATCCCTCATTCCCCTCCCTTACCCTCTGCACCTTTATTGTGTAGTGCCTCTAAGACACTTTACCCAATGTTCCTGTTTCTTCCTCCAGACTTTGTGGCAGAATGCCTGATTTTCAGCCCATTGTAAGTCTCTGTACTCAGCAGACCTGTTTCCCATGCTATATTCTGGAAAACAGCTCTCCTGCAGGAGAGCAAACAAGACCTCCCTCTAAACCTGGGTGTGCCACTGGCTTTACTTCTTTCCTCAGCCTCTTCCTTTTCTGCTGTACAACTCCCAGCGTCTCTCACCACTTATATGAGCTGTGACTTGTGGTGCAGAGATCCAATTCTGACAATACTTGTAGTGGCTAATGTGATTATGCTTGCATTGTCATATATGCAAAGAGCTCCTAGCAGGCTCACCAATGCCTTAAACAAGAATTTATCACAATTGACAAGTTCCCATTTTTTAGACAATAGGTCTTATTTATCTGACTGTGATCAGTTGCCTTCCCTCATAGAATTTTCTTCTATTCTGGCCAGAATCCAATCACTCTTTTCCATGGCTAATGATGCATTGAATGAATGTATCTGTTTACCAACATCAACCTTATATATCAAAGAAAATTACTTTTGCTACCTTCATGTACTCGACAAATTTCTTAGACTTTTCCTGAAAGAGTAGTGACAAGTTTGATACTGTAAGCCAAAAAAAATTAAATAACTGCCTTATGTTCTAGCTTCAAGATCTTATTTTAAGTAGTCTATCCTTCCAGTTTTAAGCAATTGCTCCTGACAGCCTTTCCCCTTCGGTGCTTTATTCCATTCAATTTCACTTACCATGTTTTATTTGCTCCCAAGGTATTAGGGAGTAAGTGACCATTGAACATAAGACTCTTCAAATCAAGGCTGAGCTGCAGAGCAAAACAACAGAGAAAAGAAGCCTGGGAACATTTTCTACCCCCTTATATAAAAGGGCTCAAAAATAGGGTTTCCCCAGAATTAACTCAAAACCATGTCTCAATTAGAATTTGTCTCCAGTTGCAAGATTGGCTTGGCTTTGTAGTGCCTGCCTGATGACATTACACAGGATGAAACAAGATCTATGGGAATGCAGAGCTTTAGTCTGTACATCTGGTAAATCAGAACTCCATAGGAAGAACTGCCTGCCTAGCAGGTGTCGCCTTCTGGAAGTGATACGGCAACCCACAGTCCTAGACTCCTCTATGTCTAGCAATGGCTGCTTAATTTCCTGCCTTCATTGTCATTTTTATTTATTGACAGAATGTGGAGATATCTCTGTGACTGCTTTTTAGGAACCAATTTGGTTATACAATGTTACAATTGAGAATGTTGAAGCTATAGGACTAAACAAGAATAGAGTCTAGCTGAGAGTATGTTTCAAAGAGCTTTACTGAATTAAACCACAAATCTTATTCTCAAATGCACATAGACAAAACAAAATAGCATGTTAACAATAAATAGAAGTCTTCTTAGTATCTCAGATCATATGAAACATATATAGAGATCCCTGCATAAAACTGTGAAGTATCTCCTTCTTTGGAGACATTACAGATACATTGAAGGACTTTTTGGCTAAGAATGGTATATATGAGAAATGAAAACATACAAAATGTTAAATTTTATGTGTATTTCTAGAAAGAGGAAGAAAAACATAAACACATATATGTGCATATCACCTCCCTGCTCATAAGTGTGTCAGTTGTCTTGACTGAACAAAACTTCTTTCAGAGCAGACATCCTATCTACACACAAATACAGTGATCTGCACAGTGTCCCTTCTATTTGATGGTCTTTAGGTCTCTCCTACATAACAGAAGTCATAAACTGGCCACCACAGATAGGGAACAGTGTTTTTTTATGCATTACACAAATTCTAAAACCTGGAATATTTGGAAAATTTCTGATTTCAAGATGGATATTGAAAATAGCTTTTGACTATAGGTTATAAACTCAATGGTTTGTGATGCTATTCCAAATTCTTTTCTGCTGAAATTGCACTATTTTTCTTCTTTTTTACATTATTACTAATGTGAATAAGGTTGGAGAGAAGGAGGTTGGGTTATCCCTTTTTACTATGGTATCTAGCAACAGGACAAGGGGTAATAGGATGAAGCTGGAACACAAAATGTTCTATTTAAACATAAGAAAAAACTACTTCACTGTGAGGGTGAGGGAGCCCTGGCACAGGCTGCCCAGGGAGGGTGTGGAGGCTCCTTCCTTGGAGGTCTTCAAGATCCACCTGGACAGATTCCTATGTGACCTGATCTAGGTGGGACCTGCTTCTGCAGGGGGGTTGGACTACATAATCCCTAAAGACCCCTTTCAACCTCTACCATTCTATGATTCTATGTTTCTATAAGTCTATGAAACAGCTCAGGCACTAGAAATAACCATCCCATTTGTACCAGTTTGGAAGGGTTATACTACAATCAAGTGCTAGGATGTAGCAATACATGCATAATTCAAGACCATTACGATTCTGGGTTAAAACCAAAGCCAATCTATAAAAGGTAAGAGTTGGGCTCTTTACACATAATTGAACCATTTGACACCAATTGAACCATTGGACACAAATGGCAGCTGCAGTAGGAATCCACACGACTATTCTTTGTTTGCAAAGTAGAGCATGGGCCCTGACACAAAATGTGCTCTCATAGTGTATATCAGACAGGTCAAGGTGCTAGAGGTACAAAGGGTTAGCAGAAAGCTCTCACATGATGGCACATTCCTGCCATTACAACCCACCTCTCTTGATCTGGGAAGTACTGAACACTCAGTGCTAAGAATGGAAGAGAAATGATAGGGAAGAAATAGGTTTCTGTGTGTCTCTAAGTAAAAGGCACAGTGAGAGCCAAGAGCTAGATAACTTTCACAGACACTTCTCTCAAGATGAAGATGAACTCTGTTGTTCCCAGTCTTGCAGAGTGCCATTTGACATCTGCTCTCACCCCAAGCCATTGATGCCTCAGTAAGAACTTGCTGATCCCTGCCTTTGGGTATTTCTTCATGGCACAGTGGATAACTATGGGCACTGAGGCTAAAAAGTGATCAGAAAGCTAAAAGCAGGACAGTCTAAGTAAAATAGATCTCAGAGATTTGACCTATCTGTAGTTTTGGGAAGGTATCTGTGCTCTACACTGTGTGGCTAACACTAACTCTATTGCATAAATATACCTGTGTCCTGGGCAATGCATAAACACAGCTGTCAGTAAAATGAGAAAATTCTCTAACACCTTAACTTACTCCTTCTGGCTTGATTTTCCTCCTTGAATTACCCTTTTTGTAGATGGAAAAATAACTGTCCTTAGGAAATCCACTCTTTTTTAAATATAAGTTCAGAATAATTCAGAAAATAAGTTCAGACTTTAATGCTCTCAGAGCTCTTAAAGCCAAATAACAGATTCATTCTGGTGTTTTCAACATATCTTTGAAAACTCTAATGAATGTTTGAATAAAATAAAAGAGTTATTTTAACATTTATTTAGTCTAATTGCCTTGGGAGTAGAAATAAGTGACTCACATTTTGCCACTCAACCTTTTCCTTAATTCTATTCACATGTTTGTCAGCAGCATTGAGCCTCCTGATATTTACAGGGGATGCTAGCTTTTTACAAAATTATGCTGTAATAGAACAGTGTAGTCAAGCCTTTTGTACCTGTATCAAATTAATTCTGACCCTTCCTCTCACTGCTCACGCTGGAAACACAGGGCTATCCCATCCAAACCACTTCATCTGAAGGGCAAGATAGCTCCCTGAGATGCAATGTCTCCCACAGGTATTTCCTTTCTTTCTTTTCAAGTTATTTCATCATAGAGTGCCTCTTGTTTGCACTGCTCCTGGAGAATGACCCAGGAGATTCTCTTGAACAACTCAATTTTAATTTCTGCTTTTATAATACTAGACAGGCTTTGGACAACTATCTTTTGTGAAGTGTATGTGTGTGTGCACATACAGGTATGTTTCCTTCTTCTGTCTTTACTTTGCAAGACAACAAGAGATGCTAAGCTAGTTAGTTCTTTAGACCCTGTAGCTGTTTTTCAGGCTGAACTTGCTGTAGATGAAGCCAAGTCAAATGTTTCATGGACGCCAAACACCCACAAAATTGACCAAGAAGGATTTAAGAATGCTCTTTAGGTGATTACCAGCAAGGTTTCTTTAGCTGGCCTACTTATGAGCCTACAACCCAAAGTTGTGCCCATGAACTGTCTTTGTGAATTGTCAGAAATGAAACTCCTTAACCTACTGCAAGGCTTCCAGGATGACAGGAATCCCAGAGTCTTCCTTCCACTTATTTTGACCTTAAGACTTTTTAAGGAACTTTGATTTTCAAAACCCAGTTAGCAAACAGACTGGATCATTCCTTTAGATATTGGCTGGGAAATGCATATGGCTTCCCGCAACGTGTTCATACAGGCACATCTGCTGCAGCACTCCAAACGTGGGGCATAGTTCTCTCAAATTTTACCACTTAATTCTTAGTCTGCAGTGATTAGGAAAAGAATTGAAGAGAAGCTTTAGTCTGATATATATGGCAATCTGCACCTACATTCCTATAATCAAATCTATGTCTTTAAGAAACAGGCTATTAAGTTTCCTTTCCCAGTAATATTTTGCTTATTATTTAGTCTTATAGGCTAAATTTGCTAAAGGAGCCTATAAGACTTTGGTGCCCAATTCTCAATGAAATTAAGTAAAATGTGTGAATTTAATACTTGTGATTTCTTTCAAAAATCTCAGTCTTCATACATAATAAATAAAAAACTATTAACTATCGCTGACTGAGATCATTAATGTTTGATTTCCCAAAGAAGCCTGATAACAGAACGGAGTTTAGTCTTAGCGTGGTTTTCACAAAGAGGAGACGAGGTTAGTGACCTTACCTGAGAGTGTGACTTTGGGTACTTAAGAGGCAAGGTAGATAAAAGTTTGTTAAATGAAAAATGGATGGCCTTTTTCCTCACAGACTAGACTGCACTCCCCTTGATGGGAAAAGAAATTGTAGTGGGAATCTGGGACATCCTGAAATCTTAATGCAGGAATAGGGCTTCTAAGTAGTTGCTCATAGCAAGCTCGAGCAGAGCAGCAGTCCACTGCTTATTAAAGCATTAGAGAAGTGATGAATTCTAGGGACAGAAATGCCTTTCTTTCCAGAAAAAAATATTTTTGGGCGGCCACTGACCCTGAAGTTCAGCTTGCCTGCATTTCAGATTTACTCTGTGTGGGACTGCACTGAAGTCTCCTATTTGCTTAATTTGTGGATTTTGGTTCAGTGATTTCAATTATGTCCCACTTTGCCTATTTGTTTTGATTTGCATCAAAACATGATTCCCTTTGGGGTCCCTTGACTCCCTTAAACTGAACAACTGTAGCTCTAGGCTTTTGCTCTTTACCAAGTCTAAATACAGTGGCAGCTCCCAAAATAAGCATACATGCAGATACTGCTTTTGCCCCTTCCAAATATACAATCCCAAGAATGAGAAGGCAGCACAGTAAGATCAAGACCTGATTTGGTTTTCTGAAAATTAATTCCCATGAAGCAAAGTAATTTTGGTTCCTTGTTTATATTTTCTGCTCTATACTGGTTCAGCTTTCTGCAAATGGTAAATTAGGGAGTGGTTCTGCTGGTGTTTCTTGCAGACAGCTGTGCTGGTATCACCTCTTCATCCTCTCCATTTCCGTCACCTATTCTTATAGGTACATGAACCTTCATAGGCTTTCTCTACATAGAGTGGAAGGATTCATTAGTTAATTGAATCCAGACTGTTAGTTTGATAACAAAACAAGAGGCTTCCAATAACCGAGCACTTTTGGACAGGAAACAGTTCAAAAGGGATATTCAAATGAATTCAGCCTAACTCCAGAAATAAAAGCAATGTAAACCAAGGTGCTTGCTGTTCTGACTTAGAAACCTGGAGATATATTTGGTAAATAAGTGGGAAATAAAATCCAGCATCTGCAGTATACTTATCTGTTACCCCATCTCCAGTTATGGCCACCTCTCCTGTTTCTGAATCAACTGAAAAAGAAATAAAGGGAAATTAAGACATGAGCCTTGAGAACACATCTGCCTGCTGCACAATGGAAATCCTTTCTCTTCACTGATTCCCTGAAGACTTCATATGTTTTGTTGCAGTGATTGTCTTAACACAGAGTTCCAAGTGTTATGGTCACTCTAAGGGCTGTGCATAACTTTCTTTTCCACCACAGGATGACATGAATAAGAGATTCATCCATTTACAAGCATTAAGGTTGGAAAGTAACACCCCAGCTATTCCAACTGAGCCCCTGGACCTTCTGGGTACAGAATTTCTCCCAGGGAGTGGATTAAATCTTATCTCCTGGAAGGATTTTAAATTTTATTCTAAAGATCTAAATCCACATTGAGTCATCCCCTTCCAACCCTTTTAGGAGACTGTTACTTAGTTCAGTTATCCTCTCTACTAGAAAACTATGTCTTATTTCATGGCTGAATTTGTCTCTTAGTCACAGATCTGGTCAGGTCTTTGTTGAAAAGCTCAGAAAGCCCCTGCTATTGGATGTCTTTTCCATCTGTAAGTATCTAAAACATAATGATCAAGCCACCTCTCAGCCTCCTCTCAGATAAGCTGAAGAGATTGAACTCTGTAAACCTCAAATAGTACAACTTGTTTTCCAGCTGCTGGATCAAACCTCCCAAACCTTTCATCTCTGACACTGTTGTGAGGCTGCACCGCTGCCCTGGAATGTGGGAGGGATTTTAGACTGACCATCTGATATCCATACTGAAGCACTGTCTGAGGGGATTTTGATATTTCTTTTGATTCAGACTTTGGCTTTAAGAACCTGATGGCTACAGCTGTTCCAGGGCTCAGTAATGGCTTTGCCACAAGTGACTAGAATTGCAGCTCATTGCTATGGAAGGCAGATGTGCCTCAGGCTTCTCCCTGCTATGCAGGATATATTCCTGATATATTTTTTTTCTCCCTCTGCTCTAGGAAATGAAGCTGTGGACACGTGTGTGAGGAACAATATCAAAGCTCTGCTTACACCTCATACAATCCATCATATGTATGAAGAAGAGAATGCAGCAGCCCCTGATAAGTTCCTCTTTTCTGTAGGTTACAAGCCCTAACAAATAAAATAACACAAGGGACAAAACCACAAATACATGAATGTGTGTATATGCTTCTTTGCTCATCATTTATTTCTAATGCAAACAAATGTGACTTAGATCAACAATTTTCTAGACACTTTCACACTAAATGAGAATCTAACTGGTTCAGCAACATTTCAAATCATTCCCTTTTGAAGGAATGTGCCCCAAAGTCCACAAATGTGCAAACAAGTCTTTCCATTTACTTCAGTGAGTTCTAATCAAGGGGGATCAATATGGATTCACCAAGGGGAAATCCTGTTTAACCAACCTGATGCCTTCTGTGAGTGCGTAACCAGCTGGCTAGATGAGAGAAGAGCAGTGGATGTCATCTACCTTGACTTCAGCAAGGCTTTTGACACTGTCTCCCACAACATCCTCGTCAGAAAGCTCAAGCAGTGTGGCTTGGGTGAGTGGACAGCGAGGTGGATGGAGAGCTGGCTGAATGGCAGAGCCCAGAGAGGGGTGATCAATGGCACAGAGTCGAGTTGGAGTCCTGTAGCCAGTGGAGTTCCACAGAGATCAGTTCTGGGGCCAGTCTTGTTCAACATCTTCATCAATGACCTGGATGAGGGGACAGAGTGTACCCTCAGCAAGTTCCCTGATGACACCAAACTGGGAGAATTGGCTGATTCCCCAGAGGCTGTGCTGCCATTCAGCGGGATCTCGACCGGCTGCAGAGTTGGGCACAGAGGAACCTCCTGAGGTTCAACTGGGACAAGTGCAGAGTCCTGCATCTGGGAAGGAACAACCCCCTGCACCAGAACAGCCTGGGGATTGACCTGCTGGAGAGCAGCTCTGCAGAGAGACCTGGGAGTGCTGGTTGATAATGAACTAACCATGAGCCAGCAGAAATGTGCCCTCATGGCCAAGAAGGCCAATGGCAGCCTGGGATGCATCAAGAGTGTGGCCAGCAGGTCGAGGGAGGTTCTTCTCCCCCTCTCCTCTGCCCTGGTGAGGCCTCATCTGGAGTCCTGTGTTCAGTTCTGGGCTCCTCAGCTCAAGAGGGACAGGGAAGTGCTGGAGAGAGTCCAGCACAGGGCCACCAAGATGATCAGGGGACTGGAGCATCTTCCTGATGAGGAAAGGCTGCGGGAACTGGGGCTGTTTAGTCTGGAGAAGAGGAGACTGAGAGGGGATCTTATTAACATTTACAGGTATATAAATGGTGGGTGTCAGGAGGTTGAGATATCCCTTTTTTCTATTATATCTAGCAACAGGACAAGGGGTGATGGGATGAAGCTGGAACACAAAAAGTTCCACTTAAACGTAAAAAAAACTATTTCCCTGCGAGGTGAGGCACAGGCTGCTCAGGGAGGGTGTGGAGGCTCCTTCCTTAGAGGTCTTCAAGACCTGCCTGTACATGTTCCTGTGGGACTTGATCTAGATGGACCTGCTTCTGCAGTGAGTTTGGACTAGATCATCTCTAAAGGCCCCTTCCAACCCCTACTATTCTATGATGATATTCTATGATAATCAGTTCCTTATACTATGAAAGTTTAACCCTTTATAATTAAATTCACTAGTACTTTGTGCTATCCTCTGACACCATTTCTAAGGTAGATGGAGTATTTATTAAACTCATTTGATGGGACCTTCTACTCACCTATAACCTAATTTACAAGGATATGTTGCTATAATTTAGGAAATAGTTGACCATTTGTCTCTGCAAGGTTTTATACACTTTTCAAAGAATGAGTAGGCTAAAGGCAGACTAGAAATGATTGAGAGCAATGAAATGCATTGTGTACAAGTTCCTATACATTTATAGGTTTGCTAATTAATACACAACAACTATAAAAATAATTAATAAAAACTAAAAATGACATTTTGGGTTTCATCTGTGATTTTCTCACATCCACATTGTACACCCCAAACACTGTCACATGGATCAGAGTTTCTCAAGTAAGAGCTAGAGTTACAGGCATTTTAGGCAGGGAAACAAAAGAGAGCATCTTTACACAGATCAGGTCCCTTGCCTGACAGAGTTTTAATATACTTCTCATACACACAGACACACAGTAGCAGCTCAGTGCCATGTTTACTTCCTCACCTCACAGATGGAATGCATTTTTCTCACCTTTTCACGTGATGCAACACATCCTAAAAGAGAGAGATTTAAACCACTTTTCCCTGACTCCCACGTTTGTTCATCAGGACCTGGCTCCATCACTGTCTAAAGCCACCCCGGAGAAGGTGGATTGAATATCAACTGGTAAGAAGCAGCAAGAATTTGTTGCTGTCACAGTGTCAAGGTGCAAAATTAGTACATCTCTGAAGCTTAAGTAACCTCCTAAACTATCCTCAGGCACAAAGAAAGAATGACACATCACCCACTCTGATGCCTGTGTTTGGTATCTCTCCCCTTAGCTCTCTCAATGCAATCCTTTGAAGATATTTATTCTACTTTGTGGACCACATTGCTGAATCTGCAGTATTCAAATAGTATAATGAGAGTGTCAAAACTCAGTACTGATAAAGTAAACACTTCTGAACAAACTTGTGCTGCTGGCACCAAAGCCCATTTTGACACAAAGGAGTATGTAAATAGAGAACAGGGAATCAATTGTCCCGTAGAGTCCAGCAGGAACTCACAGTATGCAAAGTTCTGCTCATTGCTGTCTCATGAGTTGAGGTCAGCTCACCTTCTCCATCTCTGAGCTATATGGGGATAGGCTGGATCAGGGCAGGGGAGGGCTCAGGGCTTGTCCCAGGACTAGGCACAAGACAATCATATGCCACCAAAACAAGCCAAGAGCAGGGGAATTCACGTGGGTAACAACGCATAGGATCCTGCAGTTTTTGATCACGATTCTTCTCTGACTCCTTCTGTCATTATCCATAGCTTTGAGAAGATGAGTACTCAAGTGGCTTCCAGTAAACAGCTGGAGATCTGACCTCTCACTCTCCTTCTAAGGAACAAAGGCAAATTTTGATCCCAAATCCACAGATGATCTCTGCAAGCTCTAGTGTAGGAGTTCTGATTCATCAGCTTCCAAAGTCTCCCACATACAATCCTATTTACTGCTCCATATGCCTTATCTTAATTCATGTTCCATCAATTCTTAATACTATAAATACAAGAATAATAAAGCCTGTATACGTTATTGGTCTTTATGAAGATTGCAGTTACCTGGCAAACATAATAATAAAGTTTGCTTATCACAGCAGCAGCTAGTAACAGCCGCATAACAATTTGCATTCTAGATCCCTGTCCTCATTTCTCATAACCTTCAGGTGTTCAAAAGAGGTGCCTCATACTGAGCTATTAATTCCATATTTAGGCACCTTGACTTTAAATGTACTGAGTACCTCTTGGCTCTGATGAATGTCAAACAGCATTCAGATTTAGACGATTGCATGAATTTCTAATTATTTTTTTTCTTCCAAGTCTCTGGTTGTGTCCTTGAAGGTAAGATGACCTCTTTGTATTTTTGCATTGCATTCAATAATAGTAACACTAATATTGCCCTTATAATAATAATAATAACATTAACAGAAGCAGGGGGTATGACAGCAAAACAAAGCAAAACAAAACCAGAGGAGAATGGCTTACTTAGCTCTTCATAAGTTACCAAAGTTAAGGTTTCACAAGAAAATGCAAAATATCCTATTGAAAGAAAGTCAGGGTCGTCAACATCTGAGTATCTCTACTCTGCCCTGGTGAGGCCTCATCTGGAGTATGATGTCCAGTTCTGGGCTCCTCAGCTCAAGAAGGACAGAGAACTTCTGGAGAATCCAGCACAGGGCTACCAGAATGATCAGGGGACTGAAGCATCTTTCACATGAGGAAAGGCTGCGGGAACTGGGGCTGCTTCATCTACAGAAGAGGAGTCTGAGAGAGGATCTCATTAATACTTACCAATATATAAATCAAAAAAACCAATTTTATATAAATATATAAATGGGTGTCAGGAGGTTAGGACATCCCTTTTTTTGATGGTCTCTAGCAACAGGACAAGGGGTAATGGGATGAAGCTGGAACACAAAAAGTTCCATTTAAACATAAGAAAAGACTATTTTACTGTGAGGGTGAGGGAGCCCTGGCACAGGCTGCCAGGGAGGGTGTGGAGGCTCCTTCCTTGGCGGTCTTCAAGACCCACCTGGACATGTTCCTGTGTGACCTGATCTAGGTGAACCTGCTTCTGCAGGGGGGTTGGACTAGATGATCTCTAAAGGTCCCTTCCAACCCCTACCATTCTATGATTCTATGAATCTATGACTCTATGAACATGAAGACAGGTGTGTATTTTTGTACTTTACCTTTCAAGATTTGTCACACTAATGTTTACATATTTAATATTTACTTAGCACTTAAATGTGTACAGACTTCGATTTGAAACTGTAGGCTAGAATTTTTTTTCTGTGTGTAATGTTCATTCCTTTTTTACAGGCACGATAACTGAGTCTTGTCAATAAATGACAGAGTACTGGTGATGTGGCTGTAGAATAAACTTAAAGGTAAGATGGTTGCCTTTTCAGATATTTGATGTGGAGAGAGATCCATCATATGTGGATGATGATTACCTGGACATGAGGATGTGGACAAAAATTTGAAGACATTGGGTGGCAAATGTAGCTACTAAGAGGAAATTCTTAAGAGCTTCAACACAGGGAAAGAAAATAAAATTGCCTGCAGTCACCTAGATTGCTGTTACTAGTGAGTGAGAAGAAAACTTTGAGTAGGCAACTGAGACAAGTTCTAAGAAAAAGTCTTTCTTTAAATGGAAACATTATTTCATTGCCTTTTTGCTTAGATCCTGACAAATAAAGGAGTTAAGATATTTAGGAGAATGGAAGAAAGATGGGTAGAGAAGAAGGAAAGAAGGAGAAAAATAGGAAGGAATGAGGGAAGGAGGATGAGAGGGAGGTGATGTAAGAAAATACCATGTATCTAAGAAGGCCATTTATCTATGATGTGATGGCCAGTTAGGTCTTTTCCAACTTCTGTTTCAGCAGCACAGAGTTCAGTGTGGTGTAGATGAAAGACACACCAAACATTTTGTAATTCTGGGCTCAAAGCATTGTTTTTCCCTTCACTTTTCCAGAAAACATTCAGGTAGTGTTCATTTTTCTTTCATGATGAAAGCTTTTTCCCCTACAATTTGAAACCCCTCTAAAATAAGTACCTCCTATGATAAAAGAGTAGATTCCATTTCAGTTTAGGTCTTATTAGTTCAAAAGCCACAGTCTTTTGTGAGTGAGGAGAAAAATCCAAGTGTCCAATTAACATCAGCCTCAAGTCCTGATTAAGTGACCTGCAGTTCACCCCTCTCCCCTCATATTCATTTTTCATGGATAATTATTAAATAAACATCCCATTCCAACTGATCATCTTTTGACTCAAATATGATGTAGGGCTTTGGTAACTTCATACTTAAAAGGAATTGAAAAAGAAAACAAAATAAAGAACAGTTGTTTTAATAACACACATTATACCAGCAACATTTCATAGAATTAAAAACTGGATTTTTTGGAAAAGGGTTAGCTTATAATATATTGCTTAAGCAACAGGGAGGCCTCTATCTTTCAGAAGCAGTCCACTAAGAGCACAGTGCAAGACTGGACTCTGCTGAACTCGGGTAATATGGCCAAGTCCCAGACAGAGGATTAATTCAAAGTACTCCAGCTGTGTCATAGCAAGTTCAAAACCTTCACAGAGTACCCAGACCCACTCAGAGCAATGATAAACTTAAATTCGATAGAATAGGAAGCAGAGACTAAAAAGACATTGCTCAGATGGGGAATTCATTTCTTGCATCTTGTACTCCTTTATTTTTTTTATCAAAAAGAAACGCCAAAGGCTTTCTGAACAACAGAAAATGTGCAATTTCTTTCAGAAACATACATCTATGTTTGTTTTCTTATTGTTGTTGACAGAACCCTTCATTATGCCCTTAAAGAATCATTTTATGTTTATTTGTACTGTCTATACAGATTTAGGGACTTGTTTTATGAATTGCCAGAGGGCGACGTCTTTTTTTAATAAAAGTTTATTACACTTTGATTGATTTCCCTTATATTCATCGTGTGTGTCTGTGCTACAGTTACTCATTTTTGTTCTAAACCCCAAATTACTCTAACTAATGTACCAGAGGAGCACTGTAACTGTTAGCAATTGACAATGCAAAATGTTTCTCAGCTTTATTTTTCAACGCAGATGTTTCCATGGAAAAATCATTGAGGGATAGTTTGCCAGGGTCCTTTTTTATTAATTCATGAAAGTTTGTGAGAATAAGTCGTGAGTGTGAAGCAGCACAAATGTGAGATAGAGCTCAGCCACTTGATCATATTACCACAAATTAACAAATCACTGTATGTCTTCTGAACTGTTGTAGGGATGTGTATCCACATACCACCATTCACTAACAACAACTCATTTCATGTTTTAAATGTTGCCTTCTTAAGCACATGGTCAAAGAAGCTTACTCTAAACTAAGTATATTCACACTTTGTGAAAAACATATCTAAAAACATATGTAGATACAGACCCTGTGGCTCTTCTGATGTTTGGTAAAGTTTTACACACCAGTAATTTGAACGCGATTCATAAATACATGCCAGAATCCCTTATTTCCTCTTCCTCACTATGAAAATAGCTATATTATCTTCTGTTATTTGCAATTGTCCTGGATAATATTAGAATTGCCTGAGTTTCATCACTGGGTGAATCAATTTTTATCTCCCAACAGAATTCCTGTCTTTAACTCAAGTAATGTTCTCTACAAGTGGCAATAGCTTTTTCGTGGGGAAGAATGGGATGAAATGAAATGTTTCGATGAAACTTGAGGTGTGTGTTATTCCCTCAGCACCAGTGTTGCTTCTCATGTAGCCTAAGGGTCCAGTTAGGTTAGACAGACACACTGAGCCTACTCAGTAGAGATTTTTAGGGGAGAATCATTAAAACAGTCGAATCTTGACATATAGAATCATACAATCATAGAATCCTTTGGACTGGAAGAGATCTTTAAGTTCATCGAGTCCAGCCTTTGTTCCAGCCCTATGAACCACTAGACCATTTCCCTCAGTGCAACATCCACTGGTCTTTGAAACCCCTCCAGAGACGATGACTCCAGCACCTCCCTGGGCAGCCCCTTCCAATGTCTGAGAATCCTTGCAGCAAGGAAATTCCTCCTCACATCCAGCTTGAACCTCCCCTCGTGCAACTTGAGGCCATTTCCTCTTGTCGTACTGCTTGTCACTAGGGACAATAGACCAGCCACAGCCTTGCTACAACTTCCTTTCAGGTAGTTGTAGAGAGTGAGAAGGTCTGCCCTGATCCAGGCTAAACAGCCTCAGATCCTTCAGCTCCTTCCTCACGAGTCGTGCTCCAAATCCTTTCCTAGCTTGGTAGCCCACCTCTGGATCCTCTCCAGCACCTCAATGTCCTTCTTGTAGAGAGGGGCTCAAAACTGGACACAGGATTCGAGGCGCAGCCACACCAAAACCGAGTACAGGGGAATGATCACCTGTGTAACCTATTGCATCTCAATAAAGGCTATGAGTACTGATTGCCTTACAGCTAGATATTTGTGCTCTCTGAAGGACATAAGTGAGCTGTCAGGCTTCATCTTGAAGAGAATGAAGTTGGCAACGTTTACTCAGCAATGTTTGGTGAGTGTTGGTAAAGCGGTGTGACTCCAGCAGCTGAACGGGCAAAGCTGTCTGGTCCTGCTAGCAAGAGATAGGAATTAAGCCATGAAACTAATGAACAGTAGAGAAACTGGAAAGGAAGGTTATAGTGTCCTTCAACCACTGAGATTGTCCTGCATTTTAAATCTCTGTCATGCTTCCTGTGCAGTCAGTAATGGTCATCACACAAGTTTAAAACAGATTTCTGTACAGATGTGCCATTCTGAAAAAAAGCCCCAGAGGGTCACCCCAACACCTTCCAGTAGTGAATATCAGGAGTACTCCTGGCAGCCTCAATCTGACCTTGAAGCTTTTCTCTGAGCAGGATTCAGACCATGTGACCTCAAGAAGCATCTTCCACTGTAAACTCCTGTACCATCCTGTGAATCTATTTCAGTCATACCCCTCCAGCATCTGGCACCAAGAAACGCAAACAGTACAGAGTACCCTGTGCTGGCCATATTACCTTACAAGCACTCAAGCATGAGGAGCACGGGTTGAAAACTGAGGCTCCTTTTGATTAGAGCTGACCTGTTTCTGGTCTCCCTAAAAGGGAAGAAATCACGAATTCTCCTGATAGCAGTGAAATTGCCATACTACAGAAAATGCACGAGACCAGTCAGCTCAATACGTTTCCACATAGCTTTGTTTCTTTTCATTTTAAAGGCATCTGTTTCCTTTGCTCTTATACCTCCTTCTTCATGAGGGAGATAATATTCAATTATATAGCATGCTGCAGATAGTCAATGCCTGTGCATATCGTGTGTGGGCACTCCTCTGCTTTCTGAGGCTTCCCAAGCTTTCCAGAGCATTTTTTTTTTATCTGCCAGCCAGTGTTTGATAGAGAATCTGGAAATTATTTTGCTGCCAAGAGTGTACAAGGGAGGTGGGAGACAATCTGTGCCTTTCTGCTAGAGCAAACACAAAGAACCATTCTCTCATCTAGTAAAACAATAAGATTAGTCCTTTTATCATTATTTTTTTTTCTCTCCTTCACTGCTTTGTAAACACTGCTTGTATGACTTTGCCTCTTATCATCTGCAAACTGAATCTGCTTTTGTTGAAGCAGTGTCAATCACAAGGGTTTTTCTGCTCATATACTTACCGATATGACTGATTGGAAAAGAAGACAGGCTTTCATTTGGGTCTGCAATATGTGACATACTCACTGTTGGAAACATAAGGGAGAAAGAAAACAAAGGGTACAATTCAGTAAAGCATAACCCAAAGTTCGCTTGCTCTGTCAAGGAGATTAAGATTAAACTGAAGGAGGTCAAAGCTATTAACATTTAGACTATAGAGTATACAAGAAGTTAGCATCTAGTTAGATTTTGGCTTTCTAATTGGAGAGAAGCTTGTTTCTAACTTTTTGTGTAAACACTAGCATTAGCAAAAGCCTGGGTGGTCTCAACATTGTAACCCAGTGGACATATTTAATCCACATTTCCCTGCAAAAAAGCGTTCTCTATGACCAAGCTCATATTTAAATTGTAAATAAGTCTCTTGATTCCTTTCTGCCAACTGTGACAGCATTTGCAAAGGGAAAACTTCACAGTGATACTTCTGGGCTTGCTTCAAATTTGTTTTCCCAAATGCCAAATTCTCCTTCACACCATACACTTTGTGACAATCTTATTTATGCTCAGCTCTTTGGACCAAGCAAGAAGATTACTGCAGCCATCAGTAAGGAGCACAGACATGACTTGTTTGTTAATTAACTCCCTTAGCAAGACTGACTCTTACACAAGTCAGATACTTATTTATGGAATATCATCCACATTTGCTAGTCACATTATTCTCTGATTTTTATGGTACTCTCCCTACAGCTTCCTGTTCTAAATCCAATGGTAAGTGAAGCAGGATGGATTATCAAGGGAAAATAAATTAGATAGCAGTCAGCAGGGTTAGCTTTTGGAAAGTGATTTGGTTAAGCTTTTAGTAGCGCTGACCCAAATAAGCAGCAGAATGACAGTGTTTTAGCATATGGCAGATAAACCTGATGTGGTGGATTGACCCTGGCTGGATGCCAGGTGCCCACCAAGCTGCTCTATCACTCTCCTCACCTGGACAGAGAGGGCAGAAAATAAGAGAGAAAAATACTTGGAGGTCAAGACAAAGGCAGTTTAATAAAGCAAGAGTAAAGGCCACATATGGAAGCAAAGTAAAAAATAAAAAATTAAATAAATAAAGAAGATTTATTCTCTGGTTCCCATCAGCAGGGGATGTGCAGCTACTTCCCGGGAAAGGAGGCTTCAGTACGCATAATGCTTGCTCGGGAACACAAATGTTCTAGTAACAGATGCCCACCCCCCTTCCTCCTCATTTCTCTTATTTTTTATCACTAAGCAGATGTCATATGGTGTGGAATATCCCTTCAGTCCTTTTGGGTCAGCTGTCCTGGATATGTCCTCTCACAAAGTCTTGTATACCATCCAGCCTGCTGGTGAGGGCAGGGGACACAAGAGGTTCCAAAGAAATACAAGGGAAACTTTCTTCACTGTGAGGGTGACAGGGCACTGGAACAAGTTGCCCAGATAGGTTATTGAGTCTCCTCTCTGGAAACATTCAAAACTCATCTGAATGAGTTCCTGTGTGACCTAGGTGGTCCTGCTCTGGCAGGGCGATTGGACTGGATGATCTTTTGAGGTCCCTTCTAGCCCTTAAGATTCTGTGATCCTGTGTGATTCTGTGAATGTTGGAGAGACAGCCTTGATACTGTGTGAGCATTGCTCAGCAGTAGCTAAAACAGTGATGTATTATCAACACTTTTCTAGTTACCAATACAAAGCACGGCACTATAAGGGCTGTTGTGGAAGAAAATTAACCCCATCTTATCGAAACTCAATACACTTGATTAATCTCTCCCTACACTGCACTAGGATATTTTCTGAGGATGTGAATACATTTTGGCTTGGTTTGTGACCAGCATAACCACCCATCTCTTACAGTGGGACAATTAAAAGTTGAGCTTGTGTCCTCCTCCCGGTACACTCTGTCCTTATTCCCAGTATGATCCACTCTTAATCCAGAGCTTCATTTCTGTAACCTACTTTCCACAGGTTATACTGGTACAGAGGGATAGGTAAATACTCACAGGAAAAGGATTATGTAAATATTGAAATGGCACTAACCCTCAGAACTTCATTTTGTCCGCTCTGCTAAAATTTGAGCCATTGTTTTTTCTCTCACAAGAAAGTGAAAGCTGGAGAAGGCTGTGTCCCAGATCCAATTTCCTGATCCACTGGCAATGTCTGTCATCTCAATGTGTTATTTTACAACATCAGGAGAAGTCCTACATCTAAAACCACATTTTAAACACTGCTATATTGCAATGAACAAATACTGCTTAGGCAGTTACAGCCCAGGGCTTCCTACAAACCCCCCTAAACCCCGAGGGCAGGCCCTCAGAGTTGCAGTGCTTAACAGTGATGTCAAATTAGCTTTTAAAAGCTATCGCATTCCTTTGATACCAGGAAGGCATTGTGTGTTAAATTTTCACTCTCCCTTTGGAGCCACAGTACTGAGTACAGCAAAGGTCATCAAAGCTTTTCAGGCCCAATTGCCTAGATGTTACATCAGGCTATCTCATCACTCTGCCTCTGTCTGATCTCTCCATCACCAGTCCATCACTCCATGCTCACTGACACAACAACATTGTCACCATGAGGAGCATGACTAGTCTGCTCAGTTCTCATTTTGCTAGATGCTTGTGAAAGGAGATCAGTGTCACATCAGCATCTCATAGTTAATTAAGCTTGCATTGTTAAGCACACTAATTTTCTGACATAGGAGGTATTACAAAACAATTTTCAGGGAGAAGAGTTTGCTTCAAACAGGTAGATGGAAACGTGTTATTTTGGAAGGATGAGGACAGTTTCTATTCAGCTTTTTGAAAGCAACAAATACAAAATGTGACAAAGAGCAACATGTATTCATGAAACATTTCGCACTAGCAAGTCAACATTCTTCATCAAAAAAGTAATTTCACAAATCTCTGTTTTCAAAGAGATGCATTTGCTTGAGCATTTAGAGGCTCCAGCAAAATATTGTTTTATTGTTATCAATTATAGCAATAGTCCCAGAGCAAAAAGGTCATTTTATGAAAATCAGAGGGTTTCCATGAGAAATGTAATATGTTCTTGACAATGTAAATTGACTAATTCTGTTGAACATTGATCTAATTTGAAAGATGGAATCATAACTGCACCAAAAAAAAAAAAAGTGTTTCAAATTAAAAATACACAAGTGTATTGTGAGTGTTTAACATCATCAGACCAAAGGTTAACAGAATCATAAATCAGGTAGCTGCAAAGGGCTCAAAGAAGTCTAAGGAAGGAAACAAACATGAAGAACATATTTAAAATGAGATCATCTTCCCTATTTCAAGGCACAGAGTTGGCTGTCATTTCTAACTCTGTCCATTAACAATTACAATACAGAGACAAAGTCTAGATCCACTAAAATTAGTAGCATCTCCCACTCAAGAGTCAGCTTTCTGGTTTCTAGGGTATGTGTTATACTGAAGCCTGACTCTCCAATCCACTTTACCATCTGGCAATCTATTGAGAAAAGCATCAAGAAAGTATAAAAAGCTGACAGGCACTATGCCCTTCTTAAAATGCCAGCTGAGGTGGAGCTGTTAAACATATTCCACTTCTAATCTGTCTCTCTTTCTTGGGAATGATTTTGTGGGAAGGCAGTTCTGTCCTTTTTTAATTCTGTTACATCATCAAAATAAGGTAAAAGAAACAAACAAAAAAAAAAAAGTAGGAAACAGACTCAAGGACACTAGTAATTGACGCATTACAAAAGAGTTACAAAGAGTTACAAAGAGGTATGTGGAGTTTTTTTCTGTGTTATTGCCTTCTGCAAGTAATTATAAAGAAAAAAAAAAAAAGAGAGGAAAACTATCTTCTTAAGCAAGCATCCATAAAACAAGAAGAAAAATAAACTATGCAATGCCAGCACTTCAATCTGAATAGCATGGTTTGGAGTTTTCATGCTACCAAATTATTATAGCCTTGAAATATACAATAAAAAGATGAACTCCTTAAAAAGTGCCGTATCCAACATTTTTGGAATGCTGGATTGCATTATTTTATCCTTATAGATGAAAACAAAATATCGCAGAACTAGACTAAAGAAATCAGCAGCAGCTTAGATAAAAGTGATCATGATTTGCTTTTGTTTGTTATATATAATCAGAATTAAGTCCAGACCAGTAATATGTATTCTTGATGGACTGGAAGAGCCAATTTTGCAAAGCTGAAAACAATTATGAGCTAAATCAGTTGGGAGAAAGAAATTAAACAGGAAATGTGGATAATAAGTGGAAAGTGTTTAAAAATATTTTACCAGAGATGTAAAGAGAAAGAATGAAAGCTGGGCTAGCCTAAATGTTGACTTGCATAGAAGTGAAAACAGCTATGTAAATTGAAATAATTGTAGGGGGGACAAAAAAAGGCATTTATTAGAAATCATGAGTATTAGAAGGCAAGAACTACAGAAAGTGGACAAAGATGGAAGGAAGAAGTAAGCTTTTTCATCATGTCTTTCTAAGTTATATGTGTAACCCTGGCAATTACATCCCTTTCAGCATGAGATGAGAAATTAAAATACTGCAGAAGCTCATGAAGGACTAATTTAGCAAAGAACTAGATGTGTGCAATGCCTTTAACGCTAAGCAAAATGGTTTAATGGAAACAAGAAGTTGTTATGAGCCTTCCTGAGAAGAATTTTTACTGTTCTGAAGAAGTAAAGAAAGGCAAATGTGGCCAGGCATGTATAATACAAGATAGGCCAGCAAAGTCTCCTTCTAAGTCTCTAAAAAGCCTATGAACAAAAGTAACAAAACAGCACTGGCATCAGAAAGATTCAGTGTTTGGCAGAGCCCATAGAGATGTGAAAAACTCTTCAGGCAGAATAAAGCACTTTGAAAAGTGGATCCTACGTCTTTTGTCACCACATTGTTTAAGTTCCCTGAAGTTGACAGTGTGTCTTTTTGTAAGCCTGGTTCTTAATTTGAAATGTCCTTCTTCCATGCTGGCATTCAAGCAAAGTTTACCTGGAGTAGAAGCAGGCAGAAGGGCTTTAGTGAGCCTGGTATGCCATTTACAATGGAACATTCAGTGCACAGAGGTTTTATATATTAATGGAATTCTGAAAGGGTAAACTAACTCCTCACCAAGTAACCCAGCTAATAATTGGGACAACTTGCTAACTGGTTAGGGTTAACTATGTGTAACATTGCCATTGATTTATGACTGTCAGGTTCACAGGTTATTTAGATTGTTCAATTTAGCACTTTTTCCCAGCTTTCAATTGAACATTTCGTATCAGGTGTTCAATGGATTAATCAATACAAAGTACAATAGGTCTCTGTACTGCTCCATAAATAAAGCTGATTTTTATAGCAATGGTGTGATTTAAACGTTTAACACTTTAAACCATTCCGCAGCACTCTTGCAATGTAACCATATGCTTCTCTTCACTTTCCTTAATTCACATCAGATTGTGACTTAGCAACAAGCAGGGCAATGAAACCTGCTGTGTGCCTAGAGGGCCCGATCCTGCATATATATGCATGACAATGTGTGAAGGTAAATGGCTCCTTTAATCCCCATGAAGCTATTCACATACATAACCCTGTTAAGGTGAATTAGTTGTAAGGGAAGGACTGACATTTGAATATTAGGCTTTTCAGTTAAGAGAGTTTTCTGAGCACTCAGGGACTGGAGGGAAAGGAAGATCCCATTTGCTTAATGTTGACTTGTGTGACTTGCACAATTTTTCACTGTATCAAATTCCCTCCTCATCATAAAAATAGGCTCATATGTCCCCCTTTGCAGTCTACCCCCCACCTCGTGGTTCTACATATCAGATGCATTGAGGTGGGGGACTGCTTATAGAATCATAGAGTCATAGAATGGTAGGGACCTTTAGAGATCATCTTGTCCAACCCTCCTGCTAAAGCAGGTCCACTTAGATCAGGTCACATAAGGAACACGTCCAGGTGGGTCTTGAAGACTGCCTTATGTCTACCTGCCAGCTGAATTTGATGCCTGGTTCAGGGAGATGAATGTAGGGAAATGAGTGAAATGCAGATGCAATGTTGAAGATTCCACAGCCTGTAGAGTAATGCTGGCTGGCAAACTCATTCTGAACCACAACATTTGAGTGAACCCACCAGACACATCCCCCATTGCATGACATGGCCCAGTGTTTCCTTATAAATCAGCATTAGATACTTTAAAAAGTCTGAAGAATGAAAATCCCAAGTCAGGTTTTAGGAAGGACCAAATTCTCACCACTGCTTGGAGTGCAGGTGGCAGAGAAAGTAATTTTCTGAAACCAGCATTATTCTCATGCAAGAGCTCAGAAAGAGAGATTATCATTTTCATTCCTCAATACCATGTCACTGACTTCGCGTTCACCCATACACAGCCGTCACATTATTCTTGAGTAAATGCTGCTGCTTTGTCTGACCTTTGTTGCAGATTTCTCTAGAACAGAGAGTCCATCTGACTAAACACCCCTCAGGCATGTGAAAAGCTTGTAGGGATAACCAATGCAGTCAACACATGGAAGAATTTACTGTTTTACACTGAGGTAAGAAGCAAGTCCTCCTTAAGCACTCAAATAGCTACAAAAGTTTTCAACTTGGTATTGGTATAAAATAATAATAAAAATAACCAGCCCTTCTTCCTTCAAAAAAATCAGGAAGGGAAGGGGTTAGGTCTCTGAGCCATCAGCATCATCCTGCTTTCATCTCACACACTCAAAAAGCATAGAAAATGTGAAGCAGTTGCAAATGTCTTAAAGTGCAAGTTAAATGCATACCACAGGCTGGGATCTTTTAATATCTGTTGAGTTGAGTGTCACAGACTACACACATTTATGCATTTAACTCAGCTTTAAATAGTATACATGTTGCTGAGCAGTGACAGAAGAATCAGGCATGTATTTTTACTTACAAAGTCTTGCTTCTGTGTTGCTATTCCATCTTGAAAAGGTGCCACATTCAGAATCCCAGGCCCTGGGACCCAAGCACCTTCCTTTGACATCTGTCCCTGTGGATCACTCTCTGAGCAAAGAAGTGTTTGAGGTCAGATTTGTCTCTACCTCAAAATACAGAGTCTGTATTTTGAAGAAGTGGCTTTCTTACATTCTTACAACATCAAATCCCATGACAAGGAATTGAATCGTGTTTTGATTTCTGCAAGAAACTGGGAATTATGAAGTTTATTTCCTGATACATTATAAGGAGGAATGCTTACTTTCATAAATAATGTAGATATCTAAAACTGTAGCCAAATAAAAGGCCACATCTCTTGGCCATTGGATCCAGAAACAGCTAGAATTTAACAAACCAAAACCGAAAAAGAAACATCTTATGAAGCAACCCTCATAAAATAGTGTCTTGTTGTGAGAATTTGCTGTAATGCAGCTGTAGCATTAATAGCAGAAATCTGTGTTTCTGGAATTAGATTTTACCTGAAATGATATTCAATAAATGAAAAGAATCATTAAAATATATTACAAGCTATTACAACAACAATCCCTCTAGGTAATTTGTATATTACCATCTTCTTTTAAAAACATATTGCAAATTTTGAAGGGAAAGAGGCCAGAAGATCAAGACACAGCTCAGTATCATGAGGAACGAAAATATTTTTGCTGATCACTTGAAGGGCCATACAACTGCAGCCAATGACCTGGGTGAGGTCCAGTGTTATCCCTCAAGTACTGTAAAACTGGACAGCTGAGTCACATCTCTGCAGAACTGTGAGTCACAATGGATCTTCTCATGGTGCCAACGATGTTCACTTTGTCAGAAAGAGGAGATCAGCTCATGATGGCAAAACCATTTTATTATAGCCAGCATCCCTGGCTCGCTTGGATGCTTCTTCTAGAGCTGGATTTACATAGATGCTGTATTTGTACCGAGTTTAGTACAATGGCCTCAAGTCTTAGAGATAAAAGACACTATAATGCCACTAATAGTCATCATACAAATGTGTCAGGAGGTTGGGACATCTCTTTTTTCTATAGTAGCTTGCAACAGGACAAGGGGTAATGGGATGAAGCTGGAACACAAAAAGTTCCACTTAAACATAAGAAAAAACTATTTCAGTGTGAGGTGAGGGAGCCCTGGCAAAGGCTGCCCAGAGGGGTTGTGGAGTCTCCTTCCTTGGAGTTCTCCAAGACTCGCCTGAACATGTTCCTATGCAACCTGATCTAGGTGAACCTGCTTCTGCAGGGGGGTTGGACTAGATGATCTCTGGAGGTCCCTTTGGACCCCTACTATTCTATGATTCTGTGATTCTATGAAATGTTGCTTTTCACTAAGGAAAAGGTTGCTAGGTTGTCACTAAGAGAAGTAACAGATGGAAAAAAAGAGACTCTTCTCTAATTTGAATACTCCTCATACAGAAAACTGTCTGCAGGCTCCCCAGTCATACTTCTGCTAACCAGTTCATAGACAAAGGTGGTGTATAATTAGAGTCACTGTCACTTTAGTTATTTTTAGCCCAGAATTTAGTTGAAAATAATCATACTTTTTATTGCTTAGAACACCTCAGTGATTTAACTAAACTTTTAAAATCAAAACTGCTGTAATGTGGGGAGTTTTTTTATATCGATGTACAGGCAGATACAGATTAAAACGGCTTATAACTAATTTCCATTATCTGAAAAACCCATTCTAGATCAAAATTAGAATAAATAACAATATCTAGTAATTAAAAAAATCACACACTAGACCTTTTAAAAGCTCTTGTAGAAGAGATTTTCAGATGCTCGACGTTTTACGGTCGTTCGTGAAGTTCATTTCTCATTGTTCAGCCATGTCCTTAAAAATAACAACAAAACCATTAACCAAATGTTAGGCCAGCATGTGTCCAGACGGTGTTTGTGAAGTTCTGCAACAGTGCTCTTTTTGAAACTGTTCATTATTAAGGCACCACTGATAAAAAGTAACTGTCCTGCAATATCTCAAATCTGTTGGTGTCTGTTATAGATTTCCCCTTTCTGCACTGGAACGAGAGACTCACCGCTGCACTTCAAGGAATTGAATTCCATAGTCAGGCAGCTTAATTTGCCAATTCACTTGATCCATAAAACATAGTCTACACACATGGACCGTATTATAGGCATTTCAAAGGTGAATGAAAAAGAGCAGTCTAGTGAATAAGGAACATAAGATATAGGCCTATCCTGCAAATCTTTTTCTAAACAAGTACTGAATCTTAAAATTAACCCACCAGTGTACCAAATGGTCTGAGTCAGATAAAAAATGACCCATAATCAGACATAAGCAAGGCCAGCTCTACTGAAACTTAGTGTGACAGAAAGTCCTCTGTTCCAGAAAAAATAATGGTGTCTCGTGAAATGAAAGGAAACTTTATCACTTACACATAGACAAAAGAGCCTTAAATGAAAACATGCTTTACGTTCTTGGCAGCTTGATACAGAAAACATACAGAAAACTGAAGAGTCTGTTTTAATTACTCACCAGAAAATGGAAATATCTGAGAAGCTCATTTTATATAATGACATTTTCTGGAAAATAAAACTATTCCCAAATCAAAAAAACAGCTGAAGTAAAAAGAAAAATCAAGATCATTTCAGTTAGAAGAGTCAATGGCAACTCAGAACTTTTAGAAATATATATATACATACTACAACTTTATGAACGGCATTGAAATGATCTGAGAAAAAAAGGCATTGCTAGGAAGCCTATACCTGCTGTCAAACTGTTCTAGATCGTCCACAGAGCATTGGCAATACACAAGAGTCACAAACTTGCTGAGTCCAAGTCAACCTTTTATTAAGAGAAAGACTATTTTAAGAACTATGTAGCAAATGAATTGATTCAGTTTCTGGTAATATCTCCATCTTTGTTTCCCCAGCTTATTGCCTCCTGCAATGGAAGGTTACCTTTTCAAGTGCACAGGGCCGAGCTCGAGGACAATCACTATTATCAAGCCAACACTTCTCTTAGTGGTGGTTGGTTTTCTAAATGTGAACAGGCAACCATATGCACACACATTAATCAAATCTCCCTCTTTCCACAGGAGGCTGCTTAGAGAAAGAGATGGTAGTAGGATTCATGCTATGTTGCTTAGGGAAGAGGGAACAGATGGAGAAAATTAAATTCCCAGGGCCTATGGCTGCTAGGGGATTCCCCCATGCCACTTAAGCCTTTGAAATAAGGGAAGAGTTTCCTAAAACACAGAAAGCAAATTTTGCTCCCTACTAACTTTTCTGTTTCTTTAAAAGAACTCTTTCAACAGAGAAAATATTTCCCTACAGCAGATGTAACGACTGCCACAGATCTGCAGAGCAATTCTACGGTGTACACTGTGGTTGTCCTGCCAATTAAACCACAAAATGATGGGAAGCCAGCCACGGGGGAAGCATATTATTCTGATGTTTGGCATTTACATGTGGAGAATATTAACTGATCCCTTTTATTGATAAATTGAACCTTTTAATGCCATTAAGGAAAGGGTTGGGTTATAGATTCCTGCTGGACAGGAAAGGCAAGTGACACATAGGGTCTTATAAATTATCCAGTTCACAGGGCTTCAGCAGCTGTGAAACTGTACATATGTGGAGCACAGTAGAAGTTATTTATATTGTTAGTCACATGAACAGAAACACACAGAAAGTGCTTCTTTGAAGAAAAAAACCTTCGTTTGACCATGATAAACATAGTTATTGATTACAATTGACTACTGGGTTGAAGCAGCTAACTTGAACCCAGGAAAGGCAACAGAATCAGGTATGATAGCTGAGGGATCATCAGCATGACGATGTGACCTAAGTGTGGCTGTCCTGAGGAGATAGGGTGATGTCCTGAGGACATGGGGACACGGCAATGCTCTTTGACTAGCCCTCTGCCAGTTAGAGCTGCTGCATATTCCACTGTGTGCAACTGCAAAAGTTGAGGGGGCTAAATACAAGTCAAGAGGTGCCAAAATCTTGTTTTTAAAGCCATGGGTCCTACTTCCCTTCTCTTCTCTGCCCTCTAATTTCTAGTGGATCACTAAGAGAATAAATGAAGGTAATGTTTAAACTCTGATTTAAGACATAGCAGAAGAAAAAGTGACCAAAGTAGTGCTGAGGGGCTTTTAGCTAACGGAGCAGTTAACTGCTCTTTTGTTGACTCAGCTTAAAAGAGTAAAAATGTTTGTATTTATTTCAGGAAAACATCAAAGCCACATCCTTCCAATCCTGACTGTTGCCTCTAGGTACTGCAGTGATTACTGCAATAGCAGTTCTTTTTTGATGTGGCTGAGCCAATAACACTGAACTTATTCCTTGAAATAATAAGCATCTAGGTTCTCTGGTCTTTCCTCTTCCATCTTATCCTGTCACACAGCATATGGCATTCGCATCCCTGAACCTAAAGCCTGCAGTTAAAAGTACTTGCAAAGACGATTTTTTGCAAGTTCCAGGTCCCAGTGTGGAGCCGAAAGGGGATGGAATAGAATGAAATTTTATTGTATTATAACTACCCCAGCAGGAGGAAGAGTGAGGAGAATTATATAGCATTAAGGTTTAATCTCTCCTCTGTCTTTTGACCACCATTTTCTCACTTCACCTGCTCCAGCCTCTCAGAAATTGATCAGACTTGCTGAAGGGAGGCAGTTGCAGGTTGCATGAAACCAAGGATATGAACTGGAGTCACAGCCCCTTTCTGAGAAGGTGCCTTGAGGAGCTCCCTTTTATTTCCAGCAAATTATTTCTCACCTATGTGCCTCGTTCACTGACTGATTTCACTCATTTTCCACAGAAAGCAGTGCAATCTGCAGCTTGTGGCATAACATCCTCATGCTGCAAGTGAGGAAATCATTGAGGAGTGGGAAATCCTAAATGCATGCCCTTCACCAAGCAATATCCCAAAGAAGTTGTGGCCAAGCAGCACAGAGCAAGGGACACGCAGCCCCCTCCCACCCCACACACAGCAGTGGAGGTCAGGGACTGAAAGCTGGCACTCAGAGAGAATCTGGACAAACACAGACAGACAAACATTTAATGAAATGACACATGCAGCATTTAACCTTATGGATACTTCCACACATAGGAAATATTTATCAGACCATTCCTTCCCTGGCACAGGGGCACCCAGAGGATGCTCAGCAGGACGGGAAGGTCCAGGCTCAGGAAGGAGAGATCACAGGGACAAGAGAGATGGTGGAAGGTGAGAGCCATTCAGCTCCTTCTCTTACATACTGGCAGATAGCACAGGAAAATTAACCTGCTCCAGAAAAACACACATGGAAAAGGAGTGTTTATTACCTCTTCATTTCACAAATGAAGAAGCAGAGACAAGACAAACTGTGCTGCTCTCAGGTCCCATTCCTTCCTTATATACTTCCTGGGGCAATGCAGTTACCTGCCTGCCTGATAGCTCCAATCTACCTCCAGGTAAGTAGTCATTAATTTTCTTAGGAAATGCTCTAGCAGTAAGATTCAAAAAGTGAGTTAAATTATTCAGTCATTAATCCTGAAGTATACACAAAGAGAGATGTATATGTGAACACATATGTACAAGGGTATGCACAGTCACACATACACACAGCCTCATAAAAATTGATAGGTCTGGTGTCACTCTCTGTAGGGGTGGAATAAAAAGGGGAGAGTATAGGAATTTAATAAGCTCAGACATAATTGCCATGAGTAAATGTTAATGCATAGGGATGAACTTTTTTTTTTTTACTTTATGCATATTAATAGGCTCTTTGAGAAAGAATGACATCAGACATTGATAAATTTGACAGAAGTGGAAGGGAAAAATGGTCACACTATTAGGAACACTCCTGAGGTGGTGTCGAACGGTGTCTTTGATACATCAGCCTTCAGTCTCTGAGCATATTCGTATTAACTCACGTGTACACCCAGAATTCAAATGAGCTGCTTCTTTAGATGCTGACTTTTAGCAGCAGTCCCACCAGACGGGCTGGAATCAAACTCACAGTTTCAGAATGTGGTATGCTATAATTTTCTCAGTACAGTTTGTGCCTACTGACTCTCTCAGAAGATTAGAGAAAGAGGCAGCGTATAGCAGATCGTTAAAGATCCACACAAGGCTGAAGGGTGAAAGGAAAAAAAAATTCAATGAGCACACTGCTCCAAATGCACACATTGTTCTACGCCACGAGATTGGTGCAAGGCTGTGTAGTTAATATTGCTGGAAACAGAGATGACAAATTGCTTTGAATGGATTCACTTAAAGGCAAACAAGGGCTAACCATCTACGTCTGAATACCTCCGTGATGTCTGAATGCTGGTGCGTTGCCACAACACGGGTGCTCCTTATAACCCTTCAAGAAACTGCTATGAAAACGGTGTTACACACCTGCAATATATGGGTTTATCTGGAAACATCATACCACTGTAGTAACTGTCCATGAATCTTCCAGTAAAGTCAGCATATCCAGGTGCATCACATGGTTTAGGATTCACAGTGTGCCTAGAAACAAATAAAAAGCTGAAGTCACGCATCTTTTTCTCATTAGCCCATTGCTTTTAAGAACTAGACGTGGGGAGGCTGGGTTTTTAAAATGTGAGTTAATACTCCTGACACATGTTTCTGAGCAGCTTCAAACCTAAAAACAACAAGAGAGGAAAAGATTTGAGAAGTGGAAAAGGAGACGGCCACGGAGAATAAATGCATAAAGAGAAGAAACAGAGATGAGTAAATGTCTGTTAGGTAATGAGGACCTATAAGAGAAGGAAAGAAAAACAGAGAATGGAAAAAAATGGAAGATAATAAGAAATAGGTAAAAAAATAGGAGGCCAGTAAAGAATATGTCATATTTTATTTTGAAATTTGCTTTTATAGAAATTTATGTTATTTAGTGATATTTCTCTAATAATGTCTGCTTTCAACAGACAACAAGAAAAGCAACGTTCTTTAACAAATAAAGTCAAATACCCAATAACCTTTTTTCTCTCCTTTGTCTCATCAGCATGCAAGAACTCTTTGTAGACACATAGATACAGAGATAAGATAAATATCCACCGTTCTGTTCATCACATAAGAAAACATAATTGGTTTCTCTTTTTTTTAACTGGTTTCATAACAAAAGTTTTAAATATCTGTTTGATTTTTCCCCTTTTGAAACTATCAAAGTCTCCTTTTGGTAATCCAATGCAGGACACCATATGTATTTTTACTTTTTTTGTTTGCTGATGTCAATCATAAGGCTGTTGGGAAATTAGTTTGCACATATAGCCAAGATGAGGATGTAGTAACATTACCTCTTATGTGCAAAAAAACCCCTATTTCATTCCACTCAAGATAAAGAGTTTTTACCAGACCTACTGTATATTTGAATCTCTCAGCGCCTACTATCACAGCATGCCTAGTAGTTAAAGATAATTAAAGTGATAATATACCTGTTAACTGTGGGGATATTGTGCCTACCATCAGACTGCTCAGAATAACTAAAACAAACCGGCAGAAGGGTTGAGCAGACTGTGTGTTCCTGCTGGCTAAGAGAAGCTTCACAACCTTCTCCTGTCTTCAGTGAAATAAAGCATGAATCCTGAAATTTTGTAGAGCAGAGGCCACAGAATAATAGACCAACTATGTTACTGATCACTCTCTCTTTTGTCATTACCAGGTGGACCAATTTCCCTCTTTTTCACCCCTGTCCGAAGCAACTCCCTTTCTAACATAGATTCTCACTAGGGAAAGTACTTCAACTGCTCACTTGTCCTCTAAATAGCTCTTAAGCACTTAATACATCTTTTACCTTCTCTTAAAGCAATCTAGTGCCTGGGAGCCTATTGAAGATGGGACCTAAGTTTACCCTCCCCCCACGTTTTCAGCATCAGCAACATCAGCATTTTAAGCAAGCAACCCCATCTACAAAGCAGATTGCTTCTGAATTCTCAGATACCATGAGGATGGATATGTTTTAAAAATCACAGATAAGCAGAAAGGATATAATTTAAAGGCTCATTGTCTTAGTGACATTTGACCACTTTTATTCTGAGTTGGCAATAATCTGCAACAACAAATATACCCAAGCGTTTTACTCATCCATGGATACTCATTTTCTGACTCCTGCAGATATCAATTCTTTGCATGTGTCCAGTGGCTGCAAGCCAAGAAACTCATTTTACGCTTGATAATTCATTGCTAATCAGTGCTAATCTGTTTGGGAAAACATATATAGCTCAAGCACAAAGAGAGTCAGGTCAGTTCAGCTGCATTGGTGGTGACTGTCCATTCATGAGCACAGCTCCATGAGCTCCTCTGTGGGACTCACCTGGGAGTTCACTCGCTAGCTGCAAGTGGCTTCGCATGAAGAACTGACAAGATGGTGCCTTTTGATCCTTGGTCATTTAAAATAAAAGCAAGAACCCTGCTGCTATTTGCACCAATTTCACTGTTCACATGTCTCAGAACAGTAGTCAGTACTGGTAAAGGTTTACCGTTGCAAAGCTTGTGGGAGGCTGTTTTGGTCCTACTGAGACCCACTCAACTAAAAAAAAATAATTGTGAGATCTTTGTAAGGGAAGTATACATCATGCCAGGTTTGCTTTGAATTTATGGCACTTGAATTTCCATCCAGCAGATATCCACTATCCCAATATTTTATATGGGCAACGATTAGGAACAAGATTAGTAAGATTCTGTGATACACACACAACCCTGGAAAATGCAGCTTCCCCATAAAAACAACCGTAGACTGGGGAGGGGATGGAGGCAAACACCCCAAACTCAATGAAATTGGCTTTCAGACCCTGGGAAGGAGCTCAAGACAACAAACATTGATTTTACTTCATGCAAAATAAGCCTTATGTTATTGCTTCAAAATTCCTCTTCTGCTATTTTCCTGTAGGCTTTGAGCCGTATGTTTCTGTGCAATACAGCGAAGGCTCAATTAAGCTCGTCTGTGAGACCATGCTCTGCCCATGCCAGCACTCCCCTGAGCAGAGGCACTGCGGAGAGGGGAGCCAAGGCACACACACAGGCTGTGGGCACTCCTGCAGCCTGCCCTCCATCCCAGGGCTCAATTTGGAGTTGAGGTTGCTGAGGCATGTCTCAGCTCAGCTTGACGGATCCGTAGGGTGGTTATTCAAATGAGATATTGTCCCAGTCTCGTCTGGAATGTCTGCATGACAGCGTTTCCCACTCACCCTTGGGTTTTTTTTATCCATTAAAAATAAGACAGCGTGAGCCTCTGAGAAGCCTGTCTGTAAAATAAAGGTCTGCATTAAAGCCAGGTACGAAAAACTATCTTCCTGACAAGCAGTCATTATTTGGAGGTACATCTATCTCTCAGAGAATCGGTTACGTGCCAGAAACCAAGAAACAATCCCACACAAACAGCAACATTAAGGGAATCTTAAGGTTGAAATTTAAGCGCTAAAAAGACACAGTGCACCTTAGGAAAAGCTAGATTAGCTACCTTATCTCTGCCTCCAAGCATACATGCACTATTACAGCCCTTAATTAAACAGACGTGTTTTCTCTCCAACAGAATGTATCAGATGGTCTTCTAGCTTTTCTGTGTTTTGCATATATTAACAATTTGTCTCTTCACCATGTGTCCATCATTTAATTAGCATAAAAGCCCCCTAGCCCTCACTTGGTCGTCCTTATAGTACATCCTCTTATCTCAAAGGTACCTATTTTAATAATTTCATCAGTACAGATGTACAATGCATTCAACAAGACATTTTTCCCTTTAGACAGATACACTTCTCAACAATAATTCATTACTTATTACCTCACAAGATGTTTTTCAGACAAATAAATTCATGCTTTCATTACCAGAATCTTTTAATGATGTTTCTGTTTCAGATTGCTTTCTCATCAGAGTCTAATCCAAATTTCCCTGAACTTTACCAGATCTAAAGGTTCTGTTCTTCATTCTCCAAGCAGCTGCCCTCAAAGCACATCTCAGGAAAATCTGTATACTATTTATCCAATGATTTTTTCTAAAATAAAAAGGAAAATGTTTCTTTAACATCAAAATACCTCTCTAGTGAGTAAAACATCCTGCAGAGGTTTTTCACTAGTTAGCTGAGAGCATGTCCTAGAACAGAGTAAGTGAAAGAAACCTGCATGTTGAATGATAAATGGATGCAGGGTGTTTTCAGGAATTATTTTAGAACACAGCACAAATTACTTTCATATGCAGGCTTGAAAAATCATCATACTGGGTGAATTTGAAATCTCTTTCAAAATGGTAATGTTAAGAGAGAGAATATATGGTATTACAAAAAGGTGTTAGAAGAATAAGGTGGTCTCATCCCTGGTCTGTGAGTCACCTATCCCACACTTCTAAACAGGACTGTGAATCTTTGAGGAAGCTGTCTGCAAAGAGATGCAGCTCTGAAAAGTAGAGGCTGTGTATAGTGACCCTTCCTCTGTAATATTCTGTACTCAGTGTATTTCTGGATGTGGGACCCCTGGACTTCATACAGCAAGGTCCTTCTGAAAACTCTGTCCTATTTCATCAAGTCCTTGACCTTGCTGTGATTTTTTCAACCATAGATCTCTCCAATCACATCCAACTTTGTGAATTTGATTGGTGTCAACTACAAACATATGCAAAAGTTTGCCAAATCAAACTGGGATGTCACTGTGAAAAAAATGATGACCAGATGACACAAAGTGGAATATTCTATTTAGGCATGAAGCAGAAACTCTGTTCCATGCTTATCCCTAATGTTTATAACACAAATTGTGCAATTTCACTACCTATATCATGATGCATTCTTCAAAAAAGCCTCCAGAAATTGGAAGGGATAACTGAGAACCTTGCTGTGTTAAAATTTCACCTGTGTCATACCTCTTGATTTCCTCTATTCATATTTCCCCAAATTTACCATTCCTGTTTTGTTTTACAGTTGAATAACCATTTAATGACTTCAATGATATTTTGGACACAGTAAATGAGAGATTTAAAAGATAAAGCACTTTACACATCAATTTTATTTAGGATGTTGTATTAAGTTCGGAATAGTCAGTACTAGGCCCCCATTGTACTGAAATACATACTAAAAGAAAGGAAGAGCAACCCTGAGGGCACCACAGGAGGAGGGATAGCCATGCTTATTAAAATAATGAAATCATAATTATCTATAATCTATTTTTTCCACAGGGGTGCTGATGATTGACCCTCTGGAAATTAGAAATTTTGAAGACCTATTACACAACCGACTTTCCTCCCTTGTCACTACAAACTTGTTCTCTCTATGATTTATTCAGCACCTGATTTAGAAAGGAAGACTTGTCATTCTTTCCTTCCACAAAAGAATGAAGAGATTTAGGCAAAAGAAAAAGAGATACTGTATTTCTGTCTTATCAATATCAGAAACTCATCCTAACAAGGATTACTCTTACATTGACTCCACAGCTTTTCCTCTTTCCATAAAACTATTTGCAAGTTGCATAGATTTCCATATTTGATCTGCATTAGTATTAAAATCCTCCTGAATTTCTGGAAAGATTTACATGTTTTATCATCAGATAAATCCTTTATTATCTTGTACTGAAATTTCATTCTTCTTTAAAAGGCAATACATATTTAATTTGAACAAACAAAGCAAAAGCAATGAAGGAAGAGATGTCTCATGAAAAGGGAGATCTGGAGACTGAATTCACAACCATGTTTACTGTCTCTGTGAAAATATCCAGTCAATACCAAATACAAAAAAAAAAAGGAGCAACTACCAAACCTCATATGTAGAAGGCAGAAAATATATCAGGTTTTCATCCTGAAGCATTACATTCCCCACACACTGCTGCATTGAGTGGACGAATATCACAGGAGATTGCTGTTGCTGCTTGAGACAGAATGCAAGAGGCAGGTGGGCAGCACAATGGGACCAGGCAGCAAACTCACTGGCAACACTGGCAATAAGAAGTGATAGGAGAAACTCAGAGTGTTTTGGATTTTGTTTCCCTGGAGCTGTAAGGTGTTGAAAGGTGTTATTTATTTATGGATAATCCTTTGGAGCTGTAAATCTCGCAAGACATTGCTCAGCAGATCAGAGGTTCTTCAGGAAGATCATCTCTCATGTTGCTCCAGCACTTCTCATCACATCTGCTGCCCAAGACAGGTGTGTGGACAGGGGACTGCATGGAGTGAGGCATTAATAAGGGAACAGAGGGGAAGAGGGGAGGAATAAAAAACTCTTCTCCCAGGCATCATGTAAACATACTAAAAGAAAAGAGCTGGGAAAGAGTTTCAATAGCTATGAAGGGAGATAACTTTAAAAGGAGTTAGGTTTGTGTCTGAGACAAATTTCATTGTCTTTAAATGTAGCCTAGATCTAAACTATTATATCAACCAGAATTTACAAGCAAATGCTGTTGGTTTCACTCCTGATCGTCCCAAGCAGTTTACTCCTACAGTCCAAAATGAAATATCATCTTTATCTTATTTGGCTGTCTCTCTTTTCATCTCTGCTGTATCTCCCAATCCCCATCTCTGCACCATCCGTCAGTGAGACAGGCCAGGGAAATACAGAACCACCGGTACTTACAACGTTTGAAACTCCTGGATAAATCATTAGAGAACACGCTATAGGGAACAACTTTGCAGTGACAAGGAAATAAAAACAATTTTATAATAGGTCTTCTCAAATTCTAATTTCCATAGGGTCAATCCTCAGTCATTCCCATAGAAAACTCTGCCCGAGAGGGAGGGAAAGAGAAAAATTGTCTGAGGTTCCCCTCTGAGAATGTTTGACTTCTTCCTTGGAGGTAAGGGAATTTGCTTTCCATGCTCCATGGAGCAATGGTGGGGGGATAAGCCTCCAACTCCATTAAATTTTCCCAGAGCCACAGGGGTCTATGCAATCTCTAGTGCTTTTCTAAATGATAGTCTGCTCAAAGGGCCTCCTGCTACACTTGAAATATAGGACAGGTGTTGCCACATTATGTACAGACCCACACAGAGAACACAGAGACAAATGAGATGGATAGTGCCACGGAGCCCACAAATGTTCTTACTCGTAAGCAATACAGAAAAAGGGGTTTTCTCAGACTAAGATTACATGAAAAAAATAGGTTTTTTTCTCTTAGCATTAAAACTTCAGAGGGGAACAGAGAGTGTCCTGTTCTACACTGTTTAAAACTAGCACTCTGAGAATATCCATGCATCATACGGTACAACATTGAGGTTTAATACATATCTGTTTCTCACATAACAGCCCACCAAACAACCATGTTTTTAGGTTTGCTATCTACAGAACAAATAATCTTTATCCTGTCACAAGTCTTTCCTGCTCCAGGAGTTTGTTTCATGTGATATCCACCCCCTCCTCCTATTTCCATTTCAGAGTAAGCCCTCTTACCTCCTCCCACTCGGCTGAAGTGTATGTGTTAGTGCAGCTAACAGTATGATGTAGTCACTAATGTCATATTTATGGAAACACTGCAGATGACTCACCATGGTGACAACTTGAAAACTCCCGTTTTTTCCATAGGCTGTTTTGGGTTTTTTTTATCTGGTACTCGCATTTCCTCCTCCTTTGCCACTTCCCCAAAGTCAAAGTAAGTGGTCATGCTCATGTATCACTCCATGTGCGTGATAGCGGTTATCAGGAGTTTTTCCATGCACAGTTTTGGCTGAAGCCATTGGGTTTTGAGTAAGCCCCAAGGATCACTTTTTCCTTTCACACTTGCAAAGAGGAAAATGTTCCATATCAGCATCATTCATCAAGTCAGTGATTTCGTGTAGGTAAAATGGTGGGCGTGGATCTGGTTACCACAGTGTCTTCTTTAAGCCTCTGTGGTGGAATGAAAGGGCATCAAACCATATCTGAATAGTTGCCATGCTCTTTGAGGTCTCTCTGTTCTACTCATATAAAAGAAGCATCAGCAGAAATTATTATCAGGTAATTCTGAGGGTCAGATCCTCAACAGATGCGGGTTGCTATATCTGTACTAAAATAAAACCACCATTTATGCTACTTTGAGATTTGGCTTTAGGAAGCATTTTTCTTACCATTCTCACCTGAATTTATGAGAAACTTGCACTTAAAAAAAAAAAGAAACTGCATCTTAGGTTCAAGGATCACTTTTACAGGAACAATTAGATATGACAAAATGATAACTAACAAAATTCAGGGCTGATGAATTGCCAAGTAGTTTATCTTAAAGAGCATTCAAAACTGTGTTTCACTGGAATAGGGTGTTGTCTGGAGATAACATCAAAGCTAACACAGTATCACTGCTGTTACCATTCAAAAAATTATCACAGTTAGAAAGATAAACTGGGCACATGAGGAAGGTAATCCACAACCTAAAATTAAATAGTTTGCAGTCTCCATTTAAATTAAATGGGTAGCAGTACCAGCTGAGAAAATACGGCATTTGTTTCATGCCCATTATATAGATGGCTACCGGTGCTTCTTACGATTATAATATCACGTTTCAGATGCTCACATCTCTCCAGTTTTCAACTCTTCCAAGAGTTATAGCTCAGGCACTCCTCTATAGTACAAAAATACAGCACAGCTTCTTGCGGTTTCCTCAGATATTACACCTGCAATGTATTCATACTAATTGCTCCAAACTCATGCATACAGATGACAAAAGAAGCTGAGTGGCAATTCAGCTTTTTAATGCAAAGGAATCATAATTGTTTTATAATATACTGCAAGTTTTAAACCTGCAAGTTAAGTATTCATTTAATTATTTAGGGAGAGACTGCACTTTTACTCCTTCCTCCTCCTTCCCCTGTACAAGGGGCAGTCTGTCACTCCACCATGACACAAGAAGAGTGGGGAAAGGTCTCAGAGTCAGGACTTTCCTTCCTCTCTTCTTCTCTCTCCTTTTTCCCCTTATTCCAAATGTAAGATTGCTTCTAATGCTTCCACTTAGTCACTCACCACCAGTATTTTCAAAAACAGATTATCTGAGGCAAATCTGTTCTGAAGCAAACAAAGGGAGGCAAAATATGGACTCCTGTGTTTCCTGCACAAGAATTTAATCCAGCACAGCTATTACAAATCTAGTAAATCTGATCCTTTTTCTAGTTAAGATGTTTTATTTTAGATCCTATCAGCGAAATGGTAGGAAAAAGAACGATTCTGCAACACAATCAAAGGTATTTTGAGTTTCTGCAACAGCGGACCCAGTAAGATACATCAGTACTAGCTACCAAATATCTCCTTTGGCTCAAAAGACTGAAGTCTGTGGTTTTTAAAATCAAAGAACCAATTAAAAGATGTACCTCTGGATTTGTGTACATGTTCGATCCAGTAGTTGTAATTTGTTGACTGCAGCAAACAGCATCGTTAAATTTATCTAAAGGAACCACATTAAAAAATCATCAAATGTTATGAACCATGGCTTAAATTTTCAAAAGACTTAAAGTAATCCAAAGGTCCAATTTCCACTTACACTTCCTAGGTTGTAATTAGGCTTTATAGCATTAATGCAACAATGCAGTACCTCACTCACAGATGTTGATCCTACCTCTTAGAATACTCATGTTTTCCATGGACAGGCACCTAAGTGCAGGGTCAACAAAAAGCTTCTGAGCAGGGCGTGGACAAAACCAGCACAAAAAAAAACTCAGCAAAAAGACACAGTGCTTATATGTGTCCAGAGAGACAGATTCTCTGTTCAGAGCCATTAAGCTCCTAAATAACCTCAGCTACTTGCATAATACAGAACACTGAGTTTCCATTTTTAAAGAGCAATAGTGGAAGGCCAAGGAACATGAGCACTTTGGAGTTAAGTCACCCTTTGAAGGTGTGGGAGACAGGGTCAAACTGCTTCTTCTGCACAAATTGTAGCTGGATCTTGAGTTCAAACAAGCATCCCAAGCCAGCATCCTAACGCCCAGCTCTCTGAGATGTGGGAAATATATGTCAGTTACCAGTAAAGGAGTTACTCCTCTCTAAATATCATAGAATCATAGAATCACAGAATGGGGTTGTAAGGGACCTTTAGAGATCATCTAGTCCAAATCCTTTGCAGAAGCATGTCCACCTAGATCAGATCACATAGGAATCTGTCCAGGTGGGTCTTGAAGACCTCCAAAGAAGACTTCACATCTTCCCTGGGCAGCCTGTGCCAGGGCTCTGTCACCCTCACAGTGAAAATATAATTTGATATGCAGAAGACTGAGGCCAGACAGACTGGCTTTAATCCCAATACTTAGAAGACATGCTTAAGACGCCACACCTGATAGGTATTACTGCTCCATAGCAGGTATCTGAATCTGGGTCTTCTACTTCTCTCTCACAGATACCATTTTCTTTGAGCATATTTTGACCATGCCAGTAAGATCAATCCCATAGCAAAGGTGGTCTCATTTTGAAGACTTCAAGGCTTTAGGCCATAGTAGTCCTTAAGGGAGATCTCAATATTTAGGTAAGTTTGGATAGCAAAATCTTGAGCATATGCAGAACTTAGCGTGCTAAACTAATAAGCAGGAGGTAAGTGACAGCTGAGAAGTAATTATGCCAATGGTATCTGAATGCTGGGACAAGGTGATATCTACATTGTGCAGTGGATTATGGTGGAAAAAAAAAAAGCTCTGAGCTGACTTTCAGAGTTTAGCACAGCACCATGCAGAGACACTCGCATGGGTCTCAAAGGCAGCCTAGCCTTTTTGGTATGGCAGAACATGCATTATTAAATTCAATCCCTGTTTCTCAGCAGAGCTAATTAGTTCAGGTGCAGCTCAACACTGCTATAATTATACTCCATCTGCTTCCAGAGCTAGCTAGTTTGGGTGCTGAGAGGTTGGAAATTTCTCTTCAGTACCCCCTCATGGGAGGGGGCATGATACTATTATGTCCTTAGGCGTGAAAAGAGATGGATTGACGCTTTGGTCCCTTTGATGATGCGAGCCTTAGCAGCGTAAATCCTGCCGAGTTAAATCCTCTCAAGGGACAGATTTTTTAAGATGTTTAAATAGCTAAAGCCCCAGGAATGGCCCCAGTGTGATTTTTGAAAAATGCCTCATAAGCACTAAGTGTTCATGGGGTGGTAAATGACTCCGTGCAGCAGCTCAGTGGTGAGAGTCCCGTGTCAGGCACCCGACCGAGGTGCTTGGTCGCAGGCAGCAGCCTACAGGGCCCCAGCTCTTAAAGAAACTTTGATGTGCTCAGGTTGGCCTTCACTGGCTTGCAATCTAGCATATAAGTGATAAGATTCATTTGACTACACAGAAAATATCAAGGCCATCTGTGTCTCAAGAAACAGATAGTGACAACTCAGATGAACGGTAATTTAGCATGCCATGTTTGCTCCTCACAAAGTGAAGCCTTAATCCAAAGACTATTGCAGTGAATGGAGTGTCTCTCCTAAGTGTCATTTCATATTGGATCAGGACCTGAATTTGTGGCATGGAGCAATTAGTATGAAATAGATTAGGCAACAACTTCCTTTATTCAGTCGTACAAGTTATTTCAAGATGAACTGATTGCCCACATTTGTTTTGTACAGGCAGCTAAGCCATCAATACCAACAACACCAGCATTCATCAACACAGAACAATTTCTTTGCTCTTGTAGGTATTTTGCTTCATATCACTTTACAAAGGCTGCCAGGAACCGTCTCCAGCTTTCACTACACTACAGCAGTGCAAACGGTAGCACGCTTTTCCAGACAATGGAGTCATCCATATGCATTTGCCCTGTGAACTTTTCAGCAGCACACTCAAACAAGAATATTTCCAGTGACCACGTGAACCCCACAGCACATTCTCATGCTATCTGCTGTGTTTAACTACTTATCACTACGGTAGCATATGTATATATCTGTCAGTGCATACATGTGTGTGTCCAGAGACAAGATGCTCTGTTTCCATGAATGGCACAAATGATACCTGCAACTAACAGGATGGAGTCTATATGCTGTCTATATGCTCTCTCAGTACTGCTAAGCCTATCCTCGCTTTTTGTTTTCCAGGGGCATTGGCTAAGGCCACTGAAACTGTGAGTTTTTTACTGAAACCCAATCAGTTGTTACTTATTTAACCAGTGTGTCGTCATTGCTTTGCATGAGGATTTTGGAACGTGACAACGGGAGCTGCCCCCTTCACCTGCTCATCGGAGAAGAGCTCTGTATTTCTACTCTGGCTCAGCCATAGCTGTCTCACTGATAAGCTACTCTCTCAGGGGCAGGAATATCTCCAATATCTCCTCAGACATGAAATAATTGCTTGTTATATAAAAGTTGCTGCCTATCATAGAATCCTAGAATCATAGACTGGTAGGGTTTGAAGGGACTTTTAGAGATCATCTAGTCCAACCTCCCTGCAGAAACAGGTTCACCTAGATCAGGTCACACAGGAACATGTCCAGGTGGGTCTTGAAGACCTCCAAGGAAGGAGACTCCACAACCCCTCTGGGCAGCCTGTGCCAGGGCTCCCTCACCTCACAGGGAAATAGTTTTTTCTTATGTTTAAGTGGAAATTTTTGTGTTCCAGCTTCATCCCATCACCCCTTGTCCTGTTGCTGGCTACTATAGAAAAAAAGGATGTCCCAACCTCCTGACACCCACCCTTTAGATATTTGTAAATGTTAATAAGATCCCCCCTCAGTCTCCTCTTCTCCAGACTAAACAGCCCCAGTTCCTGCAGCCTTTCCTCATATGAAAGATGCTCCAGTCCTCCAATCATCTTGGTGGCCCTGTGCTGGACTCTCTCCAGCACTTCCCTGTCCCTCTTGAGCTGAGGAGCCCAGAACTGGACACAGGACTCCAGATGAGGCCTCACCAGGGCAGAGGAGAGGGGGAGAAGAACCTCCCTTGACCTGCTGGCCACACTCTTCTTGATGCATCCCAGGCTGCCATTGGCCTTCTTGGCCACGAGGGCACATTGCTGGCTCATGTTTAGTTTATTATCAATCAGCACTCCCAGGTGTCTCTCTGCAGAGCTGCTCTTCAGCAAGTCAATCCTCAGCCTGTACTGGAGCATGGGATTGTTCCTTCCCAGAGTCAGGACTCTGCACTTGTCCTTGTTGAACCTCATGAGGTTCCTCTCTGCCCAACTCTTCAGCCAGTCGAGATCCTGCTGAATGGCAGCACAGCCTCAGGGGAATCAGCCAGTGCTCCCAGTTTGGTGCCAGCAGGGAACTTGCTGAGGGTACACTCTGTCCCCTCATCCAGGTCATTGATGAAGATGTTGAACAAGACTGGCCCCAGAACTCATCCCTGTGGAACTCCACTGGCCATAGCCCTCCAACTCGATCCTGTGCCAATATCACTTGTGTATATTCAGTATATTCAGTCGTTCCACTGCACTGCAACTCTGACTGCACTGTGTGAATTAGGCAATTTACATGGGTTCTGGTATACTGTGAGAGAGAGCACTCAAAACATGTGTCTGAGCCCAGAGGTCTGCCATAGCTTGATGACCATCCCTGCCATTACTGTTCACCATTCCACAGCACCAAGCCTGGACCTCTCAGGGAGCTTCCACTTTCCTGAGTACTCCCCCTCAGTAGCAGTCTGCCAGGAGGCAAATCAGACTGAAAGACAGTAATTAGTGATTGAGAGGTGGTGAGGACCAGGTACCAGTGAGCATTTTTGCCCGTTTCAGTGTAAGGCTGGCAGTTTAACTCAAAGCATCTCCTGCAGTGGTTTAGGCTGTTAGTGCCTGACTTTGTACTGAAAAGAAGAGGGAGGATTCACAGGCGGTCACAGCAGAGAGGCATTTTGAGAAACTATCTCCACTCAGTTCCCTTATCTAGACTGAGAAGTATGTGTGAGTGACTCAAGCCTGTGCAGTGTATATTCGAGCAGGTAAGTTAAAACCACTGGCAATTAAAAATAACCTCTCTGCAGTGAGATGGTAGAGGAGACGTCACACAGGGCTGAGGCTCAGCTGAGAGGCTGCAACTAACAGCTGAAAGGCAAGACGTGACTGTGGACTAAGTTGGATGCAATAACAAGGGGTCAAGGAGCTCTGAAAGCCTGAAGGCCAGCATTCAGATGTGGGCTAAAAAATCCTCTTAGACATGGCCACAGTTCATTCAGGAAGTCTCGGGAGTCTCACAGTCTGCAGCTCCCTGACTGACCAAAGGGCCTAAAGTAAATGCAGCTGATGCAAAAAAAATTATCCTGAATTCACAATTTTTTCTTTACTTTTTTTCTCTTGGTTCTTTTTTTACTTCTTTATAATTTTTTAACCTCCTACCTTTGCAAAGAGAAAAGGTGCAATTCCAGTGTTTGCCATAACTGTAAATTTCAAATTTCCAATTAATTTTTGTTTTCTAGTTCTCATTAAAAGATTACAGATGACTTTATTTTTATTAATTGCCATGTATTTTACTCCTTAATTTATTTTTCTGGGAAATAAATGCTTTCCTGACCTGTTCCAGTCTTGTATTAATGCTTAGCCAAATATCTTAAGGCAGTGAAGGACAAAACAAACAACTGAACATCTGCTGAAAAGGTTGCAAGGGTGAATAAGCTTTAGTAGCTTCTAATGAGCTTCCAGAAACATATTGAATAAGGAGCAGAGAATAGATCCCAGTTCTTAAGTGCTTACTTATAAAACTATCCTGATTAGTTACTTAATGCAGTTACAGATAGGAGTAAATTCAGATGCAAGATACATTATCAGCTACTTTTATAATGCATCCTACAGTGACATGTCTCTCTTTAAGCAGCCATTAATCGGGCTCAACACACAGTCTGCTTTTATGCTTTACTAGTGCAATTCACATCAGGAGCTTATGACACTAAAGGAGTCCCTCACCATAGCTGAAATTCTCCATCACTTTGTTGAACCACTTGGCTGGCCTGTGGCTCCACAGAGGTAAATTGAGTGCATTCATAGGAGCTCACTTGCAGCCTGCACCCAAAGGCTCCTTTGGTGACAGCAGCTCAGCCCTGCCCCAGAAACTAAGTATTACAAGGACAGGCTCAGAGGCTGAGGACAGCATCTGGTAGTTGTACAAGTGTAGAAAGAAGTGTTTCTATTCCCCAACTCACTGACCAAAGTAGTAGCATGGAAATTCCTATAGAGCAATCCCTTCTCTTTGTCTTGGATTTCAATTTCTCCTCTTGAGGTTGCCCTCAGTTCAGTCACATATATTTGCCTCCCATGCTCAGGCCTTCTGTAAGTAAATGCACCAGGAAAGTCAATAGAGTTTCAGTCTCTTACAACAGAAGTGAATTTAGCCATAAATCAATAATGAAAAGCAAAATGTTCCCTACATGCCTGTTCTTGTAGCTGCCCTTCATCTGAAGAGTTCAGCCCCACTTAGAGAATCAATGTATCGATAGAAAGTAAACTGTGTTTTCAATAAAACTGAAGATGTGAGAAGATTCAGCATTGCTTGATTATTAATTTCAAAAGTTAGCCACAAGCTTTTAACATTTTCCATTAAATTTCCAAAGGAAAATTAAGAACTTGGATAATTGTCAAAGAAGTGCTGTATTAAAGTACTCTTCTTCATCCCTCTACATGTACGGAAGCAACCAGATATATTTGTAGGGCAACCAAGGATATACTGTTGACTGAAAGCAATGATGCTTCACGGCTTCTTGTTTCTGGGATAGCTCTAAGCTCATTCTGCCACCTTGTGTGATCAACATATATTACAGCATAAGCTCATTTTCAGGTGCATATTTTTTGTGCTACACAAGTAGATCTCACCACTTATTTAGTACTACTCAAAGCCCAGAGTCAGAGTATGTGGAGGCACATCTCATCTTTGATATTCTAATATGGATTACCAAGTTAAATCAAATTCAATATTTCATGCATATGCTCCAAAAAGTAACTTAGTTTTAATGAGTAGAGCAGTGAATAATTCCTACCAGTTATATGAAAGAATGCACATTTATGTTACTTTATCGTTAGATTGTGGTTCTTCTTTTTTGATGTCATTTGCTAAGTAATTCTTGGAAATGGCTTTAGCTGATCATTTCCATTCAAAGCAATTAGAGTAAAAAATAGTTTTTCAAAATGAGTTATGTGACTAACCACTCTCTGTCTTATGGCCTGTTTCCCCTTTATAGAAATATTTTCATCATGCTTACCCTGACTGGAAAACTCTGACCATTAGGAAAAAGTTTAACTTTCAAAGTAAAAAGTCCCGTGGAAAGAAAATACAAAGGTAGCCTTTCAGAAAGTTTCTCCACTGTTTTCTTAGTGTTCCTTGTTTCTGCTGTTACTTTCATTCAGGACAATATGAAAAAAAAGTTTAATAAAGAGCAAAATCCTTTAATGAAAATCCTCGTGAAAGCCTGATGGATAAAGATGTTCTATGTTTTGATTAGCTGAACAAATTCAACCATCTTGTCCTGGAAACAGGGAAAGCATTCCCAAAGTTCATCTACAAAGACCTTCTGAAGCTTTAGGTCAGACTGTCATCAGAGGCTCTGCAAGTGATTTACACGCCCAGAAATGACTTCTGGTATGATGGAAAAATTAATAACGCTACATGAAGTTGTTACCTATGGATGTCATGTCCCTTCAGAGTACCAGCAAATGCCCTAGCTGTGCCCAGAAAGGCTCCCAGTACAGAAGGACATTTCACCTCATTCACACAAAGGCATTCAGAACATTCGGGTTTTAAATGCCTGTGAGCTTGTGTGCACTGATTCGCTGGTAAACGAAGATGTCAGAAGGTAGGAAGCAGGTAAAACAATTATCAAAAGCTCCTTCTAAATCCTACAAATGCAGACAGTGACATTTATTATTGCTTTATGCTTTACAGATACAGAACTACACTTCTTATCTAAGAACTGAACTATGGCTCAGACTTAATTAACCAGAACTGCAGTGCCTGTAAGATCTATGCAAAAAAACATTACAAACAGAGTCAAAGCAAAACTCGTTCCTGTAGCCTAGTTTTAATGTCTTTCACACAGGGAAATAATTATACCTAAAAGCTGATGTTTTCACTTTATGCACATGGAATACAATTCATCTTACAATATCTTATCATCACCTTAAATTGTAGCTGTGCCCAGAAAGTCATTTACGTTAACACCTCGCCGTTTTACTCACCGTACACTCTGAAAGTAATCAAATCACAGGGCTGATGTCCAGTCCTTCTCTGAGGAGAAATAACAGAGGCAGAAATATTCACAATTATTTTAACAAAAACCAGTCAAACTATATCTACCAGATATATATATATACCAGTTATAAACTCAAAAAAGTATCCAATTTGCATGTTAGAGAAAATATTAATAAGTTTGAAACTTGGCGAATCAGTTTGGGCCACCCACACTCACCCACCCCAAAGTGATAACAAAAGTAATTTCAGAAATTTCTGGTTTGTTTCCTGACTTACTCTGCACAGAATTTTGACCTTTCTTTTAGAAGATAGTCTGTTTCTTTTAAAATAAATAAATAAATAAATATTTTTATATATATATATATGTATATATAAAACAAAACTGAAAATTTTGGCTCTGACTATGTGTTTCAGGTTGACTTAGAGAGGAAAATCATATTAAAGTATTTTTTCCAATCACCTACTGGTTAAAAAATGCAACCTTTAAAGCATGTTACACACAGTTCTAATTTCAAAGAACTTTAGCTCAAGCTCCGGAAGCACAGAGCACTCCTAAAATGTGCATAATTAGCCTGGCATAAGGGAGCATACAGTAAAGGGACCTGAAAAGTTTGAATCCCTGTACAGGCTCTTACAGAGCCTTTGGCAAGTCATTTCATTTCCTTGTATCTTAATTTCCCTATCTATTAAGTTGGGGCAATAATACCTACCTTCCCTAAAGACGTGACAGTAATTAAGTCAATGTTTTGCATAGCACTTTCAAGATGCAAATCTCTACATTAAAGTTCTAAGTACTATTATTATTATCATCATTATCACTGATTATCATTAAGCTAAAGCTACTGTTTAATTCTGTATGTTCTCTTCTCCTTCTGAGAAATACATTCAACTGCCATTGTAAGCTAATTATACCATCTACTCTTAAGTATAGGAGTACAAAAGCATACCTTCTGCTGCATTTGCAGTCTGTTCCCTCTTTCAAATACTCTTTGTGTAAAGGAAAGTATATTCTTAACTAATGCCTTAAGGAAATTTGCACAGCATTGCCAAATTAGCTCATTGCAATTAGTATCTCAAGTTTCTCTGCAATCCCAGGAAAACTGCAGTAGCCACGAATGCAGTTAATAATGATGACTTTGTAAAACAGAACTGGAGGCTAATATTGAAAGGGCTGTCAAAGAGCAAAAGGCTGCTTTTTGAATGACCTTTAAATCCTTTGCGACTCCTGCAAAGGATGAGAGGTAACACAAGTGACAAAAAAAGGCTTTTCCAGCTCACCACATTTCACCAGGTCAAAGGAACATTTGTAATGAATAAATAAATAGATAATTCATCCTGCAGCTGTTTCGGCATCTTTTCCGATATGAACACAGGTAGGAAGCAGATCTGTGAAGCTGGATGAATCTCAGAGTAAAACTGTAAAACAGTAAGAGAGCCAAGCTCAGAGAACTGAGCCCAAGTTGCTCGTTATGCAGAGCAGAGAGGAACAGAAATTTGCCCACAGGGCTTCAGATGCAATGTGTATCTGTGAACCATAAGGTTTTAAAATGCCAATGTCAAAACTTGTGTTTCCTGAAATCAGCCTGACTCGGTTTCTTCTGGTTTTGCTCAAGAGAACAGGCAGCAGTGTGATGCCCTCCTGTTGCCCTGCCTGCCCCCTTCTGCAATCAGCTGGGAAGCTCAAAGTCTATGGACTTCCAGATATCTGGGCAAAAAAACAGCCAACACTCAGTGTACTTCCAAGCCTACCTGAGAAAAAAATAGACACACACACACAGAGACAGAGTAAAGAGGTGACATGTCAGATCTTGGCACGCTGCCATAGAGAAAACCATTCCTCTCCTGTGATTGTTTATGTGTTGTAGCAATTAATTAGTTTAAATTCAAAAGTAATTTTGAAATGGATATTGAAATTTTACAGCTATCAGTGTTGAAAGAGCTCCTTCAAGATGAGACGTTTTGTAACAGCACAGTATTTTCCACTTATGTAATCTCTCTGTCCAAAGTTATCAACAGGAAAATGTTTCTAAAGTCAAATAATTAAAAGTGCATGGAAATCCTGAGTGGTAAAGTAAATGTTACTTTTTATAGGGAAAGAAACTGAAACCCAGACTAAAATTGGCATCAAATTTTACCCAGTGAGATGAGATTCACAATGGCCCATAGTCTCGGTCCTTTCACAGTTTAGATTCACCAACTACTTGAAGATCACTATGGCTCCAGCTGCATCTATGTGCCAGGCAATTCCTGTGCTGCAGAAGAGGCTTTCTGCTGTGCCCCAGTCTCACCCATACTAGAGGGCAATCATATGTGGCTGCAACGCTCATCAGAATCCAGAATGCTAGGCAGACACTTCCAAGATGAAAATTAGCCACAGTCTGAGCAGCTGACTTCCATAACACAGAGACTGGAGGGAAGGCTTTCCTCTCTGGAAAACATCTGTCTGTCAATTATTACAAACCCTTGTTTTTCCTTATGAGAGGACATTCAATAGATATTTGCTTGACCATCATGAGCAACAGAGGTTAATAAGGATTTCGAAACGATGAAAACAGGTGAATTGCTTCTTCAATACAATGAAGGAGTTGAGATGTGAATGAATAGTATTAAATGACATTAATATGGGATAGTGGAAGAGAAGTCTTAAAATACACACATACATACTCATTTGTACATCTTTACGTTTCTTTAGGTCTTATAGAAAGCTATCCTGAGGTGGAGTGGAATTGGCTGTTGCTATAAACAATTTTTCATATTTGGAAGAAGAAAGAAACAGAAAAAAGTCTAAAAAAAGGGAATCCTTCATAAAAAGGGCACTGGCATGGCCATCCAGTGCTATCAGTCACTATATCACAAGTGGACAAGGTTTGCTGGTAAGTCACTGTGACTTCTTGCTGAACTTCTATGCAAAGCATTTATTCTTCTTTTTAAGACATAGTTTTCCAGAAACAGCATAATTCTTGCTATAAGAAGTCCAAGGAACAACTTTGACATTTTTTATCTGTCGGGTGGCTTTCAACTGTCTCTGCTTCTTTGTCCAGTATTTTTAAAGTAGGTTTAAGCATTACTATACAATTTTAAAAGATAGCAAAAGGGCGGTAGGATTAGACTGCTCAATAATGTCTCAGCTGGTACCCATTCTTTTAAACTGACACCACTGAATTTTGTCAGCTAGAAAGTTTTGCAATGCAATTAACCTACCAACAAGCTGCTAAATATCATTTATAAGACAATATGCATTAATAGGCTTTAAAATTATGTACTTTCAGTTCCATTCCCCTGAAAAAGCGTGATTATAACTTCTTATTTTATTACTTCATTGTTTCTCTTCTAAGTAACGTTTGAATAGGTTCAGAAACGGCTGGAATTTCAAGCCTAACTTCTGACAAATCTTCAAAACCCCTGAATATTTGTATCGCACTCATTCTATTCCTCAAAGCCTCATACTAATAGTACTGGAAATTAAATTGACCCATTTATTCATCACTGTAGCATGTCTTAAACCTACAGCACCATGATTGCCATCGTGTCAGTGCTGGCAACAACCTAAGTCTTGAGTTTCAGAGATTGCCCCAGAAACACTCGATAATAAGTGGCAAAACATTATTACTTCCTTTGGTACTCATTATGAAAACATTAATTGGGGTGAAAGGTAATCCGCTTCATATGCTAAGCCATGGATCTTCTCTAAGGGTGGACAAGGGGGATTGCAAGAATAAGTACGTCATGGTGATTTGTTGCCACGAAATTTCCTTCAAGCTTGAATGAATGGACTACTAGAGGGTGGCACAGAAAGGAAAACCATTCTTTTGATTTAAATTATCCAGATCTGGTCTGAAAGGTCACCATTAAAATGAGAACAAAACATAGAAAAGGGGTGAGTTCGGAAGAAATGTCAGTACAATTTATGCAAACCATTTTTGTTCCACCGTCCTGGTTCGAGCAGTTCCATTTTATTTATTTTAGTCAATTGCTCCATGGCTCACATTCTGCAGCAACTTAAAATACACATTTCTTTTTCCACCCCATTTCTATTGTCTCTCCCTTTCAAGCACTGTTTTCATACCAGAAAAAAACCCACTGTAAACCTAAAAGAAAAAAAATCCCCAACAATTTGCTTTGGTTTGACTCCTGTGGCAGAAAAGCATTAAACTCACAGTCAGACAGCTGTTTCCCCCCCTCTTGAGTGTTGTCACCCTGTCTCTTTAAGCTCTGTTTTATCAGTTGCATAGAAGGTTTTTTCCCTTCATTTCAAAGAGCACATTAAACTCTCATTAACAGTAAGGGGAATTAGACATGCACAGCTAGAAAACGAACTAAAAAAAATCTTGCACCAAGTAAAGAAACAGGATTCCCCTGACAAATGTGTATTCACAAAGAAATATCACTGCAGGTAACAAACAGGTTCCCTTGGCTAAGACAGATACCATTTCCAAGGTTTCCTCAAAGTGAGCACTGTCTTGGAGACATTTCAGCAGGAAAAAAAATAGGTTCTGCTCAGCCTGGGTTTATCTTAAAATTATGGACTTTTATCCTCAGGGAACAACAGTGTTTGAAAAACAAAAATTTAAATTAAATCTCAGGCCTTGTAAGGAGCCATCTCAGGGGCCAGCTACTGGCAGGGCTGGAGAGAGTGCCGCTGCCAAATCGAAAATGCGAGCTGGCAAGTGGACCTGAAATCTTAGATTTTTAACTTGGCAGATCTGAAAAGTCTTGGCATTTGGTTACAGATCCTGGAATGCAAATCTTGCAAACAAGTTTTTTCCCCCATAAGAGTATAAAAAGCACTTTTAATATGTGTAAAACAAACTTCTGTCTACCTTTCTTGTAAACAGCGCTGGTGCTTTTTGAACAGTATGTAGTCTATAGAAATGCATTGAATTTGCCTAGAAATCCTATCTTCATTTGTCTTGCTTTATGTCTCATGTGGGCCCCTGTGACTTTTTGACCCTCCAGTAAATTTTAGCATCATTCAAGAAGGTCAAACAGTCAAGCAAAGCAAAAATGGTTTAAAAAATAAAGAGCTGCAGTGGATGGAGAATTATCATTCATAAGCTTTCTTAGATATTTCAAACACTGGAGACTTTAATGGCAGCAAGCATTTAAAAGTTCAGCTTCTGCTTTTACAGGTATAAGGGGATGTCGTTAGCCATCTGATCTTTTACATCACTAACCAGAACAGTTACAGAAGTCTTCCTGCAAAGTTATATGAACTATTTAAATAATTTAAATACTTTAAATTCAACATATTACTTTTAAAAATTTCAAATATTAGAAAACCAGTTTCCTAGTGTCCCCCTGAACCGTTGATGGCAAGGAAGAGTCAGGATATTACTTGCACATCTCTGCTCAGCATGTCCAGGATCCTCTCTGCATATTCTGGTTCTCTCTTTTTCTCTTTTTTCTCTTTTGTAGAGTGGAGGGGGAGCGGACAGTACTGCCAAATCACAACTTTGAAAGTAGATAAAGGAGTGGTTGCAGACCATTTAATAGGAACATTCTCCCTATTAATACTGTTACTGTCATCTTTACCAGCATTATAGCTGGAGTTTAAGTACGTAAGAGACACAACTGCTTTCATAAGTCACATCTCCTGTAATTTGCTTACATGCAGTGAGCAATTTATCCTGTTAATATCTTGTTCAGCTATTGAGAAGTCAGAGTTTGAAATCACTGAAAAGAAGCCCAAGGCTTAAGGTGAAAAGGAATGTTAAAAATTGCTCTGTAGCCGTGCCAAACCACCTCAGACATTGCATGTGCAGAAAGTCTCCAGCCCATGAATCATCTATATACTATTTTGTGGTCCACCATGCAAGCTGCAGAGAAACACATGCCAAAAGCTGATCTCCAAAGCCTCAGACAGCTTAGTTGGTATAAAATACCTCTTAGGATGAATTATTCTGTCTTGATTTGAGAATTTGACACTCTCTCCATTTGTAACCTGTTTCCTTCATCTTTCGCATGCATTAGCACAGTACTGGGATGTATTTAAAATCACAAGAGATCCATTCCCATTAGTTTGGAAGGTTACTTCATGTATTTCCTTGTTTCTTAATATTCCTTTGCACAGTAGGGTTTTTTTTCCTCATATATCCTGAGAAAGGGAAATGGCATAAGCACCATATAATGTTTCAGCCTTTCTTTCTTTTTTTTTTCTCTTACCTTTACAAGACCACAATATTACCATTCATTCTTCTTCTCATTCATCTGGAGCTACATTGTTTCTTTTAAAACTCTCTTTGGACTTCCTAGATAAAACATACATGCCTTCCAATCAAAACTGTTTACCATCGGTGCATTTTTGAGGTAAAAACCTGAAATATATATGTATATATATTTAAGGCAAAATTTAAACTCGATGTTATACCCCCAGTTCAGCAAACCAGAGAAGCCCTGGTCTGACTTCCAGTCGAAGTGTGCTGACCAAATCACACTGAGAGCACTGTCTTGGCTAGCTCCTGTAAAGCTATCTCTGCAGAGCAGAGAGTAGGACACAGCAAGCTTCTCACCCCGGTCTCCCAAGGATTCATAGGTGATTTAGGATTCAAATCCTGTTGTCTACCTGTCTCCCAAGCATTTTCCTTTCATAAGAGAAATCTCCTGCTGGTGCAGAGCTACTGTACTGGAACTCACATCCTCCACTTTCCAGCTACTGGGCTGGGGGGATACTCTCCAGGATGATAAACTGACATCGTCAAGGAGGCTCTTTCACTCTCTGGCTCACAGGCACTAATTTTAACGAGTGCCTAGCTACAGTATGGTTTATCAGCAAAGACTACTGAGAAAATAATGAGCTTTTAAAAGATGACCTATCCCAGAAAGTATCTGTATAGCAGCCTGTCCCATTGGATTTGACAGAAGTTCAGCCAGGCTGCAGGTAATGGCAGACTTGGCCAGAGCCATTGCACTTTGGAGTCTGTTAAAGTTCTGAGTGTATTTCCATGAGAAAAAATAAACCAAAGCTGTTTTATTTTAATTTATTTCTCAACTAATGTCACCACAAGATCAAAAGGAAGCACAATGTCCAGACTAACAAATATCAGGGATAAACGACCTCTCTGTAGGTTAGTCTCTGGTGCTCTTTAGCTAACTTTGATCTCTAAAAAAGGTATGGCCTCCTGAACTTCCCTGAAAACTAACATCACAACAAGAGGGACAGCAAAGTGAGAATAAAAAATAGCTACAAAAGTCAGTGTTCATTTATCCAGTTAGTCACACAGGTTGGAGACAATAAGGCTTGTTAGAAAAAACATTAAAGTGCCATAAGACAACTTACTGATGCAAAAATAAATAGAGCTACCACAGGATGATAACCTGACATTATCACATTTTATTCTCTCAAATCTGTTGTTAAATACACCCTGAAGCCAATGTTTGGAAGTGGAAGAGTTTGACAAAGAATTTAGACTCTCTGCTTCAGCATATACAGAATCTTGTACATGACCAACATGAAAGTCAGCTGCCACAGCATACCTTTGATGCTGTGTGTGCCCTCCAGTGCAGACATGTCTGTACACAAAGACAGTTGCACTTGACAGACAGCCATTCTGGACTTGCATGCATAAGTTCAGATGCAGAAGCCATAAAACACTTTAAACGACACTTCACAAGTTCACACGGCAGAAGCTATTCAGAGGATTTGGCCATTGTTAAAGGCTCTCTGAAAACAGATGGAAACATGATGTCTTCTCACAAGTTTCGTTCCCACATTGCTGCCACAGATGGTACTCTCTCACCTCTTTGAAGAGCAGATCTTTTTTCTTACAGAAGCAATAAGAGGATACAAAATATTTCACATTACTGCTGACATAATAGATCTCAAGCAGTTACTGCTGAGACACTGCGATCTTCTGCCATTTTTTGCACTTGTCCCTTCCCAGAACATATCCTTTTCTCCATTTAATATTCTTCCATTGAAAAACAACAGGCAGAGATAAATACTGAAATATCAAGTCAGCTATCTACCTATACTTTCCTCTCAGAAAGTCCATATGTCTCTACTGAGTGGTTCTGTGAATGTCACTGTGTTAACATGGTTCACTGAGAATGAAGAAAGAAACTATTTTTCAGATGGTACTGGAGCACATCCAGAGATGGGCAACAAAACTGGTGAAGAGTGTAGAAAATAAGACTTATGAGGAGTGGCTGAGAGAGCTGGGGATGTATAGTTTGGGGAAGAAAAGACTGAGGAGAGACATGAACACTCTCTACAGCTACTGGAAAAGATGATGTGGCAAGGTGGGAATTGGTCTCCTCTCCTAAATAATGAATGATGAGTCAAGAAGAAAAAGCCTCAAGTTGTGCCAGGAGAGATTTTTATTGGTCATTAGGAAGAACTTTTTCACTGAGAAGGTTGTTAAATACTGCAACAGGCTGCCCAAGAAGGTGGTGGAGTCACCATCCCTAGAGATTGAAAAGATATGTAGAAGAGGTGCTGAGGGACTTGGTTTAGCGATGGGCTTGGCAGTGTGAGGTTAGTGGTTGGGCTCAATGATCTTAAAAGTCTTTTCCAACAAAAATAATTCTATGATTCTATGACTGCATGATTCTATTGTTCCTTGTAGGAGTTTTTTGTCTTTTTCCTTTTTTTCCTACTTAGAACAAGTAACTGGATAATTATATTTCAGCCTCTAAAGAACCCACTTCCCATACGAATCTAAATAATAAATCAAGCACCAACAGGAGACAACTTGGTTCTCAACACAGGCCTCTGCATTTCAGCATCTACAATGTTATGCAGTGTTTGTGCTGTTATTGTACCTTTACACCTCTTCAACAATGACTTCACTGTTATTTTATGCTCATAAATATGATAACAAAAATCAGCTCCCATTCACATTAAAAAGAGTTTTAAAACCATCAAGAAAAAAACTGCTTCCTAGTCAACATTTACACTCACTATTTATTAATTTGCTAAGGAAACACATGCTTAAGCAAGCTCCAATAATTGAACTGTCTTTTGAAGTGCAGCCTGTTAGCTATCATCCATGCTTTCTACACCCAGCTGCTGCTGGAGCATGCTGAGTGCATTTTTAACACATAGCACTTTTCCTTGGTCTTCTCCCAGCCCTTCCATGAGCCCCAGAGAGTTCTTGCATGCCATTAGTATGTTATTGTTTCAATGTTTACTTCTTCAGGTCAAAATATCTGAAATGATGGGAGGGTTGCATTATGGTCGGCCAGAAGAAAAGTTTTATAGTGTGATGCATATGCTACTCATGCCAAGGTGTATCATGAGGGAGATCAGAGAGGTCTGAGCACAAAAGACCTTCTGGGATGGTGCTGGAAGTCTGCAAAGAGTGGAGAAATCCAAAGATCTTTCGATCTTACCCTTGTTGTCCAACAGTCAAAATATTTTTAAGCACATATGTGAACATGACCACAAGCAATTGGTTCACTTCACAAAGCATCCCAGGTCCAAACATCTGCAAATGATCAGAAAAGCTGGGCCTTGGAGTAGTCTGGGGAATTAAGTTATTCTTTTTCTCCTCTGGGAACTTTGGAATTAAATGGGGGAGACGAAAGTTCAGAAGATTCTACTTATTCTGGAATTGTAACTCATGAAAGTCTAATTTCTGGAAAAAATTACATTATAACCCATAAGAGAGATGCTATTCACTTAGAATTGTATGGATGCATCACCTCTGCTGAATTCTGTTGTACAGAGAATAAATAAAAGAAAATAATCTGGAATTATACAAACTTCTATTGCCTGAAATATTAGCTGTTTAATTGCATAATTTTATCTGGTTTCTTGAAAGTCTTCCCATACTGCCTTTTCTGATTCTTGAAGGGTGATATTTCGATTGAATTTCTCTATAGAAATGCTCCTCTTTTGGTTTTTTGTAGCAGATGCCAACTTTCTTCAAGGCCTGATCAAACTCTTACTGAAGTTTAAGACTCTCAGTAACATCAGTAGGATGAATTGAGAGTGTGTAAGTGTTGAGGATAAAATTTAACTCCTGACTAAAAAAGTAACTCCACTGTGCATACACATGTGAAGACGGTTTTCACCAAGCTTCAGAAAACCAAAGATGTATGTTAGATACTCAAATAATATAATTAAAATGATACGGTAAGTGAATATATAGTTCTAAAAATTGACTCTACTGTTGCTGGATAGATGATTCAATAGATACATTGAATTCCTGTGGCTTAAGGGACGTTTTGTACTTCAGATCAAAGACCAATAGAAAAATCTGATTGTATTGTAGTCAAGATTAAAAGAAGCATATCCACTTCAACAGGTCCCCTCTCTTCCCCTGTCTGCACACAAATCTTAATGGGTTTTGTACAGAAAGTTTGACTGAAAAGTCTGAAAAGTTCTTCAATTCCCACATGTGCTAGCATGCAGGTCTGAGGTGACAACAGGAACAGATAAATCTTTTGAGGCAGTAAGCATTCCAGGGGTCTAAGACTGTTTTCAGCTGAAGGACAGTCTTGAGAAGTCTCATTAAAGAATTATGTCCTTTACACTGACTTATGTGCAAGAATCTGGAAAAGAAAGGATTTCTAGACAAATTCAACATACTACTCCATGGTCTAACTGTTTGAGCAGAAAAAATATTAGAAGAGGTTGTCTAGATCTTAGAAATTTTAAAACATGGAAGCAGAGAAAGCATTCTTCCTACAGTTTCAGATGTTTGTTGCTGACCAGTCATTAAAATTACACTTGACTTTCTGCATAAAAAAAAGACAGATTTTGGAAAATCAAGTTAGGAGGTGAATCATCATTTTTAATGCACCTTGAGAAAGACAGACATTTCTTCACTTAACGTTTTTAGAATCTAATCAGTTAGTAAAACATAAAACATGATGTGAAATGTAAGAGCATAATGAAATGCTAAAAAGTCAGCAGACAAAGTGTACCCAGGCAAAGGAAGAATATATGGGGATCTCTTATTCCATGACAAGGAATTAAGCAAAGGATCTTGGATATATGTATAAATATATAAGAGAACATCCCAAGTGCTGGTTCTTTGGTCATTCCACTGCTACTGAAGACCCTGCTTTGGCAGGTGTCAGGAATGCTAACAACTGCAGCCAGTCATGATGTCAGGGTTTGTTTGGAGCAAGGCAGAGCCCTTTACTCAAATGCATCACCACTTCTATGGGAAACGCAGCAAATATATGCATAACTAAGGTGGCCCCAGCAAGTTTATAATGATTTGCCAGAAGAATTTTATCATTATGTATGTCACTACATTAGCACATCTTTGGGAATGCTCTGCTGAAGAAGCCTTGAGGCTTGCGTCTTGAGAGGACAAATGGGATAGGAAGAACCACAGGACTTATAAAGAGCATTATGTTAAATTTGAGGGAGAAGAAACTCCAGGAGTGATACCATCAGTCAGAATATCAATTTAGGGAGAGAAAGAGAATCAGAGAATCAGAGAACCACAGAATCACAGAATGGTAACTGTTGGAAAGGACCTCTAAAGATCATCCAGTCCAACTCTCCTGCTAAAGTAGATCCACCTAGATCAGGTCACACAGGCACATATTTAGATGGGTTTCAAAAACTTCCAGAGAAGGAGATTCCACACCCTCCCTGGGCAGCCTGTGCCAGGGCTCCCTCACCCTTACACAAAAGAAGTTTTTCCTTAAGTGGAACTTTTTGTGTTCCAGCTTTTGTCCTATCACTGGACACTGGAGAAAAAAGGGGATGCCTTATCCCCTTGACATACACCTTTTAAATACTTGTAAGTATTAATGAGCCTCCTCTTCTCGAGGTTGAAAAGTGCTAGCTCCCACAGCCTTTCCTCATAACAAAGATGCTTTAGTCCCCTGATCATCTTGGTGGCCCTGTGCAGACCTTCTACAGCAGTTCCCTGTCCCTCTTGAGCTGAGGAGCCCAGAAGTGGACACAGGACTCCAGATGAGGCCTCACCAGGGCAGAAGAGAGGAGGAGCAGAACCTTCCTCGACCTGCTGCCCACACTCTTCTTGATGCATCCCAGGCTGCCATTGGCCTTCTTGGCCACAAAGGCACATTGCTGGCTCATGTTCAGTTTATTATCAACCAGCACTCCCAGGTCTCTCTCTGCAGAGCTGCTCTCCAGCAGGTCACCCCCAGCCTGTCCTGGTGCATGGGGCTGCACTCCCCAGGTGCAGGACTCTGCACTTGTCTTTGTATCTGTGTTCAAGTGAATACTTGCTTTGCTTTGGATTTGATTCTGGGCATAATAGTTGTCATCATACAGTACTGTAGCCAAAAAGAGGCTATATGAGTCTTTATTTGGGAAAGGTGCTTCAGTGTGCTTAACATTAAGGATAAGTTTAAGCTGTGTCCTGAATCAAGGTGTAAAACACAACAACCTTCTTTTGTGCATCTTTAACAGGTTTTCACTATTCAATTCTGTTGTTGTTTTGTTGTTGTTATTATTATGGCACAGCACTGTATCACCTAGTTCCTGACAGCTGGTCCTAAATTTTCCAGTGACATAAACTTGACTTAGAAAATACCATATGCCTGTCTTCTAAACATTTTAGGCTCAAAACATGTTTTGACAAACTCCAAGCAGAGGTCCAATCTTTCTGGTACACTGGTGGGTTGAATTCACAGAAGACAAAAATAACCCAGTCAGATTCCAAGGCCTCCAGAGGCCTCCGTGCTTGAGCTAAACAGTTTGATTTGGAGAAATAAACAGTGGGAGGGATAGAGAGAGAACTGGAAACTTAGTCAGATTAACTCCTCCAGTTTTCTAGGCTCCTCTATAAGAGACATTTGCTGTATTAAATAGGTTAGATTCCATCCATCACATCTTTTTGCTTGTTATCATTACAATATACTAAAGTTTGAAAGTTCTGTTAGCTCTATAAGTGAAACAAGAAGCATTAAGGTACTGAGTGACCTCAAGTTACACTGAAAATCTGTGCAATATCTAGGAACTGAATCTCTCCAGTCCCAGATGAGCGCTTTAGCCATTAGATGCTCTTTCTACTGCTGGTAGCGAGATTATCAAATACAGCTAGTACCCATTGACTTTGTCGACATTAGCAAATGAAATGAGAGATAGACTGCTCTTTGGCCTCGAGGCCAGTTGACACAGCATGCTTCCAATCTGCACAGCCAAGTTCTCCTACCCAAAGTAGGGTTTTCATGTTCAAGCTGTTTACCGAGAGCATTAACTCCCAGTCTATGAACACTCCAGCACTGTTTGGGAGAGTACTCCTTGGCAGTGGCCAAAATTCTGACAAAAGCTGTGCTAACAATGTAACAGCATGTATGACTGCAAACTAGAGTCTGTGGCTATTCCCTGTCACCTTCATGTCTGCTACTACAGATGTAGCCTTGTTTTCCAGATATCAATTGTTTGAAAGCTTTGCATGTTGAGAACACATAGTGTTTGAAAAGACTGCCAACAATGCTGGGATCACAAGTATTTCTTTTGCTTTCCAAATTTTCCTATAACTGTCAATTCTCAGCATTACCTTAGTCTGCACCAAATCTCTATCCTGCAGTAATGCTGGGAAAATGAGAGGCATTTTGAAGTTTCATGCCTAAGTGCAACTTCAAGAGTAGGATCATGCACTACAACTCTATTCTGGTCTTTTCTGCCTGCAGCTGGAAAGTTTGGAGCCACAAAAATCAATGTCCTATTGTTCAGTGATTTCTTTTTGCATGTTTCTTTGTGCGCTGGAGGGAGAATATTCATTTGCTCTCTTGTTTGAAATGCATTATTTAGTTATTGTTCACTTACTAGCCCAAGACAAAGATATGGTATGACATTAGTGCTCTGAAGTGCTATCGATTACCAGTACAAAATGAAAATATATAATTGATGAAAACATCAGGACCCTATGGGGATTTACAGTTCAAAAGGTTAAAAAGGAAATGCTGATGATGTCTTGAAACAAATTGATCTACATGCAGCCAAGCTGAGCTGAGTCTCTAAGCAAGCTGGGAGAGACAAGACAGAGCAGCTTGTTTGTTTTTCATCTGTAGTGAAAATACAACGGCTGTAATTTGAAAAGAGCAAGTGTCACATTTGTGTAAAGTCTTCTGTTTGTTCTTCAGTTCATTGCTAGCAATACAACTCTCTGTTTTGCAAATAAAAATGTCTCATCTCAGTTTCTCACTCCCAGGACTGTTGCCTCTATGGCTGTATTCCAGTCCTGCTGGGACAGAAGTGCTATGTTTTGCTGCTGGGTATGTCCTATTACCAAATGGTAAGTAGTGTTAATAAACCTCACAGAGAGAGATGCATGTCTTTCAGTTCACCTAGAAGAGTGCCTTGCTGAAAATGTGGTTTCTGTAAGAAAGATTGCTGAGGAAACAAATTCTGAAAATACCTTTCTCCCATGTAAGGAGACAGATGGTTGGTAGGTAGTAGGTGGTGCTACTCATTGCCATGGGGATGTCCACATTCAAATTGTGATCTGCCTTTACCAAAAGCCTACAGTCTGCCTCAGGAGCAAAACACTCGAAACACTGAAGGCTGTGCTGAAGGAATACTGAAGGTTGAAGGCTGGACTGAATTGTTCCTCCCTTTACTACTAAGCTTCCCCAAAAGTAGTAACTCCACTTTTCTATGACTTTGATATCAGTTGGCTTTGATAGGAAGAATGCTTTGTTAACCTCTCAACTGGCCTTTTAAGACAGAGTTGCAGCATTGGTGGATAAGGGAAGTGCAACTGATGTATATATCTGGATTTGTGCAAAGCATTTGACACTGTCCCACACAACACACTTGCCTCTAAATTGAAGAGGCAAGGATTTGAAGAATGGACCACTCAGTGGATAGGGAATTGGGGCTGGATGGTCACACTCAAAGAGTTGCAGTCAAAGGCCTGATGTCCAAGAGTAGAACAGTGACAAGTGACATTCCTCAGGAGTCAGTACTGGGACCAGCACTGTTTAACCTCTTTGTCAGTGACATGGACAGTGCATTGAGAGCACCCACAGCAGGTTTGCTAGTAACACCAAGCTGTGGTGTGATCAACACGCTGGAGGGAAGGAATGGCTTCCAGAGACACCTTGACAGGCCAAGTGCAAGGTCCTGCACATGGGTCAGGACAATTCCAAGCACAGGCTGGGTGGAGAATGGATTGAGAGTAGTCCTGAGGAGAAAGACTGGGGGGTGTTGGTTGACGAGAAACACAATATAACCTGTTAGCGTGCACTTAACAGCTCAGAAAGCCAGCTGTATCCTGGGCTGCATCAAAAGAAGTGTAGCCATCAGGTCAAGAGAGGTGACTCTTCCTCTCTTCTCCACTCTTGTGAGACTCCACTTAGAGTGCTGTGTCCGGGTCTGGGACCTCCAACATAAGAAAGACATGGATCTGTTAGAGTGAATCTGGAGAAAGTCATGAAGACAGAGAACTGGAGCATCTCTACTGTGCAGACAGACTGAGAGAGTTGGGTTTGCTCATCGTGGAGAAGAGAAAGAAGGTTCTAGGCAGAACTTATAGCAGCCTTCCAGTACGTAACAAGACCCTGCAAGAAAGCTGGACAGCGACTTTTCTCAAGGACATGTAGTGACAGGACAAGGGGTAATGGCTTCAAACTGAAAGGGGGGAGACTTAGGCTGGATATGAGGAAGAAATTCTTTCTTGTGAGGGTGCTGAGGCACTGCAACAGGTTGCCCAGAGTTGTGGATGCCCCATGCCTGGAGGTTTTTCAGGCCAGTTTCGATGAGACTTAGAGCAATCTGCTCTGATGGAAGATGTCCCTGCCTATGGCAAGGGATTGGAATGAAAAGGTCTGTAAAGTTCCTTTCTATCCCAGCCATTCTACAATTCTGTGATTTTTTGACCAGAAATTCTTCTATTATGTGTTTTAAGACCATCTAACTTTTGTCACCCATAACCTGCTTGAAAAAGATCATGCAGTTTAATTGTATGTTGGGTAAAAAACTAAGTCTACAGCACTTACGTGGTGAGAAACTCTCAGTAATTGTTCCCTATTCATAACTGCATTGATTGCTATCACATCCCCATTCAGTCATCTCTGTTTCAGGATGAAGAGTGCCAGTCTATTCAATCTCTCTGTGTGCAGAATCCATTACATATCTTTGATCATTTCCATTGCCTTTGTTTGGGTTTACTATAGATTTTCTGAGATTAGTTGATCAGAACTGAATACAATATCAGAAAGGAATTCAAAATGAATTCACACAGGATCATAATCACATGAGATATTCTGATGCTTCCTACAGATGGACAATCAGCAGCCCAAGAGATAAATAAGCCATTTATGGTCCCAGCACAGCTCTAAGCTGATGGAGCAATATCATCCCCAATTTTGCAGAGCAAAAGTGGAAATCTATAGAACCAAATGTACTAATCAATTGTTTACCATTCATTTCATCAGCGATATATTTGTTTAAAAAGTGGCATTTATATGCCTATACACATTTGTATATTTAAGCCTGAGAGACAAATTTGCCCCGGGTCAGAAAGGTAGCCTTTGGTGGATGAGTGAATCGTAAGTAGGTCTCCCAAATCTCATATTAGCACCATAATCACTCACTTTCTCTCATCTTCTGTGCTCACTACTGATGTTTCACTATAATCATCCACTATAATTTATCTGGCATCTCTGGAATCCTAATGTGTTTCTAGGTGGAATATAACAAAATCTTCACTGTTTTTAAAGGGGAAGGTTAAGTAATGAAGAGTACTTAAACATTCCTATGCTGAGATTTGGATTTGGGTAATACATAGACTATGAGCTGCCTGCATATTTATATCAATGCATTCCTCACTTCTATGGAAAAAGGTGAGGGGAGAGACATGATGTTTATTAGCTTCAACTCTGTTTGCTCTTGCCAACTGAAAGCACTTAAATTCTCTCTTCCTACAGTTACCTCTACTGCAGACCTCTGAAACAAAGAAAACTGAAATAAGATAAAAGAGTAAGCAGCATAAGGGCTGCTAACTTGCAGGTTTAAAGTTTAGTTCTGTATTTAAAACTTGTAAGGTTTGAAAAGGTGCCATTAAATTATACCACAGGCATCTGCTTGAGCAGAGCTCAGCTTGCACAGTCTCCTTTCTATTGACAACAACAACCTAGAGTCAGGTTTTTTCAATCAGGTTAGGAATTCACTGTTCAATTCATCAGGTTTGCTTTTGGCCTGAAAGAGGGCATATAAATTAAAAGCATACCCCAATAAGACACAAGCTTTGATGTCTAATAGGGGTTCTGTGAATTCATTATTTTAATATTTTAGATTTATAATCAGAAGGTTAGCCATTTTGCTCTAGTCTACGTAATACGTTTTTCATGGTCTCTTTCCCAGCTCCCTCTGACAAATGTTTTCCTCAGATTACATTCATTAATACTGGAGATGTTTTGCAAGCCCTGAGGCACTAAGATCAGGGATGATTTGAAACATCAACTTTCCTAGATATTAAAAATATAGTTCAAAAGAAGTTGAGGGACCTTTACATCACTTGAAATATTTATCTTTAATAATATATCAGCATAAATCTGCTGAAAAATTACTTTGAAGGGTGATATAACATCAAGTAATGCAGAAATGATTTTTTAAAAAGCTAAAGCAAAAGAGAGGAACTCTTTCAAGGGAAACTGCACAGATGAGATTTGACACAGGACATTCAAGAGTTCGCTTCATTGAAGGAAGTTGCTATCACCATTTACAAATCCTTCATCCTCTGCTACCTCCTGTTTCACCAGAGCACTGAAGTTCCACAACATTGTCTCTTGGGTAAAACAGTGAAAAAAACCCCACATATTTGGTGTAATCGTAAAATGCTTAATCATCCTTTTGATCAGCCAGTCTGCAGAGGTAAGATATAGAAAACAGCACAGTCTGACTGCTTTTACACTCCTTTGACATGAAGCAGTCAGAAAACCAGCTTAGATGGGTAGTTGACTGTTGCTAAAACAATATAAATCAGTGGGACAGTGTGTACAATTCAAAACAACCACTAAGTATACCAGAGTCAGCAACTGTAACCAATAAAGTATGACAATTTCATATTAACTCCCTGATGTTAACTCTCACTCTCTCAGCCATACCTGTGACCAGCAGACACAGTCATCTTTCAGTTGCTTTGTAGTATTTAGGAATGATGCGATTCCTTAGACACGGAGTTGTAGAATCAATCCTCAGTTCAGACTTCGTTGGAGTATTTGCTTCACAAATACATTTGTACTCATTTTCTCATTAAGAGAAAATCCAGCATGCAGAAATTTTGCTTCCAGTATTTGCATTGCATGGTAGCTGATGAGTAATTGAAAGTGACTCCATAACATGTGGAGTAATGCAACAACCTAATTTTCTTTACTGATATTACTATGAGCAGAGGTAACCCCCCTTTTTATCCAAAATATATTTAATTTGCAATGTACCGTTTAGAATCATCTTTAATTACAGAAGCAAGATTTGTCAGATGAAATGTTATTAGTTATTATGGTTATTTTTCCTTTCAGCTTCTGTAAAATAGGGGGAATAAGCCAAATTATTGATAAATTTAGAAAGTTCAATGCTTTCAACAAGATCTTTCTGAAGTATCTACCGTATTAGAGCCAGTTTGAAATTGACTCAGTGCCTTTGTAATACCCTAATCAAGAGATAACCACTCATTACATGTAATCGATAGTTAGAACCATGTATGTCCCAGGTTTACTAGGTCTTGACTTATGTAACCATACTCAGTCCTTTTACATATTGTGCACTTTCATCTGAATCTTCTTAATCATCAGGTGAAAAAGTTAAAACTGAAGTCATAGAATCAGAGAATGGTTTGAGTTAGAATAAACTTTAAAGATCATCTGCCATAGGCAAGGACATCTCAGGTTGGTCAAAAACTCATCCAACCTGACCTTGGACACTTCAAGGTATGAGACATCTACAGCTTCACAGGGAAACCGTCCAATGCTTCACCACCCTTATTGTAACAAAATTTCTTCTTTATGTTCAATCTAAATCTACCCTCATTCAGTTTAAAACTGTATCCCCTTGTCCTATTACTACAGGCCCTCATAAAAAGTTTCTCTCTGTCTTTCTTGTAAGCCCCATTAAATATTGAAAGTCCTCCACAGTAAGATCTACCCAGAGCCTTCTCTTCTCCAGGCTAAACACACCAAACTTCTCAGCTTTCCATAACAGAGATTCCACTCCTCTGATCATTTTCATGGTCAAGCCCATCTCTAGACCTGCTCTAACAGGTCCATGTCTTTCTTTACATATGTCTTTCTGGTCTTAAAGCAATTAGTTGTTTTTGGAAGGACTGCAGTTTCATATCTTTTTTTGCTTGAATTATTCAGAGAAGAAACAGTGAAAGTATTAAAATGTCTGAAAGCCTCATCTGCGACCTAGGACCCTACAGTAATGTAGCAATATACAAACAAATACTGCTGCAATAGCTGCCAGTACACTACCTGGTTCTGGTCAATGCTAAATGATTATGAATTTCTAACAAAGAACTTTTAAAGAGAAATTATCTGTAAAGAGAAAGAGAAGGTAGAGATGCTATTAAAGGCATCTATGCTTTTTTTCTCTAGGAAGCCTATTTTTAATTTTTGGAAATTATTCCTTGAAAGTTGGACACAGGGGCCAATCAGGAGGGAATGGCAATGCAAAGGTAAAAAATGTATTTCTGTTTAAAAAAGAAATATTACAAGTTGGGCAAAATGATGCTCAGAGTGAAAGAGGCCTAGTCAAGAAAAATAATACCCTTATAAGAAAATAATTTTTTTCATTAACATCAACAAAAGTCAAAATCTGAGTGCTCTTAGGAGTAAACTTTTTATGCAGAACTTTTAAAGCATACCCCCAAACAAGTGAACAATGCATCACTCAGTGCCAGGTCATCCTGACAAAGAGCTGCCAAGAAATTCAATTTTGAATGCACAGAATAACTAACAAAAACGTGTTGCCTTCTGCTTATTGCAAGGTCTATTACTTCCCAGCAGAGTGAGAAAAGACAGGTATCAGACCAAGCTTTGCAAGGGGCTAGAGAGGCAATTCTGGGAATTACAGACTAATGAGTCTGATTAACATACCAGAAAATCCCTTTGCCTGCTAATTAGCAAAAAATATAATAGGATCTAGAACAAATGGGTACATGGATAATTGGAACATACTGGGGCAGAATCAACATCATTTTTATAATTCATGAAACAGAGATTTAAAGGACATAGTGAAAAAATAGTATTTCAGTAGGTATAATGAGACATATCTTCAAAATAAACCCAAACCCAGCAACAAAGTTTAAATAAGATTGCTCTGAAGAGCAATTAAGGTGACACAAGATATAAGGAAAGATCTTTCAAGGATTAATAATGGTTTGGAAGACAAGACACATGATGTCGGGACAAATTATTCATTCTCAGAAGGTGGGGAATCTGTCAGCACAGGTACATCAAAAATCAATGCTGACACCAAGGTTGTTCAATAAACTAATGAATTATCTGTAAAAGTAAAAGAACAGTGAGGTCTGACCAAGTCTGACATTGGCCTCGTTAGCTCTCCATGGTAAATTTGAGAAAAACAAACTGGAGACAAGAAGCAGAGGGTCTTAAAGCAGATAAAAACTTATACGTGACGAAAGCAAAGGAGCTAAGGGAAAGAGGTAAAGCAAGACTGTAAACAGGACTGGAAATGCTCTCAGCCCGTTCCCTGCCTCAAGGCTGGGTCAGCTGTAAGATGTTACATCATCCTTGACAGATGTGATGGGAAAGCCTCCAACGATATATATTATCTGGCATTGGGAAAGCACATTGTTCAACTGATTCCCTTTCCTTGCTGTTAGGAACTTACACCTAACCTCAACGGTGCTTTCTCTAGTTCATGCCTATTGCCCACACCACAAATACAGATAACTGTCTTGCTTTTTTGGAGAAGGCTTTCATACCTTCAAAATCTGATGTCATAATGCCACATTTAGCATGCAATGAGACACTCTAGACCAGTCATAGTTCTCCAGTGTGTTCTTACCAAGGCTGAATAGAACGAAAAGATTATGTCACGTGATTTGCAAACTTCCTTTCTCTTATATTTCTCTCTATGAAGTTTGTCCTTGTGTAACAGTAAGATGATGTTGACTCATGTTCAGGTTGTTATCACTATACTCACAGACTCTTTCCTGAAGGACTGTTGCTTAATCAGTTGTTTCCCATCCCATATTTGTGTAGGTGATTATCACCGCCTAACTGAATATCCCTATTGATTTACAGGTTTTTATTAGAAACTATTTCATCAGTTCACTGAGATAATATTGAATTCCAACTCTGTCCTCTGTAGGATTTGCTCTACCTCCTTGCTTCTTATCAACACCAAGTTTGGAATGTTGGTAAAGCTCTGAATAAACGGTGACCAAAAAGACACCAAACAAATCTGGCTGTGACTATGTGCTTCTATATAGACAAGAATCATAAAGAATTATTGTCTAGATTTAGCTATCAAAAAATTTCACTATATTTCCCCCTTCACTCTTATCTATGTCAATTGTTATCTTACTGCACAAAGACATTGGGGTGTTTTGTTTGGGTTCTTTTTTCCCCTGCTAAGTCCTTTTGGTTGGTAAACATGTTTTAATCTTCAAGGTGAATGTAACACAATACATCTCATAAGTTTTGCCAGAATTATTCCTGCAATTTAAATCAAGTCGTCTTTTTCCCTTTACAAATATAAACCTTTTCTAGTTCTTCAGTGCTTCCCTGCTGTGATGGCTAGTGTTATGGTTATCTGCCATATCTTAAACATAAGTGCCAGTATTTTTAACTTCTTTGGTCAGTCCCATCCACTTTCCACATCTGACTTTCCTGTGAACTCTCTAGCTTGTTCTTTGCTTGTAATCTTTACTCTTATCTCCTTCTACAATTGGTATTAATTACACTGTAAGTCCATCCAAGTAGTCTTTTCTACACAGTGGGATGTAAAAAGGAAATTACATCCCCCTAAGCTTTCTGACTCTCTTCTCGTAGTAGTTTTACTGCACAAGAGAGAAAGAAATCTATTTCACTGTTATTTCTCTTACAAATTATATGTACATCGAATGATTTATTATTATTCCTGATGTCTTTTGCCAGGTGCCCCCTGTTCTCAGCCATTGCTATTTTTAATTTGTCCCTACGTTCCCATTGTGCTCTGTTAAAGTCATCCTTCAATATCCAGTCTAACTCATAGGTCTGGTGGGTACATGCACCTTTGGAGGCCAACAGTGACCTCACCATTTAGTAAAGATGGCTTTTGATACACTTCCCATTATGCTTTGTCACTGCTGGGTTTTTTCCTGCCTGTGTCATTAGTACCAGCTCTTCTATTTGCATTTAAGTTTGTTTAAAAAAAGCCTCCATTCTCTTGCTCTTCTCCTTCCCTCCCTTCCTAAGCAGATGTTACCATTTTGGTGGTGGTTCTCCTTCAAGAGACTCTCGACTTTCACTTTTTTCAAGCAGTAATTTTGTACCTTTTTGTTACTTCTTCCACCGTGCTTCTCATTTTCTGAATCAAAAGTTTCCCATAAGTGCAAGAACTGAGGGAACACAGAGGATCTCCTGTGTTCCCTCAATTTTTGTACTCATGACAAACTTTTGATCAGTAATTGGTTGAAACTGCAGTAAAAAGTAAACTCAGGTGACATATGGGCAAATCTAATGGGATGGTGAGCCCAGAAATGCATTGGAGTTCTCTGAAAGATTTACAGAGCGTATAGAAAAGTGCAGAGGATGTCATCTCCCTCTCACAAGATTCACCACAAAGGTCTCAAACCAAACTCTCCAGGTATAAAAACAAAGGTCCTCTCAAGGATCTCAAGGATTAATTCCTAGTTAAAGGGTGTAAAATTAGCAAGAAGAATAAATCATCAGTTTTCACATTTCAGGAAGGTTACCAATGATAGTCTTCTGTGATAAAGCTTATGCTCCTCAGCATATTCATGAATAAGGTGGCTAAGTTTTCTGATTATTCAAAACTACTCACTTTGCTTTCAAGCTGATTGTGAAGAACTACAGGAGATATCATGTTTCTAAGTGAACAGGTAATAACATGCCAAATGAAATCCACTGCCAGTAAAGACAAACCAAAGAACAAGAGAGGGAAATAATCACATAATGTAGACACAACAATGTGTTCCAAATTAGCTATTACCCCTTACAAAGCTCAGCCCAAAAATACATCATCTTCACGCTCAACATCACTGGGGACTAGTAGGAAAGGGAAAATGAACAAAACAGACAGTATCATTATGTAACACTGTTACAGTGTACACAGTTCACTTTACCTCATCCCAGCAAAATATAAGGATAATAATTATTCACAGTGTCTTATAACCCAGTAACTACAGACATCACAGTTAATTATCAAGAAGCAGATTTTAAGCATTTGAAAATTAAGAGCTGTTTCTGTATGTTCCATAATTCAATTATGGAATAAACTCCACAACTGACAGAAGAAGTCTCCATCAAAATTATCAGATGCAACAGCACACAACAACCTTTGGTTCAAGACATCTTTAAAGTCTCGAGTGCCATCTAAAGGGAATTTATACATCTCTCTTCTGATAATCTTTCCCTCAGCAGCCACCATTGACCACTCTTAGAGTACAATAATGAATGTTAGTCTGATTCAGTGCAGCTGCCTTTAAATAACTGAAACTACATGCCTGAAACTATTAGCCTGTTCCTACTTTCAGTATTGTACACCGAAAGTATAGCATATTTTTCTTCACAGGCAAAATAAGAGAGTCTGTTTGGGTTTTATTATTATTATTAGTGTACCACAGCTGAGCTTTTCATAGAAATGAAGTTCATGATCCAGAAAAAGAAGAAAAAAGGGAAATACAAAGAAGTGATGAGTTTAAAAGCAGTAATTTCAGAATGAACAGGCAGAAATTTATAAGAGCATGAAAGCCAGAATTTGGGCCAGTGTCACAAAAGCAGTGAGGAAAATAAAAGTCAAGGCTATCCCATGAACTATTATCCTAATATGAGAGTGGCAAAGAATTATGCTGGTGGGTTAAGAATGACAAAAGCAGGAGATGGAGCTTGTGAAGAGAGGGCAGAAGGAAAAATAAGAACAACAGATACAAGTGATGAGGAGAGAGTCATGGCTGAGTGGCAGAGGAACCATTACAGCTGGTACTGTGCACATAATAAGATAGATCTATTACTAGTTTACTAGGTTTATACAAATTTTACAGAAATAGGAGGTTCTCAGTGGATGAAAAAGTGTTACATTGCCATCTAGAGCAGAAAAAAGGAAAATATAGGAAAACATTAGGTGAACATAGATGCTTTGGAATGAAAAATATATAAATATTTAGAACAGAGACTCATTCAGTCCCTCTTCAACCAGGAAATCCTCAGGAGCAGTAAGGATGCTTTTTGTCAAACCTTCGCATAAAGGGAAACTCCTAGTCAGTTTACCATGTGGTCTGCAGATGAGCCTCAAACTAATAGGATAGAGACAAAAATAGTTACAGGAAGAAAACATATGGTTTGACAAGACAAATCTCACCGGTGGCCTTGTCTGTCACCTTTTTATAAAAGGACCAAATGCTTCAAAGAAAGGCCCAAGAAACTGCAAAGAAAACGCCTGTTGAGGTTTTTGTCATTTGTTTTTTAAGCTAACCCAAATAAATCAATATTCACTTCTAACATGACAGAATAAAAGTTTATTCAATTACTGTATCGGTTTTCATGCCTCTGATATAAATATGTGCATTCTATCTTCAGCAATATGAATAACAGTCAGTAAGTGCTTATTATTAGTAAAAGCAAAGCTAAGTATATTTTCTCTCTAAAACAGTTATAAGGCAAGATTTTAAATAAATTGATAAAGAAATACTTTTCAAGGTATTTTTCACAAACTTAACAGTTTTATAAATTAAATTAATGTCCTGACTGGTATATTTTAAAGGATGTATAAAATCCAAGCTAGAACAGCAAGTAAACAGCCAGACTGTCCCTGGAATTGCACTACCATCCGTTCAATTCCTTATATCTGGGGTAGGAATGCAACTGTTGAAGAGTGTTACTGAGCTTGCCTGTTCAATAGATCCCCAAATCAGCAAAGCACACGCTTAGCAGTAAGCTCATAAGCAGTGAGGTGGTAGGAGAGAGAAGAAGACATGCTGGCTACTGTAGGGAATTGCTGCTGCCATTCCAGAGGTCTTTCCTTGCACCTCCCCACCACACTCAGCAGAAGAGTATACCACCTCTGACCCTGCTACTAGCCTTGAGACCACCTTTGTCACTAATACCACCACAAGTATTCACACCATCCAGTGCCACAGATAGTGACTGCCTACATCTCCCACGGCAGGAGCCAGAGCTCCCTGCGTCCCAGGCTCACCTATGGCACCCTTATAAATGAAGATGTGGTGTGACAGACACTGATTTCCACCATATCACAGAGCACAGCAATACCTTCAAGCTTTTAAAGCATCAATAGCTATGAGACAGTACATGAGACAGTCAATGTGCAGTCTAACAGGGCACCCAGTAGATTCCAACTGTTGTACTGTCTTCCTTGCACAACCTCCACAAATTTGGTAAGTCACCACAGCCAGAATGGTTTGCTTAGGACTGGAGCAAGAGCAAAACTGAATTACCTCTTGTTACAGAAACTTGTCCCACGGGAAGATACTGAAACTGCTGAAGCCAGAAAGTGAGAGAGAGCACTTTATGGCTCACTGCATTATGGATGGGCTATGAACACACTGACAAAGTACTCTCCAAAGCTACCAGACCCAAGCTATAGGCTCCATGTTTGATTAAAAGAATATAAATGGTCAGACACATACTCCTGTTCTGTTCTCCAACAGTTTATGACTCCTTTCCATTTTACAGTGCTCAGTAACAAAACTTGCCTAGTCTAGGCATGCACTGAGACTCCAATTGTTTACCTTAGTTGATTCAAGCTGGCATGTTAGAAAATTATTATATCCATTCATTCTGCTAAATGTTTTGTCTCCCTTACACTTCTTAATTTCTCTCTTCTATTATTGGTCTTATGACTAAAGGCTTTAATTTATTCACCATACAATGCTTTTACACGTATTTTCTGTCATTCATTACACATTGTCTCCCCGTATCTCTAGAGTGTAGTAAGAAGAATTCAACATATAAAAAGTTACACTATATATTACCTCATAGGTCTGCCATAGACTTTAGATACTGAACTTCTATCCACTTTAACAGAGCAGACTTTTCCCTTTTGAGATTATTCAATCATGAAACTTTAAGAGTAGTTGTAAAACCACATAGTATCAAAGTGTAAAATGAGGAATGTTAGCAGACTCGGGAAAGTGGAATCAAGACACATCTTAGTATCTCAACAAACTGAGGAGAAAATTAGCAGAATAAGTAAAATAATCCCTGCCATCTTTCTATATTCTTCTTCTGCCTTCATTTTCAATCCCCTCTTTTCCTCTTCCAAGTTTTAGTTTTGCTCATGCTTTCATATGTGGGGATTTTTAGCACTATCGTCAAACACGTACACTTCAATATTGAGAGAGAAATTACGTTCAAACCAATACATCACTTAATAATTAAAAGTTCACATTGACATGTCCTCAGTTCTGTACATAAAGGAAAAGGAACATCCATTGTATGTGCAAGAAAAGACAATGAATACCTTTCTAACTAAAAAGTCTCAGTTTTCTTGTCAGGATCTCAGTGGACTTTGACTTCTTTTTAATCAATTTCAATTATTCTTAAGTAACATTCCTTACAGTTGGTTAAGTTACTGAATATTTAGATGCTGTCTTAACAACCATCTCTAGTGGATTTCGCTACCATGACTAGAAGATTGAAAGCATGACCTTCCCCACCAAAGCCAATGTCTCCACATACTTGCTTTTGAAAATAATGCCCAGAGGGAGATTCTGCTATCTCAATTTCATATCTGCAGAAGATCTCCCTGCTGCAGAAGAGGAATAGCCAACATATATCCTCCACAGACATCTTCTAGTGGAATCACTTAAAGGAGACTTAGCTTGTTGGGATTCAATAATAAATGGTCTGAAATAAAAAGAACACTCAAAAATCTTACTAAACCTGAAGTAATTGCTATATGTAGTAAGGAAGCAACAGGTAAAAGATGTCAGAGACAAACCCTGAAAGCAGATTCTCTGATTGCAATTTCTCTGAGACAAGTGCTGATAAAATTACTTCTTCAGATCAATTTTGCATTAACAGGCATGGCCCGGTCTGTGAGGAACACCTGCAGCTCTCCTTCCTCAGACATCTCTTAGAATTTGATGGTAACATCAAACAGTAAATGTTTTGAGACGGATCTGGAAAACAATGGAAGGCTAATTAAACCACTGAAGCTATGATTAAAATACAAGCTTCCTTGTATCCTTAAAGACAAACTAGGAACAAAAGCATTAAACAAGATTCTACAAAGATATGCTACAGTCACAAAAATATTTTATATATATATATATATAGATATGGATATATAGATATATATATAAAACAAAGGAAGGGTCTGCTGATGTTAGGAAAATTCACACAGTAGACATAGTACCTTGCTGAATTTTTCCCAAGTATCACTGTTCTGAGCAGCCAAAAGTCTGACATCTGAGAGTAGTTCCTCTTGATCTCCTTCCCAAGCTCTGGCATTAGAGAACTGCATAGAAAAACAGCTTAACTCGTTGAAATTGTAAATGTGCTTTTCTGCCTGAGACCACCTAGTTATTGTGATGATTACTTCTGGCCAACCTACAAGTTGTAAGCTTCTCGAGGCTAATTAGAAAGCATCTTGTAGCCACAGCAGTCATAATGAGGCACAACAACTACCTCTTTCTTATTACCTCAGCCAATGCTCAGCTCCAGAAATCAACCTTCCCAAAAGCATAACAAAAAGATTTCAGTCTATGTTCATATCACTAAATCTATACAAGTGCACTCTAAAACCTTAGTGCTCACTACAATCATTTTATCAGACTGTGCATTTTTTACATACAGCTCTGAATGAACATCTCCTTTCCACAATAATTCTTCTGCGCTTTCTGTAACTGCATTCTGCAGAATTTGCTTAGGTCTCTTCTATTTGTCAAAAAGAGGAAGGGACTATGGCTCATTGGAAACTAAAATTGCCAGGTTAAGCATCACCTTGTATTTTTATGGTTCGCATTCGTGTAATGGGAATGAGATTTATGTCCCTAACCTTGAAATATTCTGAACCAATTATTTACTTAATATTTATGTTAAATTATCTGTGATTGCAGCGCTGACTATGAAAGCAACCAGAAAAAAATTCTGCAGGTGGCCTGTAAAGCTAATTTTCAAGTTAGCTGTACTAAGCTCATGCAGTGGTCTTACGGAATATTAATATAGTGTTATAAACTACAGTACCCTCAGGGTGTTCACCTGCCATGGAATTTAATTTACTTCATATCTCATCTAATAGACTGAATCTCATCTATTAGGTAAATATAATGTGAATACTTTCCCTTGTTTCTCTAAGGAGTTTATTGGCAAAACGTGGAGAGGCATTCCCATAGAATCTTCTGCTATAATTAGCTTGAAGTTGAGCTATTGTGCCCTTCTCTGTATTAAGAAATACAGAATATACAGTCTAGGTACAAAATAACACTGTGTTCAGTGTCAGTGCAGTAACTGCATTGCTCACACTACACGTTTGTGTTAATTCTTTGTGTTGCAAGGGCAGAAATCTACAGCAACCTCAGAATTTGAGCCAGAGACCACGTCTCCACTGTGCTGAATGCTGTGCCAGCTGAGAGGAGCTCTTCCCAGGGACAGTGCCATGCTCTGCCCTTGGTAGCTTAAGTGGTGCATTCTTCTGTCTAGGCAGATGGACTTCAGTTTTAAGGACTGTGTAAACAGTTAAGCTGACTGAAGACAAATCTGGTATTACCTGCAGACAGCATTTTGGCACAACTTCAACAGTGGAAGTGGAAAAGGGTTTGAATATGCTTTGTCCCTGGGCACCTCTTACAGTGCCTAATGTCCAGCTGTGGCAGTGCCATGCAGGTGGCATTTGTTTCTACTGCATCCAAAGCATCCTGAAACAGCAGCTTGCTGGGCGGGCTGACAGGCAGCAGACAGTAAAGACATTTTCTAGGGAAAAGGGCAGGGGGCACATGCTGTGGAGAGGAGCACACTTTCTGATTAGCTCTACTAATACTAAAATCTATCCTGCTGAGAGGAATGCTGCAGGAATTCTTTAGGTCCCTGCTTTATTTTCAAATGGACTCTTCTGCATATGACTTACTGCTGCATAGCATTTGTACATATTTGGTTCATTCTTTGCAGCCTGTGTTCATGACAGCTATATCTGCTTAACATCGAGGCCACTCCCACAGTTAGTTCCTTCATACCTCTCTGTACATCAGGGAGGACAGACTTGTAGATATTTTTTCAAAAATCACAAGAGAATATAAGCCTTACAGATATCCCAGAACAAGCCCATTTATCTATGGCCTGCACTTCTGTGCATGAAGTGTTTTCAACATAACTTCAAGGGATAGGTCCTCCACAAAAGCTGGTATAGGCGAGGAATTTAGACACCTGACATGGTAAGTGTTCTCCTTTTGTGTACACCATTTATGATTTAACTTGATTGTTATGTCAAACAGAGGGAAAAGACATGCAGGATGCATAAAAGTAGAAAAATGCATTGCAAAAACAGCTTTAGAGAAGGAGAATGAGAAAAAGATAGAACCCATGGGCAACTTAAAAAATAAAAAGTAGATGTTATAGTTCACTGAATCAAATATGACATTACAGTGCAGAGGAAATTGAATTCATCTGTACTCGATAAGGGTGGCTTCATTATTCACTTGTGTCTTTGCTTAGTTGTGACACTCATGACTGATGAGACCATCCCCATCTCATGAAGATAAATTCAATATCCATGGTATCATTCTAATATATTCTCTATATATAGAGAACGCATTTAATGGATGGTGCTGGGATAGTACTTTTATCTTCACTGGCTCATGAAAGAAAGAAGCACAATTTCCCAGAGCTGACACTTTGAGAGAGTTCATATGGACCTCTTTTCACAACTTCTGTTTTGAGGGTGAAAGTGTAAAGGGACATGGGATAGGGCAGCCCAGAGTTTGACTTCACTTACTTATCATCTAAGATCTTCCTATAGAATTGGATAAAAATGGAGAAGAGCTTTGGCCATTGTGACCTAAATTTGATTAGATACTTATCTGTGTACAAACGTACAACCACCATAATACAGTCAATCAAAGAAAACACCATTGAAATGTGCTGACATCAATCTAGTGTTTCTCAGAGCTCTAACTTTCCTCCTCTTCTACCATTCTAGTTCAGTTTTCCAAGCCAGTGAAATGTTTCTCCTTGATGAGATCTCTGATTCATGTCTCCTCCCTCCTTCAGTAGCATTGTATATTCAAGCACACCTCTAGCAGGCTGGTTTAAAAATGTGGAAATCTTGGAAACTGTTCAGCAGAAGGGATCCCAGAAGAGATGTGATTAATAAGTAAAGCATATAAGAGGAGGTCAAAGGTAGCTATCATAAATTTCATTTACTGTGCATCTGTAATTTATCATAACTCCATACAGTGTTCACAGGCTTCTTCAGGATTAAGTTTTTCATGATAGATAGTTTTTCATGAGGAAGTGGGAGAGCATAAGCCAGCACCAGTTTCTAAAGTACAACCTCTATGCATGCTACTGCTGAAGTAAACACATATCCATACCTACCACTTCAAACAATTGGTACAGCTGGTTACTACAAAGCATAGGAATTTCCATCAGGAAACTTCTGTCCAGATCAGGACAGAGGTCCATTGATTTACTGCTCATAGTCTCAGAACAAGACAAATGAGAGATTTTAACGCTAGGTAAAAGAAACATAGGAGAAGAAAATTCTGGAATAAGCTACAGAATTTTCTTTCAAATCATTTGGCAGCTGACACACATCCACTGCATAACGATGTACATAACTTCTTGTGTGTAACTTTTGCAGTGTTATTGGGAAACACCAGGATTGCTCAGCTCGCCAGTGTTACCATCACAGTCACATTGAGAGTTTCATAGTGCAACCATTAAAATCTGCTTCAGGCTGAAACTTGGCACAAAAATGCATGAGGAAGACATAGCAAGAAACAGTTACTTTAATTTCTATAAAATTCTTACATATTTCCTCTCTTCTGGAGTAATGGAATATGATAACTTGCTTTGATTAACATATGCACAGATTATTAATGGAGTTTTCTTCTTGTTTGGTCTAAGACTGTAATTACATAAAGTAGATATATTCTGTCACCATCTACATAACAGAGCATTCATTTGTTAAGCATACAGCATCATTCCTTCATTGGGTGATCAGTAGCAAAGAGGTGCCACACAAAAGTTGTATAACCAACTGAAATGCAGATTTTCAACTAGGCCTAAGATGTTCCAAAGATAACGAGGAAACCAAATGGGGAAAATGGGATCAAGTGAAAAAACAAACAAACAAAAAACCAAAACTGCACAAAACTAATCCTTTGCAGTGTAGCAAGTCTAGTCATTCGGTTTTACATACAAAGAGACTGTTACGTGGTCATCCCAACTACCTTTCGTTGTTGTATGTCCTGATTCACTGAAATAAATCTGTACGTTACTCTCAGCTTCCAGGAGGAATGTAGAAAAGCCATTTTCATAACTAGCCCTAGAAACATATACAAGAAACAGCATATGTACATGTATGTATTTATGAGTCGTGTTTAGATTCCCTGAAGGTTGAACTTGGAGAGCTAGGTCCTTTCTTAATTCACTGGAGCCAGGCCAACTTACACCAGATAAAGGACTGCCCCAATAACTCACTGTGACATTTCTACTTTGCTTTAATAAAGTTTTATGTGCATATTTTTTTCCTCCAATTTTCAATATGGAGTTTAATTGATATAGAGGCTTAAACATTATCAGGTAAACTCATTTCAAATGGAAGTATCGCTTTTCAAGCGATCAAACTGCCTATCTAGTTCACTCCCCATAAAGCCTCTATTCAAACATGTTTAATATTGATGTTATAGTTTTTATTAAAGATTTTCAAGATACCATGTAATTTGGAAACCTTATACACAAAGATATTTTTTCTTTCTCCACATACAGTGCAGTGTGGACTTTTCCTACTGTACAAAACAGATTTTCTGCTGCAGTTAAGGCAAATGCTTCAACTAAAATTTGAATCAATTCGGATTCTATGGTCAATACACAGTAAACCAGGGGGAAGAAAAAATGCAGTCTCATGAGTGGCATTTTGGTCAGATTTTCTGTATTTTCTCATTGAAAAAAAAGTATCCACTCAATAGCAGAGGAAACATTACCCTTGCCTCCCAACAGTATGCAATTGAAGCTCAACAGCACTCCATACACGTTGATTCCCTGAGTGCTCCATCGGTAACACAATTGCAGTAATTACAGCATGAGCATGTTCTATGAAATGGATACTAGTTCATTAATTAGAAAATGAACGTAATTGATTATTTCAACAAGCAAGGCTAAACACAAGGGTAATCCCAGAGAGAGATCTATAGGGGGAGATCTGTCCAAGATGTGCCCTTGACTGAGTTGCTTCTCCCAGGGGTGGTTTTAAGGGAACACAGCCCAGCAAGGTAATAATTACTGACTACTATTAACAATAGTTAAGTCATTCATGACCCATTCCCCTTCACAAATTGTTCCAGAACTGATGTATATTTCAGAGGATGTATTTGCCATTTACAACCATCAGCCAGACACTTAGGCAACTGACACATGGAGTCCTTGGCCACCTCTTCTGGTCAGATAACTCTCAGATTCATTCTCACCTTTGCTGTTCACAGGGCATAGTGGCTCAGTAAGCATGTGCTCTTATTTCTGGTATGGCAACAGAAATCTTTCAAGCAATGGGAGACTGAGCAGTAAGACTGGGGTATCCCTGCTTGTGTCACCTTCCTGATCTTTGTCACAGAGCACGAAGCTTACTAAAAAGACATGTTGCAGATGAAAAATCCCCTCACACTACTTGTTAACACACATTCACAAACCAAGACCCTGTGTTTTGGCATCCAGACCCTAAGCACATGTTCTCAAACACCATTCTACATTAGCTGACAAACCCCTAATTAGGATCACCAAAGGCCTAATTACAGCAATGACTTAAATCGGTCCATTCATGTTTTTAAAAACATTCCCTTTTTGGGGAACCACCAAGCCAGCACAGCCAAACCAGAGCAACCATGTCCTCCTTTCTCTCTCACCTTGTCATAGGCTGATTTAAAGGTTATCGCATCTGGCTTGATTCAAACGTTGTACTCAGTCCAGCTTGTGGTTGACCACATATGGGTATACTAGACGAGGGTGAAAACCAAGAAGCTTTTCCTTACCTCATTGCATTCCTAGTAATCACTTACCCTTGGCAACCATCAGGTCTTGGCAGCCCTTCGTGTTCCCCGAGCACAGAAACAGGTCCAATCTTGTGCTGGCAGCAGAGGCACCACCACCACTGCAGAGGGCAAGGGCAATGACAGAGTCTCTTGCCACCTCTCACCTTGTAAAAGGCAGCCAGCTCTCACAAGGGAAACATTATATACCACATCTTTTCAAATAGCAGTGCTCTCTTTCATGGTAACTGAATAGTGACTCAGTCAAGAGTTCATCCAGAAATGTATCGAGAGGGCTGAGGTCTGAAGTTACCAGGTAAAGCCTGTGCTGATGTAAATCAGTCTGAGGGCACTGATCTCCATAAAGATATGCTGATGGACACATAGTGAGGATACTCTCTATAACCTTGCCTGAAATGATTAAATCAATCCAGATTCTTTGATATGGACACTGTAGACAATAACAATATTAGTCTCAATAAAATGATACTGTGAGCAGAAGCCCTTTTCAGTTTCTTTATTTGATTAAAGCTATTCTGGCTCAATGTCTCCTGAATATTATCCCATGATGTAATTGAATAAGGAGATTGAAACAGAAAGCTGCTTCCAAGTAAGGGAATACTTCACTAGGGCTTTTGTTCTTATTTAGTACAGCTTGACAATTCCTTCCATTCACTGATAGTGGATGCCTGAGAAACCTGAACACACGTGCCCTGCCTGGATGTGGCTATATTCCATGGCTCATCGTGTTTGGAAGCACTCAGCGTTCGAAATGGATAAGAATTCAAAACAGTAAAAGTAACCACCTAGGTCAAGTTCTTCTCTTCCTTAGATGCACACATTAACTCCAAGATATTTGTAAGTGTCAGTAGAAAAAAAAAAAACAAAACAAATCTAAAACACTTTGGGTTTTTTGTTGTGTCAAGAAGTCAAAGATAGACATTTGACAGCTTCTGTGCTGCTCACTAATAAACTCTAAATGCCACTGTCGCGTTTTTTGTTTCCTTTCCTGTGTCATCTTCTGCTTTTTTTCAGGACAAATGACGATAGCTGTAGAAAAAGAGCAGAACTTTCTCAGTTTTAAACATCATCCTGTAGAATTAGATTAATATTAAATGTTTATTAAATAAACTGGCAGCATAGAAGAGTATTAAGAATTGAAAATTAAACACAAAGAATTAAATCGCTGCTACAAGTGAAACCAGTAAGCACAGGGTCAGGTCAAATACACCTAAGGGAAGTAGTGATTTGATCTACTGATTGAATGAATGCAGATGTTTAAGGATATGGTCTCCATTAAGCTGCTTTTTTTAGTCCACAATGAAATCTAACTTTAAAAACAGATGAGGCTGAGGAGATAATTCTTCTCTTTTCAAGAAAGCTATAAGTTATAAACATATCCCAAAGATAAAAAGCAGCTTGCAATTACTATTTCCTTCTTCAACAAATATTTCTAGATTTCTAGTTTCTGAAGAGTCTTGCAAATCCACTAAGAAAAGATGGCTACACCACTTGTTATATGCTATGAGTGATACACATAATCCTATCATTTCCAATGCAATAATGAGAGGTTTAATTTTCCATTTCTTCCCTCTGTGAGATGGTGCCTGGCTTTGAATTCTCATTTATGTCTGCATGAATACACAAACCTGATCTGCATCATTGTGAAGTCAATACCTGCTCTGACTTCTTTTTCACTGTTAAAAAGCAAAATCTGACCTGTAGTTCAAAGACATAAGAAAAAGTTTATCCCATCGGGAGTTTCTCTCATCTTTACTTTAAATGTCCTCTGATGTGAGGACTCATCGAAGGAGCTGTTTAGGACCTGTACCAGTCTGTAAAAGGTTGCCTTCCTTTCTTCTTTAGGACTTCCTGTGAAAGGATGACAATAATTTTAGGCTTTGTAAACCAGCACATTTGCAAACTCCTTTAATAGCACGCATTTTTTTTTTCTGAGAAATAGAGAATCCCTATTGAAGCTTAGACTAATTCACAAGGGACTTAACACAGAGAAAAATCAGAGCAGTTCCTCCCTACTGCCAAGGACTGCTGGGACGTGAGAACTGGATCATTTCCACCACCAAGGGAGAAGAGGGGGAGGCAAGGCAAAGGGCCAGGAAAACAGTCTTTGTTTTTCTCACACAGAGAAGATAGTATGGAGAGTTGCTATTCTCTTGTCTCACTATGGAGCCTTTGTGTCTTCCAGTTACTCAGAAAGCTCTTTTCCTTCTTTCCCCTCACTTCTTTCTTAGTGAGAATGTGGAGGTAGGATTGGGAAGAGCTGAGAACATACAGCAGCAATTTATTGTTCTAGTATTTTCTATCCTGAACAAGCTGAAAATCTCCAAAAGTTAAATACAAAACAAACTTACACATCTTTTTATTATGCTGAGAAAAGGTTGCTAACACTTTATAACACAGAGTAAAATGCAACAGCATATCTTTAATGCCTGAAACCTCTGAGTACATCAGACAAATAGGGCTGTTCATATTTGCACATGCTTGAGCATGAGTAGAGCTGCAAAATTATGCATTAGGACAGTGGAAAGAATAGACCAAAACAATTTTGGGTTTCATCAAAACTCGTTGTACAAGTGGGAATATTCTCAAAATATAGGTTTCCAAGAGTAGTGCCTTATTTCTATGTATAATTTCGACTTCTTTGGAGGAAAAAATCAGACCTCAAACACATAAAGGCAAAGAGAAAAAAACCCCCAAACTATTTTAGCTAAAGACTGAAGATTTTTGCAGGGAAATATGAACATATGTCATTCAGATGAGGCAAAATATCTCAGCAGGCCTATAAGCAAATGCATCACTTCAGTATTCAATCCAATCCTTGTAAGCTGTCACAATGCTTCATGAGAGCTGTATTTTAGGAGCCAAACACTCCCTTTTTCCCAAAGCAACCCACTGCCTCTGAACTACTTTCCAACAACCGCTCCCATTTTGTACCATGACAACTCCCTGAAGTAATCCATGCTGCAGTACAGACAAGGAAGGCTGACCCATTGAAGATAATGAGGTATGAGCTATTTGCACTTCAAATGATGAGAAAAATCACAGCGGTGCTCTAGGAAACTGTAGTTAAAAAAAAAATAAAATTAAATTAAACTACATTTTTTAACATCAAATTGTCCCCAGATGAAACCTCTTGGTTTGCTTAGATAAAGTGAGACATCGTGAATCACATCGGAGCAAGATGAAATAAATATTTTGCTCTGTTTTCAGTCAAGGATTTTCATGTTTTTAAAAGAAAAAAAAACCCTGAATTTTCCAAGAAAAGAAGGGACATATTTTGATAAGCCCTGCTATTTATATCATGGGCCTGAATCTCTACCCATTTACTGTGGTACAAATTGGGATGCTGGCATACAATTGTGAAATCAAACTCTGGGCCATTCAAGTGATACTTCGTACTCAGACCATAAAATGTCCATCCTTGAGTTCAGTAATGCAGTCTAAACTGTCACTCCTGGATACTACACACCAGCACTCCACATAAGAATCCTGGGATGCTCTTGTCCTCCTCCAACACAGTGCAGGGCAATGCAGAAAAGGTCTTTCACTTCAAATTCTAAACTATACCCTTACTCATGTAAAATCTCCAGGGTTTTCAGTTTATACAGGAAGGGATTTTCAAGGAAGTCTAGAAATGTTTGATCTGTGGTTGAGAAGATTCAAGCACCCCCTTTAGGTATGTATGTATGCCAAGTGCAATAATAAAAAAAACCCCTCGAAAAAACCTTCTTCTACTTCACAATTTCTCAAATCTACACAAATTTAATCTGAGTAGATTTCAGTGACCATTACTCAAAAGTAGAACAGTAAATGTATTTCTGCTGTTTTCTATCTAAGATTTCTTTGTGCTTATTTAAGCCACAGAAGCCACAAAGCAAATTATTTCATCATCCTTATCCATGTCATTATAGGCCAAATAGCTCTTCAAATCCTGTACCTCTTTCTGAAGTAGATTGGCACTCTTGGGTAAAACCATCACAAATAAAGTAAAACACAGTTTTCCCGATGATTACTTATTCTGGGGCAACCCCATGGATTATTAAAACCATAGTACTATTACAATCAGGCTTTGCAAAAAAAGACACAGACCCATGATTGTAATTACATTTATCTTCATGTAATATATTGTTATCAGTATAACCTGCTGCCCTGCCATGAAGTTGTCTGGTCCCTGAAAATTTATGTGCAGGAGCTAGTGAGGAATGTACGCTCCAACAAAGTTAATCATCCAAGCTTGAGACCCCACACCCTCTTTGGAGTTTTCCATTATTTCTGTAACACTTTGTTTGCTATTAGGATTACACAATTTATTTGTTCAGATTGGGAAGTCTTTTCTTGATGGGCTGCTGTGTTCGGTAAACAGTTCCCAACAACAAACAAGGATTTAAATAATCACTGTGTAATCAGTAGGCAGCAGCACTTCAGATCTCATCTCTTCAAATCCAGGTAGCTGTCTCTCAAATGACAACATTTATCACACTATAAGTTCGATGCTTAGCTCCACCAGAATCATCTCACCCATTTTCTTAAGGAGTTTCAGTGAATTTTCTAGAAAAGAGCAATGGACTTTCTGATTTTACATGGATTCTGCTGCACCATGCCAAGTTTGTCTCAAACTTAATGTGAAAGTCCTAAGCAGCATCAGGGCTACTGAGGCCAGAGTAAAGAGCAGTATTGACTGGCTATCCCTCAGCCAGTTTTGTGCCTTGGAGGGAATATTAGACTAATCAAGTAATCACCCAATGACATTTGGCCCCAGTTAAACACCTTTCCAATAGCTACAGCTGGTATCATTTGGATTTGGCAGTTACATGCCTACTTGATACAAATACATCAGGGTGTAAAGTATTTGGTCCTAATTAAATTTTAACAGGAGGAAATAATTGCTTCAACAGTAGGTAAAATAATCATATTAGGCAGATCATTCAGAAAACTAAAATAATCTCCTTTTATACTATTAAATCGGCTTCCAATTTTATTTGTATAGGGCTCACTTATTTTCCACCATCGCTTACATTTTTGAACCCCTAAACCACAGTCAAGCATTTGCAGTTGAGTATATGCAAATATTGATTAACTTTATTTTAAAAGACAGGAATATTAACATGGGTCTGGACTTTGTGTTATAACTTGGTTACCTCTGTGTCTTCTGGCTGCAGACGTCCAGAACCTCTCAAGGTGTAATGAAAGCAATCTCTGCGCTACAAGGCACATGCCAGTGAGCAAATTCAAACAGTAGTAGTGACGCAGGCTTCTTATGCACTATTTGCCAAGCTCTTTAATATAAAAAGATTCTTGATATTAAGTCAATAAAGAGGAGGTGAAGAGTAGGTAGAAGGAAAACATGTTAGATGAGATAAAGAAAAGCTTGACTATCGATAAAGAAAAAATGGGCACTTAAAGTGATCACTCTAGAGTTTAGAAAGTGATTTTTAAATTACTTATCTCATTAGTGGGAGCTAATTTGTCAAGTAGAAACAAATTCACATAAATATCCTGTAAATTAAATATTCTCTTGTCACTGAAGCTGCTTCCAATTGTTGGTGGATGGTTTTTTTCCCCTCTCAGAAGGAGACGTGTTATTACATTGATTTCAGCCTCGAGAATGCATTCTGTAATTCTGTAGCTTTAATTTTTATTTATATGAATTTCAAAGCTAGGTATTGACATGTTAGAATGAAAATCTGGTCTCAAATCTGAAAAACAACCAGCTACAATCCTCTTTGGCGGTGAACTAAAATACAAGCTGAAACATGTTTTTAAGTCCATCCATACTCAGTAAAGCCTATAATTTATGTTTAATCTTACCTCTAATGAGACTTAACCAAGTGCAAAGCAGCATGAGCACCTACACTTCTGTTCTTGTAGCTGTTGAAGGTGTGCCTCATGCCTTACAGATACATGTAAGAAGAAGGAGTCAGGGATCTCAGCTTATTAGCATTTAGAGAATTTATTGCTCAGCTGCTATTTGTTTTCTCTGACAACCAAATGTTACACAGGGCACTTTTGCCAGCTGCAATCTGATTAGGTATTACCTTTTCCATAACACCACTGGGCCAGTCAAACTATGGCATACAGAGACTTTAACCTTTTGTAGATCTCATAATAAACAACTTTCAAGAAAATCTGCCATAGAGAGAGCCTGACTACAGCTTGTAAATCAAAGCACTCAGATAAGATGCAAGAGCCAGACCTCTCAGAGTTGATCATGCTGACAGTTGAGCTTTAGATTCTTGCTTTATAAATCTCTTCCTTACTAACCACTTGAAAAAAATCAAGATTTGTAAGCCAAAGGAAAAGGGTGAGGTTTTATTTTGGATTTATTGGTACGATTTGTAGATCTGTTGTAGGATGTGCAGATCTGATGTAAGATTTGTTAATCCTGTTTAGGACATGGAAATATTTTCTCTGATTTACCACGTACTGAAACACTTTAGTAGAAATCAAACTAAAAATCACTGTTTAAAAGGAGAGTGTATAAATAAAGAGTTTGCAGTTAAGATTTGCTGGCAGGATCTATAAATTGCACAGTGCGCTTATAACTCATCCTCTTACAAGGGCAGATTTATAAATCCAACTTGCAAATTGTCAGACAACTATTATGGGCTCAATTCTAATCTGAGAAACAACAGATGGGCTTCACTGTGCTTGAAAACCCTGTTCTTTTTCCTTTATTGTCTGCCTACCCTGCAGCCCTCTTTCTTGCACCAAGGGGGAGAGAAGCCTCATTGTCAGGGGAAGGAGAGAGGGAATAGACCTCCTATATCATCCTCATCCTGCAAATAAATAGCCAAGCAGGGAGGAAAGGATTTGGGGAAGGAAAAACAGGAGGTGAAGCATCAGTTACAGTTTATCCTCCCATTACACAGCCTTCTGGAGAAGGCTGAGTCAAAGATTCCCTCTTGCAGTTTTAGCTGGGGCCTAGAGGGATAAAGAAAGCAGGTAGTCCTAACTAATTCCCAGGTTGCCAGGCCTCAGGCACAGTGAAAAAACACTTCACATACAAGAAAGTAGAAAATTAGGCCTGGCAGGAACACACTAGAGAATGTTGAGGATTTTTTTCTACACTCCCAGTGATGCCTGTCTACTGATCTCAGATTACAATGAGGAACTTCTGGGAGAAACCCTCACCCTGTGATGGCAAATATCCCATTGATTTCAGAAGGATAAGATTTCACCCTATAAAAAGGGCATTGGCCAGATTAACAGGAATGCTCTGCCTGCCCCATGCTGCCCTGGTCACAAAAAGCAGCTATAAACTCACATCTCTGCAATGCACCACAGCAGCCACATTCTCCCCCAGGAGGGAGAACAAGAAGCCAAGAACAGTGGCTGTGACAGCATCCCACAGCTCCAAGACTCTACCAGCAGCTGCAGCTGCTCTCCTCACAACTGTTCTCTTGAAGCAGCATCCCTCAGTAACTACAAGAACATTTACACATGTGCCAAGACTTAGCATATAAGGACTTCTGAGAGATGGGATATCTGGAGGATGTCTTGGGCAGAGTGATTATGAAATGATTGAGTTCCTGATTCTTAGAGAAGCAAGGAGTGGGGTCAGTAGAATTGCTACCTTGGGCAGACTTTGACAGGTTAAGGAAGCTGGTTGCCTTGCTTTGGGAAGCAGTCCAGAAGGGCATTCTTCAAGAAAGACTCAAGGTCAATCTGTCCCCATGTGCAAGAAGATGAGCCAACAGGGCAGAAGACCAGCCTGACTGAACATGAAGCTTGTGCTAGAGATCAGGAGAAAAAAAAAAAAGATTACAACCTTTGGAAGAAGGGTCAGGCAGCTCAAGAGGACTACAAGGAGGCTTTGAGGTGATGCAAGGAGAAAATTAGAAGGGTCAAGGCACAGGTACAACTTAAACTAGCCACTGCTGCAAAAGACAATAAGAAATGTTTCTATAAATATATTGATAACAAAAGGAGGGCTAAAGAGAATCTTCATCCTTCAATGGATTAAAGGGGGAGCATAGTGACCAAGGATGACGAAAAGGCTGAGATACTTAATACTTTCTTTGCCTCAGTCTTCAACAGTAAAAAACAATTATTCTCTGGGTACCCAGCTCCCTGAGCCAGAATACAGGGCAAGGGACAGAAGAAAGTCCTCTTAGTGCATGAGGGAATGCTGTGTGACCTGCTGCTGTATCTTGGCTCACACATGTCCATGGGGCCAGATGAGATCCACCTGAGGGTGTTGAGGGAGCTGGTGGAAGTGCTCACTGAGCCACTTTCCATCATCTACCAGCAGTTCTCGCTCACTGGGAAGGCCTGAGAGGACTAGAGGATGGTAAATGTGACCCCCCCATCTACAAGAAGGGCTAGAATGAGCATATTGAGAATTTCAGGCCTGTCAGACTGACCTCAGTACCAGGGAAGGTTACGGAGCAGATCATTCTCAGTGCTATCACAAGGCACATACAGGATAACCAAGGGTTCAGACCCAGTCAATATGGCTTTATGAAAGGCTTGACTAATGTGATCTCCTTCTAATGTCAACGTGACTCAGGATGAGGGAAATACTTCCTCTACTACAAATTTAGTAAAGTCTTTGGCAGAGTCTCCCAAAGCATCCTCCTGGAGAAACTGGCTACCCATGGCTTGGATGGACCTATTCTTTGTTGGGTGGAAAGCTGGCTGAATGGCCAGGCGCAGAGAGTGCTAGTGAATGGAGATAAAAACGGTTGGCAACTGGTCACCAGTAGTGTTTCCCAGGGCTCAGTGTGGGGCTTGTTCAATTTAATATCTTTATCAATTATCTGGATGAGGGGATTGAGTATACCTTCAGTCAGTTTGTAGATGACACAAATCTGCATGGGTGCATAGACCTGTTTGAGGGCAGGGAGGCACTTCAGAGGAATCTGGGCAGGCTGCAATGATGGGTTGAGGCTAACTGGATGAGATTTAACAAAGCCAAATGCTGGTTCCTGCACTTGAGCCAAAACAACCCCAGGCAATGCTACAGGCTTGGGACAGAGCAGCTGGAAAGACGCACAGAGGAAAAGGACTTGGGAGTGTTAATTGACAGCAGCTGAACATGAGCCAGTAGCGTGCCCAGGTGGCCAAGAAGGCCAATGGCATCCTGGCTTGTATCAGAAATAGTGTGACCAGCAGGACCAGAGAAGTGATTGTCCCCTTCTACTCAGCACTGGTGAAGTATTATCTCAAGTACTGTGTCCAGTTCTGGGCCCCCCACTACAAGAGGAACACTGAGGTGCTGGAGTGTGTCCAGAGATGGGCAACAAAGCTGGTGAGGGGTCTGGAGAACAAGTGTGATGAGGAGCAGCTGAGGGAACTGGGGTTGTTTACTCTGGAAAACAAGAGGCTGAGGGGAGACATGATCACTCTCTACAGCTACCTCACGGGAGGTTTTAGCGAGGTGGAGGCCAATCTCTTCTCCCAAGTAACAAGCAATAGGACAAGAGGAAATTGCCTCAATTTGTGCCAGGGGAGGTTTAGACTGGATATCAGAAAGAACTTTCTCACTGAAACTGTTATCAAGCACTGGAACAGACTGCCCAGTGAGGCAGTTTCTAACATATTTTTTTTTTATACAAAAATATAAGATATGATAAGATATTATGAGAAATGGCTACACTTAGACACTCTATAGGAGATACTTAAACACCTTAGTGTTTGGGTTTGGTTTTTTTCTCTGAGCATCAGGCTTCTTTGACTTCATAGATTTTGAAAGAAAAGGGAAAAATGAACTAAAATACTCTATCATGTTTGAAATTTGGTTCTAAACTGTCATCAGTCACCTCCTGTTCTCTATTACTGCAATACTTTTTTTTCCCTTGAATTGCTTGCTGTCTTGTACTTCTTACAAAACAAAATAAATACAAGGATGCTAGCAAACATAAATTATACAATTACTTCTTTTGTACTTGCCAGCATTTGAGAGTCAAGGATGATGCAAAACTCAGCAAATACTCATATATATATATATATATATATATGTGGAGCTAAATTTTCAGGTAGTTTTTGTTAAACATGCAACATAAACTGCACATTCAACAGAATCTAAATACTATTCCAAGAGGAACTGAATCAAGTTGTGCAATTAGAAACAGGAAAATTTGCTTCTGTACCTTTGTGCATAACTGAATACTCAATTCAACATGCAAAATACAAACGGAAGAGAAGGACGGGGTTGAGGGGAAAACAGTTAATACTCTATAACATGCTACATCAGCCCTTTACAGACTGTACATTTAAAGTGTATGAAAATCAATTATCTTTAAAACAGATGCTCTTTCTTCTTTTTCATTGCATGTTCCCACTGTCTCATTGTGCATGTGTCTGACAGATAGAGACACCTACAAAAGTTTGGCCTTTTCCCTTGTGTTTAGCCTAGATGAAAAGGGCTAAGAAGAATATGTTTGCAAGGAGAAAGAATCTGTGGGAGGCCTCTGAAAGTCAGTCTCACATCAGTGAAGAGGAATTGTAGCTACAGTTGGAGAAACACTATAAATAATTTCTTTAACAAACAGACATTACGATTTAACAGAAAGAGAGTCTTTTCACATCATTATCTTGCAGGTGATGAATGAAACAGACCTCTCCTGCAGTAGCCCAACTGATCTACTGCAATGCTGGAACTCACTGCTATTTTCCTCATTCCTTCTCTCATCTTTGGGGAACACAAGAACAGTTCACTCACTTCAATAAAACACATATTTAGACTCAATCCAAAGAGACTATTTCTAGATTGGAGGCAAAAGACTCTTTACAATGTGCCCTGCAGTCCCAGTCTTCTGATCATCCAGATCAGGAGACTTGATCACGCACATGTCATGTCTACTTTCTTGGTTTTCCTTTGAATAGAGAGACACAGAAGGGACAGGGATGCCCCCTGCAGCATAATGAGTATGTGAGGCACGACAGGATCTGGGAACTATGAAACTCTCTGGGACCTCACACAATATAACACCAGGGTAAACGAGAATAACATAGGCAAACCACTGGATCTAGAGGTCTTCTCTGAGGATATAAAATATTCGTTGCAAAGATCTCTTGGAAAAATTAAGGTAAATAAAAGGAGGTTTCTATAACTGCAGCACAAAGAGTGTATTGCAAAATCATAAAATCTATAGCATGAAAAGAGGAGTAGAAAGCGCCTTATGTGTCTGCAGTTGTATGAGTTTATGGAGCAATGAATTTCACCTCTCCAGAGGACCAAAGACCTAACGGTGAACATCTTCTATTAAAAATTCAAGTTAAAAGGTTCAAGTTAAAAAAGTTAAACAGGACATCTTCTAAAATTCTGTTGAGAAAACCATCCAATCTACTCCAGCATCGACAGAGGCAAAGGTCAAGGGAGTAGAAATGACACAATAGAAGAGAAGAAGCAAGAGAGAGAAAACTCCTGGCTTGCCTGTGAGGAAAGGATACATTCCTACTAGACTACCAGCAAAGAAGTCTGCAACCTTTCTCCTCCTGCTTTAGCAACACCAGGCCTAGCAAGGAAAACAACTCTGCAATGAGCCGAATCATTTCTACACTTGTCCTACTTAAGCTTTTACATTTTATCAGTCCATTCTTTTCTCATTTCAGAAAAATGAAACTAACATATTTACAACAATTATTAGCAAAAATTCAGACCATCTAGGAACAATAACTACACAAAACAACATACTTTTGGACAAATCCGAACGTTCTCTTTGTTTGAGTTCAGACAAATTCAGAATAAAAAGGAGCAATACTGAAGAAAATACTGTTTTGTTTTTTTATATCCCTTCATCAGCAGTGTCTGCAGTAACCATTTTTATTGAAGGTTTCAAAGGCTATGAAAAGAGGTAAAACTCTCCTAATAAAGTTTTGACCAGAAATTTCCCTTTTATTGGGAAATTTCCAAACCTGTAATTGCAGTTTGTCAGTTACTCTGTTACATCTTTCCCATTTTCTCTGTGAGTTCAATAGATATGATCAGATATTACAGCTCCATGGGAGCAGCAGAAACTGATTTCAAAGTTTTTCTCATGGAATAAGTTCTGAGTCTGCTGGTGGAATTACAATAAGCACTTTTCATGTGTGCTGCTTACCATGTTGCAAGCAAACTCTTCAGGTAAGTCACCTGATCTAGTTGCTTATAATCCTCTTCCCCTATAACTGCCTGGATAAGTAATTAAAAAGAAGATCTACTTAAAATCTCATCTCTCCAACCTCTGCCTGAATCACAGACACTAGTGGCATGAGACAGTTGTCCCAAGAAAAGAATTCTGGCACAGCTATCAAAGGCCTTCCTGTCTATTCCGTATCATTTTTTAAAACAAATGTCTTGTCTTAAAAACAAGAACTTGTCGTTTAATCCAACTTCTATGCACATTATACCAGTGCTATTGCTCTAGGACTGACACTTAAAAAGACCTTCAAAGCCAGGTGAGGAAAGTTGTATATCCACATTTATTTCATTGCGCATGGGGCATCCCAAGGAGCTAAATGCAACTTTCCCCTATTATTCCCAGGACAGTAAAGAATGCTGAAACTTTGGCACTTGGTGTAGCATGACCAAATTTCGATGATTTTATGAGTCTTCCTGTCAACTGAGACAACCTAGACATAATGTGAATGCTTTTGGTGCATTCTGGTCACAGCTGCTGACTTACTACTCAGTGAAAAAAAAATGAACTTTGGTTTAATTTGAACTTTGGTTCAAAGCTTAATGTTCAGCCTTAAACTTTTGGTATTTTACGTTGTACTGAGGTGCATAAAAGCATAAAGGTAGTTGTGGCAGAATAACTTCTTTGGTCATCATTGTTTCCTTTGACTGCTTGAGTTCCAAGAAGTAATGTGGCTTTTTCTTTCAACCTAGAAGTTTGAAAAGATTTCAAAAGTTCCACTAAAAAATCCAGAGAAAAAGTTTTAACCATTACAGAGAGTGAAATGATAAATGGATCAATCTTTACTAGCAAACAGTAGTAATTAGGTCATACCTCATTTCTTTATTACAGAAAGGCTTTGGTGTTTAATCATCATTATATAATCATTTAGTCTTCTCCAGTCTCTGTCTTTTTAGATATCACAGACTTGTGTTCTGAACCTTCAAATGGTTCTGCACAGGGGGAATCCCACGATCAGCTATTTGAATCAACTACAGGATGATTCTATGATTCTATGCTTCTGGCATTAGAGTATATTTTCATTTTAAAGTCTTTGTTCACATGATAACACGGATAAAATTTCCTGAAGGATGCTAAGGGCAAAGTTACAAAGCAAATCATCTCTAAATGAAGACACTGCTACAAAAATGAGAGAGTCTGGAATCTCTAGTAATACACAAGACAAAGCACAGCCTATAGCATAATACCATCTTGGAGAATGTCCAATCGCCCACTATTGTCTGAGGACAGATGCACAATCCACCAGATGTACCATGTGTTTGCTTTAGAACCGCTCATTTTTTTAAAATAAGCCTTTGAAATCCAAAAAGAATGGAAAACATAATGAATGAGCCCTAAGAGAAATAAACAATATCAGATTCTCTGAGCCTATGGTTTTGCGCCATGACAGACATTTTCATAAGCCCATTTTTTCTTAAAGGAACTAGGGATGTTCCCATTGGCTGGTAAAATTCAGTATCGAGTTCTAAGGTCAGCAATGGTAAGATCAGTAAGACTTTCTCTAATGGGAATTTTTCTTTCCCCAGGCTTCAAAAATGATTTTGCTTTCCAGTGATTGCTTCAAGGAGGAAAAGGAGATGCTGACACTGTCAGTTTCCTTAGTGAGAAAAGGTGAGTTCACACTTTACCATCTGATAGCTCACAACTCTCTAATAAACACAGGCTCACCTTCTCTTCAGGGCTATTGGACCCTGCTATAGTCCATTAGAAAATCAAGTAAAAAGTGTTAAATATTTCTGAAAATCCAAAGACATTTTAATTGAAATAAAAGAAGTTTCATGGCGGGGAAGTGGAGAAAGAATGATAACTTCTCCTAAGGCATTTTAGTGCACGTAAAACAGGTTTCCTTCCTAATCATAGACAGGAAGACCCAAGGCCAACTCAAGGATGTAGTGTGAACATAACACTGTATTTTAGAAGTAGAAATGCTGTACCAGAGCATTTTTCAAACCTCTAAGGGTATCCAACTAGGAATCAGAAAAGCAGTCAAAGGAAACTCGATGGGACTGGTTTCATAAAAACATCAGTGTAACCTCCAAAACTACTTTCTTTCACACATTTAACTTTTATGATAAACGTTGTGTAAAACATTAGGTTCAGTTTCTAAATCTCCTGCTCACACAGCTAAATCTGCAAAACCACCTGAGCAGCCCTTTCTCAAGTTCTGTAAACTCCCAGTGTCCTCAGTGTCAGCAGAGCCAAGCCCTACCTCAGGACTGTATGCAGTGAAGCCCATCTGCCCGGACCAGCTGCTGAGTAATGTCATCATTCCTAGGTCATCACAACTTCTTTTTCATTTCCTCAGAGGCCTGGTTATGCTCATTTATCCTCAGGTAAGACAGGGAGCAATATGCTGCCGACAAAAAGAGAGGTTCCCCTTCCTTCTCTCTGCAGGCACATCTCCTCAGTACACACAGTCCTTCCTTCTCAATTTCAGTAGCCCTGGTTGTCTGTGACCTCTTCCCCTTTTCTCTTTTTTCCTTTCATTTTTTTGTTTTTCATTCTTTTCTAAGTTAGCTTTGGCCATTCAATGTCCTGAACCAAGTGAAAGCTGCTGGAGCAGCATGGTTATCTTGTCAAATAGTATCCTTGCATGACACTTTCTTTCAACCTCCTTAGTCCTCAGGTCACATTTCACAAGGTGTCAGATTACTATTTACTAGTTAAAAAATAAAATAAAAAGAAAGTCTCACAAGTTCTGTAGAAAAGAAACACTAGAAAAGATTGGCAATGCTAAATTGGAAGTTGTCAGCAGCCACTGAACATAATACATTAATATAATATATATTAACATAATATAATGGTATGAAATTCCAAAAATTCTCTTTCCACAGGATAATTTTTCTAAAAGTTCCTGGTTTTCTGTTCCCTTCATGACTGACTGCATAAACACAAACCTTTTGAAGTCATTCTGCTAGCTGAGCAATTAAGAGAAAGAGAGAAGACAAACAGAGCCATCACAACAGAGCACTGATGGCTCTTAACACACACAACTGTATCATTATGCATGGGAGGATGGCTCCATGCCTACACTGGCTGGACAGAGGATGTGTCTTGTAATGACATCTCTGACAGAAAATGTCCTTACCAGCAGAATCTATTTCTCATGCACAGAATGAAAATAAAAACTAAAGCAAAATAAAACAACCCCAGGACTTTACAGAATCAGGTACTTCTGTGTCCCAGTACACTCCATCCTAAAGTACATGCTGGAAACTGGTCTTACCTGAAAATTGCCTATTTTTCTCCATTAGAAGAAAGTGAGATTAGGCTGGGTAGTACAGTTACCTTATAAATATTTGAAGGAAAAGAAATATTCGATGTAAAACACCTTACATGTCAGGTAAGGGGCAATTAATATCCAGGTGTGTGATGTTACCCCATGGCAAACATGGTGTAACTCAGTAGAGGTTGGACCTCCATGAGCATATCCAAACAGCTTCACTCTCCATTTCTTGTAAATTTTCCAGTCTTTCTTGTTCACATCCCTCAAATGCCTCCTTCATCACATCTCCTTTTACAACATATACTCTTCTTTTCCATTTCTCTTCTAGGGATTCCTCATCCTTTATTGTTGGCTTTAGCTGTATTAAAGGGTACTGGGAAGATTTTTATGGGTCTGAGTGCAAGGATGTGTGTGAGACACATCTGCTGCAGAGCTTTTTGAACTAAAAATCAGTGATGGAAAGGGACTAGTCTCCTGACTTGGGCAGTGTCTTCTGTATAAAATCTTGCATTTCATGCAAAGAGTAGTTTCTTTGCATGCTGGTTTCCACCTTTCTTTAACAGAGGGCAATATATACCATTAAAGCACTGTGATGTTACTAGAATTGCCTCGTAAAATATAAAATGGAAAAAATGGCATTTAAATTAATACAGTGAAGGGATTTTGAACACCCTTGATTAAGATATAGTTTGCTTCTGACAGCTTATTCATCTGTTGCTAGCCTTGTCTCAGTACTAGTACCTCAATAATAATGTTCCATATCATAAACTAATACTAGTCAATATAAGCATTAGTCTGTACTCTCTAAATGCAGTATGTAGAAAAGTAGTGAAAGAAATAAGGAGGAAATTACATTTGGGTTTTTGTGTAATAGAGTGGTTTTCTTTACAATGGTTCTCTGAAGCCCATTCATTTTACCATGACTTTAATCTACATCAGGAGATAGTCAGAAACCACACTGTTCCCAAAGGAGACCTACGCTAGAGTCTTCTGCCTTCACAACACAGTGACATTCGATCCATTTTAAAGGGTATCACAGGAGCACAGACACACTTTTACTCTGAGAGCCTGTTCTAGTGACCAGACTTCAGGAACATTTGACATATGGCTCTGTGCCGAAGAGCACGTGAATATATTAAATGCTGTTTATAAAAAGCAAAGCTGTGCTAAAACGCCTATTTGCCTCCCGCTGCTTAGCAATATTAAAGATTAGAGCCAATTGTTTTGTATACTGAAGAGCATATAATGGCTGCTGGAGAAGAACATGTCAGCAAACTAGATAAGTTTCCTATTAAATTTTTGTTGCTGTGGACTGCTGACTTGGGTCGTTATACACTTAAATTGAGTTATTGTCATTGTTATATAACTAAACAGAGAGCTTTTTGCCTCCAGTAATGTAACATATCTCTTAAAGAATGGGTTCTTCTGACTGATTTAGAAAATAATTCTGTTTGCATTACAGTACCAGCCTGCTGGGTGTTTCAAAGTGATTTAGATGAACTGTCCTAAGAGTTCGTGCATATTTCAAAAGACAAATAGCAGAGTCTTGTGTGAACCTGCTTCCAATAATCTTGGAAATTTATTGAGTGACAGTAAAAGACATAGCAAAATTACAGCCCTCCTCTCTCCCATAATCTAAGAACGTTTCATTCCGATGAAAGTGTGCTTAAGAATTTGTGGGGTTTTTTTTAAATTCTTGATAATTACTTTTTCAGATTAAAAAAACCCAAAAAACAAAAAACAGGACTTGTCCTGATTTCTTCATTCCAGGAATATTAGTCTTTTACAATCTCATCTTTTTATTCTTTCAGAACCAGTTATGTTAACACTTCTAAATTTGAACAAAGAATGTGAACAATGGAGAGATCAGATGACTGTAAAAATGAACAACTATCTCCAAGCTACTCTTTTTCAAACAAGGTATACTGCTGGGGGAAACCATAACCATTCAGTATCACCATTGTCTTCACTGAAGCCAGGATTTCACTTTGCACATTTTCCACAGCTTTTTCCTCTTAAATGCATCTAATGGTAGTTCAAGACAGGATGAAAGCATCTAGGCACATGCTATTTCACTTAAATTCTTTTAATTCCCCATGCCTAGTCTCTGAATAGCTGCTGCATTTTAAGAGAAATTCCACGGTGAGTAGTAAAGAAACCAAAATCAGCAGATGTAGGAATATCTGACTGGAAGAGTCTCATTTCCAGCAGTCACAGACAACTACACGTTCAAGTAGTACAGGGCTATGCTAAATACTTTCTCAGCCTTCAATTGGCTTGACTATAAAAGACAAAGTCTTTTTGTTTGCTCTCCACTCCCCCAGTCATCTTCCTAGCCTTTTTCTGCAGCTTTTCTGGCTTCAACAATCTTCCTCAAACACAGTGAAGGTGTTCATCCACTTGCATCCACTCTTCTCTCCCTCCATTAGCAGTTACTCAGTGGACACATTCTAGAACTGAATTTTCTTCCTGTAGCATTACATCTTTTCTGCTACTTGTATGATTCTTTGAACAAGCAAAAAATATTAATGGTATTAATGGTGAGATCCCAAATCATAGCAGAAGAACTTTATATGAAACCTTCACATTAAAAAATTTTTATTCCATAGATTTCTTTGGTCACAATTCTCAAGGTCTTGCCATTGTTTAATTAGGATCCTCTTCTGCATTAATTTTTATGATCAGCAAAATGTATTTGTGCTCTAAACATTGAGTTTTACACAGACATTAATGAAAAGATTGTAGGGGATCTATTCCAAGAGTTTCTCCAGAAGACGTCTAACGTTAACCTCTGTCTACCCTATATCCTGAATGAGATTATCTCCTTTTTCTGCCAGTTCCTCTTCTGACAGGTTGGGAGATTTTTACCATCCTCATTATCAGTTTTAACTAATAGGAAATGTATATACTATTTTACTGCAATTTTGATTAGTTAGGTATATTGTATTTCTCATGTCTATGAGATCATTCATAGAGTAAAGAAGACGAGAGGATTTCTCAGGAAAACCTTGCAGGGTTTTCTATTACAATAACATTTTGTGACATTTTATCCAGTTTCTCTGGATAAATCTACAGATGGAGGTTTCTCTGCTTACTTTCCCCATAAACAGATCCTATATAGAACCACTTCAAAATCAAGGAAAATGTTGAAAAAGCAGATACTGTATCTGTGATTCTATGGGTTGTTCTTTTCACAGTTCTGCAATAGCAATTATCTATGGCCTTGAAATTATCCAGTTGTTCCACTTTGGAAATGAAAAAGTCCTTTCCATATCCAACTTCTCTTATCCACCTCAGTAATGGTGCTAGGTTAATCTTTACAGAAAAACAAAACAGAATATTAAAGTGACTTTTGGGGTATAACATCAGATTTTTGTAATCTTAATGTCCTCATTGTGCCTGGTGAGCCTTGATTTTCTTTTCCTTACTCATCTCCATATACAGTGAAAATAATAACCTCCAACTTCTTTTTTTCCTAATATATTTTGCAAGGTTTAGTTCAACTTGACATTTGGAAATTTATGGCTTATCCCTATGTTTTCTGAGCTCCAAAATCTCTCTTTGTAGGATATTTCTTTTTAGTCATCTGGATCATAACATGTAGATGGAGAGTCAGAGAACTGAGTTTGTTTAGCCTTAAGAAGAGAAGCCTACGGGACATAAGTTTCCATTGCTGGGGGGGGTTTCCAGAGAGGTTGAGGGGATCTCTGTCCCTGGAGATATTCAGAACTTGACTGCACAAAGTCCTGATCAACCTGCTCTAGCTGATCATGTTTTGAGTGGATTGGATTAGCTGACTTTTAGAAGTTATGGTTCTATGTAGGCTATTTGACATTCTTAGGGTACCCCCTACAGTGAACCTAAGTCCAACAAGGAAAATGGCCTGTAGGGAACCTGACCAAATCCCCTTCATTGAAAAAGCTTTTCTCCCATTCAGACTGAGAACTCTGCAAAGTTCCCTTTGTCTGTCCTTTCATTTAGACTGAAAGGCAGCAGGGCCCTTCAATTTGGAGCAATTTTCTATTATGCGCTGTTCTCAAATAATTTTCCCTTCATGTAAAATCAAGTTTAAAATAGCATCAGTATTTGGTAGTTTAATGACCAGCACTTTACTCAGGGAAAAAATGAGAAAGACTGCTCTTAGAAGTAAGGTAGTGGTGGACTTTTCCACAGATTTTATTCTCTAATATATCCTGTAGAAGTTAAGATTTAGTTAATTAAATACATTACCAGTGCTATTTACCTTTCTAAAATCAATACCAACTGCACAGGTATCACCAAATCCAACTCTGATGGTCCGTTGCCTACACAATGGCTTTTATAATCTTCCTCCAAAAATCCTTGTGACTCTGAAAATGTTTTATTCACTGACTCTGTTGTTTGATTTGGGATTTTTTTTTTCATTTAGAGTTTATCACATGGCTAAATACTGAGTAAAGGTAAATTCTTTGATTCTGACTTTTCTGATCATTTAGACCTTTCCCTGTCTTTCACTTTTCCAGCCACCACCACCACTCTTCTCTCTGTAATATGCAATTTCATCCTGTACATTAGCAGTTCTAATGCAGTTCACTCTTTGTATTGCTATTTCATGTTTTCTTTTTGTGGCCAGGCTCAACTCACCACCTACCTACTAATAATTCCATTTCTTTTCCTTTCCTTAATTTTCCCACTTTCTGCTATCCATTTATCCATGTAAGAAACTTGTAATAAATTACAGCAGTAACAACAATCTTGTCTAAAGATTATATAAGTTTCTTGGAGTCATCTTCTGTCATTTTAAAGTTTCAAAAACCTGTATTATTTTTGCGACTCAGAAGCTAAGTATCTCACTTGCTCAGGTAGAATCCATCCACAAAGAAAAGTATTTATGAATGTCTCCTTGGGATTGAGCTCAAAAATCCTTCTTAAAGCACTTACCTTTGATCCATGATTTAATCTTTGTTACTTTGTCATTCTTTGAGCTTCTTTCAGGGAAATGAAACATTTCACTGAAGGTCACTCAAGTCACAGAGCCACAGAATCATTATGCTTGGAAAAGACCAACAAAGAGTTCTTCCTAACGTCCAGTCTCCCCTCACACAACTGGAGCCCATTTCCTCTGGTCCTATCATTCATTACTAGAGAGATTGACCCCCATCTCACTACAATTCCCCTTCAGGTATTTGTAGAGAGGGATCGTGTCTCCTCTCAGCCTCCTCTTCTCCAGATTAAACATCCCAGCTCCCTCAGCCACTCCTCATCACATTTGTTCTCCAGACCCTTCACCAGTTTCATTTTCCATCTCTGGACGTGCTCCAGCACCTCAATGTCCTTCTTGTAGTGAGGAGCCCAGAACTGGACACAGTATTCAAGGTGCAGCCTCACCAGCACTGAGTACTGGGGTTCTGCTGGTCACACTATTGCTGATACAAGCCAGGATGCCATTGGCTGCCTTGGCTTGGGGTTTTTGTGACCCAAGTGCAGGACCCAGCCCTTGGCCTTGTTGAAATTGATGCAATTGGCCTCAGCCCATCACTCCAGCCTGTCCTCTGAAGAGCCTTCCTGCCCTCAAGCAGGTCTACACACCCTCTCAGATTAGTGTCATCTGTGAATTTACTGAGTGCACTCAATCTCCTCATTAAGATCATTGATAAAGATGTTTAACAAAACAGGCCCCAGCAGAGAGCCCTGGGGAACTCCACTAGTGACTGACTGCCAACTGGGTTTAACTCTCTGAGCCTGGCCGTCCAGTTTTCCATTCATCTTAGAGTAGGTCCGTCCAAACAATTGGCAGCCAGTTTCTCAAGGAGGATATTGTGGGAGAATGTGTCAAAGGTCTTACTAAAGTCTTTGTTATTGTTTTGATCCATTCCAGCCTGAATCTGGATGTATCATTTGTTCTATCCTAGTAAACAGTAAATTTTGTCTTAATTCTGAGTGGAGGTTGTTCAGTATGATATGAGTGCTTCAGCCAAGTTTTCTGATGAGCATTAAATCTTAGCATTGGCCATGTTTGAAAATTTCCCAGAAGAATTATATGTGAGGGTATTCAATATAATTTTTTTAAATTGTCCTGTTCTTTGGTATCTAGACATAAACTGACTTATTTTGAAAATCTGCTGCTCTGTTTTTTTACAGTGGCTGCTGAACACTGTAAAACTTGAAAATAATCATGATAGCATTCATCTATAGTGACAAAAATAAACCTCTCCAATATGCTTATTTCTCTGTGGCTTCATATTTTTCCAGCAAGCGTTCTTCTCAGTAAGTCTCACATTATTTAGCATTGCAGATTCAGAGGCATTCCCATCCTGTTCATGTGACTAACAGATACAGTAAGTGGATACATCTGTAGTTTTAACAAAAACTCCTGGAGTTCCATGAATGTTTTTGAAGTGCAAATGGAAAAATCTTTTGCAAGAGTCAACAAATTATAGCCAGTTTTACATTTATAAAAATACATATAAGAACTAAAGGCTTATGCACCGAGACTCAGTAATTAGCTCCAATCCATCCATATTCATTGCCAATGACATCTCCACCAAGGGACCCACTTAAATCAAATGGCCTTTCATCTGGCAAACCCTTCTGCAAAACCCCCAGGCTTAGCAGCCAACATATTCAGGTTTCACCAGACCAGAGGCAGAGTGAATATGACACAGGAGTTCTTCACTGAGAATGAGTTCTCACAAGAGTGCTGAGCTGGTCTAACAGCTTCCTACCACTAAAAATTTGGTTCAGCTTTCCCCTTTTTCTCTCTCCCAGCTGTGTGTACTTACCACTTCCTTTGTGCTAGCTCCAACAGTTTGATGAGTCAATTCAGCCCACTCAGCAGGCAAAAAAGGGAGATAATTTTCTGCCTGTTGAATAAGCCAAAATGTCTCATCAAGGGGTCAGACTGGCTTCAGAGACAGCGAAAGGAAACAGACACGGTCAGAGTGTAATGGGAAATGGAGGCACAAGATCTCCTGTGCTGACAAAAATAACACAACAGTCTTTTGAAACACACATTCCTTGTCATTTACATCCTGACATTAAAAATAGGACTGAAAATATAGGCATCTTCAGATATGTTCTGGGTACTCCACTCTCCAGACATCACCTTGCTAAGCTTGGGCAAACACCTCAGTTTGGTTATCTGAACGCAAACAAATCTCTGTTGTCTAATCAGCAGCTGAGATAATCCTATTCACTTAATAACTTTCTTTTAACTGAAAGCTACATTCTCTGATAATTTGTGAAGCATTTGACTCCATGACACAAGATCCTCTTTCTTAGCTGCAAAGATTGTTAGAAATACTTGAAATGTCTGCTTAATATTGTCTTACCTGTATAAGTAGTGGTTTCATTTGTCACAAAGATAGCACAGGGTCACACCTAGCAGTGGAGATATTGATAAACTAATATTCTGTTTGAAATGTGTCCTCCTACACACACACACAAAAAAAGAAAAATATAGTCAAGGAATCTTGCTTTAGTGAGTGAGTTTGAAGAAATGGTATTACCAAAACACACCCTTCAATTCTTATTGCAGATTCCACTACACAAAACAGGAAAGCCGGTCTCTGTGTGTGAGGCCATACCTTGAATACTGTGTTCAGTTTTGGGCTCCTCAGTACAAGAAGGACATTGAGGTGCTGGAGCACGTTCAGAGATGAGCAACGAAGCTGTTAAAGGATCTGGAGAACAAGTGTGATGAGGAGCAGCTGAGGGAGCTGGGGATACTTAGCCTGGAGAAGAGGAGGCTGAGAGGAGACATGATCACTCTCTACAACTACCTGAAAGGAGGCTGTAGTGAGGTGAGAGTGAGTCTCTTCTCCCAAGTAAAAAGTACTAGGACAAGAGGAAATGGCCTCAAGTTACACTAGGAGAGGTTTACATTGGATATTAGGAAAAAATTATTCGCTGAAACCTTTATCAAGCACTGGAACAGTCTGCCCAGCAAGATAGTGAAGCCCCAGTCCCTGGAGATATTTAGAAGACATGCAGATGTGGCACTTAAGGACACAGTTTAACGGTGAACTTGACAGTGTTAGGTTTACAGTTGGACTTAATGATTTTAAGGGTCTTTTCCAACCTCAATTATTCTATTATTCTAGTTTATCTGTTGGTCCATGGCTCACTGACTGTTGTATTTCATGCTATATTAAGAAGCCACAGGGGAAGGCTGTCTGATCTGTATTGTGGAGGTGCTCATTGCATCAAACAAAACTCTCAGGAGTAGTGATCTGACTCCAAGCGCACTGACCTTCTAAATCCCAGGGTGGGGAAAACAGAGACCCCGAGGAGCAGGAGAAGACTCATGACTCATGACCAGACTGAAGACTAGACTTTTTACACACTGTTTGCTGTAAACTGGGAAGTCACTAAAACTGAGAGCAGAGCTGGAGGAAAGGACTTGTCCTTCAAGGAGCAACGGTTAAGAGAAACAGTTGTTTTCAAAGCTTTTAATTTTTGTCCTTCTGTAGCGGACTTTGATTATCTCAGTTTCAATACTGCTGTACTTGAAGATGTGTTCCAGTAAACTGAAGCTTTTAGATACTCAGTGCCCTTTTGCGCTCACTGGAGGAGAAAGGTGCAGGCAGCTCCACCTCAGTGCTCTGACTCACTGCGCATCCTATTGCACTTAGATCAGCAGGCTGTGCCCGTTACTAGTCATCCACGCCATCCCCACACTAAATCCTGACATCCCATCTTTCCATCTGCAGAGCAGCTTCTGTTGTGTCTCACCTTGACTGCAAGTAGTCAGCAAAGGACCTGCCTGTCAGGAACAACTTTACCCCTGTTCCTCAGAAGCTGTTCCAGCCTTGCCCTGCATTCTGCAGGTAAAACCCCAACCTTTCTGTACCAGACAATCTGATCTTTCACTCCAATCTGGGAGTTAGGGGTAGCCTTTATCTCTGCATTAAACACAACAGCTTTATGGTTTTTCACATAAGAAAATTCCTAAAATATTGATTCATTCCAAACAGACACATTCTAAAAAGCATTAAAAATATTATTAGAAGAGTAAAAACTTTTTCATTAATAAGATTTCTGTACACCTAAGAGCAAAATATGACATACTGAAAGGGAAATAATATCAATCTTCAAGAAAGACAGATTTCCCAGTCAGCAAAAATTGGCTGAAGTTGTATACTTTTTCCAAAGAGGTTAATTCATTGAGCTACCCTGGAATCCTTTATAGCAAATAATTAAAAATCTAAAATCTTATTTTCATTTTGTAATAAATATAGCAAACAATCAAGACAGATGAGATAAAACTGGGAAGGCTTGTTGGATGATTTAAGTTGAAGAAGTTGCTACATCAATATATTGTACTCTAAAAAGGGCATGCATCATTAAAAAAGAAGGCTCTATAATTAATATGTTTTCATACAACCTACCTTATTTCCCCTGAGATCACTAACCAAACCCTTTTAAAAATCGATTAGTTCAAGCACTTAGCCTAGTACCACTTTAGATGGGAGCAATACAGATATTAGCTGAATTTAAAACTACAGCAACTTTATTTTTAATTACTTCCCAAAATGTCAGATTTGCATATTACGAAACACATTTCAGTGGCAGAACTGACCACTAAGCATTTTTGGACAGGGCCAGAAAAATTAATTGTATTCTTTATGAGAAATTCACTTAGCATTCAGAACATCTGCATTGTTGTCAGGGATAATAAATGTGATTAAGCTTGTATAAATTTCACTATATTAACTAGTAAAATAACTCAATAGCTGCGTTGAGCTGAGCTGACTCTATATGTTACAACACTGAAATACCCAAGTACAATGAAGAGGAAGGAGTTCTAGGAAAATATATGAAAACTGGAGAGAAGAACTGTGTCCTTTCAAGGGCAAACACTTCTTACGTTGTCAGTACGAGGGAAATTTCTGGAAGGGAGGAATTTTAACAGGAAAGGTTTAGTCACAACTCTTGCAGTTACGGCTTAGCAATACAATTATCCCACTCACATTAATATGCCAACACGCAGTCCTCACTGTTTGGCTGTGTTTAATAAAAAAAAAAAGAGCTAGTAGCAACTTTCTCAAGAGGATGGGGGGCAAATCTGTTTTTCTGTAGTGACCAATGACAGCATTAGGGATAACAGGCACAAACTAGAACATAGGAAGTTACACTTGAACATAAGGAACATGAGCTTCAACATGGCACAGACTGTTCAAAGGTGTTGTGAAGTTTCTGTCTCCAGAGGTTTTCAAAACCCTTCTGGACACATTCCTGTGTGACCTGACCAAGGGGAACTTGTTTTAGCAGAGGGCTGGACTAGCTGTTCTCTAGGTCCCTTAAAACCTCTACCACTCTGTGATTCTGTGAATACGGTTTATGTTTTGAGGCATTATGGTTGGCTGAACCTGGAGGAATTATGTAGTATCCCTGTATAATTCTACAGGACACTGATGAAACAGGAATGGTGTTTGGTCTATATGATGGAGACTTACTGCTAATACTTGACAGCTGCATCCTGAAAAAACAATAAACATAAGTAACAATATGGTATTTTTTTATCCTAATGAGGTGAAGTTCCAGGCCCAAGAGCACTATCTAGATCAGGCAGTAAGGCACCCCAAACACATCTCAGAAACCTGATAACTGGTGAGTGCCATCAGTGAGACATTATGTTCAGTGAGGGTTTGGTCAGTGTAGAAAAAGGAAATAGCAAAGGCATAGGCCTGATGTGTACTTAAAGTCAAGCTTTGCAAACCAGACATCATAGTTCCCCTAGATGCAAGGAAATGATTGTAGGTATATGCAGAGGGCAGTTTCTCCTACTTCAACTCCTCTTTTAGGACGAAGTGAGCTACACTCTATGGTATCTATTTCACTGTCTATTGACTATAGACAAGGCTTAGATGAAAAGGAGAAGTAATCTTGTCTGTATTTAGATAACAATAAACATATGCTTAGCATATAAAGCAGTGGTAAGAATTGGGAGTGGGTGGGGTGGTGGTGGTGTGGGGCACCTGTGGAGTGATGGCATTTGTCTTCCCAGGTCACTGTTACATGGGATGGAGCCCTGCTCTCCTGAAGATGGCTAAACACCTGCCTGCCAAGAAGAAGTACTGAAAGATTTCCTTGTTTTACTTTGCCTGCACACACTGGTTTTTTTGTACCTATTAAACTGTCTTTTTCTCAACCCACAAGTTTTCTCACTTTTACTCTTCTGATTCTCTCCTCCATTCTGAAACAGGGGAAGTGAGCTAGCAGCTGTGTGGTGTTGAAACACAACAGTAGAGGCAAAAAGAGCCTGTAAGCTCAAGATACCCATAGAATCATAGGATCATAGGATGGTAGGGGTTGGAAGGGACCTTGAGAGATCATCTAGTCCAACCACCCTGCAGAAGCAGGTTCACCTAGATCAGTCCACATGGGAACATGTCCAAGTGGGTCTTGAAGACATCTCTTCCTCGATGTGGAAAGCTCCCTCTGTCCCTTTTTCCCATCTCTTTCCCTTCCAGGCCTCAGAAGAAGAGCACAAAACACTATCATTTGTCCCATTCTCAAAGAATGAATAGCGTGAGGGTACTATAAGAGGATCTGTGGAGTACCAGTTTTTGCAGTGGCTTAAAGGTAAGACTGGAATGAGAGTAGGAACCAGCACTGCCTTATCCCAAACATATGGTGAAGAGGTACCATTATTGGTAGAGTTACAGCAATATTACAAACGTGCACATATGCACACACATAAGCTGTGGCAAGGAGCACAGTGAGTTCAAATGTTAAAAGCAAACCCAAAGCCTTATATACCCATTTTAAAAGCAAATATTCACATTTGGGGGCCAGTCTCAAATTATGAGGCCTGACTCAGAATTTTTGAACCTTTAGTATTAGCAACACAGCTCTTTATGCTGTAATTATAGAACTCTTAATTAGTTTGGGAGATTGCTCCAAGATTCCTGAGACACCTTCTGTATCAAATATAGACACCCTTAGGGCAGTCGTATACATTTATGGAAATGGCAATTGAAATAACAGTTATAAACAGATCGAGTGGGTCTGGTGATATTACCACAATGAAAAATTATTTTTGACAGCACCAGATGAAAAGTATTTTAAAAGTGAGCAATTCTCTTTTTTTAATTACTTTAATACAACAAAATACACTGACGTGATTTAAAAGTAAAATTGGGAAAAGCAAATACTCTTCCACTCATGAGCTACAGCACACTTTCTGAGTAGAAGGTTACATAAGGAAGTTGTGTTACACCTGAAATAGTTCTGTACACTCTTGTTGCACCAGTAAGAAATTATTTAATCAACCCTGACACTGCATTTTTTGCTTCACCTGCTGCATGCATGAAGATATCGGTTCTAACGGTGAGATTTTAAGTACATTCCTCTCTGTTCTTGTTTTCCACTTCTTTCCTAATGTTTTCTTTGCTAGCCAAATCTAGTTTGGTTTTAAGAGAGAGGAGGTAAAGATTGCTTTGCCTTGCCAAATTCCCTCCTACCAAATTACTGAATTACTGAAGGCAATCCCGATTTTCAGTAGACCTTGGTTGTTTTGCTTGACCTCCAGCAGGTGTCCAATTAAGTCTCAGTAATTTATATGATGTTCCCTTCCCATTGATAGTTCTAGAATTAAACTGATGAGATCTCTAGAGAAGGATCATCAGTGTTACACCTTTCGTCTTTAATTACACCAGTTGAAGATGAATGAATGTACCAGAAGGATCCCAGCTGGGAAGTAGCACACTTATTAGATAGTTGATAATTTAATATACACTCTGAATTCTGATTATTTCCTTTAAACATCTGAAGAGCTTTGAACATAACATGAGAAAATCTTAACACTTATTCAGATGGTCACTACCTGTATTATTTTCCTTTAAAAAGAAATACTGCACCAATGCAGGCAAGGAATTGTGGCTGCCATTAGGGAGCAAAGACTTTTAGTCAAGGTGAGTGAGATCCTACTTCGTGCATTCAATCTGTTGTTTCTCACAAGTACATGTATATCATCTGAGAATATGTAGAGGAGCAGAGCAGAAGACACCTAGAGGACCATCTAGAATCCCACCATGGACGACTCTCACTCCCTCTGCTCTAGCACTATAACTCCAGCTCCTCTTCATGTATTTTACTTCTGAGAATGTTTTATTGGAAGTGAAACTCTAAATGAGTTCAAACTCAGAGTGTGTCACAGCAAAAATGGACTTAACAGGCAGAGTCTATGACGTAGACACTTAACATTAGTACTCAGAAACTAAAGGTCTACATCAGAACTACTGCTATGGATTTCTTACGGTCTGTTGAGACAAATAGACATGGATGTAACTAATCTTCACAAAGAGGTAAAAAAAACAGGTCAGATAATATTACAGATGTACCATCCTCAGGGATCAATATGAACGTTGCTGAATTATTTTAGTATCACATACTCAAAAATTCTTTAACTAAAGTTGAGTAACAGTACTGTATTTTCAGATATCTCAAGCTAAATAAGAACATACTGACCTGTTTTACTCAAATAAAGTCACTGATGTATGAACGCTGCCTTTTTCAGTCCCCAAGAGCTTCCCTTGAAAGGGAAAATTTATATACCATAGCCTAGTGCCTGTGCTCCTTCCCTCTAGCTTACAACACAGTCAAACAGAACTGCTGAAGAGAGCATATCCTCTCCACCAGAAACTACACCTCAGATCTTCTACATGCACAGTTATTTTGTAGGTAGGCATAGCCCAGAAGAGAAATGCTTTGCTATGATCATGTTGGAAGCTAGACTAATCCTTCTGCTGACCACATTTTTATCCTGCATTCTCATGTGCTTACTGATTTACTGTTTCTCAGTTTTCAACAAATGATCTGAGAAACTCAAAAAACTGGACAAAAGCCTGCTCAAAGATCACTTATATTCTGTTGAAGCACAGCTGTTGAGTACTGAAAAGAAAGCTATGGGTGATAGCTCTAAGATCTCACAAGGAGATTGGTTGCACAATCCTAAGAACACCAAGTATTCTCAAAATATTGTTTTACTTCTGTCTTACAGAGATGACCATCTTTCATCCCAAGTGGCAGGATTGGCTAGTAGTAAAAAAGAGAACCAAAGGATCAGAAAATTCTTCTTTCTGCCTCTGGAAATTGAAGAGTATTATGACATTTCAAAGTAAATATTGTGATGCTTGCTCCATGTAAGTTGTAAAGAACTTGAAGAGACTCCATTTCAAACTAGATATTGTCCAGTGTCACGTCCAAAGAAATCAGTGATAATACTTGTAGTTTGAGGAGCATGAAGAAAGGCCTTGCACAGATGCACAGCAAGTTTTACAGAAACATGCACAAGTAGCTACAAAGCCACTTACACTCTTCTTTGATTCTTCTATACAGAAAGAATCCATTCTGCTATTTCAGCTTCACTCTGTTATCAATTATAAATGTTTTACAGCTCAAGCACAAGATCAGTCAACCAAGGGGCTTAGTAAATGTGTTATTTATACAGTTATTTGTTAAAATGAAATTCATTGCATTACAGAATGTTAAGACAAATTGTTGTGCCCTTTAGATTCATTATAGATGACAAAATACTAAATAAATCTTAAATAGGTATTCACCTTTCATCACACAGGAACGTAAATGGTTAGATCTTATCAACAGGGGAGTCTTTTTAATCTTCCTCCTTTATTAACCACAGAAGAAAAAAATGATTGTTGTTTTCCTTGCCTTTCTCTTTAAAAAAGCCTGATAATCCTTGTTGGGGGTGTTAAAGCAGATCTTCTTTCAACTAAGGAGCAGATCAATCTCTAGTGAAGGAAAGCCTAACCAGCTTTACTGACTCTGGCCCGCCAGGTACGATCTCACGGTGAGACATTAGTTAAACGTCAAAGGCAAGCCAGCTTTTTATAAGGGTACTTTATTGTACACACAGGCAAGGAGTGCATTACCTTATCATCTGGTCTTGTAACTTCCTGCTTCATTGTGCTGCTGCAGATAAAAAAGACGGCTCAGGACATAAATGTCATCTTCTGTGTCATTAACTTAAAATCTATTAGAATTTTATTAGAAAATAAGTACTAAGACAGTACAGCTACATTTCCTCCCTTATGCTGTGCTAAATTGCTTGTGAAAGTGATATATTATGAATCTTAGACTGCATCCATTGCAAAATATGGAAGAGATGCCTACATACCGTGTACATTAAATAGTAAGGTTAAACTGGCAATGAAGCACTGGACATCTCCCAAAATCTCCAATACCTATAAATAAAGAAATTGTTTCTATCTAGGACTAGGAAAATGATACTAGTAAGCTTCTTTGTTGATATGTCCAGGTCACAAGTTATTAACCTTTCTTTTTCAGGGACCACTTTTTAATGAGTAACCACCAAAAAAAGAATGTGCTGCTGAATTTCTCTGCTTGGGGCAGGCTGTTCCTTCATTATTAAAAGTCACAAAATTTTTCAGAAAGAAAATATGTTTCTGAGCCAAGAATGTAGAGGCTATGAAAAGTTAATAAGGCTTCTGCAAAACAGAAAAGTTCTCAGTTAATCTGGGTTTTTTAAAAACACATATTGAAAAGCAGAAGTCAGGAGGGATTTGATTTATTCCAGTGTAACTGGTCAGTACAAGGTTAAATAAAGAAGTAAGTTGTGCCTGGACTTTGGGTTACCTCCTTAGGGGTCAGTTTTACCCAGAATGCAGCACATGAAGAAACTGCAAAGCATAGATCCTAAAAGCCAAAACTGTGCCTCGGCAGGTAGCAAGCTTAAGCCTCTCCTGAGAGCTCTTTGCTCACAGGTAAACTTGGCAGTGTGGAATTTTCTGAGTTAGTGAAGAGAACACTTGTAATTCTGGTAAGATGAAATCAAACCGAAGTCCTGCCCTTCAGGATGACTGCCGTGAGGCCCAGACTTCACCTTTGCGGCAACCTGTGAAGGTCTGGAGCAGCTCCCCAGAGCAGCTAGCAAGTCTCTTTCCTCCAGCTTGAAATTACCCTGTTCTCCCAGTAGGAACCAAGTAGCCTCTGTAAAGACCCCGTTTCTAATTCTCTAGCTCTCACGTCCACGGGTGGTGATGATAGTCCACGAAGCTTTCAATCTGCACAAAAGAGCACTGGGAAAAATTAAAGCTCTTCAGGCTGGAACTGCTGCTGCAGAATATAATCAACCCATCCAACACTGGCAGCTGCTTTCCAGCCTTTGAAGATCTGAGTGTGTGCAGCGGGACACAGATCTCGGAAATGAAAACAGCCTGCGGGTGGGAGCTGAACCACCATGTTTTCAATCCAGTCATAGTTCAGCTTAAAATAGGACAAACATCTTTCAGTCTAGGTCCTAGTTCAGTCCTATAACAGATCGTGATCAGGTCCAGAAGTACCTCAGAGCATTTAACATTGGCAAATTCTGCATTTAAAAAATAGGAATGAGCACTTAACAAAGGTAAAACTTCAGGGCATGGTTCAGCCAGAGGGCTGGGCCCTACTCCCCCAGCAGCAAAGGTTCCCTTTGTGCTAGTGGCATGGTGCCATGGGCTCGTTGTCCTCACATCTGGCTTGAGAAGAGAGAGAGAAACTGCAGCGCCGAGCAGATGCTGTTGTGCTGTGGAAGCTGAGAATACAGAGGAAAAAATAGTGCCTCTGCTATATGCTTACATCCCGGATGTACAGAAACTCATACAAATATTTATACATGGGGCACTGAAACAGGTTGCCCCAAGAGGTTGTGGATGTCCCATCCCTGGAAGTGTTCAAGGCTACACTGGATGGGGTTTTGAGCAACCTGGTCTGGTGGATGGCGTCCTTGCCCATCGCAGTGGGGTTGGAACTAGATAATCTTTAAGGTCCCTTCCAACTCAAACCATTCTATGATGCTGTATAATGATATATTCTATGGGATTGGGAAAAAAAAAAGCTGCAAAAAAAAATGGATTGCTGTCTATTGTAAGAGAAAAGAGACCAAAAATATATAGCTAGGTGAGCAAAAAACTACCCACTAAAATAAGCACCCACTAGCATCTGTCAATAAGCACAGCCCTGTATCATGGTGCAGAAATGAGGTTTTCTCCTGCCCACACCGGAGAAATCCTGGGTTGAAGAGATTCAGAGGAGGAATAGAAACCAAAAAGACTGTATGTGATGTGGCCTTGTATAGCCTACAAGGTACAGACAGTCCTCACACTCAGTAGATCCCAAGCAGAGATGTCACTTCAAGGTCAAGTCAATATTTTGAATTATTCGCCAGTTCAGTCCCAAACTGGATACATGATTTCAAAGTGAAGATTCGGTATCTGACCCTGTCCCAGGAAACAAACAAGGCTTTGAACAAGTTATCTGCTCAGCACTAAGTTTAGCTATCTGATTTTGGAGAAATGAAGGGATAAAATACGCCCATACATGGAAAACATGATCCATTTTGCTTCATAGCTAATAAATTATACCTGATTCTCTTTGTCCAGAGACAGAAAAAGTAACTGGATCTTCAAAGGTACTGGTGCTGCTGTCATTGTCAGAAAAGCTGTTTGTGAACATGCTTCATCAAAGGACATTTCATCTCTGCCTACACACCCTTCACATTCTGCTGCCAAAGCAATGTCAGGCTGGGTCATGTGCCTTCAAGGCAACTTTAACTTGGGTACCTTTCTTCAAAAGACATTACAAGTGATTTACATTTTTCCTCCCTAAATCAGCATTTTTGGTATCACTTGTATCATCGCCAAGTTCCCCTCATTCTTCACCTCTGTTCCGGCCTGCCTTTCCCCTCCCTTGTGCCCCCCTGAATACCACTTACGTGCCAAGAAATCTATATTGATGAATACAAAGTTTGTTCAGTTTAGGAGAGGAAACTATATTGTACGGCCTCCTATGTAACCCACACTAAAAATCTATCTAGGGTTGCCTTAAATCTTTCATGAATAGGAGTAATTTTCCTGAACAAGATACTTTCCTTACGAATAGCACCTTCCCCAAACTTGGATTTCAGCCATTTTTTTCTCATTACATTTCTTAACTCATATTATGCAGCTTATGCCAAGATGACAGAAAGTGACACACTGTGACCTCTGTCCTGCCAGGAGGAGGATGAGACTTGATGCAGACTTTTGGAATTTGAACAAGTACTCAGGTACTGTGATTACTTCACAGCGATTGTTCTTCTTTACTACTGTTACTATTTTCCCTGACAGGTTAACTCTTTTCCTATCCATGTACCTCTTCCATCAAGATAAATTATTAAACAATTAATTTAGTTTGTTTGAGGGCTGTTGGTTTGTTTTGGAGTTCTTTTTCCATTGCACAGAAACACTCTTAATTTCCCATGCATTAAAGTGTCCAGCAGAAATCACAGTGCAATTTCAGGATAAATTATGTAGGGAACAGGAAAGAACTGCACATTATTCATATCGCACAGAACTTGATAATAAGTTATTATTCCTCACTCTCAAAGGGGCAAACTGAGCCATGAAAAGTGATTGCTGAGATATTCTGATGCTTCTGCGGGCACAATGGTGTGAGTGTTTCCAATATGGCTCAGCATACCGTCTTCGCTTACATTTAATGCCAATGCCAAGCACACGACATGAGGGCACTAAAGTCCTTTCAGATGTTGATGACTCACACTCTTTAAATATGTCACATGCCCAGACAAATCCACCTTCCCATAGAAGGCACCAAATGCCATTAGATGGAGCAGATGTTCCTAGCCAACCTGACCATGACCGTGAAATGACCCTCATCTATTTTGGATTTATCAAATCATCAAAGGCTCCTACTCCTGTCAATGAGACTTGGGGCAGGTGATTCAAAGAGGTTATTGTATAATGACCAACTGCCTGAGCCAACTGAGGCAGAAAATCCTGCTCCTGAGGTATCTGGGCCATATCTGAGGGAAGAGGAGCCCTTGGGAGCTGAGGAGACCGTGGAACCAGCAGTGTTCTCCCCTGTCACAATACTGACCTATCACATCTGAGAAGCCTGGTGACTCTGACAGCTGCCAACCAGCTGATGAACATCAGACAAGATGAACAAGTCAGACCTGGGATCCATCCAGGAAGATTTTTTGAGAATGAGGATGAGGACCTGACAGGAACATAGGGATGGGATCCCTACATAAAGGGAAGACAAGACAGAAGGAAACAGAGCTACTTCCAACATGCTTCAGCCAGGACCAAGGACTTGTGCTGAAATGGAGCTCCCTGTCCTTAGGCAGTGGATGCATGAGTGGTAATTGACAACAGAGATATTTGAGTGCCTTTAAGGCCCTGGCCCCTTCAAAGAGGAGTAAATACAAGGTTAGCCAGCCAGCTTCCAGGATGTTTTCTTAGTGTACATACACCAAAGCATAGGTAATCACAAACTTCTGGAGGATAGCATCTTCAATCAACTATGTATTATATACCAAATACCAACCACAGCTTCAGGAACAGAGATTAAAGAAAAGAAAGTTTGCCTAGTCTTTGCAATTTTATTCCAATAAAACCCTGTAACCCCAAAATCCAGCAATCCAGAATGTTACCACAGACAATCCATATCCCACTTACTAAGAAACTGTGCCAGAGTTGCAATTGTGTAAGTACCAATAATGTCAAAATGACAACATGGAATACAGAAGAGGTTGAACTCCCCAATATTTACTCAGTAACTTATCAGGAGCTTTACACATGAATTACATTGTGAAACAAGACATCACTAGTGAATAAAACTCATTGATAAAGAACTATTGTAGCAATTTATTAGAACTACAGTCCCTTACTGCAATCATGAAGGGAACAATTTCTGTAGCTATGAGAGAGCAACTCGAGCAGGTGACTGCATGGAAAAGATTCTCTTAATGGAGTGCTCAGGCACTAAGAACTACTCAGCCAACAGCCCTTTTCAGTTTGGGTGCCATTTCCAAGTGCTTTGTATTTTGCTGTCTGAGACTTAACACAATCGAAGACTAGAATTAAAATTATGGTATCTGTTCCACATCATTGAAGTGCCTAAAGGTAGCTGTCAATCCTTATATTAGGCACATCCTTTTTCAAAATTTGTCCCTCTAGTTTAACAAATATCCATCAAAACACCTCCAGGTTATCAGTAGGGAGAAAAATGCTTTGATATCTCACAACTCCTATACAGTTTTACAGTACCATGATACGTCACCAGTTTAGGTGAAATCAGGGGCACTTTCCAATAAAGGCAAAATCAGCAACTAACTTGGGCAATAGATATCTAAAAAGAGTAAATTTCCCGTGAAATCAGGGGCTGTTGCTCCAGAGGAAGGGTATGCCTGCATGGAGTAGGCATCAAATGATCTCAGGTTCTGCATCTTCCTCTGCTTCCTCTCTCCAACCTTCCCCATTCCCTCTGAAGAAGCCACCTCTCCTTCCAGATGGCAAATCCTACTATTGCTGATGCTGCTCAGAAGACCAAAGCAGTTTTTGGGATAGGTAAGAGACTGTTACTGAGTTTACTGGAAATCTGCTGATGGAAAAATGGTTTTCAGTGATACCATGTTACATGCTGATGTAACCCTAGTAATAACTGACTTGGCAAATTTCTTTTCCAGACAATGTAGCTCAAAAATGTCAGACTCTCTTTCTGTATTGTTTACCTGTTAGGGAGAGGGGAATAAATGGAGCATGCACATGCATGTGCACAACTTTTGTATATTGGGAAAGTTACCTGTCCTTCACTTTCTCATTTATTAAACTCTTGTTGTGACAGGTTCTTGCACACATGCTTGGACAATTTTTAGAAGTATCATCAATCTAACTGCAGCTGAGTTGCTCTCTCACCCCTTGTTCCGACTGTGACTGAACAGTTTCTTTTAATAAATGAGTGATACGGCTGGGTGTTATCAACCTACTGTAACACTTAATAGATATTCATAACACATATTAATCACGAGCAAGTTTACAAAGGATTCAACCCTGCAAGGTGTGGAGAACATTTGACTCTCCTTGAACTCAGTGGAAGCGGAAAGGTTGAGATTTTTGTCCTCTCAGGTACTGCGTTATGGTGCCAAGTCTTCCTTCTTGGCATTAAAAAAAGTGAGCATAGCTTTCTGAAGCAATGCATGTGCTATATGATCAGTTTGTTTTACCAGTACCCTGTTGCTTCTGGACTATAAGATTTATTTTTATTTTTAAAGAAGCCTTCTGCCAAATTTGTCTCAGGTATAGAAGCCTGCCCCTAAACAGAACTTTCTGCATTTTCTCTGACTGCTTTGAATCAGATAAATGTTGCTTGGCATATAAACATCCATATAGAATATAGAAATGTTGACGTTCCTTACCAGATGTAGAAGTCAGAAGAACTTTGTGAACTAAAAATTAACCAAGTATATGAGAACAATAACACTGCTTCCTAAAACTTCACAACCTATTAAAGTGAAAGACGGAATTACAATTAAGATTAATGGGAGACAACTAGAACGAATTTCAATCAGGTTTATTTTGAAAGTATGTGGGCTCCTGTTCATCATTAATGCAAAATTATCAAATCTAACCTCATTATTGTTGTTTCTTCCCTATAACATCAAATATAAAGCACACAGAAAAGAACACTGTGTTCCCACAAGCACAACACACCCCTCTAGACTTCTTCCCACAAAGACAAACACTAAAGAAAACACTCCACTATGCAACTGCATGAATACAAAGTACCACAGAACATGTCAAATAGGTCAGTCTCTACTGTGCTATTAAAATTATTAATCCAATTCTCTAATATGGCATTTTTAAACTAAAGTTCAAATTCCTAGGGTATAACAAAAAGCAAAGCAAATAATGTTTAATAATAATGTTTAATCCTAAGAAAATATTGTATTTATTTCTCTTTTTTTCACAACAGGAAGGTGGCACAGCTGAAATACACTTAATTGCATTCACTAAATATAGACCAATTTTTCTGGTCTGATTATAGACATATTCATAGTCTCACTGGTGTTTGGTCAGTTCTCAACATCCAGTAGTAGAAATTTCACAAAAGACTACAAAAGATGCCATCCAAATTCTATACACCACAGGAGATGAAGTTCCTTTCACCTCATCAGCATCTCAGTTCTGTAGTTCATCTTAAGAAACTGATTTTCTGTACTACCTGCAGCCTTGTAGTTGGATTCTGGTTATTTGCTGCTTCACTTTGAAGAGGTTACAGGGAAAGTCCTGTATCTCCATAGATTATATTGAGCAACAAGCCTTTTATTTACTTTTTTTTTCCTGAGAAGGAAGTCTTGACTAGTGAGCAGCTTATTCATAAGCAGTACTGATATTCATGGGGCTGAGTGTCAGAAAATCCAAGAGATTTTCTAGTACCATCATTCTCCTAAACATTTCTGCAATAATTTTAACATGATTAAAAAGTATATACTCTCTCTTATATCACCACAGTTAGTGAAAAAAAATCACTGGAAAACAGTACAATTTCTTTTTTTCCCAGATAATTGAATCTAAAACTAGATAATAGCCTAAGAATGAAATACCTGGGCAGCTGAAATAGCCATGGCCCCTGATCCATGTAAATAACAAGACTCCAACCTATCTCACTTTCTGCTTCTTCTATATTTATACTTTGGGCACATTTGTTTGTAATGTCCAAAACTATAATTGTTTTGCCTCTGTAGCCCATGATGAAATGTCATATTAGATGATACTGTAAACTTGCAGAATATTTAACAGCCATGAAAAAGCTATTTGTCACTCTCTTCTGGCTTCTATATGTTAATGTCTTCTTGTCTCCTCCAACACAATCTAGGTTATTTAAGGGGTTCTTTACCTCTAGACATGCTTTCAAATCTCATTATGCAAATCAAGGATATGACATATAGGCAAAAAAAAATTACATTCAAGTTATTAAATGAGAAATCTAAATTCTTTTCAAGAAGGCGTTAGATACACAGTAATAGAAATTAGAACTGTTAATTGAGAATCAATTCTCCAGCTGTCAGTCTAACAAACTATAATAGAAGTTTTTTAATCAATTCAGTAGTCTACCTGATGTTTCCTTCAACAAGAGGCATTCCTCATTTGACAGGTTCTTGGGACGAGAGATGACAAACCCCATATATGTGGGTAGAATGCCTGTAACAGGAAACATCCTGCTAACAACAGCCCCAGTAAGATCCCAGCTCTGATGCCCTGCAAGAGGGTCAAGCAGCAAGTGGAAAGTGTCCAACGTTGAGTGAGAGGAGGAAATGGGGGAAGTATAGTTACAGTGAGCAGAAAAAAGCAGACGGTGCAAGTAGGCTGTAGGATTGTTGATTTTGGTTTGTAATTACAACTGGCAATCATTTTGAACCACTGCTGCTTTTTTTAATTATTCAGCTTTGATTGCAATTACAAGCCAAAAGCAACAATCCTAATAACAGAGCTTAAGAGTCTCCTGATGCAATAGAAAAAACTCCCAAGTGTTTGGAACCTGACCTTACAACCCCAATATTTAACAGGAAAACTTATTAAAAGTAAAACCTTCTGGATCACAAGTTGGGTGCCAATGTATTCATAGCCTACAACTGTAAGAGTAAGAAGGTTACAGTGAAGACAAAGTTTTCTTTTGGAAGCTGAAGTACAGGCAGCAAAGGCAACACTTATCAAGGTGGCAACCAATTTCATGCACCATTTTGCTGTAGAATCTAGTTTAAGTTAATTGAGTGTCTCAGGATAAACCAAAGACTGAGGTTTTTTAAAATAGCGTACATTTTTGTGGTGGTGTAACCCTGGCTGGGTACTAGGTGCCCACCAAAACTGCTCAAACACTCACCCTCCTAAACTGGACCAAAGAGAGAAAATATAACAAAAGTCTCGTATATTGAGATAAGGACACGGAGATCACTCAGAAAATACCATCACAGATAAAGCAGACTCAACTTGGGGAGTATTAATCTGATTTATTAACAATCAAAACAGGGTAGGAAATGAGAAACAAAAAACTGAATTTTAAAGTACCTTCCTTTAACCCTTTCTTCTTTCCCAGTCTCTATCTCTTCCTCACCAATGGTGCAGGGAGAAGGGGAATGGAGGTTGTGGTCAGTTCATTGTCTTTGCCACTCCTTTCTTCTCAAAGGAAGGACTCTTCACACTCTTCCCCTGCTCCAGAATGGGGTCCCTCATATGGGAAAAAGTCCTCCATGAACTTCTCAAAAGTGAGTCCTTGGCACATGCTACAGTTCTTCATGAACTGTTCCAGTGTGTATCCTTCCCACAGGGTGCAGTCTTTGAGGAACAGACTGTTCCAGTGCAGGGCCTCCATGGGGTCATAAGTGCTGACAGTAAACCTTCTCCAGCCTGGGCTCCTCTCAGCTCATGGGTTCACAGGTCCTACCGTGAACCTCTTCCAGCGTGGGCTTCCCACAGGGTCACAGCCTTGTGGAACCTTGAAAGGACTATAAAAATAGACTCAGTGAAAAGTTATAGAAAGTCAGAGTGGAAGTGACCTCAAGAGTACATTTCATCCTTTTCCCACTGAACTATGCCCAAGCCACACCTGGCAGAGGAGTTCCTCAGGCAGAGATCCCACAACATTTCACAGCCTGTGCTACAGTTTTCCTGTCTTTGCTGTCATTACATTATTCCTACTTTTGACATGACTCCTCATTGCTCCAATTAAAGCCTGCTATTTCTTGTTCCATCAATAGAACACGAAGGGAACAATTTCCCCTTTCCTTTAAGTTGTGCAAAGACTAATATTCTCCTTTCTTTACTTAACCATCCAAATTTCTTACGACTTTCTTCATAAATCACATTACCTACTCCTACAATTACTGTTTTCAGCAATCTCTCCAGTTGAGCCTGGTATCTCTCAAAAGTTAGTATCCAAAACTGGGCATTATATTCCAAATGAGTCTTTACCAAAACTCAATAAAGCAGATGATTTCCCATATCCTACAGGTAATACTGTGTAACTATCCTATCAACTCACAACAAAATTACATTTTTTAATCCTGTTGAGCATGTGATTCACTGTGACAGGAGATTCAGACTAACCTTTTATTCTCCAACGAGCAGAATACTCAGCCTTTTATTCCCTCTCTGTATTGATGTAAGAAGATTATTCCTGTCCAAGCCTAATATCTTGAAATTCTTCTTGTTGAGCTGCATTGTGCTGCCTTACACTGCATCTTTAACTTATCAAAGTCTTTCTGAAGTCTAATCTTGTCCTGTAGTGTGTTCTTTGAATGTTGGAATCATCTGAAAGTTCATGAAAATACTGAACAGTGATAGTGAGCATCTCATAACTACTTTCTAAATACAATTTTCTAAACAGTGTCACACTAGTCTTATGATAATTAAATCTACTGAGTGCTTTCTCAGCTACTTTATAAAATGTCATGAGAGATAATATCAGGGGAAAGTGGCATGTCATTACCTGTTTCTTCCCTATCTCTAAAGATGGTTGTTATTTAGCTCCAGAAAGAAATTAGATGACTGATGTAATTTATTCTGGTAAATCCATAAACGGCTGTTAACTTTATTATCTTTCAGGTGTTCAAAAATAGTACAAAATTTGTCAAATATTATTCCAGAAACCAAAACTAAGGGTGAAGGAGCACTGAAACAGGCTGCCCAGGTGAGTTGTGGAGTCTCCTTCTCTGGAGACATTCCAGCCCACCTGGATGAGTTCCTGTGTGACCTATTCTAGGTGGTCCTGCTCTAGCAGGGGGTTAGACTGGATGATCTTTCAAGGTCTCTTCCAACCCTTCAGATTCTGTGAATCTGTGATTCCACCCTATGAATAGTTAGTTCCTCATGTCACCTTTCAAAAGCAGACACCATGGTTTCTCTTTTCCAGTCTTCTAGAAGCCTGTGCACCTCCAAGAATTCTCAAAGATATCACTTATAGCTCTAAGGCTACTTCTGCCAGACTTCACATTACAGTGAATATCCTCAGACATGAAAACTATTTTCTTCCTGAAAGCATCCAAGAGCTAAATGTTTTCTACACCGTCTGTTTCCTTTCTTGTAATTTTATGCTGAGGTTAGGTTTGTTAAATTTGTGAGTGTAGCTGATCACTTTAGGGAAGACTGAAATAAAACAAACAAAAAACCCCACTAAACATGTCAACCATCTTAATCTCATTGGCAGTTTATTTTCTTTAAATAAAGAACACAGTTTTCTTTTTGGTCTTTCTCTTGCTTCTCATATACTTACATAAAGTTTTCTGTCCTTTTCTACTTTAACATGGTGATTATTGAAAATGTGATAACTCAAGCAGTAATTATAACAGCTGGTGCAACAACTACAAAGTATGTTGTGGATCTTTCAAGTGCAATTCCAGTCAGCTGGAGCGAGTAGTTGCACAGCAACCTGCCTTGCAGCAACCACTGGCAATTAGTGGTGCCTAGTGGTGCTATAGTGGAGCTGGTTGATGTAAACTTTCACATGTGAAATGAGAGCTGGCATCCTGTCACATGCCAATAAGATTCTGCATAAAAGAGATCAAAAGAGTAGACGGCACTCTTAACGTATGCCACAGCACTTTTCCCCTTCTTCTCGTCAGGCACACTGGGGGTCATGTAAGACTGAACATGGGTTAAATACACATTCAGTGGGCTTATTGCACCTTGTGAGACTCCCTACCCTGTCACAGCTACCTGCAGCTGCCTTTGGTGTGCCTGGTGATGAATCCAGGCACTGTGAGCCTGCATCTGCCCTGAGCCCCAGGCAGACCAAGGGGAGGACTGACTGGCTCCATTTCCCTCTGTTTTATTGTCGGTTCCTCTGTAAATAATGGAAAATCTCTCTCCAGCGTGCCTCCTTCTTACACTGAGCAATGCAATTGGAGCTGTTTGAGGGCAGCTAGCTCTTTCTTAGGTCTGATTGCACAATAATGAAAGGATGGGAAACAAAGACTAACAACTTTTGAGATTAATCCCCCTTCTGTTCTCAGCTGTCAGACTTACTTATTTTTTCCTTTTTTCAGCTAAATCAGGTCATTATACCACAAATCTTTACCCTGAATGAAAGATTAAACTCAGGTATTTTATTTTCATCAGGGCATAATATTCAGCACAGAATAATTGGCTATAGTTTCATCTGGATATTTGTATGGGGCCTCCTATCAAATTCCACTAAACCCTTGCTGACCCTATCCATTTTGTTGAATTCCTTAGGATCTTACTATAGCAGAGTCCTGGCAAAAAAGAATTTTGCACTCAATTATACCTATCTCCACATCTGAGATGTCATGTTTTCATGAAGCCTCTTTAAACAATCAAGAGAATTAAAAGGTCTTCAAGGTTGCTTTGTAATAAAAATAGTAATAGAAAAGAAGAAGAAAAAACCAAAACCATAACCTGTTTGTCCTTGACACAGTATTTTACAATGAGAAAGGGAAAATGAGGGAAAAAAAGAAGAAGCAGGAAATAAGAAAAGGCTTTCAGACTACACTTAACTGCTTCAAACCCAACAATAAAAGTATCATGGTTAAACCAGAAGACCGAAAAGGCATAAGGTCATCAAAGCCAAGGCTCATTGAGCCAGTGTAGTTGGATAGATGTCATTTCCACTTTGTCTGTGCAAAGAGTGCTACATTGTATGTATAGACAGCAGAGTCACGCTGCCATAAAATTAAAACCAAAAAATATCCACAGTCTATTATGAAGGTGTTATGAAAATCAGGTGGGTTTCTTACACATGAATAGACTCTTGTGTGACTATTGCATCTACCTTGACATTTCTGACTTTACTGATTGCTGTACTGATAGTGTCTTTTCTTAAAAAGACACTGTTACAGAGGGAATGTATTTTCTCAACCAAGACAAACTGGCTTTATGCCACTTCTGCTCTACCAGAAATCGGCCCTACAGTAGCTTTGGGATTTAGTTTAAACAGAGAGAGATAAAGCATGACAAAATAATGCAGCATAACGGCCCAACGTGGGCCTCTGTTAAAGCATAGGAGGTCTTTGCTGTTGCACAAGATCAGGACATTTTTAGACATAGTGTTTCTGTTCATGTTTGGCTTTGTTTTCTCTTTAAAAAAATATTATCAATTTAGAAGTAAAAGCCTACTATAAAATTCTCCTTCAGAGGTAATAAAGGGCAATGGGACTGGCTGACGTTTGGAGCCCTTGAAAAATTATGCCTCTTACATTGTTCATGAAACATTTAGGGTTATTTCTCTCAGAAGTATCAGATTTTCATGTTATAAAGGTCATGGAAGGAGTTCATATCCGCCCAGTTCCTGCACAGGCTATTTTGTTGATTCCTTTGCTCTCATGAATGGGTACCATTTCAGTCACATTTTTAACACACACAGTGCGAAGGTGAGCTCAGTCCTTGTGCTGTATGATATAGGCAGTTCATTGACTTGGGGCAAGAGAGCCCTAATGAGAATTGCCAGAAACACCGCTTGGATCAGCAGTTGCAGTAAAAGATTTGAAAGGTACAAGGCAAGCACTGTCCTTAGAATGTGGAAGTCTACAACTCACCTCCTCTTTAGGTTACCGATGTCTTTACTGATTGTTTTTTCAGTTTTCTCCTTTGGCCAAGCTTTCACTTTCTCTTGGATGTAACACAGCTGGGAAACAAAATATTCCATCATTAAGAACATAGAAATAAAGAGGAAACAGAAACAGAGGAAACATCATGTTCCAGTGACAGGAACAGTAAATCATTGCTCAAAGCATGCTGCTGGGCAGGGGTTAGAGATTCAGCAGTGGCACCTCAAAGTCAGTGCTCAGTAGGACCAGGGAAAGCCTTTCACATAGAACGCCAGCATGCATGAGTCTAAAAAGCCAAACTACAATTTACTTCCTGTGTAATAAGGAGCTTCATCACCAGTGAGTGAGTGAGTCATAGGAATAAGTATGGAAGTCAGGATAGATTAAAAATATTGGCAAATATGACTAAGAAATTATTTAGTCTTCTAGAAGTTTTGAATTTCACTCTGTTTTTACTCATGAAGAAGAATAAAAGACAGAATTCTTTTTCTATGTAGCGACAGGGGTGTGGAAGACTCTCTTTTGTTAGGCAGAGAGGTGGGAAAAGGGACAAAGGATAGAGGGTTCCTGCTGACTAGTTACAGCTCATCCAGAGTATGGAGAGGGATAAGAGAGGGTGATCACCAGGAAGAACCATCCTAGCACCCATGTGTGACACAAAATCCTATCCTGTCACATAATCTGAATAAAAAGACTCCCACAGATGTATAGAGGACCTGCTGTGCAGGTTGGTTCACAGAATCACAGAATCAAAACAGAGCAGGACCACCTCGAGTAGGTCACACAAGCACTCATTAACTGGATATAACTCTGCTGTACCAGATGTGCTCAAAATAGAGTCCACTGGCACAGGCTGCCCAGGAAGGGTGTGGAGGCTCCTTCCTTGGAGGACTTCAAGACCCACCTGGACACATTCCTGTGTGACCTGATCTAGGTGGACCTGCTTCTGCAGGGCGGTTTGACTAGACGATCTCTAAAGGTCCCTTCCCACCCCTACCACCCTATGATTCTATGATTTTAGCCTAAATTTATGTGGCTTGATCACATTGCATGCAACTCCCTGTTGCACATAAACTGATGATCTCAAAATGTCAGCACTGCTCATCAGCTTATGCCAACTGGATCAGCTCTGATTTGAGTCTTACCCTGCTAATAGGGAACTCTGCACCGTGCACCCTGAACTTCTGTTCTGGGTGAGTGAAGGACACACTGCCTTTCTGCCCTCCCACTCTTAAATGTGAAACATCTATGTTTTTTTTTAAAAATGCACAGGACTCAAGTTTTTTTTCAGCAGGATTGATCTGCAAAGTAACTGGAAGATAGTTTAGGAGCCAGTGGTGCCATTTGCAGAAGCAGATTTTAACCCTTCTTGCTATGGCTGCTATGGTCTTTGCCAGGATTGCCACTAAAAAGCTCCTGTGGCTTGTCAAAGCAAATAACTAACTTTAGCTCATTTAAATAGACTAGTCTGAAAACCAAGGCAATTTCACTAATAACTGTCACAGAAGCAGCAAACTGTGAAAGAGGCCTGTGGCAGCAAAGCCTCACCCATTTCATCTGACTCTCGCCCCTCAAATCCCATTTCCAAAGCCATTCAAGGACCTGAGGGGTCCATGTGGCTTGAGCCTAGAGTTCCTTATTCATTCTTGAAAACTGCACTCGCCTCTTCTATCACTCCTTACCCTGAAGCCAAAAACTGCTCACAGAAGGTAGTCAGTTCTCATCAATTTCATTAGCAAGTTGACGTGGTTTTGCCCAGCCAGCAATGAAGTACCATGACAGTCTCTCACTCTGTGCCCCCATTCACCCCCACCCTCATTAGGATGGTGGAGGCTTCAGTGAAATGGGAGGAAAAAAAGATAAGCAAGGTTGTTGTGGATTGAGACAAGGGCAGGGAGGGCTGGCTGCCAATTATGATTCCAGACAAAACAGACTCCAGTGCTCGACTTAGAGAGGAAAGTAGGAAAGTTTATTCTACTACCTACAACAAACAGAACAGAGCAAAAGCAAAAAGAGAAGGATGACAAGAAAATAACAACCAGCACTTTAAGATCTCCCTCCCCTATCCCTCCCTTCTTCTGGAGCCCAGCTCACTGCTCTCCATATCTCTACCTCCTCCTCCCTCAACGGCTCAGGGGGCAGGGAATGTGGGATATGGTCAGTCTCTCACAGATGGGCTCTGCTACTTCTCTCTGCTCAGATGAGGACGACTCCTGGCATTCTTCCCCTGCTCCAACGTGGGGTTCCTCCCCTAGGACACAGTCCTTAACGAATTTCTCTGGTGTGGGTTGTTCCCAGCAGTTGCAGCTTCTGCTGATACAGGGTCCCTCACATGGGACGCAGTCCTTGGTGAATATCTCTGGCGTGGATTCTTCTCCACAGTTGCAGTTTCTGCAGATACAGGGTCCCTCTCTCGGGACAAGGCCTCTTCTGGGCATAAGTTTAATGAGCTGCTTTGTCGTGGGTTCCTCCCCACAGTTACAGCTTCTGTGGTATGGAGTTCCTCAGACAGGACACAGTCTTTTCCTGCCATAGTCACTGCCCCTGGCACGGGGTGTTTAGCAAAGTGAGTCACTGCCCCTGATGAGGGGTCTTCAGCAAAATACAAACAAATCTCAGCTTCACCAGTCCTCTCCGTAGAATGCAGGGGAGTCTCTGCTCCAGCACACCTCCTCCTCTCTTTCCTTACTGACCTTGGAGTCCTCACAGTTGTTTCTCTCATTCTTCCCACTCCTTGCACCACCACCAGCAGGAAAAGAAGAAGGAACAGAAGAAGGAAAAAACGAGAAGAAACTTCTTCTTCCGGCTTCTTCCTAAAAAGTGATCATAGAGGTATCTAATTGGCTCAGCCTCAGAAGTGGGTCTGGTTCAGAGCTGGGAAGAGTTGCGAGCAACTTCTTACAGGAGCCATCTTTACAGCCCCTTCCCCTTTACCATAAAAAGCGTCATGTCAAACCATGACACAAGTGCAAGAAGGCATCTGTGGACCAAAGGAAAAAATAAGTCAAGAGAAATAAAGATGTATTTATAATTCACTTTTTTTTTTAAACTGTAACAGTTTCCCTCCCTTCCTTCTAACTGTTTTAAACTGAAGACAAGAAAGGGATAATAAAGGTGATCTCAGACATCTAGTAAGGAGGAATCACTCCCTGACATTATCAAAACAGGGTCCTTCAAGTGAAATTAAATCATAGAATGATTACATCTCTTATGTTAAGAGTTTTGCTAACATTCAGAGACCATCATTATATGTATACCAAAAAGATACAAAAGTGTCTTTAACAATCTTGCTGCTGACCCTTGGTTTTGTACCTGTAAAATTACAATTATGATAGTGTTTTACTTCATGGGGACCTCATGAGTAATAGTTAAACATTTGGAGTTGTACATATTACATATTGATAAGGGCTTGTATACTTCTCTAGATATAATGTGTGTCTAAGTAGGAAAGGATAGTCAGACACACATTTATGCTTCCTGATACTCTGAGGTGGCTAAAAGCCACACAAGCTGCTGTGAACTTGAGCAAGTAATCCTTGGTTAGAGCAAGAGCAAATTGTCTTGTTCCCACCTCATACGTGTGCCTAGGGACAGTCGTCACACAGGTTTCAAAACAAGAGCAGTTTCAAATGTACCCTGGAGAGCAGTGGTTTGCAGTGAAGTTGCCAGATAACCCAGAAAGATCTTAAAGTCCTTCAGAGGCTTGTGGGATTTGTGAACCTAACAAACTTGCTTGCCTTTGAACATCTCAGGCAGACAGGCAAACACTACACTATCAGAAATGCTTAATCAAGTCAAAACACTACTGAAAACTTCATAAAAGTCAGTGAAATCCTTCTTCTGTTTGTTATTGATGGCTGCAGGATAACCTTTATTTATAGTGCCCTGGGGACTTATTCAATAGGATGTAGTGACACTGATGAGGAGGATTATTTATTGTTTATACAGTTGCTTAAAGATGTAAGGCACTGCATAAATACCCTGGAAAGTATCATTCCATGAAAGAGCTCTCAATTATGCATCAAAGTACTTGCTGCATCAAAGGTATTCTGGAGTTACTCTTCACATCACAATACACATTTGCAACGCTCGTAAGGTCTGACTGTATCCATTATTTCACAGTAGCTGATATGCAGTCCATGTAACAACATCATCATTTCCACCTGGCATTCATATAGTACCAATAATCTGAAGGCATATAGATGATGTTCTTCACACATCTAGAAGATGAAAAAAATGGGCTTATTTGACAGTATTTTTTAACAGAATTCAAAAAACTCTGTTAATGGACCATGGAACTTGTGTTCAGAAGTGACAAAGCCGTATGGTAAAGACTGCATTAGCAACAATAATCTGATCATTTTGTGGAAGTACATTAAAACACAGCATGTAATTATTAGGCTGTGTGTGAGCTCAGGAATTTCTTAACTAATAAAAGACACAGTTGTTTCCATAATCTCTGAAACAAAAGAGACTTTATGTACCCTGGGGGCAGGTCAGACAGCACAGAACAGAGTGCAAATCCTCTGGTAATCATCTTCAGCTCTTTTGCTCTTTCGTTATTATTACTGACATCCTAAATAAATATATTGATTAGGGGATAGTTTCTGCCACTTCCTCTTCTGGTGAGTAGGTCCCCACTTTACACAACAGCAGCAATAATATTGATTTACTGATCAATTAGATATACAAACTAGTTGCATAGCCTATAACAGAACAATTCACACCAGTAACCATTCACACTGGGAAGACCTGCTGTTTGCCCCATAACCCCTCTTGTCTTGTGTTCTGTGCATTATGCTTCTATGAAAACTTGGGATTTTTCCTATTTTTCACTTCTACTGGATGGGAACTCTTATATATTTGAAGCCTGTTGTACCAAATACAGCTGAAATAACTCTCCATCACACTGCTTTGTTCTCTAAGCTTCAGGACCCAGGGGCCAACTTTTCCCAGAGGAAATATGTAGTCTAAGCTAGTTTGCAAGGAATCAAAAACCTCTAATCGATAGAGTAGGAAAATCATCTCTAGGGGTTGATTTTAAATGCCTACCACAGGGTAAAATAAATCTTTCTTGGGAGGCACCCATCCCTCCGTATTCACTACAGCCTTTCGCACAGAGCTGGCACCTGACTCCTGGTGACAGCAGGGAAACTGAGTACTGCCATCATTGGACTCAACTTGAACTAAGTTACTGAAGACTTGCACTTAGCTCATAACCTAGTAACAGGACATCATTTGGGAAATTAAAAGTTGGGACACTGAAATACTGTCTTTCTGAAGCCAATAATCTATTTTTTTTTAATGATGGAGGAGAGGGAGAGAAAATATCTTTATCTTGTGGAAGACACTGGAACAAAACAAAGGGGCATTTTGTTTTTTTACTGCAGTTGCAGCAAGTAATCTTCAGCGATATAAATCCTCAAAAGTTTTTGTATGTCAAAAAGGATTTTCCGCTAAACTCTTCTGGGCAAATTCATCCGGGGTGTATTAAGACAAATCCAGTTACACTGATCTATTACTTCTGCCTGAGTACTTAGTTTTCTTCAATTTAATAACAACATAAGGGAGTAGGAAAATGTTTAAGCAATGAGACATGACATACCATACCATGCTGTACCGTTGATTAATGTGTATCCTGGGTGAATGGGGAGTAAGACAAGTGCCTACGCCATATGTGGCGAGTGCATTAATCAATATTAAGATGTATTAACAGGTACAGAAAGAGGGTACTGAAGAAGAGCTGGTTTTGGAGCTCAGTCCTGCTGTGATGGCAACATGGGACTGAATCCTGTTGACACGAGGAGCCAGCCTGACCTCTGAGGCTGTGACCTTAGCAAAGTGCACACATTTTATGAACTCCGTGCCACAGGACATTGCAGATGCTAAAAACTTGCATGGATTCAAGGAGAGGCAGGGCAAGTTCACACACCAGAAATACTTTCAGGCTGTAAATTCAAAGAAATATATCCAGGTCAGGAAGTCTCCGAGTTGCAAACAACTGGGAGCTGGGAGAGTACCCAGGGGAGCATCATATATCATGTAACCCTGTTTTTATGCTCTTTCCTAGACATCTCCTTTTGACGGCCATCAGGGACAGGAAAGAGAGCTGAAGAGTTATGTGTCACAAGTCCATTCAATGCTCTTACAGTCCGGCTTTTTATGTCCTATATTTACAATGTACAACCAGTCCCCATTAAATCCATGTAAGTTGCTCGATACTCAAGAGTGGAACAGTAGATAAAGCTATATACACCCCTCCTCTGATAACAGCATCAAGACTTTTGGGTAACTGGCTCACTGCAAACACCAGCAGGAGTTCAGCACGATCTTCCCACCACAGAGACCAGATATCACCAAGCACCAGCTGCCGGTGATGCAGCAGGTCTCATTTCAAAACTCTGGTGAGGCACAATGCCTCGAGAGCTGCCATCTGCCTGAAGGTGAGGAATCAGCCAAGAGACTTAAGTCAGTGCAGTACGAGGCACAACAGGAACCCTGCAGCACCGCTGCTCCAGGTGCAGGAGGGGGATTCCCCTTGGTATCAGGTAGCAGCTCTCTCAGCTGAGCTCAGAAACATCCCTGTTTTCTACTCTGCAGGGCAGAGACCTTATAACACAACTGCCATGTGAGGACAACCAAAGAAACAACAACAACACATTGCCTACTGGAGTGTATTAACATGCCCCACAGCAGTATCATTATGACAGTTAAACATTTAGCCAAGATACTGAAACAAATGTCTATGTTACCCACAACCTCCCTTACAGACTCTGTTACTTCCAGCTCATCCTACCAGCACAGAAACCAGAGTTGTTCAATAGCTCAAAAGTCAAACAGTGCTGTCAACTGCCTACTTTCTAACTAAATTAAGCTTCTCTAATGCTTCTAATTTAATGTATTAATGCACACAGCAAAAGTAAAGCTTTTGGTTTGTTTTTTCTCTGGTTTACGTGGTCCTGTTCTTCAAAATCATTTTTGAGAGGCTGAGGTGGCTTTTAAATTATACTTTCAACTGATAAACAGGTTTGAATACTGACAATTTTCCAGCACCATGATTTTGAATTTCAAAGTGACTGGTTAAAGGTTAAGAACTCTAAAAACTGGACGGGTCAGTAAAACACCTCATCTATGTTTCACGCTTTGTCTCTGTTTATTTTGAGGGAGCACCTGTATCTTACATCACGCTATTAGGATTTGACCCTGTGCAGATCAATAAAGACTGCATGACTTTACTTCACACTCCAGTCCTTACCTACTTGCTAGACAGCTTGTAATTTCAACAAGGAAAGAGAGTACCTGCAGGTGTTGAATTAATGCACTATGAAAGCAGAGCTCTGCCATGTTGCAATAGAGCTAACATCAGGCTTCTCTGGTATTGTTGACAGTATTCAGCTCCCAGTGTATTTCTGACTTTGTATACATAGACCACCTAGTAATTTTGTTACATCTTGAAATTAGGTTGGTGGAAAAAGTCCATTTAGACTCTTAGAGCCATAAGTCATCTTTACCACTCTCAGACTGCTGTGTTGTGAGTGGAGCCTGCTTCTTCAGTCCCACAACACAGGAAGTTTCTTTTGCATCACAAAAACTATCAGCAAGGAACTCAATAACATTGAGCTGGAGGAAAAATAACCTAAATTGTGATGTCAACTAAAAGTAGCACCAAGAAAAATCAACTTTTTTAAAAGAAAGAGCATTGAGAAATAAAAGTGTTTTCAATATGAAACTTTAAGTTCCAAAATTAGGGCAGAAACAGTGTACTCGGTAATTTTAATGCCACCAATCCCATTGAATTTGAATGAAAAAACTGACATAGGCAGTGAAGAAAAGCCATCGTCTAGGCAGCTGTTTTTTAAGCAGACACCTGCTCAGCTGTGCCTCTGTGGGTCACATCTAGTTGCCACTCCATATGTGTGACATTTCTGAGGCCAGCTTATGGCTTTATCTCCCAGTATCTCAGTAAAGCTGTGAAAACTTAGATTTCTGACTAAGGCCACGTTGACACCTGCCTCTGCTCCTAACCTGTACCACTGAGTCACCCCACAGGGAGCAATAGACAAGCCTTCAGTATTGAGGTGGAGGTGAAGACGTCTGCTCAGTATTTTGAGTGCAGCTGCTCTGTTCCCTGGAGCAAGTTTGCAAGTCCTGAATAGAGCTAGTCATCAAGGTGAACTGATGTAGGCAGCTGCCTCAGGCAGAAGGCTGCCAGGGTAGAAACCAGCCATTTCTGTCACTATAGCTGGAAATGTGCAGGGCAGCAGCTACTTCTGAGTGGGAGAATGAGGAGCCTCATTCAAGAAGCAAATATCATTCCTTCCTTTCCTCTCAGTGTAGGTAAGTCAGACTCTCAAAGGCTCTCCCTCTATTTTCTCTGCCTTGGTTTTACCCCTCTCCTTGCTAAGAAATCTTAGATGCAAAGAGGTAACTGCTACAGACTTTTGGTGTCTCAGTGAGAGATATAGCTTAAGATACTTTTGCAAAGCTAGGTCAGGCCAAATGTTCTAATTAACAATTCTAGCTCTTGTCACTCCTCTAACATGCACAGAAGTCTGGTTCACAGACTTCTACAGTCGTAACAATGTTGGTTGGAAATGGCCTCCAGAGGTCACTCTGTCCAACACCCCACTTGAATCAGGGCCACCACAAGCACTACATCAGCTCTACCCAGCTATAGGCAAACATCCAACAGCACAGATTACACATTCTTTCTAAGTAGCCTACCCCAGTGTTACACTTAGAGCAAAAGCTTTTTTCCTAATGACAAACCTGAATGCAGACTTTGGCAGTTGTTGCTCCTTCTTGTTGTATGAACTGACACGCCTGTAAAGCACTGCAGTTCTGTCATCTTTCTGACTGTCCTGCATGCATCTGTCTCCCTTTCAATGAGAGTGCACTGTCAACTGCTGCTCAGCTTGGCACCTGATCCTTTTCAGCAGACTTGACACTCAAGCAGTCAGTTCCCAGTATTATTGCTGTGTGAGTTTATTTTAGGCAGAGAACCAGAGCACAGATAATAAAAACCCAAAGCACTGCACATCCACAGGAGTTCAAAAATAATGTGTTCAGTTCTCATTATCCCCTCAGTTCCCCCTTCTGTACTCACAATGCCCACACTAGGCTCTGCCTTATGTTATTACTAAATTCAGCTGTTGGAGCAGCCAGTTCAAAATACAAGAGCAACTGCCGGTGCTTTTAAAAACAGGCTTAAAATCATGCCTTTCCCAAATGTAACAGGGACAACTGCTATTGGCTTGGTCAATATTTCATATAGGCAGAGTACATTAAGGTGAGAACATACATATGAGGTAGGGAAGGAAGTCTCCAGTGCATTTCATCGATGTGCATACACAAGCAAGCAATGTGAATCAACAGATTGGTACAAGCTGAGACCACATCTTTCAGTGGACTTTCATGTACTCTAATACCCCTCTGCAATGCTAACTGAAGTATTGTAAATGGGAAAGATTAAGATTTGTGCTTCAGAGATACCCTCCACATTTGATCTAAGAATACAGAGGTACCTGTAGAGTTTGTGCACTTTCTGACCTTACTTCTTGTCTCTCAACAGCGTGTAACATGTTGTGATTAAGAGTGAATTTCAGGTGTTCAGTACCATTTTTCTTTATCTCATACCTTCAGTTCAGCAATCATTATTGTTTTTCTCTTTGTGTCACGTCTCTTGCTGCTCCTTTTTTTATGGCATATACTAATGCAAACCTACATCTTTCCTGAAGCATTTGAAGGTGGCTCAGTTTATTTACATCCAGAAGCACATTAACACTCTCCACTATGGCACATTAATACTTTCCATTATACAAAATTAGCTCTTTGTGATTCCTTGGACATTAATTTAGTAGAATATGATAGTCAGAACTCTCTGACATTGTTAAAGTTAATGATCTGATTCTTTACAAGACAAGATACATTTCAAATCAAATTGATCGCATTAATAGCTTTATTGAACAACATTAACAGAAGTGTGTTGTACCTCAGTGTCCTCAAGCAAAGCCTTTATTGGCACATTAATGGTGACAGAATGTCCAAATCCAAAGTAAGTGGCACTATTTCTATAACACACAGTTACAGATAGTCTAAAATTGGAGAATAAAAACCGATAACCCTACGGCTCTGCTTGAAAGTCCTATCTTCTGTCAAAGTGATAACTGCAAAATGATAACTGCTAAGTGATAACTGCTGCACACAGACCACCCCACTTTATTGACAGGTTCTCATTCTCTGTGTTTCCAGCTGCCTGTGCCAGAGCAGAGGAACAACTAGTAGAAAAGGGATGAATGAATTTGTTCCTCGGGTATTGAAGTATCTGGGAGTCCATTTCATGGTAGGAAGAGGGGAAGGTAGCCAATAACTTGAAAAATAAGACTTTTTCTAAGCAGTAAGATATTACAGAATCTCAGGTGATGCTAAAGAGAAGCTGGTGAGGAAGGCAGGTGAGAGGACAGCTGGAAAGAGCAAGTATACTATACCTAAGTGAGTCAAACTAGGCCAATTTCACAGACATGATTTAAAACTACTGGAACCATTCACACTGTACTCACTATCTCAGACTACTAGAGCTAAAAAGATTTATTCAAACCAAAGGTTTTCTCAGCCCAAGGAATGCAGCACAGTTCCTCACACACATGGTTAAAAGAGTAGTTTTTCGTACAGATCACAGGTCAAATTCAAGAAACTCTTCTTGCAATGGCCATGTAATTTAGGTCAGGCTGAATACCAAGTATCATTCAAATACTGCATAATTTTCAATTTTAAAAATTTGCTCCATGTCTGATTTCCAAATGATCTTCCCAACAGAAATACATTGACACCTTCTCTACAGTGACATATCTAAATAAACAACTATGACCAAACAACTAATGTCACACACCTTGGAGCAGGTGTGATATGATTACGTGACCTGTTAAATTTAAGGTGTTTTGATGAAGGTGGAGTATCTTCCACTAGATTACTTTGTGCATCCAAACAATTGAAAGCTGAAATGAAAACAGTCTAACAAATTCCTCCACCTCCATCCTTCCTTCCCACTGGGTGCATTTGCCTGACATGGCATATCCAGAGAAGAAAACTTTCACCGTAAGTAACAGGGGTCATATCACATAATATAATTAATTTTGCCTGCAAAGTGCTGTGTTCAGACCTCCACTGAGACGGGTTTAACTTGGGTGCTCTGTTTCTCTCTACTGATTGCATTAAGCAACCTGAATTCTGCTGGCAGAAAAGGATCTGGGGGTGTTGACAGCCAGCTGAACATGAGTCTGTAATGTCATTCAGGGTGAGGGAGCCCTGGCACAGGCTGCCCAGGGAGGGTGTGGAGGTTCCATCTCTGGAGGTCTTCAAAATCTGCCTTGACATGTTCCTGTGTGATCTGATCTAGGTGGACCTGCTTTATCAGGGGGTTTGGACTAGATGGTCTCTAAAGGTCCCTTCCAACTCCTACCATTCTGTGATTCTGTGTGCCCAGGTGGCCAAGAAGGTAAATGGCATCCCGGCTTGTATCAGAAACAGTGTGACCAGTAGGACCATGGAGATGATTATACTCCTGTACTCAGCACTGGAGAGACCACAGCTTCAATACTGTGTCCAGTTCTAGGCCCCTCACTACAAGAAGGACACAGAGGTCATGGAGCACGTCCAGAGATGGACAATGAAGCTGGTGAGGAGCAGCTGAGGGAGCTGAGGATATTTGTATTCGAGATGAGGAGACTGAGAGGAGATATGATCACTCTCTATAACGACCTGAACTGCGGTTGTACTAACGTGGGGATTGATCTCTTCACTCCAGTGATGAATAATAGGACATGAGGAAATGGGTTTAAGTTGCACCAGAAGAGGTTTCAATTGGACATTGGGAAGAAGCTTTTACCAAGAGGGTTATGAAGCATTGGAAGAGGCTGCCCAGGGAGGTGGTGGAGTCACCATCCCTGGAGATATTCAAAAGACACACAGATGAGGTGCTAAGGGGTATGGTTTAGTTTAGTGATGGGCTTGACAATGTGAGCTTAGTGGTTGGACTTGATGATCTTAAAAGTCTTTTCCAACTGTGATGATTCTATTAATCATACATGGCTCCCTCAGTGTTAGACACCATAGGAGCCACAAGACTTGCACTAGGCAAAGACACCACACAGTCTGGTTACCATGCCAAAGGGGTATTTTGGATAAGCTTTGGTCTTTGTGGTAGTGGTCAAAAATTGTGGAAGAATAAACCCTATCACATCCTCTAAGCAGTCTTAACATCATCTAAGCAGTCTAAACATAGAGTTTTGGCACTCTGCTAGATCAGCAAACACAATAAAGACCATCCCAGCTAATGAGATAAGAAGACTACGTGGAAAACCCTTCTGCTACTTCTTCTATGTTTTTCTGCTTTCTCCCCAAGTACAAGTGAGTTTCTGTGTCTACAATTTCCAAGAGAGAGCCTTTGAAACCATGTGTGACTCAACAAAGTTTGACAACAATCAGGCAAGGTCTGCAGCTGAAAAACCAGGCAGTGACAATCAAGAGAGAAGTGCAGACAATTGTTCCACAGCCACTGTTCCCGAATTGTAAACCTGCGCTCATGAACTAAAAAATCTATCTCAGATAATTGACATTTATTTGATTGAAACAGCAGGACGCCCTCCATCAGAATGGGAGGAGACCATATGGAATAACAGTATGAGTGGAGATAATGTTTGTCTGCTGAGTGTGTCAATGTGTTTAGAGATTATTCATCGGGCTCTAGGGATTCCAGTATGGTAATGTTTCAGCTAAATTAGAATCAGATTAATTGCTCTAATCTAATGGAAAGACAATGTTTATCAAATTATTGCTCCTTCACCACACGATATTGCAGTGTCATTATTCTTTGAGTTTAAAAAAAAAATAAAATCAAAAGAGTCTCTTGTATCACATCTGCTCAAGAACTCTGTAACAGCATTGATTCCTGCACAGGAGAGTTCATGCAGTTTACAACTCTGTGAAAGAACTAATGAATTAGAGTGAAAGCTTTACAGAAGATAAATGTTCCGTATTGTGGGTAGGCCTTAAATTATATTCTTTAGAAAGACTTTGCTTTGTTTGGGGATTTTTTTGGAGGAAGCACTTTATTTTTGCTCAAATTTTGATCCTTTTCTTACTTGTTTTAAATTTTATTTCAGTGGAAAGAGGGTTTTTTGCATAGTAAGTAGCACTAAAACTGGACAATATCATTGTGAATTCATGTTTTCCTCATTTTCTTTCATCTTCTTTAATTTTCTTTTCAACTGAAAATTGCAATGAAACTACCAAAAACCAAATGAGCAGATAAGACACCTAAAACCCTTCAGATGTATTTTATGTTATTTAACATTTAAAGTCATCTTAGGCCACCTAATATGCTGAGGAAACAAGGAGCTCTTTTGATCCTTTAAAATCTGTATTGAGTACCTATGAGCGTCAGATGTTCCTTAATCACTCAGTGGCTTGAATGCTTCAAGAATGGGCTCCAAAAATGTCTTTTAAGAGCTGATTCAGGGTTTTTTTCCCTTGATATTTTATAATATTTTCAGTGTAAGCTATAGATGTTAACACAAGGCATTAAAATATTAGCACTTTTAAAACAATATATAGCAAGCTCAGTCCTCAAAAGAGGTAGAAGCATAACTTCTTCTTAAAAACACAAATAAACCAAAGAAGAATATCCCTCAGAACTGATTTTCCACTGTGTTACACTGACATGATGCTAGTGAAAAGCCCTGGAGTTCACAGGACTTTGTGTATCAAACTGGAATGGTAGAATACGACAGTCAGGCACTTTGTCTCTGCTTAATTTACAATGGTGACATTGTGTTTGTGAGGCATTCAGGCTGCATGCTTAAGAGAGCACAGAACAAATATTTTCTAGGCTTCTATAGTAACTAGCAGTTGCTTCTGCCTTAAAAGGGTCATATATCCTCTCAAGACATATTTCACTGAAATTCTATTTAAGTGAATACCTTTGTTAGTGGAGTGTCCATAATACATATTAAAACACATAGTTTACAAAAGTGGGCCAAACACAAAGGCGAGGGTGATTCAGTGCTGAGCAGAAAGCAGTGCTTACACATTCTGTCTCCAGCAGATCTCTCTCCCAGGTACAATCCAGCACAAAGATGCCAAGTTTTTAAGGCACAGACCCGTAGTGGCAGGATATTTGTTGTGCTTGTATTTTAAGATCCACTGTTTCTATAACACATTCTCCCATACATTTTCCTCAGATACATACAACTGGGTTTTCTGGCACTTCTGGAGAGACAAACCCTCCCTCGAGCTATTTTATTTGTGAGACATTAAAAGTTCGTGGCAAGTATCTCACCTAAGGCTTTGAGTTTTAAGCCTTACTTTACAAACACAGATCAAAGTTAAAGTGGCATACGTGACTCAAATTGGGCTACATAAAACAGATGCACTCTGAAGGCATTATAACAAAGCCTTAGCCACTGGCTCTTTGCTGAGTTTCATCACAAAGCTCTTGTTGAAACCTTTTTGGCTACTCACGTTTTCATATCTGAAACTAACAGGAACATCTGTCCTCCTTCCTGGAGTTTTCCCACTGCTTTTGAAGGCTCCAGAAAGAGCTGTGGTCTATGGTAGAGAGATATTTCACTCTGTTATCACTCAGCACTTGGATTTAACTTCATACCTTTTGTTCTGAGAGCTTCAGCAGTAGCTTCCCCATTGTTTTCCGTGCCGTAGGAGCTGGGCCACTCCCCACTGGGGTCCCAAGGTCTATACAACACAAAGATTCATATCGACATCATTCCAGGGACAGAAAGACACGTCTTACAGATATACATAACTTAAGCATGATGTGACTTTCTGAGGAATACTGTGACTCGCTGAACCACCCACATCATGAAAACTCTATTCAGGAAAAATATACTAGTTTAGTGTGGATCTGTAAGTTTTGAATCACAGATGGTTAATCTAAATGCTTCATTTAAATAAATGATTTATTCATGTTCTTTAAACTATCAACTACCATTATTTGGAAATGATTTTAAGTAGTTATAGTCCCACACAGGAGAAACAGTAACATGCTGTCGGGAAACCTTTGTTGGTAAAGTATACAGCTTTATCTGTTTTGAAGTAAAAAAATGTAGCATGCATAGGACACTCCATGTGGCAATGAATTAGAAGATTTGCAAACTAGCAGCAGGGGATAGTGTTTCTGAAGGAAAGTCCTTTACTAGAATCTGCAGGGTACTTCAAAATTGCTATTATTACTATCTATTAAAAATCACAGTGTTAAAAATGCATAGAATGCTCTACAAAAAGATTAATGTTATAGTTTATTCCTCGCTCCAAAGAATTTAAAACACAGTTCTGCCTCCAGAGACGTTGTTGCCATGCTCATGTAAGCCTGAAGGACCCAACAAAGTCGACAGAAGTTGCAGTATATGATAAAGAGCACAGCTGGGCATTGATTTTGTATAGGCAATGCAAGCAAAGAAATGCAAGAAAAGCAAGATATTCAGGTCTGAGGATTTTGACCCTGACTCCTCTTGCAATCTGCTTTAAGTTCACTGCATGAAATCATGTTCTCATTGTGAGTGAATGGGTGTTTTATCATTTATTTCAATGCAAATTCAACTGACTTTAAGGGAATTTCCCCAGTTGAGTTGTACACGATACTTCCAATCATACTAATTTGGGTCTGTACACAGGTAGCACTGCAAAATACATCATCCTAACCGTCCTTCAGGTTATTTAACAAGGCAGTATAGCTCTAAATGTTGCTTTCATTACTTTTGTAAATGTGTGGCATACACAGGCATATATGCATGTGTGTGTATACAAATATCTTTGAAGGAAACTACGTGAGTAAATTTTGGAGAATAAATCTATGGTTTTGATTTTGACAGTTACAGTTTTCTGGCACCAAATCGTTGTCCAAACTGGTATGCCCTAATAAATGAAACAAAAGGACTTACACCTCTTTGGTTTATATACCCAAGTAATGGGATTAGAGGAAAATTTCCAGATAATTAATTTTGATTACAGTTTTGTTCCAAGTTGTCATTCACACATGCATATAAAATTCATAAAGACACATGGTCTTCTCTGCAGACAGTCAGAGGCAGCTTTTGACCCAGGAATGGCTGCAGTGAGAGGAGATTAAGGACTGTCACCCTATTTATTTTTCTACAGTATTTCTTCATTATTTTGGAGCTGTACCAGCAGAGCAGAAGTCTGTGCTGGCATGATTTGGTAAATACTTCCCAATTTCAGTACTCAACCATGACACCTGCAGGACCATCACAAAGTGTTGCATCAGTATGTACACATTTTAGTTACATTTTAACTACCTTTTCTGATCTCTAATGTAGATATGTAATGTACTAAGGGCACAGGTTATATACATGCTATACAGAGAGCAGAGAAGCCTTGCAGCACAACGGCAACTTTCTGCTGTTCAATAACTCAATTTTTATCTAATTATGAAATAATTTCTGAGCCAACAACATTGTTGTAACTGATTTTCTGCTTGAGCTGTACAAACACTAAAAACCACCTGAAACTGGCGAGCTCGTGTATGTAATTGAAAAAACAACAGTTTGTGGTAAACAAAATGTGCCAAGGTATTTCACCTGGAGCAAATTATTACAGCTGTTAATAAAACTTATTTAAACAGCTTTCATAATACATGAGAAACTGCTTAGATAGCTCTGGATGTGGCTCTAGCTTTGTCTCGTGGGAGTAGCCTAGTGATTGTAGCAGAAATAAAGTGACCACAGAATTCAGTGTTGCAGGAATGGTGACTCCTGTAAAGGGATAAACATATTGCTATTTCTCACAGTTGCAGGCTTTGGAAGACATACATGTGCTTTGCACCCATGTCTCAAAAGAAAAAAGGAACAAGAGAGCCTACAACACTTCTTCAATTGATTTGCCCTTTGTCACTGTCACAGATATGTTTTCCCTATTTTGACAGGTAGTTGTAATTCTATTAGCAGCCCATTGACTTCCCCATGAAATCGATCTGTGTTGGGCTAGCTGGGTCTTCTTAAACTAGCTGATTTATTGCTTCTGCCTGCTGAAACAAAAAAGAAGGAAAAAAAAAGAAGAAAAAGAAATTCTTCTGCCTCCACAATGAACAAAGTACCTGAATAATATCTGAAAATGAATAATTTTTAGCCTGGCTGCTGGTCCTCTCAGTGGCAGATGAGCTGTGACCTCTCACCGACAGTTTTGCTGAGACGCCTGCTGATGTTGGTATGTATAAATGATTGTCAACTTCCCTTATTAATATATCTAGCCATCTCATGTATAAACTAGAAGATCACATTCACCCTAAATGTCCTTAGCATCAATCTATCGTATTTATCTAATTTTGTGATTTCACACCAGGGTCTCCAACCACCTAAAAGTGGAGAACCACTTTCACATTCAATGCCTGTTTGCTCATGGAGACAGAAAATGGGGACACACAGGTGAATTTACTGTTGTTGGCATTCTAGTTTAGGTCAGAGAAACAAGTTATCATCATACTTTTCTTATGCAGTGGCACCTGAAGAACAATTCGCCAGGGTCTAAAATGATGTCCTGATATCTGGATTGGTTGCATCCATTCTTTCTTCTTTCCTCTGGGTCAGAAAAATGAATTACTTTTCTTCTGGTCAAACAGCAAGTTTGTGTTGTTGCAGGTTTTTGACCTAAGCAATATTCTCTGTGCATGTGTGTGGTATCTGGAGCTTTTCTATTACCTATAAATATGAGTTATTGACTGTGGCTACAAAGAGGTAAAGACTATTTTTATATATCTGGTTACCTTAACCAAAAGTCAGTTCCTAGCTTCTTTTTCTAATAGGCTGTGGAATCAAAGTAGAGATTTAAAGAGTAAGAACTACTGTTTATCAAATTCAGCACCTCTTCTTTTTGCACGATGGTAGGGGTCATTCATGTTTGTTGTTAAGCATATGCACTTGGCTAAGCCATCCCATTCTATTCTTATCGTGTACCGGAAAGGATTACAAAAGTACATACAGAGATGTTGTATTGTAGGTGACAATCTGGAAGGAAAGTTGACCTACTCAAAATATTGCAGTATTGAGTTATTTTCTTTCCAGTCTCCTTTTCTTCTGACTCAATTTGAGAACTATTACAGATCTTAATGATTAATCACTTTAATGCTGACTGAAAAGGTGCAAAAATGGAAAGAAAAACATCAGTATGTGACCTTAAAAAAGGAGGAATATCCATAGAAGAAAGTACACAAATATGCACTACAGAAAAAGGAAGAAAATTCAATAACATCCACTTAAAAATAGAGTCAAATAGAATGGTTGGAGGCGGATATTAAGGTTGATAGACTACACTTAGTGAAGACAAAAAGTGCCAAATCAAAGAGACTCGGAGACTCAAAATGAGACTAGTAGAGAAAAGAGGAATTCTCTTGCAACACCTACAACAGAAAAAGCATCATGAAGATCTAGGCTCTATTTAGTCCTTTCAAATATTAAAGCCTAAAGAAATGTATGTCAGATCACAGCTCACAACAACACTTTCTAAGTGCAGACTAGTGCAAGATTTTGAACAAACTGGCAGAAATTTCTCAGGTTGCATTTCGAAGAAACACCTCAGACCAGAGTGCTACAGGTACATATAATTAAAAGAAACGTTATCAATGAAAAAAACACAGCCTGAAAAAAAAAGGCAGTAGTCAAGAAGAAAGGGTACATTCAGCACAGCTTTCAGACAAAACCACACTGCCAGCGTGCATTACATAAACAGAGCTTCCCGCTGGCAAGGCACCTGCAAAGACTTTGAACTGGACAGTGAAACAATCTTCTGCTCAGAGACAGCAGTGGGATCTAGACTAGATGACTATTCTGGACTGTCTGCTTTCACCACACACCTTTTTTTCTGTAGATGTGATGCAGGCTAAGGAAGATAATTTCCACCAGGACTCAGGATGGGGTAGGGGGGTGTGGGGAGGAAGTCTTCAAACTCCTACTTATTTTTAAACAAAACATTAATCTTGATTTTTTTTTTTTGTTGTCAGATAAAACCACAGTTTTTGTTACACAACCAGATGACTGTCAGAAAACAGTGGGATGTTCTGCATGAAGCTGAATTGTGTTACTTATTTCTACAGGAGGAGTTGTCCTTTTGAGAATCTATGAAATCCAACATTACTTGCAGAAGAAGCCTTTTGTCATTCTGATAATTGGTGACCATATATGGGACTCTCCAGAGAGAACAAGGACTTATCAGCCCTGATCAACTATAGTATTTGATACTGACTTCAGCTAGATGTAAATGTAGAAAAGTGCATAATAGACATTGGCCTCTGACAGCACAGAGATCTTGAGTTCAATTCAGTTATTACAAAAAATAGGTTCCAGGGGTGATTGTGTTGGTGGTAGAAGGTCACAAAAAAAATTCTTCTCCCTCTCTTCTTTTTTTTTTTCCAAAGGACAGGAACATAAAGCAAACTCTCTTTTTTTTCCCTGTCCTGTAGATATGTATGTAAGGAAGTAAGACAGAAGAAATATAATGAAGAAAACATGAACATCAAGGTAGTAGCAAGTCTTGTCAGTCCTGGGGATGGAAGGAAACCATAACACAATCAACTTTACAGAATTAAAAAAGGCAGCACATTCAAAATCAGTCAAATGTGACAATATCATTAATTCCATCAATAGGTGAGACACATCTCATTGCATTGGGTTTGTGTGGCAGAGATTTTGGTAGCAAGAGAGAGGGTACAGTGATGGCTCCTGTAAGAAGCTGCTTGAAGCTTCCACAGCTCCAAATCAGACCCACCTCTGGCCAAGGCTGAGTCAATCAGACACCTCTGCAATAACTATTTCAGAAGGGAAAATCTGCAGTGGAAGGAGGAGGTGGGATGAAACAAAGTGGGATGGGAGAGAAACAACCATGCGGACAATGCAGACACTGATGTCAGTGAAGAAAGAGCAGGGGAAGTTGTGCCAGAGCAGAGATCTCTCTGCAGGTTGAGGTCAGATGGCAGGCTATCCCCCTGCAACTCGTGGAGACCTGTCTGCAGCCCATGGAGGACTCCACATCAGAACAGGCAGCAGTGCCCAAAGAAGGCCATGACTGTGTGGGAAGCCTGTGCTGGAGCAGCCTGTTTCTGAAGGGTTTCACCTCACAGAAAGGACCCACACTGAAGGCATTTGTGAGGAGCTGTGGTATCTGGGAAGCACTCATTTCAGAGAGGCTTGTGGAGGAAAGTCTCTCATGGGAGGGACCCCAAGCTAAGCCAGGGGAAGAATGTGAAGAGTCCTCTTCCCCTGAGGAGGAAGAAGCAACAACAGACAATATGTGATGAAGTGACTGCAACTCCAATTCCCTCCCCTCTGTGACACAGAGGAGAGGAGGCTGAGAAATTGGGAGCAGAGCTGAGCCCAGGAAGACAGAAGGGCTGGGAGGAAGGTATTTTTTTTAAGATCTGGTTGCATTTTTCGTCATCCTTCTGGTTTTTTTGATTGGTGGAGGATTAAAGCAATTTTAATTTTCCCCAAGTTGAGTCTGTTTTGCCTGAGACTATAATTGGTGAGCAATTCCTCCCTGTCCTTGCCTCAACACATAAGGCCCTTTGCTATCTTTTCTCTTCCCCATCCTACAGCAGAGAGGAGTGAGCAAGCATCTATGTGATGCTTTGTTGACAGCTGGTCTTAAACAACAATCATATATCCCTGAACAATAGGCTACCTCTTATAATGGTTTATAGATCAAGTCTACCTGACTTTTAAGAGGCATTCCTCTTAAAAAAAGTGCCCAAGCTCTCTGAGTAGTTGAAACATGTCCTCTTGAGGGATTTTAGACTTAATTTAAAAGTCCTAGAGAAAACACTTGTTAGGAATGGTGAGGAAACGATGCAGAAAGTGATTAATGGAGAGCTATAATCACAGTGTTCTTGATTTGTTTTGCAACACAGAACAAATCCTCAAGTTAGAACTGCGGTAAAACTCATCCAGTTTTTGAAGGGAATACAGCCTGTTTGTCTTCACTGAACTGAATCCTCAACATGTAACAGCTAATTAAAGACTCCAAAAGTCTGTAAATGCTTTGACAAATATTGATTTATCAGCCTGAGATCCTCACTTGGCTACTTGGGTAAGTCTTGTCTCATTTACTTCAGTAACACTGTGAACAACTGTGGTGATTTCCATCATCTTCAGCTCCTAATAAAACAGCCAGCCCAAGCGAAAAGAAGATCTTTCTGATAGAGAATGCAAAGACATTTCTTCTGATAAAAGAAGAAAAATTGAAGCTCTCACTGTACATGTCTACAGTTGTAAGATATTTGGGAAGAATAATTCCAAAAGTCTTTTTCATTAAAATGAGCAATAAAACAAAGGATAACATTCAGAGTGACGCTGTGGAGAAGTATCATGAATTTGACTCTGCTAGAGTCAATCTATTTACACCACTTGGACTACTGTGGCCTAAAATACTTAAAATATGATCAATTAGACCTTAAGGTCTGATTCATCACACTATCATTTAAGATTTACATGCCAAGGAATATTTTTTATATCCATTTTCCTAATTCACAGTGCCACTGGCAGTAAAGATCTAGGTACTCATTGTTTTTCAAATTACAACTAAAGTCTAACTATGGTATCAGTTTCTAATTTTTTTTTCCTATCCACCTGATGCTAAACCTACCCAAAGGTTATGAACATAATACAAGCCAGCAAGCAAAGGTACATAATTAAGATGCATACAAAATACCCTGTGCAGCAAGTGTTTTCCTTTTAATTATATTATTACCTGGGTTTATGTTACTAAATTGCTACACAATTTCATATATAATTGATTTTCCAAGAAAAATATTACCAAAATGATTCTTTAGTTCGAAACAGCATGAACTTAATAATATATAAACAATTTTTATCTCACAAGCCATAGTGCTGCATGGGATTTGTGTGCTGAAAAAAAATATTCCTTCACATTAACAGTAATTTTGAATGTAACATAAAAACTCAATGACTTTTCTTTCTGTATTTGTTACGAAGAATACTAACAGTGCCTCCTGTGAGGATATATTTTGTAGGTCCTTTTGCAGATTATGAAAATAGTTGTGAGGAAATTTTGGATAAAGGAAGACAAAGCTCCAGGTAGCAATAGGTTTCATACCGAGTTGATAAATGCAATTAAGTATCAGAAGGATGAACAGTTACTTCAGGGGAGTTTTGATACCAGAATGCAATATCAGTTGATTAGAAAACTGTAAAAATATCATCTTTTTCCTATTGCAGAAGTGCCCAGCAGCCTCAGCACAAGTGAGAAAACCATTGTGCTAGGGCAATGGATATTGCATGCCCTGAAGTGTTCACAGACTCAGTAATCAAATATGAGAAAGGAATACTTGCCTGATCTTGAGAAACTATAAAGCTACATTATGCCAGCACAAGGCAGAGACTACTATGAAGAGTTAAAATGAAGGAGGTCTGAGGGAGGCTCTTCTTGATCCAGAGGGTTTGAGATGGGTGGAAAACATCCTCCCCCCATGCGGAAGATCAGAGCAATGCAGAACCCACTACTACAGTTCTGAAGAGGCAGACACGTCTCTCAGACACTTTTAATGAAGGAACTAGGGATTTACCAACACTAATGTGTTGGCAAACAAATTATAGCAAAACTATAACAATATCACAGGGTTTGTGTTACTAATTGCCAGCATTTCCTGTGTAATTGATTCTCAGAGAACAATATTGCCAGCAGCCTTCCACCTCAGCAAGCTACTGACCGCGTTGAGCTGTCGCCTACAGAGGATGCGCAGCCTCTCCCAGACTCTGAGGCACAGCATGGGTCTTCACAGTCCTTCAGAGGTGAAGCTTTTGCTGAAAATAATTTAAACTGAACTTGGTAACTTAACCTCTGATTTGTTCTCTTAGAACCTGAAAAAAAAAAAAAGCAATAGGATAATAAAACATGTGCTGATTAGCTGAGCAATTCTAACTCAGTTATTGTTTCCATTATGTGGCTAATAGCCTTTTCTGAACAGGCTTGATTTTTGTATCTGTTTGCATTAGAGTCAATTTGTGGTATGAGATTGGTATTATTTATTGAATGCTACACCCAGTTGCAAAGTTAAAAGTATGACAAGCTCATTTAATTACACTACTGCGAGACACCAGCTTGTATGGATGCTGTGAATTAAGTTTAGTAAATATGTGTGGTGAATGGTCAAATGGAGGTTAGCAACTTCATGAAGTTGGTTTAGTCATTTCCAAAGCTTTATGGACTGTTGTTTTGACCTGAGTTGACCAGATGTTTGGGACTTACTTATTTTGTGCAGGTAGATACTCAAAATAAGTCACCTTTACCTAAATATGCAAGGCTAAGCTGAGACTGAATATGTTCGAACTTGGAGGCAAGTTAGGATGCAGCATCACTGAGCATTGTGACTGTGCACTGGTGATTCATTAATATATTTGAAGCTGCAGATTTCTTTTTTCATTACCAAAAACACTCAGTATGCTGAAAGGCAGAATAAATTTGCTAGCAATAAACATTAGCACTTTTTTTTCTGTTTTGTCTAAACCCTTTTCTAAGTGCCTCAGATAGTTTCTCTCTTTTCTTGTTCCAATATGTAATTGACAGCTCTGCCCAATGTCCTTTTCTACCTTTTGATTTTTCCCTTGGCTCCTAATAGCATACACCATTTTATACAGCTTCAGTCTATTAACCAAGTGCCTGACCTTGTGGGATGCTGAACACCTGCTGGAATACACTCAGTGCCTGTAATTCGCATTGATTTCATTAGGAGGAGAGAGAACTTGCTCTCTCCCAGGTCATTTAGGCTGATGAACAAAACCTCACTAGTAAAGACAAAGCTCTTGGTGGACCCTTGTGGTTCCAGCAAGTCAAACCAACATGAGAGGTAGCTACTTCCAGAGCACCCAGCCAGGGACTGATGCCAAGAAATAGGAATTAGAGTGCAGTTACTCTTCATTTCTTACACAGAGGAGGGAAATGTTAAGACAGGCACCGCTGGGTCTCACCAGTAATCCGCCTAGTCCAGTATCATGCCTCTGGCTTGCACAAGAAGAGTGCCACTACTAAGGAGAGCCCACAAGCCACTGCTTTCTATTGTCTGTTCATATACCCCCAGCACCCATGGCTGCTGCTGCAGGAATGTCAAAAGGTACATTCCTGCCTCTGCTACTGTCCTCTAGATCCAACAGTGCAGGGTTTGGTGAATAGCAGCAATCCTGCCTTTACTCTATCTAGTTCTTTGGTGACTTTGGAAGCCTTAGTTCTATCCCTCCTCAACTTCTTCCTCTCCAGCTGAAGTATCCCACATCTGTTATCTCCTCATGAGGCAGCTGTCCCACATAGTGATTGTACTTGCCTTTCTCTGCATCTCCTCTACCTCCTCTATGTCCATCTTGACAGAGGGTCAGAACTGCTCACACTGGTCAAAAGTAGGGCACGCCAAAGGCATAACAGCAAAATGATGCTTTATTCTGAGTGATGGAGGATCTAAGCTCCAGAGCTTTGTGCTTAAATGCCAGTGACCATAAGAGTTGTCACACCTACAGCAGCTGTGTGCATCCAAGCCAGACATTCCAACCTCCTTTTAGGGAGGGGCCAGCTTCAGACATGAGTCAGATGATTTATTTCTTTCATCTATTTTAAGATGAAATAAGAGCACCTTCCAGGTGCCTGATCCTTCTCACTGCCTGTAGACTACAGAGCTTTAGCCAAAAAAAAAAAAGCAGCATTAAGTTTGGAGAGTGATATGAATGAGAATATAAGCTAGTGACAAAGGAATATTGAAATATGCTCTAGTGAAGACTGGAACTAAGCAAGAACAATGAAAGGATGATAGACAGATAAACATCACTTTCTTTTGTTTTGTCCCTTCCTGGAGAGTATGTTTTTCATTTCAGGAATACGACTAGTTTATAATGAAGTGTGGGAAGTGGCAGATAGAGAGAAAGATCGAGTGCTCATGGCTATCCCACCAATTATTTTGTGCCCTAGTCACTACTGCAAGAGTGACTCATTCTGCTTTAGTTTACATGCATAAATTTGGCACTACTCAAGGAAATTATTTTGAGCGTTCACTTAAAGAAGAAAATAAAGAAAAAAAGTGACTATGCAGAGAGATGAAATACTGCTGCTGCACTCCAGTCCAGCCTTGTTTTGTGTATCCTCAAAGCTTGCATCATGAATTAACCTCCAGCGTTTCATGTGTGATGTATTAAGGCATCTTGCTCTGGTTTTAGAGAATTTTGCTGTGAGGGAGCACATTTTAATCAACTTTGAAACACAAAATTAGTCACAACCTCTAACTATGGAGACAAAACTGTCTCTCCATAATATGTACTTATGGCTTATTTATTTGCAATTCTCAGCATAGTAAATTAATAATAAGCTCCCACTAAGTCACTGAAAGTGATAACATCCTTTCACTGACATCACTAAAACATTTAATCATGAGCTATAAAAGTTTTAAAACCTGGAAACTGCAAAGATCAAAGGTGAAAGCTAAGAAGTACATATTAGAAATAACAACAGACGGCCCCAGAATGAAAACAAATGAACTCATTCTGAGAGCTCTGCTGACATTTGAAAGCCATTTACACTGGAAGTTTGTAGTTTATTACTTAACTAGATTCTTCCAGGGAAATAAAATTTGATATTGGGCCATCGTTTTCAGCAAACTCTTTACATGATTTGCATCAAATTCTAAATGTAGCAACTATTTGCAAATTTATTAATTGAAATTTAAGGTGTATTTACCAGCAGCCATTTGCTCTCACATTGTTCATTAGGAACAAATCTGAAGAACGGTACTCACCTCATAATGTGACAGCTCATGTATTGATGCTCAATGGCAAAGGCAGTGCTGACACTCAGCATAGGCTGCTCTGCTGTAGAGTGCTCCTGTTTATCAGGTCCTACCAAGCTTGTTGCATCCTTTCCAGGACATGTGGAATAAGCAATGAAGAATGGAGAACAGTATGTCTCATGCTGACTGCTACCCCTTATGTTCCTTTTCCCTTCCCATTTGTAAGTGAATAAGTAAAACCAAATGTCAACATAAGCAGTATAGCTGTCCACATGCATTGCTTATGTTGCTGTTCCTTTGGGTTTATAACTTCTTTTCTCTAACTCTAGAGAGGGTTAGTTTGGAAAATTATGCGACTTGAGAGTTGAAATATAGAGAACTGTATGAAAATGTGTGTTACTATAAAAGCCTCTGATATTAAAAATGTGCATTTTACATTTCTTTTCTATTCTTTGTAGTCTGCTTCAGACTATTTAGCTAGAGCTGTGGAACTTCTCGTCTCTTCCTCCTTCTTATCAGAGAGACTCCAGTCTACAAGGGAACAGGAACCAGCAGCACAAATAAACAATGCACAACCCAGATCTGAGATATTTTAACTCTTGAAGCTGTTGGTCCTATTAGCTTGATCCTACCATTCCTTTGTTAGGAAAGATGTTTCTTAACTTCAACTCCTGCCTTTACCAGTGTAAAAGGTTTAACGTATTGCAAGCACACATGGTACTTCACGGGAACAGTGTGACTCTAGCACTCATAAAATCTTCTGAAAAGTCAGTCTAAGTGGAGCATCACACATTTTGTGGTTCCTTAGGCAAAGCCTATGGTACACAAGGGAGAGTCTTTTCCCCCTTCTTTCCTTATGTCTATCAGGAGGCTCTTTATGCCCAGCAATATGACATTTCCAGCTGATGACTGGGAGATTGAAATCTCCCCTAAGGACAAGGGCTACCAGTCTAGAAATTTCTCCCCATTGCCTTAGAATAACTCATCAGTGCTTATATCCTGACTGGATTATCAGCAGTAGACGCCCACTACATCTTTGTTTTCCCTCCCCTAATCCTTACCCAGAGGCCCTCAACTACATCAGTACCAACTGTAAGGGCTATACAATCAAAACTCTCTCCCTCAAACAGCTCTTCAACTCCCTTGCATTTCCCTCCTGAACAGCTTGTAGCCCTCCATCCCAGCACTCTAATAGTAAGAATGAGAACTCAGAAAGCTTCCAGTCCATCCTGCTTGTTCCCCAAATGCACTTCTAAAAATTCATGCCATGCCACTGTCACTGGCTTTTCCCATCCTTTTGACTGAGGAATAAATATTTTAGGGAGTCAGGTCTTCAAACTGTTTTGGGAGGATAAGAAAAAGTGACATGGACAACACAATTATTTTGGAAGAAGTGAGCGATTGCTCTCAATCTGTTCTTTAGTCTATAAACAATTAGAGAAGTGAGTGAAGCTGCTGAATCTGCTAATCATACGCCAGGTATCACATTTTCTCTTCTCTTGTTTTCCTTTTTTTTTCTTTCTCTAATTATTACCTGAAATCAATAGTGTTTTTCCACTGACAATTGAGAATATTCCTTGAAATGCCCTAAGCTGCTATGCAGAAGTTTCTTGTTATAGACAAAGGAAAGAAATGCCAAGCTGTGTAAAGAAGCTTATTTTGTTCAGACAAGAAACAAAATGTACTTTTTCTTCTCCTAAACAAAGCATTTTTAAGAGCAGGATAGAAGATGCTCAAATCAATAACCATTAAGAAGCACAAAGCTGCTGAAAGAATACATCTTTGGAGAAAGAAATTATCAGGTTTGACATAGAAATTACTGAGTGAAATTCTATTTATGCAGGAGAGGTCCAGATTAGATGATCCTAATAGGCCTTTTTGGCATTGCAGTCTGTGAAACTATGAAACATGAGAACAAACAAAACAAATACTGCTCATCCTTGTCACAGCTTTTACAGAATGTTTCCACAGTGACACAAAACCTCATCTATTTACAGCAATGAATTTATTTCTTGTTCTACAGACAGTTTGCTAGATGGAGGTTTTCATATTGCCAAAATTATATGTTTGATGACTTCAATTCCAGGTCCTTCTTTTCAAAGGGAAATTTAAAGGGAACAGACACTACAGCCACACCAACTGACAGAATTGTCCAGAGATTGAGAGAAAGAGGACATGGGGGCAGGAAAGGTAAAGAATGTTCCCTGAGTAAGGAATGCTCAATAGCCTTTAAAGTAACCATTAGAGCATGGAAACTGCCTCACAGGCAAAGAAGAGACACGTTTGACTGAGAGTAGTCAAAGAACGGGATAGTCAATAAGCTGGTCCCAGGGATACTGTTTTGCTGTTCACTGAGGTGAGCTTTATACAATCAACTGCTGAATAACTACTATAATTGCCACAGGAAAAGTGTTACAAAAATGGATCTAGATCCTGCTTAGGTCAAAACTATGGGATATTTATAAAGACAAGAAAATATACAATCTCAAGCAGCTGTAAATCTCACTGTCCATACACTAATGACTGGATTTCCAAGGTCCTGGGAAAAATCCTGTTCCTGCAAAAGATGGAAGAACATCCACTGCTATCCTGCTGTGGTGAGCTAACATTCCCCTTCTTGTATATCTGGTGTGCTCTAGAGTTGCTTCAAGAAAAATAGCTATGACATCCTACGGCTTGGCCTGTAGATGAATGATAGAATCATTTTGGTTGGAAAAGACTTTGAGATTATTAAGTCCAACCACTAAACTCACACTGCCAAGTTTACCCCTAAACCATGTTCTTCAGCACCTACATGTTTTTAAAATATCTTCAGGGATGGTGACTGTATCACATCCCTGGGCAGCCTGTTTGAGTGTCTTAACAACCCTCTCAGTGAAGAAGTTCTTCTTAATGTCCAATCTAAACCTGCCCTGGTGCAACTTGAGCCCACCTCCTCTTGTTCTATGACTTGTCACTTGAAAAAGAGATAAACCGCCACCTCGCTACAACCTCCTTTCAGGTAGATGTAGAGAGTGATCATGTCTCCCCTCAGTCTCCTCTTCTCCAGGCTACACAACTCCATCTCCCTCAGGTGATCCTCATCACACTTGTTCTCCAGACCCATCACCAGCTTCCTTGCCCTTGGGTTGTTGTGGCCAAAGTGTAGGACCTGGCACTTGGCCTTGCTGAACCTCATGCAATTGGCCTCAGTCCTTTACTCCAGCCTCTCCAGGTATCTCTGAAGAGCCTTCCTGCCCTCAAGCAGACCCACAGTCCTGCCCAGCTTGGTGTCACCTGCAAATTGACTGAGGAGGCATTTGGTTCACTCATTAAGATTATTGATAAAGATGTTAAAACAGGTCTCAGCACAGAGCCCTCAGGAACACCACTGATGACCGACCACCAACTGGATTTAACTCCATTGCCCACCACTCTCTGGGCCTGGCCATCCAGCCAGCTTTCCACCCAACAAAGAGTAGGTCCATCCAAGCCATGGGCAGTCAGTTTCTCCAGAAGGATGCTGTGGCAGACTATGAAACTAAAGTCCAGGTAGACCACATCCACAGCATTTCCCTCATTCACTAAACAGGTCACCTTGTCATGAAAGGAGATCATGTTAATCAAACAGGACCTGCCCTTCAGAAAGCCATGCTGGCTGAGCCTGAACCCTTAATTGGCCTGTATGTGGCTCATGATGGCATTGAGGATGAGCTCATCCATAACCTTCCCTAGAATCAAGGTCAGGGTAACAAGTTCCCAGTCCTTCTGCCAGCCTTTCTCGTAGATGGGTGTTACATTTGCCAGCCTCCAGTCCACTGGGACCTCCCCAGTCAGCCAGGACTGCTGGTAAATGTTACCTTTACCAATCTAAAGGTAACACATAAATGGCAAGCATAGTGGCTGTACACCATTCCTTCCCATCTCCCACCCTAGCAGGTTTCTGTGCCCTTGAATGAAAGAGCTAAGCAAATCCTTGCACGTCTGCCCCAGAAAGGCCATTTCACTTCCTGCACATAGTCCTCAGAGGATGCAAAAACACTCCAGCCTGCTGCTGGAACAGTTCAGGGAAGTCGTGTTTTCCAGGAAACTCCCTGTGTGCTGTGCTTTTACATAGCTGCTCAAGCATCAGAAGACTTACATAAATATACACAGCTATTGGTTTGACTTCTCTAGGTGCCTCTACATCTTAGGCTTAGAGCAGTATGACCTATGCCTTGCAGTTCTTCATAATTCCATAAAGTGTATCTAAATATCTCTGTAATGTGATGACACAGGAGATATTACTGTGCTTGGGGTGTAAGAATATATTGCTTCTCTTTACTATTGCTTTCAGAATTAGAAATACTCCCAATTTTTCCCCCCACTTTTCCTTTTTACTTTAGGCAACAGATTACTGGCCAGTCAAAAATCATGTATTAGCCTTTTGGAAAGGAGGATTACACAGTTCTGAACTGTAGTATTTTCATCCATAAATTGCATTCCACAGCAAAATGGAGCAGAGATTCCCTCACAAATAAAAGCACTGTGATGTGAATGCATTCATCACAGATGAAGGCTGCTTCAAGATCTTACAAGCATAATTTTTAGTGTAAAATCGACTATTGGAATTTCATTAAGCTTAAACTTAACACAATTTATTTCCAAACAGTATTAATCATAATTACCAGAGTTCAGCTTCTGATTACTCTGGGAGTATACATTCATCACACATTTGCAGCCTAAATGGAAACTTATCATACTCACCACAATTTGTTGCCAATTGACGAAGATATTACTGAAACAAAATAAAAATTAAGTTGCAGCTTGAAGTGATAAAAACAACATTATAGTCAATAATTCACCTATAGCTGAAAAACCTGACTAAAACAATCTTATGACTTATCAGAGTAGAAGGTAGAAGCATAAGGAGACAAACAACATCTAATCCCTCTGTGGACTAACTTCAATAAACTTCACCGTAGTTATACCACCGCCAGGATTAGCCGACAAGCTTTATTACAAAGTATGAGCCGTGCTCTGACAATGATTGTAGTATTTTCATTATTTTAATCCTTGATGAGAGAAAGAAATTGTGCAGACTCCAGGAACAGAAAAATTATTGTTATGATTCCCCAATTATGGCTTATGGAGACTGCTTCTCAGCCATCTCTTCACTCCCATGAAGGTTTTATAACAAGGCTTTTGAATAAAACAAGTGTTTTCAATGCAACTGCAATGTAATGACATACTTTTGCAAAGGAGGTATTTTCTTTTTACCTCAATTCATGTCTTATTTGTTCAGATAACTTAATCCTCACTTGTGTTCTCGGTTTAAGTGGATACAAAGAAAAAACCCTCCCAAGACCGGTCTTCTTTATTTCCACTCCTCCCTTATAATATTGTTTGCAAAGGACATACTTTAAAATTAATGAAGTGTTAAACAGAGAAGAAATGCAAATCCTTTTGTATATTCTGCTAAGCCTGGACTACTCTCATAGGGGTCCAGGATGAGCAAAAAATCTTCTTTGCATCTTTACATAGGCTGACACAGAGGATCCTGAACTCAGCCATAAGTTGTCATATGCCAGCTGACCACATAGCAGTCAGGTCAGCAGGGACTGCTAAACGTTTCAAGGTGCATTTGATTTACAGTTGATGTCCAGATCTTTGGATAAGCCAAAAAATTAGCAGTTCACAAATTTTCCCAAGAAATAGTGCTGACCCTCTCACTGATTTTATAGAGTATTATGCACAAAGCTTCTACACCCAAACTTAGGTCAGATGAAAACAGTAATCAAAATGTAGACCTGGCCAAGATGACATAATTGATTCATAAACCACAAGGGTAGATGATATGAGATGACGATATGAGATGAGGTATGGTCTGGTCTGGTCTGATCAGTTAGCCTGAATCGAACTTTAACAACTGCATCAAGTCTATGATGTCTCAGTGAGCTTGAGTCCATTTTTGAGAAAAAATATCCACTATTGATTCAAAGACATCAGGTAACTGAAAAGCTATCATATTCAAAGTTAAATCGTTTTGTGGATTAATCACTCAGTACTAAAAACACACATCTTATTTGTCCATCTTATTTTCTGGCTATTGGATCCCATTATTCCTTTTCCACTGCATTAAAGACCTATCTTCACAAATATCTTTCTTATAAAAGTGTAAATCATAATCAGCTCACCTCTTAATCTCCTCTTGGAGAATCAAAATACATCAGGCTTCTTACATCTCTAAATTTATGGCTTATTTATAGACTTGAAACTATCTTTGTTAAATCTTGGTGAAAGATTTGTGATGAGGGCAGTAACATTTCACGTTTTTAGTATCCTTCTTGAAGATATTCTGGTCTGATTTATTACAGTAAATACTTCTCCAGTGCTGAACAGTGTGGAACATTGGTTTCCATTTCATACTGGATACTTACACACTTAAACACAAACGTGTTTGTCCTTAGCATTTCCCAGGGATTATCCCATTCAGTGGCTAAACAAATCATGAACCCTAGGCTTTTTCAGTCACACTGTATTTTAGGATATAACATTTGAACTTTCTTACCATAATTGGCCCAAATTTGACTGACTTTACTCACAGAAAGCTGTGTAAAGTTACACTAGTTGTTTTGATTAAATTAATGAAACTCTGCTATCTAAAAAGTCACAACTCGAAAAGTCAAGTCCTAATCAGCATCAATGAACAGAGTTCCCTTGCCAACCCATGGCATGACACCAATGCAAGGTTTAGCCTCATGCACTCAGCATAATCACTGCATGCTATTTTACAGCCATCCAACAGCCATTGCTCTCTCAATCCTTCGTATCTTTTTCCACCATATAGGATAGAAAGAGGGCAAGAGTTCAACTGAGTTTCCCCCACACACATCTGCAATTAGGTAGATGACTTGCTTGTCATCATCAAAGAGGAGACTGAGGGAGGATCTTATTAATATTTACAAATATCTGAATGGTGGGTGTCAGGAGGTTGGGACATTGCTTTTTTCTATTGTATCTAGCAACAGGACAAGGGGTAATGGGATGAAGCTGCAACACAAAAACTTCCATTTAAATATAAGAAAAAACTATTTCAGTGTGAGGTGAGGGAGCCCTGGCACAGGCTGCCCAGGGAGGGTGTGGAGGCTCCTTCCTTGGAGGTCTTCAAGACCCACCTGGACACATTCCTGTGTGACCTGATCTAGGTGACCCTGCTTCTGCACGGGGGTTGGACTAGATGATCTCTAAAGGTCCCTTCCAACCCCTACCATTCTATGATTCTATGATCACATGAAGGCTCAGCCAAGTGCTAGGTAAGCACGATACTGCACAGAGTTGATGCCCTTTAGCGGAGCAAAACTTAAATGCTTCTGCTTAACGCTTCATCTCATCATAGAAGAAAAAAATACTTAGAAAAAAATCAGCTAACTTATGGCATACATATCTTTACGCAGCCCAGTGCAACACCACAGGCTTTTCATTCTTTATCCTGATGGTTACTTTAAATTCCGACAAAAACACATTTTTGTAACATGTCCCTTTCTAATCTGATCAGCTTTTCAGCTCTAGAAATCCTTCTGGTTAATAAGGGTCATCAGCAGGGACTAAGGAGGGACAAAGAGGGATTTTAATGTGAAATCAGAGACACCAGTGAGAAGCAAGACACTTGAGAAGTCTGCCAATGTTCGTGCCATAGAAAATAACGGACCTACATTTAAAAATTATAGCCCTATTAAAGCATGGAGATATTGCACTAAAGGTGTTAAAATAACCAATTAAACATGCAGCTTTACTCCTGCAAAAATACAGAACATTTCTGTGGAAAAAAATACCAGTGACAAGAATTCACCGTGACTGCTAGAAATCAAAATAAATAAACAGCTCTAATTGGAAAAGGAATATTTAAGACCACAGTGCAGAGTTTTGTGGGAAAAGCAAATCTGTTAGCCAGTCTTTTAATAAGCCCACATTGTACTGGATTCAATTTAGCATTTCTGTGAACATGGACATAACCTGTTAATAATTTAACACACCTCTGGTAAAGCAGGAATGCTGCAAATAAAACGTAAACAAATAAAACAAAAGCAGAGCTTTGTTTCTGCAGCTACATTACAAACTAATGGAAAAGATTGCTATCACAACACAAAGTCTGAAAATGCTAAACACACAGAAACCACGAGATCCAAAACTTAAAAATTCCAAGAGAGGTATTAGCTTTACTGTATTGCATAATACATACGACACGATTTTATTCTTGAATGGTTTTTATGTTGTGTGTGCTCTCAGTCCTGCTCAGCAACATTGCTGTGGGAATTTCACCGTGTCAAATTCTTCCTTGCATTCGACCACACTTATTTCTTATCTTACTTTTTTCTGAAGACAGAGATGATGCATATATGAAATACCTTCTGAAAGCGTGGCCAAGGAGCATGGAAGCATGATCAAATCAGAGCTTTCATACAAGCAATTGTAGGTATGCCACGTTAGTGGACGGGGGGGAAATAATGTATTTATTTAAATGTCAAACTAACAATAGCTCATAATTGCATCAGGAGTGGAAAAGTGTTTTGCATTAGTTAACCTACTTCAGCATGTTACAGGTTTTGCTTGCTGATTATTCCAAGCTTTGTGCTGACTGAAGGTGATGGAGGCCACAGAGCATCAGCCCAAGCAGGCGTGAACAGCCAGCTGCTGGGGTCACTCACTGCTCTCCTAAATTTCACTGTCTGAGTGGGCTCCTAAGGCTAACACAAGCCACAGCGCTGGCAATCTGCTCTGAATAAATCTGCTACATTAGTAAGAGTAGGGTAGCCATGTTAGGCTAATATCAGCTAGAGAGGGATCCAGGCATAGATAGTGTGGAAGACTTCTCCTCTCACATGCTCACAGAAGCTAGTTGGCCTACAGGCAGCCCCTTGCACTTCCCTTTCCAAAGGCTCCCAAGGGCTGTCCCCACAGGCTCAGGTTCATCAGGACATCCAACCTGTTCTCTCCCAACCGTCCAGGAGATCCAACCCTGCCTGAGCACACCCAGCAAGCTCAGCCACCGGCTGACTCGTTTCCTTGGGGTGGGATGGCCTCCCTGGACTCTGAACACAGCACCAGCATTTGGCACACAGCCAGACTACGAACCTTCTTCATTCCCCTCAAATTATTTCCTTCAGCCTTCCATCTCACTCTTCTCTGGCTAGAAGAGCTCACAAACTCAGGGAGATCTCAGCTGCCAGCACATTTTTGGCCGCATTTGTCACATTCTCACAGCGCTATGGGTTTGCAGACCCCTTTTGAACAGCCCTGGAGGCCAGTGCTGGTCCGGCCCTGAGGAACACAGAGACCCTCCATGGGATAATTCCTTTATTTGTCAAGCTCTCATTACCTTCCTTCTATAAATCTTTCTAGTTTCCTTCCCACACAGACGCAGCTCCCTGCCTCAGCTGTTAAACTTCCACGGAAGATAAAACTTCAGGTTTGCTTACACTCTGCCACTTGGAGGAAAGCAAAGATTTAATTACCAAATACAGACTCATAATCTGTTACCATGTAATTGTGTGTTACAGCAGTGACTTATGGTAACAACTGAACTCAGTCAGAGGCGCCGGGCTGACACAGAGACAGCGGCTGCTGCTGCTGGGAAAGCAGGGGGGAAAAAAGGACAGAGAGGAGGGGAGGGGGAGGGAGGAGAGAGAAGCAGCACTGAGAAATGTATGAGTCCTAGAAAAGCAGTAATGGAGAGACGTTGGGAAAGCAAGGGGTGAAGGCAGATTGGGGAAGGAGGCTTTGTGGCAACGCCTGTGATGGGAATCCTGGCAAAGCTTGCCAGAGTAGGTGGCTGGCATCAAGGCACCCAGAGGGGCCACGTGGAAACACAAGCACTGGAGCATTCTTTTGGCATCTTGTTCCCCTGGAAAGTCTCACCTACACTAGGGAGGTGAATCACTAGGAAGGAATCTGGGAAGCTGAAGAAAGTCACTCAAGTGTGTCATGTCATTTTTGTGTGTGATGCACAACTCTAGCAGATGTGGAAGAGATTTAGACAACCAGCAGTCAGGGGCATATGGTAGAAGAAAGGCAGATGAGACCTCCGTTGAGGAACTAAAGCAGAGGCAGAAAGAAGCTTGAGAGTTGCTACCTCCTTACCCATCTAGTCCTGGAGCACCCACATAGGGCTGTGATGTGTTCATCGATACCAGGATGGAGGTGCTGTGGAAGGATGGAGGGGCCAGATGTGAAGATCTAGCAGGAAAGGCAGGGTTTGCTTGCAGTGTTGTGAGCTTTGCCAGACATTTGGGCTGAGCTTTGCTACAGGATTGAAGATTTCGTGTTTCCTGTATGGTGATAAGCTCACACACGTAGCAGTCAAGGCACTATATGTCTGCTTTCCTTACTTCCTTTATACTGTATGTCCCTTCCTATTAGACTTTAGAGGATCCCATTTCCAGCTTAGGATGCATGAGTGAGAACAAGGACAGAAAGATAAGAGAATTGTGCAAAGCCTCATCCCTCTGGTTTTTATTACCCTTGTCATCTATCAAGAGACTGACTGCTTCTCTCGCTTTTGCTTTGCCTGTTTTTTTCCTTCAGCATATTTGTAAATGTTATTTACTTATTGTCACTAGCTCCTTTGGGCTGTCTACTTTAATTTTATATCACAAATTGTGACCGGCAGCATTTTGTTGCTACTGCTTTCTTTATTAATTTGTATCTTACTGCTCCAGCAACAATAAACAGTCTTCAGCCCTCCCACAATTTGTGCTCCATTTTGGACAAAATCTCCCAGGAATATTTCTAGTATTCTAACCCCAGCAGGGTTGGGAAGGGACTGGGGACATTGTTATGGCATACCCACACTTCTAATTCACATCATAGAATGGTAGGGGTTGGAAGGGACCTTTAGAGATCATCTAGTCCAACCCCCCTGCAGAAGCAGGTCCACATCCTAGTCCTTTTTACATGGAGGAAAAAGTTATGCAAGAGTATCATTATCAGCACTTTTCCATTTCTCTTTGCATCTCTAAGCATTACCATCTGCACTATTTTGCTTGCATTTACAGTGTCCATAGTTCAGTATGTTATATACACCTAAAAATCAGGCTTCACCCTTAAAGCATTTCAGATCCGTGTTATTTCCCGAGTCTTGAGCATTTCAGAGACTCTTTCTTGAGCCAATTTTACATACAGGATTTCTGCCATCTGAATTCACATTCTCCTCATGTGAATGGCCTCCCTAAGATTCTCTAGAGCCAATATGTCAGTGTTCTATGTGCCACTGAATTGGCTATTTTTTATCAGTGAATGGAATTACAGGATTGACTCCTTTCCTGTCTTTTTAATACTCCCTTTCTGACAATTATCATTCTCAATTCTTTTAATCTGAACCATTCTCTATCTATCTATCTTCACTAGACTAAATTTGAATGTGATGGTATGATTATTAAAACACTATTGAAATCATCTTCTCTTTCTACACTTGATCTTCTTTAAGTAATCCTGTCCTGCCACGAAAAATCTGTATGAACAATTCTTAGCCCTGTCTTTGTGCAATAATGTTAATATTAAAACAATAAAACAGGGTTTTTTCTGTCATGAAAGACTTGTTTGTGTGTGCAGAGTGGGTATTTAACTATATTACAGGACATTTAATCATGTGTCTTACTAGGGATGATGCGGAAGCTGTATCCTATGAAAGGAAGTTCTCCAGACACATTTGGCTACAGGGATCCCCAGAAGGCACACGGTATTGCAGCAGTTCTGGGTTTCTATTCTTTTCCACTAGCATGAATTGAAACTACTGCCTCTATAGTACAATATATTACATTAAAATGTAAAACAGATATAACTGAGGGGAATAAGAGGAAGGAAGAAAGGCCAAAAATCTGAGATATTAACCAGGATGAATTAACTTGTTTCCAAAAGTGTTTAATTCCTATAGGCTTGAGTTATCATGTTTGAAAGCATCACTCGTTTTCTTAAAAGTAATAGTCAGGGTACAGGAGCTGCAAAATAAAAGTAAGATTGGATAAATGTGTCTGCAGCTCAGAACAACATCCGTTAAGCAAGAATCTGCCTGTCATTGTTTCTGCTTTGTATGCCATCACTGTTGATCCCTGAGTGCAAGGATTCATGGCATTATCACAGCTTCCTTCTCTAGACCTAAATGCTGGCTTCACCACCATTTGGGTTTTTATTATTATATAGTAGGAAAATTGAATGACTCACACTGCCCACACACACTGACTTGTGCATTTGTATGCAGCAGCCAGAGCCAAGGGTTGTCTAAACGATACACAGAGTGATGCTTTGAAAATTCACGTTAAAATGAGATCCCCCTCTCATCTCTAAATTACTGTTCTTCCTACTTGCAAATGCATATGAGGCACTCACACTAGGAAACAAGCTTTTTTTGCTATACCAATCCTGATTGTTTGAGTGAGGACTTTTTTTCCCCATCACATCATCAATTTAAAGATAAATATATCTCTCTCTGTAGGATTTGTGGGTCTTGAAATATATAGGAAAAACATCATAAAAAGGCTATTAATGACTATTGTTTAATTCTTAGGGGGGTTTGAATAACTGCTATTACATCTTTATTGAACTTGTTCACATTTTTAAACAGATTTCAAGGCTAGAAGGGACTACTGAATCATTTAATCTGACCTCCTGTGTTGCTCACAAAAGAGCATCCAGTTAGCGCTGTCTTGAGCCCGTTGCATTTGTTTGAGTCACATCTTTCAGTTTCAGCTCATTCATTCTAAGAGATCCCTAGGTAGAATTGACTTTCAAAAACATGGATGGAAGTCTCATTTGAATTGGAAAGAAAGGAATCCTGGCTTTCCTCTCAAAAAGAGGGGGGAAAAAAACAGACATCATCAAAAATACAATTCCTGTAAAGTACTGCAAAACAAGGCAAAATTGATTATCGAGATTCCTCTTAGTAAGTAAAGCTATAAATAGCCACCTGCTGTCCCCTAAGTGTAAACAGCCTGTGCTCTGCCTTGAACTAATTTTAGTGACCTCATTAGGTCACTAATTTTGAAACTTCCAGGTCTTAATGCCTCTTGTATGTTTGAGGGATCTACTTTGGTATAAAACAAATTGCATCCCAGAAGTGCCTAGTTTTCTTCATTAATTAATGAAGGAAGGTGATTAGCTCAGCTACAGATAGCTGTGTTTGGGCAGATGAGTCTCATTCACATTGACTTGATGTTTAGCTGTCAAGAGAAACAAAAATTGGGAGACTATTATGTAGCATTTCTCTGCTTCACCTAAAGCTCACAAGATCTTCAATACAGGGAATATAAGATGCAAAGGTCACTCATTAAAGGGTCTGACAGGTATTGCTGCCCTGTTTGGAACAGAGAGTGATCATGAGAAATACATTAAAATAGTTGATTATTTCAGAGTTAGAATGAAATAAATACTAATGAAAAATATGTTTTGTAAAAACAAAGACTTCATAAAAACAAAGTTCTGCTGGAAACAATTCTCTCTCAAGGCCTGGTCAGCATTTATGTGCAGCCATGACACAGTGTGGTCAGACGATACGGACTAAAAAGTCAACAATCCAGCAATGACACACAGCTTTGCTCAAATCACAGCTGCACATGAGCCAACTGACTATATCCCCAAACTGATAATGAGCCACACATCACCATAAAGTATAAAACACTCAATACCTTTGCTATTGTTAAGGAAATAGCTGGGGAGAAAGAGGGGGGCGGCAGGGGGGGCAAATATACTGGCATCAGTACATGAGACAAAAGTAGGTTGTATTTGAAAAATGACTGCACAATCTGGAAACTGAGAGACACAGAGGTTATGTAGGAGGCTCTGCATCAGGTTTCAAAAATTCTGTAGTCTCTGTGCAATATCCTTTCTTTGACACTGCATGCCCACAGTATTTAGTTAAGGTTTGGATTTCTCATTCACACCAAGTTCCCAAGGAGCCGTACCCATCGATAATGCTTTCTTTTATCTCTGATTAGTTAAAAGACTCCATCCTAAGCAAGTCCATCTTAGTTATATATGCCATCATTAACTCCCATCTGGATTGTAACAGTGCATTTTATTTGAACATGAAGCAATCAGACCTTCAGAGACACCCACTAGCTGATTACAGTGAACAAATCATATTACTTTCTCCACTGACTTCGAAAAATATTGAATTAAGCTCAAGATTGCAGTGTTTATATTCAAAGTACTCCCTGGACCTCTGGAAGTTCTGTTACAATGAAGCCGTAAAGGGTAAGAAAAAAACCATTTGCCTGAGAAACAACTGCTATGTGATCTACTCTGTGGCTCCTCAATCCCACAGAGCACCCCACTGCCTCCCCCAAGCTGTATTTTACACCTAGGTAAAAAATGTAAGTATTCTACAGAAACTAAAGCACATGAGCACTCATCCCTTTTGCTAAGGGGTGAACTGGGAGAACAAACCCCTAGTGACAAATGTTACCCCTGGCAGTAAATACGATTTTGGTGGCAGTAAAACTGCTGCTGCAGTGGATGCATTCTAGACTTTGCCATCTTGTATAAAAACTGTCATGCTCAGATGAATTAATAATCATAGAAATTACAATAATTCTTCTGCCTTTGCTACATATTTTTCAGCTATTCTTTTCCTGACTTTTATTGCAGTTCTAGCTGAGATGGACTAGAAAGTACATGCAAAATAATCCCTTCTTCCCCTAATGAAGGAAAAAAAGAGATGGTATATATTCTGACTATTTTGCTTCTATCAGAAGTCATAATTCTTCAGGCAGACAGATGAAGGGCAGATTTTTCCCAGTTTACCTCTGCTCAAGAAGGACTCATTTCTCCCCTTTCTCCAACAGACCACTCCTGAGGTTTATCACTGACTGAAAAATTATATCAGTAATAATATTCTTTTTCTACAAGGTAGTATCCACCAGGAATAACAGATTAAATAGTGTTCTATTTTAAACAATTGTTAACTCACGCCACATGAATTCTTTCCTGCCAGCTTCAATGATTCTGCCTGAGTGTTTACAGAGGCTGCTTCACAAAAGTGCTTATTTGCTTTGCAAGCCTTTTGCTTATAGGGAACTGGAGGGGGTGGGGAGTAGGTGGGGAAGAGCGAGAGGAAAAAATTATTTGCCAAAAACAGATGGATGAATAAAGATGTAGAAGTTCCACTGTTTGTAAGTGACTGGCACTCATTGTGAACAGTGATTTTTGGGTGATGTCAGGGATTTGCAGAACCCTCTCCCTCAAAATAGTTTCTATACACTCCTTTTGGTTTTTGACCACTTTTGGGAGAGTGTTAGTGCCAAAGGTTGGATTTCAAATTGATGAGTGACCAGGGTCAAAGGCAAAACAACTCTCCAGCAGGGAGGACTGTGAGAGGGGAGCTCGACATCCCTCAGAGTGCAGCAGCCATTAACAGTGCTTCCCAAGGAGTCATGGCAGGGGAACAGCGAGCACTGAAACGAAATACATCAATGTCAGTGTCGTCCTTGCTAGCTCAGATGCACAGCTTTCAGCTGGCATATTTATTATTAATTATTATTAAATTTATTTATTTAAGTGTGCTTTGCATAGATAGACACATTGTCAGTCACCAAGGACTTAATATCTAAATTAGTTAGGACAAACACAAGATGAAACAACACTATAGCAAAGAGCATGTGAAGGGATTACTAATGAGCACAGGAAGAGGGGAATAATTGTTTGAAGTGGGGGATTATTTAAGTGAGCCATTAAAGAATCCATGGATTTTAAAACCAGACTATAGTCATTACAGTAGCCTAAGCTAAACATTTGATGTGATGCAAAAAGCAGGTTGCAATGTTAAAATGGACATTCACTGAACTATTTCAACCTGGGTCTCGAACTCATTTCGCAGGTGAGACTCAGTTCCAAGTCTGATCACCATGTCTTATCATTCAGAAAATGAGGACAGAGGTTTTCCTGATACAGAAGAAGGGCTGCAGATAGCAAAGCACAGCAAGGAGAAATGAGAAGGCAAGGGAACAAACAGAGCAAGAAAGCAATGGCCCAAATGGACCATTGAGAGGGAACTGTAGTATGATGATCAGGGGACTGGAACATCTTCCTTATGAGGAAAGACTGTGGGAACTGGGGCTGTTTAGTCTGGAGAAGAAAAGACTGAGGGGGGATCTCATTAATATTTATAAGTATATAAATGGTGGATGTCAAGAGGTTGGGACATCGCTTTTTTCTGTTGTATCTAGTGAAAGGAGGAGGGGTAATGGGATGAAGCTGGAACATGAAAAGTTCCATTTAAACATAAGGAAAAACTATGTCAGTGTTGAGGTGAGGGAGCCCTGGCACAGGCTGCCCAGGGAGGGTATGGAGTCTCCTTCTCTGGAGGCTTTTAAAACGCACCTGGATGCATTCCTACGTGACCTGATCCATGTGGACCTGCCTGAGCAGGGGAGTTGGTCTGAATGATCTCTAAAGGTCCTTCCAACCCCTACCATTCTGTGATTCTATGATTCTATGTGCACTCAGATGAGGAACATGCAGGGTGTTCCTAAAGTATATAGCCCTACAGGATCTTAGTGAGCTTACTATTAAAAAAGCTGGAGGTAGGAAGCCAGTTTAGAATTAATAACAATGTTTAGAGTAGCTGAAAAGGATAAGAACTATATCAGCAAAGCACCACTAGATAAAGAGAGGAGGAAAGAGTAGGGCATAAAGGCCAAATGAGATCTAAAATGTCTTTGTCTCTTTAATAAAGAAAGGCTTTTATCTGAGGTCTTTTTCATTTCTTTTGAGCAGATAGAACAGACCAGCAATTTATAACATTTATTAGATAAACCAGGATCCATTCTTCAGTGGGTGACTAGAATATATGTTTGAATCCTTAAAAAAAATGATGAAGAAGTAGTGGAAAAGGAGAGTACATGAACTCCCAAGCTTTGAGGGTCAGCTGCTTCACCCTGGAGCATCATGTAGACATACCTTGCAAAAACAACTGACAAAAAAATTGCAGGAGAATAAGAGACTTTTAAAGGTCATTTTCTTAGTTCTATTACCTCTTAAGTGCATCTTAAAAGATTTCTTACAATCTTGATCCTACCATCCCCTTTGGTGGCCATCTCAAATTGGCCACCCTTAATTTTCTTTCCTTAATACCAAAGCTGTGCATTAGTAAAGGTTCCCTAAAGCCCCAAATGGCTCCTAAAACAGTGGGGTTTCTGGTTGCTTTACATCAGAGTCTGCAGACGTTTCAGAGTGCACATGAGCTAAGTCTGACCTGTGAAGGGGTGAGTCCAGCTTAACAGTTTTCTTAGCCTTCGGAGAAGGAGCATTTAGGAACAGAAACCAAAGCTGGAAGCCACAGGGCAAATATCTTCAATGTCTGCTACTCTTTGTGTGATATTCCTCTGCTTTCAGAAGCATGATTCTTAAAATTGTCTTGTATGGTTTCAGTTCAATCTCCGGAGTGCATTTTTATAACAAAGAAATATTGTTACCAGGATCCAGTGTCATGGGAAACAAGATTCTCAGTTTATAGGGCATACATATACCTCCCTTTCCTGCTTGTAGCTACATAGCTCACTTTTCCCCCTGTAAAGATGACTTGTGGCACCAACAGCAAATTCTGACATGGAAAAATGATGTTGGAAAAGCATTTAATCTCTTCTCACCTGTTTTTTATGAACTCTAAGTCCTTGAAACAAGAACCATACCCATGTTTCTAAATATCCCTACCAGCAATCCTATCTATGTACTAGTGGCAAACCACTTCAGTGTGATTCCTTCAAGCATATTTTTCCCATCCTGCAGTCTCAAGAGCTATGTGTCTCTATGACACATACTTTTTATTTGTTAGATCTCATTTAAACACATTTGACACGTTGCCCACAGGTCCAAAACACCTTCCTAGGGCTCTGGATATACTTCTCTCTCATGTAGAATAATATTCTTAATTATCTTCATCAAGTTAAAAAAAAAACAGAAATCTAAAAGAATCCAGAGAAAGTGTTGTTTTAAGCATGCATGTTTGCAGGGAAGTCCAGGACTCAGAGGACTTTTTTTAATGGAAGAAAACAGTAGAGGGAAATAAGCCTTTATTGACAATAATAAATGGAGATTTTCCAAAAGCAAAGACAAAAGTTGAAGATGTTGTTAGGTCGTTTTCCAAGTAGGAAGTACAAGCATTTATCAGACCACAGCTTTATGCTTTGAGAAGATATAGAGTAATTCTTTGCTTGGGATTTGATGCCCATAGAAAGGGTTCCCATTTGTAGTGTGTACAGCATGTCTGAGTAGAAGTGTTTTGTGTAGCTCTGCCTATCCTGCTGTCATGTTACCTCAAGCATAATATGACCATAATATTGGCAACAGACCCCACTGATCTTCTTTGCAAGCATTACTTGCTAGGGAACTACCGGCCCTTCAGCTTTCTTTTAGTCCCTATCAGTTGTTCCCATGCCTCCCACGTCCTCATCTCAGTGTTGAGAAGTCTCACATTCCTAAAAAGAGGAGTCCTGTTTTTACCCCATCAGGACCAGGTCTATCCTCCGACCTAGAGGACCTCGGGAAACAAGGCCTGCTAAGCTGCTTGTGGACTCAAGGCATTCACTCTGTCTCTATAAAGAATTGTATGGTGTCACATGGATGCATCCCCTTAACTCGGGACCTGACTGGGGTTTCTGCCACTTGCCTGATGTCTGTTGTAATCCATGGCCTCTCATGAAGCACAAGAACACAGAGTGGAATGTTGTTTGAAAAGGAACTTTGAAAGATGCTATTCATATTCAGCTCTCACATGTATTTCTTCCACTCACAAAGATTATCCATAAACACTATGGAAAACTAAATAACTTTTTTTAAAAGCTATTAGATATCACTAAATAAGGCACTTTTTTTTAAATAACAGTTTAACATGAGCCTGTAAATGCATTAAAAACTTCATTTTATATAACTGGAGCCCATTTTGATGTAATCTTCCCCCACTACTCTTAACTATATATTGTACACGACTGTACATTTGAGTACAATCATGTCTCAGTGAGTTCTAGTGGTTACACTGATACTGGTGAATAAAATGAATCAAGTATCAATGTCCTCTGATCCTGACATCAACAGTTACTGAACAACATATATCAATATAGCTTAACTCTCTTTCCTGGAAAGCAAAGGCTACCATGAAACCCAGTTAAAGCCTGTCCAGCAGCATATTTGGTAACCTGGGACAAAGCCCTGTCAAGGACTATGCTGACCATTTAAGAGTATGCAGACCCCTAGACTAGTGCTCTGGCCTCTGCCTTATCCTTATTCCATTTTCTAACACAAGCTGCAAGCTATGGTAGTGTAGTAGTGTAGACACAACCATGGATATTACGCAAGTCCTCAAATGTGATGGTGGATGCATAAACACGTGGAGTCACTCATGACAGATCTTACAGACCTCAACGAGCAACTGGAAGAACCCCATGTACTGTCACAGAGGCAGATTTAGGTAATTCATAACTTTCATTTCTGAGCTTGATAGTGATTAGGTCAGGTTTTTTTTTTGGGGGGGGTGAAACTGCATTCTCATGAATATTTAATGTTTTTAATTTATTCCTTCATTTCTGTGATTAATTGTAGGTGCCTCTTTACTTAGCTATAACTAAAGGGGAAAGGAAAAGAGATTAATTTCTGGATAAACTTACAAGACCTATTCTTGTAGGCTGAAAAACAAGGGAGCCTGAAATAGACCAATTAGATTTTTGAAATGCAATAAAAGGTGAAAAAGTCCAAACAGCAATAATGTAGTTTTTTCTGACAACTGTAACTTGCAATAAAATTTATTTTTAATGAGACAAAAAGTTAGGAAAAGAAAGCACACTAACAAAGAGTCTTAAGACCACTCCACTAAGAAATTTGCTTCTAACACCAAAATTGTCTTCTTAGCAGACAAAAACCTGTCTTCAAGGCATATGCAGAAGGGTTATAGAAATAAACCAGAGCCAAAACAAGACTTCTATAGTCAGTACCACAGTACCACCTTGTGGGGAAAAAGAAATAGTTTCAGTATTGACTTCTACTGCACAGTTTCAGGAAATATCTATCATATAAACAGAAAATTGTAACTAAGACAAATGAACAGTCTCAGACACCAGCAATGTATGCGATGTATGATTTCTCCCAGTGTCAAATGACCTTTTTTTTGAAGAAACAATGTTCCAGCCAAAATCTTTCAGAAGTCTAATGTAAAAACTTTGTGGAAGAAAAATGTCTCCTTTTACATTTGCTTGCATTCCCTTCTTTACTCTCATTTGCTCTAAATTTATTTCTCTAGCTACACTGAATCATGAGAACAATTGCAGCAAGCATGTCAAATTCCAAGCCCACAAAATGCTTCATAAAGTTAAAGGCTGTGATATAAACAAACTAATGCAAGGATCCTTGAGATTACTTTCTTTTTATTGCTTTTCTGTAACTGATTTAGTGATTAGAGACAGTAATATTCCTGAGTACATCTGAAGAAATAAGGTTATCGGCTCCTCAGATGCCCAAAGGGAACTATCACCTGCTTTTCTCTGTCTTTCACATAGTGAAAGAAATTTGTATGATTAAGTAATTGCTGACTGTCAGAAGAAAGAGTTGCACAATCATCATATTTTAAGAGCTCTAATAAATGCAGTTTTCACACTTTCAAACACAAGTTCTTAGAGGCATCTCTGGATTTCATGTTCCTAACAAAGCAGAGCAACTAGTTCTCTCCGGCAGGGGAGTTGGACTAGATGATCTCTCGCAATCCCTTCCATCCCTTAAGATTCTGTGAGAGTCTGACAAACCAACAGGCAGGCTTTTCTCTGCATTTTACCAATCGACAGCATTCTTAATATCAGCTCCTCCTGATATTTAATTTTGGGGTATTCTTTGCTGGAGACCAACAGTAAAGACATAATGGGATAAACTGTGCCAGAGCATGGATTATAATCTTTAACATGACATTGCCAGAGGAGACAGGGACAGGAGAATTCTTTTGGGGAATTTTTGTTTGGTTTGGTTGTGGGTTTTTTTCCAATGTAAAAATAAAGTTTAAACCTAGTTGTATTCATGCTTTGGAAAATCTCCCATTATTGGAAACAGTGCAGGAACAAAACCACAAGAAACAAACCAAAATTGTACTCAGCTTTAACTCTTCACACAAAGCTGGACCAATTTAAACATCTAGACTTCAGGGGCTGATCCACCTGCAGCTATATTCTGCTGAGAGACTGACACTGAATTTATGTGGTTTGAGGTCAGACCCCAGTGGTAGCATTCCTCTCAAATCACTTTAAGTAACTGGAAATTAAGCAATCATGAAATCATAGAATGGTAGGAGTTGGAAGGGATCTCTAAGGATCATCTAGTCCCACTCCCCTGCTCAATCAAGTCCCACCTAGATCAGGTCACACAGCAACATGTCCAGGCGGATTTTGAAAACCTCCAGAGAAGGAGACTCCACAGCCTCCCTGAGCAGCCTGTTCCAGGGCTCCCTCACCCTTACAGTAAAGAACTTTTTGGCCACACATATCTATCTAGTGCCACATTCCCCAGGATATCATTCCTTGACCTTTAGCATGTGACCTACGTCACATTTAAGAGCCCCATGCAGAGGTTCCAGAAACCTTTGGGGGCCTTCAAAGTCACTAATTGGCCGTTGCTGGGAAGATTAATCAAGTCCTATGTGTCTAATTGAAGTTTGTCATATAGGCTCCACCTACAGTCAGTAGAGAAATAGATATCTCCAAATAGTGATTCATCACCTCTGAGCCCATACGACTATGATAGATGGGAAGAAATACCCTCTGAAGATGCGTCTCTCCTTACTGATCAAAGAAAGCACTTGGAAACCAGATGTCTAACTGCTGATTGCATTCTGCTGAGATGAATCTGAAACCTAAGGTACAACAGATAATAGAATTTCTCCCTATTTTTGCATCCTGATTACACACCCTAGTTTGCACATTGCTAATGGGATTTGAACTATAATGTATACCTCATGATGCAAGCCTCAGAGGGAAGGATAACAGTCAGCTTGAGTCCCATCATTAGTAGTGGGAGTGAGTCCTGCTTCAATCAGTAGCAGTGGCAGCAACTGTGGTCTGATTGCCAGGTAGGGTTCATATACAGGAACAATGACTCTACATTTAGCTGGAGTTTTCAGATCCTATGGTCTACATTCCCACCTTTTCTGCTCTCTTCTCAATACAGGCAGTAGCCCTCATCTTCAAATGTGCATTTCAGCTGGCAGAAAGACTTCAAAACCAATGCCTGCTGTGTGTCTCCCACTCCTACAAACTCACACCCTGAAGTCATGGCCTCCTCCACATTCCCCAAGTTCAGCCCCTAAACCCCAAGTCTCCATCAGAATAGATCTATTACACATCTTAGGAGTAACTATCATACTACACAATGCAAAGTTATGGCTACTGCCAATCACCAGACACACTTACCTTGGAGTGTCTGCTCTGCCACTAGCCAAACAAGCACCACAGTCTAGGACACCAAGAGACTTTCTCAGAGAAAAAATATACAAGTCAAAGTTACCATTTCAAGTGTCTGTGCATCTAGACATCAGCTAGGTTTGGAGTTTTTATTCCTTCCTCTTCACAAGTAGTGGCCAACTGATACCGATTTAGATTCCCAAGAGGGCACAAGTCTCCAGGTCTCATTGGGGTAGATGAATTAGACAATGAAATACTTTTGAGAACAAAACCTACCTGATCCCAGAAGGAAGTGATGTGGGCAGTAGCATCTCTTTGCATTTCAGTGCAGGCTCTTCCTTAAGGAAAATGGGAGAGCAGAGCAGGGGCTTTGCAGCTGTGCCTCCACTCCTCCATCACGTGACACAAGGCAGCACAGGCTTTTCAACTTGACAAATTAGCCACTGATCTGAAACGTTTGCATGCTGTGTTATTTTCAACTTTTTAATTGCTCATCTTTAATGTTCTAGATTAGGGCTTCTGCAAGACAATCAAACTAAATTCTGTGCTGAACTGACCATCAGGAGATGGAAGAGAAGCAAATATCACTGTTACAAGTCTTTTTAACAGTTGGCACTGTGCAACAGATCACCACTCAAATCCTTCCTCTGCCTAAGGGGATTCAAACATTCATCAAACATTCATCTCACAAAGACATCATTAAATATCATTTTTAGGGCATCATGAATTGAGTGTTTTTCATCTTGTTTGTGTAAAATACTTAAAAATCAATTGAATTGGTAAGTAATAATGCATTCTTCAGAATCCTTCCTTGCTCCAGTAAATCACATAAAGCACAAGAGCATGAAAGGTGAGCACCTCCCACACAAAACATTCAGTGTCTTTGGGACTGGATTATCCAGTAGAAGGCAGCAACTATAGGTTAAATTCTCTCAAATTTTCAAGAATTGAGCCTTGGTGCAGGCAGCAAATTTATAAACTACTAGGTATAAAAAAGAATAATTATTTTTACATTCAGCAGCTTCACCTTCATTGAGAAGAAATTCTCCCAGGTGTCATTAACATCTAACCTACTGGTCTGATACCAAGAGATAGATATATTTGTGTCCACTGAAGAATGATATGCTTAGATACTAGAACTTGTTGAGATTATTGCCAAAAATTAGGTCTTAGCGAGCCAATTGGCTCAGCACTTCTATTACATTGCTCTGATTGTTGAAATAATGGCTACAGTAATGGCCTAAAGAACACATTGCCTTTATGAATGGAGTAATTCCTGACACTGGCCAAGTACTACCTGACTGGAAGTTTCTAGAGGAGATAGGAACCTTTCTGGTGCTTTGTCATTTCCAGTTTTACTGTGACTTTTGCTCCTAACTGATCCCATTTAATTGGGAGCATCATATGCCTTGTGCTCCCAGTAAATCAGAAGACAATTTCCATGTCTCATTACGAAACAAGTGATAAAATTGTAAAAAAAACCCTTACTTAGCTGCTTCTGTTCTTGTGTTTGCTTTATTCTTCCACTGGTGAGAATGTGTTACGTTGATTACAGATGATTTTGAATGACCATTTTTAAGATACCTTCTAGAAAGGTATATCATCCTAACAACATATGGAAAAGCATGTTAACAAGTTCCTCTTTAAAATGGGTCAAATCTTGGTGATTTTTAATATGCATTACAAAACACTGACTTTCAGCATATTGGTTATACAACACGTGAATCAGATATCAATTAGAAATACGACTATCTGATAGCATCTTTGGGTCTTCCATGTACATACATGGGCTGTTTCCCAAACTGATATTCACAAGTGACAAGAAGGCAGAGACATGCACTACTGCATATGGAACCAGGTGGGAGCTGCAGGTTGGTGTTTTGCACTCATGGGCTATTGCAAACCATACAAGAGTCAATCTGCCTTCTGCTGAGATGTTTCTAGCCTGACAGTACAAACACAGAACAGCCCAGATTGGAAGGGATCTTGAAAGATCATCTGGTCCAATCTTGTGTGGGAGAGTTAATTTTCTTCCTAGTAGCTGTTACAGGGCTGTGGTTTGGGCTTGTGCTGGAAACAGTGTTGAACACACAGGGATGTTTTTGTTATTGCTGAGCAGTGCTTGTGCAGCATCAAGACCCTGTCTGCTTCTCACCCTGCCCTGACAGAGAGTGGGCTGGGGGGCACAAGAAGCTGGGAGGGTGCATAGCTAGGACAGTTGACCCCAACTAGCCCAAGGGCAGGTTCTGCATTTGACTTAGAGACATCTTCCTTGTTTCTGTCAGTTCTATCTGGTATGGAACCAGAAACTAAGCACACGGAGAATCTATTCCTGTTTCTCATTTAAATGGCAGAACAGATCTAGAATGGAAAGTTTTTGAAGACAAGCTCTTCATCTACAGAATCATAGAACCCTTTCAGCTGGAAGAGACCTTTAAGATCATCATTAGTTTTCACCCTCATTAGGTGATGAAAGTCATGAACAGTCTCCCTTCCCACTTCCAGTCCACTGCTCCAGCACTTTGTGGTGCTCTAGCCATTTGCATGCCTTACAGAAAACATACAAGGCTGTCACCATCCTTTTCTAATATTGTTTAAAAATCATACCTGGAAGAATTTCTTACACATACTCTGACTCGTGTGAAGCTTTAAAAGATGAAAACTAGATTGATACCCTTTCTCTAATAAATAAAAACATAAAAATCCCCTCTCCCTCCAAACTTTAACACTTCATAACAAAGCCTTACTCACATACTTCTAGCAATATCATTTTTAGTCCATCTTAAGAACATAACAGTTCCTTTCACTGTATACTCAGCTAAAGAAAGACCATAGTAAGAATTCATTATATTGTTTACACTTTTAACAGCACTTGTTTGGCCAACATATGACTGGAAGACACCTCCTTGTGTAATGAATATAGTACTTTGCTCTCACCAATAGTTAGGACAAATAAACAACCAGGCACCATCCAGTGAAACAACTTTTGCCCTGGTGGCAAGAAACCTTTTTCAGGTTTCCAATCTGCATGCATGAACAGGATTCTTGTGCCAAAAGAAGCTTCCTTTCGCTCCAACATTGCTTTTCCATCAGCAGTTTACCTCCCCAATATCTTTATCTTTCCAATCTCTTTAAAAAGAAGCAACATATATCCTGTCTTTGTTTTGCAGGATTAAATATGCCAGATTGGCTTATTTTCTCTTCTGTGGTAAGCCTTTTCCTGTCTTGACCATCTTTCTAGCTTTTCTCTGAAACTAGTCAGGTCTCGATTCATTTTTTCCAGGAAAGCAGATAGAAAACACTGTAGAGCCCTTCAGATGAAGCCTACATGACCTTGTAGAGCTCTAATGGATACATCATACAGGTTATAAAAGCTTGCACTTTTTTCTAGGCACATTATCTACAGGAATCATACTCCCCCTAAAATCAGTTAAAACATGCAAGTTGTATTCTTCTTCATCTCTTCCCAATAAGTCTGTTATAGGATAACGAGGTGTTATGAGTTATCAAATTAATTCATGAACTTGCACTCTAATGTTTTAAATATTAACCACTTTATGTCTCTTGTCCTTGGAGTCATCTAATTCTTCCCATTTAATATTCTTACCCTTCTCTTCATTAACTATGCTGTCTAAACTTGTGTCACCAGAATCACTGTCACTCTCCTAATTCTCTCAGCAGCATCATTAATGAAATTATTAAGATTAACAAGGTTGCTCTCAAAACTGAATCTTAAGAAGAAAAAATCTATTAGTAACTTGATTCTAATACTTCCTTCCTGATAGTCCCCATTGTCTTCTGACTAGTCCCCTACTCTCCTTACTCACTTTCAGTTCTGTTAATGATTCTTACCATGTCCAACTTAATTATTTCCCACAAGGTAATATATCAAATACAATCAAGACAGAATAGTTCTATCCATTCTCTTGGCCTAAAATATCCCTGAATTTATCAAAAATGATCCTTTGTTAATTCGAGATAATCTACTTTTGATTAAAAAGACGTGACATTTCATTTTACTTACCTCCATGCTCTTTATTATTCCCTTCTTCCCTACATACTTGGATGCCTGGATCATTTTTTGCACCTTTTTGTTACTTTATAGTTACCTGGTAACATTTCTGCCTTTCTCTAATAGGCCTTCTATCAGAAATTTCGCATACCATGTCTTTCAGACCTCTCAGCTGACAATCAGCCTATGGCTGTCTGTCCCTCCTCTGTGTGCTAAATTCTTTAGTATCTTTTTCCCACTAGCCACTTAGTCAGCCAATTCCAGCTGCTGACAGCTGCAACAGAGGAATTACATTAGTTTGGTTTCAGGACTGCATCTACATCATCTATCACCTTTACTTGCTTTTACTGCACAGTGGCTGCATTATATCGCTTTCCTAGTTCTCTTGATGATTTAGGCTGATGGAAAATTTTGAGAGATCTAACATGTCTCAGATTAGGAGGCAAAATCAGGTTCAGAAATGACTGGCCATTTGAGTTCCTGTAACATTCATATAAGAGAATTTCCTTTTTCTCTTCACTGAATATAATTCCCTGCATATGGTTGTGTTTGGTATTCAGAAAAGAAGCTTGTGCATTTATTTTCCAATGTGGGGTTTGGGTTTTTTTTAATATATGCATTTTCACAGAATCCCAGAATGGCAGGGGTTGGAAGGGACCTTTAGAGATCATCTAGTCTCACACCCTGCTCAAGCAGGTCCACCTAGATCAACTCACACAGAAATGTGTCCAGGCAGGTTTTGAAACCTTCAGAGAGATTCCACTACCTCTCTGGGCAACCTGTGCCCAGGGCTCCAACAGACAATTTTATTATGAACTATAAGGCATAACACAACTGATGGCATTCATAGCTTTTTAGAAGACTTAGTGTGGGAATGTCTTCCCAGAAAGGGAAAGAAGCAATAAGGAAATACAAAGCATGTTGGGGCTGCAAGCTCAGTGTATTGGGCAGAAGACACACTTGTGCTGTGAGAGTTTACAAATTGCTAATGCAAGACAGAGTTGGTGAGATTCATAGTGAAATCTGACACACAGAATATCACAAACTGCTCTTGGGAAATCTTAACATAGGAGTTGAAGGAGCTACATGAGAAGAGTGGATTAGGCAACAACGCTGCTACGCTATGCAACAACTATGTCAATATTACCACGGTGATTTTTCTTCATGAGATATTTTCATTGTATCTGCATTGGAACAAGTAGTGGGCTTCTCCAGGATCCCTTCCAGCTGTGACCTGTATTCAGACAGCACACGTTTCAAGTTGTGCTCCATGGTACTGGTCACCAAGGACCTGCTCTGGCCTTACGCTTGCAAGGCAATGCACAAGATATTTCATCCACCGGTTCTTGTCACTCAGTCATCCAGGCTAATTCTTCTCCTTTTTAACTCCTGCAGGTTTGCTATGAATAGCATACATCTAGACACTTTCCAAGACACTGGAGAGGCAAGGCTGATGACTTCCAAGCAGTTTCTACCACTGGTGTCAAGGTATTTAATCACAAAGGGTTCCCAAGAACTGAAATGGCACAACATTGTATTTATAAGACAATATTTTAAAAGAAAAAAAGAATAGAGTCATTCTTGTCAGAAACTTGAACTATTCCTGTATTTAAAGCTAGAAGGGAACCTTTCTTCTTGTGGGTATGCTAGTTGTTGAGACCATCCACCAGTTTCCACCTCTACTTTCTAGTATCGTTCTTCCATTGCTTAAACTGAGCTATTTTAACCAACTGAAAAAAGAAAAAATGCATGTTCTGAAAACAGGACACAAGTTGAAACCTTTTGAAAGAAGAAGTCACTTACCTTTTTCTAAATTAAGTTAGAGAAAAATAATGCTAGTTTGCTCTCCTAAAACCTTATAAACCGTGACACGGGGTAACTTTGAGGGAGCTGGAGTTTAGCCAAGATAATATATTGACTCTATTCATGAAAACTGCACAAATTCTAAGCTGTAAGATTCTGTGCATGTTGTATAAATTTCAGATAAGATATTCAGACATCTAGGCTAAGTCTCAGGTCTGTTAAGCTATTCCTTTAGACTTACTTTATATTTTGCATGACCTACTACCTAAGATATAGCTCTTAAACCTGCTCTATGACAGGAGCTACAAACAGCTCCATAACAGTCATCTCAGGTTTGAGCATCTGTGCACTCTCTGACCATGGTAACCTGAGACTTGCAACAATCTAAGTGTTCACCTTCCAGGCAGTGTAACCTCTTTCCTATGTTAGAGATGAGTGACTGAGACCTAAAACTTCCCAAGTTCTAGGGCTTTCTCCTAAACACAGAAGCCACTTTCTCCCAGATAAATACAGCCTGTGCAGGATGCAGCTTTTCTTTTCCTTTCACCCTCCAAATGTGTTTGTTGAATAATTATTTAAAATATTCTATTTTGGAGGTGTACCCAGTCACCAACATGTAGCTAATTACGACTGAGTCAGTCAGAAAACAAAAAGAAGTAACATCAAAATTACCACATCTGAAGAAGCCCACCTGATCTTCACGACAGTGACGTTTTGACAATGATGACTCTGCCTTCGCAAAGAGAGAGCTCATTATTTTTGAGATACATATTTCTACATCAATTTCTGAAAAGGAAATGAGCCTTACAGGGAAGTATAATTGGAATGCTCTCCTCTACACTCTTAATTCTCATTAAAAAAAAGTAACAGGAAAATCTCACCACCGAAACATAAAAGACTGCAATTGCCACTTGCTCAGTATGTATCCTCAAGAGAGGTCTGTGAAACCTAAGAAAAAGTCAAATATTCTCTTACTTTTACTAGAGATCACCAATTGCCATCTAAAGTACCAGTACTCAACTAGTCACCTTTCCAAAAAGGCACTGATGTAGTTCACCTTCCCCAACGCATAACATATGGACCTAAATGAAACATTTAAAGGTAAGTTTTAAGTTCAGAATTCTGCCTGACACCACACTTAAGACTGCAATTAGGTATCAGGATCAGCAGTGATAGATTTTCACACATCCTTTTTATTTTTTTTCATTCACTCCTGTTTCTTGGCTTCAGTTGACTTTATGTTTTGGCTGTCTTGAATTCCAGTCTTAAAAGTGCTTAGACGAGTGAAGCAATTCACCCAGAACTATGAATTTCTCTGAGTGGAGTCTGGTTTTGATCTGATCTGCAGTTTCTCAATACCCCAGAAATCTGTATTTTTCTGATCTTCCAAAACTCAATACATTGCATACTCAGAAGCTGAGACAGCAGCAGCTGCTTCTACAAAAGTGAAACACTTTCCTTTAAGAATTCATCAGATCTGGGTACAAACATGATACTTTTTGACTCCACGTCACAGAACAATCAAGATGCGTAGTAACAGTGGCTTTCATGAAAACAAAACTCACATCTGGGTATTGTTGAGATATAGAGTGATGCACCTCACTCACAAGAGACAAGCAACAATGTGTTTTATTGATATAAGACAGTGAGTTAACAAAGTTCAATGGTAAATGTGACAGTGGTTTAACAAGATTGATTGAGTACATACTGCAAGATACTTGAGTACTTATTGCATAGAGGACAGAGCCAAACAAAACTGCCAGGGAGACTTTCCCATTGAGTCATGATATTCAGAAAGTGCTCCCTTGCATTCTAAATTCCTTCTCAGAGTGGAGTTCAGGTGCAGCTGGATCCAGAACCGGTCTCAGACTTGGTCAATGGTTTATGTCTAAAGAATTACATACCCACAATCAGTCCCTTATATCACTTAGCTAAAGTTTCAAAGTATCAGTGCTCTTACTCCAAATTCACTAAGTGTCTGACCAGATAAGATCCTCTCAGCCTCAAAGAGTAACACTTAGAGGTGCCTCTAGTCCAGGGGAGATCCTGACATGCAGTCCACTGCCATGCAGGAGAGCTAAACAGGCCCCAGGCTGTCCACTAGTTATGGAATAAGATGATTGACTCAAAGTCATATTTGCATATTGATTACATATGTTTTCAGTTAGTTTCTACCAAATTTGAGTCAGACCTCAATCAGCACACTGCTCAAATTAGCCTTTGGCTATTGTGTTGTAATCTGTCTCCTTAGAAACTACTTTGAGGCAGATGCGGCCATTATGATTAGTCAGATCCCTTATAATTGCCACTGGTGGTTATCACTTGAGCAGGGTTACAGAAATAAAGGCCAGGTTAGGGTGGGAGTGGAAACACAGCATCACAGGCATATGCATGTGCTAGATCTAAATCATCCACAGATTACACTGGAGAGCACCAGGGTAAATGTGAACATCCAAATCTATATCCAATCTCTGAGAAAATAGGGGCTCTGAATAACCCTCACTGCTGGATGAAACATTTATTAGCCAGTTTTTGTGGTACCTAGAATCATACAATGTCTAATAGAAACATCTTTAGATCCTTCTAGATCAAATTATAACAGAAAAATCAAAAAGCACCAGGAATTTGATGCATTCAGGATAGGAGCCTGCTTCACACACACACACAGAGATTGTTTGTGGAATATAATTGTACCAACCCAGCCTGTTCTGGAGGCTAGTTTCACTTTACATGCAACACAGTCTGCCAGTGCACACCATGACTGCTTGTCTGGGACTTTTGGATTGACAAACATCTGGAAAATCTGGACAAATTACTCCAGCGGTCAAAAAAAAAGCAAGAGGGGAGCAAATAACCCAAAATGACAGTCTGTTACAGGGCACAGTAGCTCTAACAAAGGCATCTTCACTTTAGTTTTCTCCCAACAGCTGAGCCATTATGACAGCAGGTCACTGTCCATATTCATTCTTTATCATCTCTTTCCCAGTTAATTGCTTCAACGGCTTTCTCAGGCTAGCTCTGTCAAGCAGCTCTGCCTCCCATTTAATAAGGCTTCACTGTGAGGGTACACACACTCACTAGAATTTTAGCAGAGATCTAGGAAAGCTTACCAGATCTACTAAAATTACACACTATTAATAGTATTGCACAATAACATAACTTTTTATATATAGCCCCAAGGCTAAACATATCGAAATGAAGCACAGCTGTTTCAGTGAAACCCAGCAGCTATATCCACTCATCCCAGCACTGATTTCACACCGTGGGTCGCTCTGAAGCCTCAGCCGGGGAGATTTAACACCAAAGCACTGATGCATTGCTCCAGCCAAAAGTGGAAGCAGGCAGCAGCTGTTGGAAGAGTGGGCCGCGATTCACTTCAGCTGGGGACCGGAGACCGAGCAGTTAAGGTTCATTCCCGAGTCCTACCGCCTTACAGTTACATCATTCACTCCCCAGATACCCTTCTACGCACACGCTCCCCCACGAGAAAGAACTGCTCAGGGTGGCCGCTCAAAGCTGTGCTTCTGCCCTCGGAGAAAAAGCGTCCCAGGAGACACGTCCTCCCTACACACACCTCTTTCCCTGGGGGAGAAAACATCTGTGTGAAGGTCGGGTAGAATGGAGCATGGGAGGCGCGCTGGCCCGCACCCGCACGGCGCTAACAGCCGCCTCGGCTCCGCCGGGGTCCTGCCGAGAACAGGCAGCCTGAGGCCCCGGGCCCGCCCTCCTGTGCTCCCCCAGCTCCAGGGGAGCCGCACCGCCGACGTCCTCCCTGCCGCGGGGGCAACCACTGCTGACCGCCGCTGCCGTGCTTCTCCACAGCTCCGACCCGCCTGTGCCGGCACCAGCGCAGCGCGCAGGAAGAGGAAACTGAGCCGCGGCTGGCACCGGAGCCGGGGCCGCGGCGTCTCCCCCTGGCGGAGGCGGGCGGCGAGGCGGGGCGGCGGGAGGCGGGGTCGCCGCGGCCAGGCCGTAGCCGCGGCCGGCGTGTTTCCCCTTCCCGCCCCCTCCCGCGACGCTCCCTCCCCCGCCTCGGTAGCAGGAAGCGGCTCTGATGTCAGCGGCGGCAGCCGCGGCGCGGCTCTGAGCGGCTCCCACACCCCCGCCGCGGCCCCCTCACCCCGCTGCTGCCGCCGTTGGGGCTGGCTGAGGCGGCCGCCTTCGGGCCCGGGGCCGCCCCCCTCCTCTCCGCGCGGCCGAGGCGGCTCGCAGGCTCCGCGGCGGCCGCGGCCTAGGGCAGGCGGCGCGGCGCTCCGCGGGGGTGCGGGAGGGCGCGGGATGCGGAGCGGCGGCGCCGCCGCCACCGGCGGGGCCTCTGCCCGCCGCCACTGAGGCCCGCGGCCGTCTCGGATGCGGCCTCGTCCTGCGCGGCGGCCCAGGCGGCGCCTCGGCCAGGCCCTCCCCGACCTGCGCCCGCGCGGAGGGCAGGAGCCGCCGCCGCGCCCCGCGTAGCCCCGGCCCTCGGCTGCCTGGCGCCCGGCCCGCCGTCCCCGGCCTGCTCTGGCCTCTCCTCCCCCAGGTCAAAGAGGAGGGATGTCCGCTGCCGCCTCCGCTGAAATGATTGAAACCCCCCCGGTCCTCAATTTCGAAGAAATCGACTATAAAGAAATCGAGGTGGAAGAGGTGAGTGAGGGCCCTGGCGCCGGGCGGTCCCTGCGCGCACACCCCACCGCGGCCTGCCGGATGGGCCAGCCTGGCCCCCACCGCGGCGCCAGCCCCGCTCAAGAAGCCTCCGAGGGCCCCAGGGCAGCCCTCCCTTCCCTGGCGCCGTCCCCCCGCTGCGGAAGGGATCGCAGGGGCTTCCTGGGTGCGTGGTGCTGCCGGGACCTCCCTCCTCCACCCACAGTATACCTGCCCGGAGGTGCCCGGCTCCTCTGGATGCTGCAGCAGTTGGCACCCGAGAACAATGATAGTATGGCAGGGAGCGGAGGTGCTGGCTTATTTTTACCATCTCTGGTTCTGTGCTGTGGTGTTTTATTGAAGCAGGATAGATTTATTCGGGACTTGAAAAGTTTTAACTGCTCGTTTTACCACTCACTTTAGTTTGAGTGGCAAAATTTACCATACAATTGTCAAAGGCTGTCACAAGAGGGAACTGTTAATTCTGACGTTTCTTGCAGATCTTCTCTCTGTGTGCCCCTGCTTTTTCCTTCTGAGCCATCTTACATATAATGATCATACCAGTGTTAATCATTTGCTAAATTCACAATTCTGTGAGGATGTTCAGGTAACAATTTCATTTGTGAGCTGTGTATGTTACCCAGGAAGTGACACTTAAGTTATTGTGAAACATAGTTGGTAGCAAGTATTTCTTCTTCTTCTGTAGAAAGTTTTATAGTGAAATTATTGCCTTAAATTCCTCAAGACTGGAATGGGACGGATAAAGCACAGAATTTCATATCTACATTTTATCTGTCTGGATTTCCTGTGAAAGTAGGATGGGTAAGATCTAGGATAGCTGACTAAAAAGTGGAATAGCTAACTAAAAGTGGGATCTGCAATAGCTAACTAAAAGGCTCAGTAGTATGTATCTCAGTGTTTTTTAACACTCAGAGTCATACAGAAATACTGTTGCTGTGGAACTTTTTCTTCTTCCTTCCCTGCTGAGTTATCTACAGGAATGTAGTTGTTTCATGCACATCCATACTGCATTTGATCAGGCCAGTTTGTAGAGTCTGGATTGAACAATTAGACAAGACTGCTGAAACAGTCCTGTTGCTTTTATTTGTAGATAAAACATCCTTCTCTTTAACTAATAGTTACCCTCGTTTTAAGAAAAAGCTTACACAGAAACTAACTAGGTTTTGTGAGGTGACCCTTACAGGTACGACAGCCAGTGTGTCTCGTTTTTAAAGTGATTTGCTAGATACTGGCTTCTTCATAATTATTACTGTGGGCTCACATGGGCTGGCAGAGTTCACAGAACACAAAATCTGCAATATTTCCATAGAACACCAGGGCACTTTCTGCTGTATTCAAGTAGTGTTGTGTTAACTTCAGCTTTCACCATAGCACACGCTGGAAATTCTTAGAAGACAATATCTTCCAGAAGGTTGCCTCTTCCCCTTTCTGTGACTGACAGTCATGAAGATTTTTGACTCTCTTAAGTCTAATCATCCCTCTTTGTGCATTTAACTGTTTAGAAGGAAGGAAATTTTACATTTTTTGGGAACTGAAAGTGATTTTGCATTTGATAATATGCTGATGTTTTTGCAATGCTTTGCTGATGGACAGGAATCAAACCTTGGGGAGAGAGAGCTTTTCTCACCCAAAGAAGAAAATAAAGTTGACAGGAGTTTATCCATCACAGAAAAAAAGGTGCCCAGAGATAGCTCCTAGATGTGACTGGCACATCTAGTATGTTAGACATAGCGTTTTGAATAAAGTGCTACACACATCTTTAATCCTTAAAACACCATCGGGAAGGCTGTTAGGAAGGATTATATTGCTGGTTATATATATTCCTGTGTAGGAAACGTGGAGCTGCACAGTGTGTTGTTAGTGTAACTATCATTCTAAGGCTTACCGTTCAGAGCTTGTCTGTGTCCTATATACCTGTCTAGTGCCCACAGAGACAGGATTGTATGCACAAAAATATGTGTAGAGATGATACCTAAGCAATAATTTGTGGTTTATTTAATGTGATTGTTGAATTATCCTCAAAGTAGTATCTCTGTTGGAGATGACAAAACTCCTGTGATATAAAGAAGGGAGCTCTGATAAAGCGTTCCCTCCACTTGAAAATCTGATGACAGCTGTTGTAGCATTTTGAGTTACGCTCAGTGTATCTGTCCTACCAGAAATTCTTGTAGGCAGTGAGGATACCATAGTGCTGAACACTGTCTAAACGTCATTTGCACAGAGGGAGAAATAAGATCTACTTTACAATAAAACAGATGACTGAGATATTTAGACCTTGCTTCTCTCAACTGTGTGTGTTGACCTCTTACTCATGATGCAGTTGCAATACAAATGGTCAACTTTGCAGTCATAACAAAACAAAATCCTTCCTGAGGATTTTCTGTGCTTTCGGTTCAGGCTTAGAAGTTTTCTAGGGTTTTTAAACAGCTACAGGAGCTCAAAAGGGGTCAGATTTTAATATACTTGGCAAAATTTAGATGTTTCAAAACATAGTGTCAATAGATCCACACTGGAAATTCAAATGAATGCTTGTATAATCATAGCTTTGCTGTTGTATTATCAAAGCTGTCTTGTCAGCAGATAGCAGTCCCACTCTGCCACTGGTTTATTAATAGATATTGAAGTTCTGGAATACTTACGAGCCATGAATAATAATAAATGTGAGATCTATAAGTGCACTTTTGTTTAGGTTTGGCTGAACCATACTGACTAATATCAAGAATAGACCATATTTTGGTTTAGCTATCATACACATGACTATCTGCACTGTAATGTTATTTCCCACCAGTCAAAAGTATCTCCAGCTTCAAGCTGCCTTTTTGGTATATAACTTGCCTGAAATAAAATAGGAGATAATTATTAGTGAATTGGGGTAAAATCAGAATGGATGTGACAGAGTGGGAGCATCTTCAAAACTGGGAGGGGAATGGCAACATAAAACTTGGGTTCCACAGAAATGTTCCCTACTTTACCATGCAAATTTTTTACTGTGATAGTCTCCTTTCTTAAGTTTTTAGCTATTAGATAGACAAATCATTAGAAAGTGAATAATAAGTGAAACTGCAGATTTTATCTGTAAACGTTAATATAACTGAAATCAAGTTAACAATAAAAAGCTAAATAGCCCTATTTTAAAATCTCTTGTTTAAATGTGGCCCAAATACTGCTCTGTCTTCTTCCTGGATGAGCTTTTACATCTAAGCAATGAACAGACTTTAGTTTTGAATTGTTCTGTCAACCTGCTCCCTGCCACTCTTTCCTGAAAATCCCCCAGCCCTTCCTCCGTCATGTAACTCGATAACAGTGCTGTACATGACCAAAATGCAGACCTCTTCAGCACATGATGGGTGACCACTTTGCCACATGATGTGTGTATGCCTTAGATGGCACAGCCAAGAGATGCATGTCTGGTCATGTATGCTGTGGTCCTGCCCACTTGCTGTCTGATGTAGCCAGGTTGAAAACCATGGCCATATTTGCATAGTTGCAAGTTACTTTTGAACAGTCTGAAAAGCAGAAATTACTTGAAAGCTGTTGTTTCACGCTCTGATAGTGTCCTGTAGTGTACACTGAAATTTATTTTCAGCAATCAGTAGTTAGTTTTAAGGGAGTTTAGGGTAAAGTTTTCTTTAAGGTGAATAGGTAAGCTTTCTAAATATTTATTTTAGAAAACCTACTTAAGCTACTATCAACTGAGGAGATGTAATTTATGGTGTGTTCACATACCTCAGACATTTTTGAATCAGTTGAATAGTTTCATTAACTGGGAAGTGTGCTGAGATCTGCAAGTACAGTTCTCAGAGACAGGAGAATGAGAAACACAGCGAAACAACTGTTTTTTTCCTCTACAGTAACTGACTTTTTAAAAGCTGATGGGACACAATGACTGATGACATCTGTTACACTACAAGGTAAAGCAGCTTTGCATAAGCTGCTGCTGAACATGGAGTTGTTACTGCCTCCATTGTTTTTATGTCCCGAGGAATTGTATCCAGTTACAATCTGCAAAAGTGGAAGAGGTTTGGATGAGAGCTGCAGGTGGGATTTTTGAGACATGAACAATATTCTTGGATGTCTAACATGAGTATGAAAGGCTCGCTTGGTTCTCAGGAGCCAAGAGTCGTGGTAAGGAACCTGTCTGAAGTCAGTCACATCTACAATTTCTCATCCTTTTTCAGAAAGTAAACCTTGAAGGTGCAAATTTGGGCATCTGGAAGCAAAGGCGAAAAATAAGTACATGGTGAAATCATACACCAGAATTTTCTGTGATTTTTACTCCCAAGTACATTTCTGACTTAATTGAAGTGGCTATTTAAATTGTGGTTAGTTACACCAGTGGAAGATTCTCTGCATTCATCTACATAAGAAAATAGCTGAAATGTCAGCTGGAGTGTGAATTTATAGTAGAAGTTAAACACCACCAATTTCACATGGATGAAATTTAGTGTGCAGTAAGTGTTGGAAAATGGCTAACGAGGCAGTTAAACCGTTAATGTAAGACTTTACACTCATTTCTACACCCCTGCATTTTATTCAGGGAATCAATTTGTGTCCTATAAAAGAAACTAGTGGTTTACTCTCCTAAAGAATGCTTGGGAAAGAAACTTCACAGACTCCTCTATTCCAGGGAGGAAAGTGAGGTGATTTCTGATAATAATAGTAAAGTTCCATGTCTAACACAGCAGTTAAGCTCATAACTGAGAGACTGTAACTGCTATCAGAAGTTGGGAGGGCAAGGCCTTTCATAGACTTACAGAATCTTAAGGTTTGGAAGGGACCTTGAAAGATCATCTAGTCCAACCCCCATGCCAGAGCAGGACCACCTAGAGTAAGTCACTCAGGAATTCATCCAGCTGAGTTTGGAACGTCTCCAGGGAAAGAAAAATCTTAACAAAGCAAGCTTCACATGTCCCTTATGTATCCCACACAGTGGATACTAGCAATATTTTACTGACTGCAGAATGATGATTTGTTTTTCAAAGACCAGTAATTTTTGACTGTGGCAGCCCAGAGTGCTCAATTCATGTTGGAGTCCTTCACCCTGTGTGCCTCATTACCCAGCATTTTGTGTCTAAACCCAAAATCTCCTGTCTATGCTGGTGTAAGAGAACAAATTGATTAATACTAGGATATCAAACAAGTGTTCTGTTTGTGTTTTTAAATTACTAGTAATTAAAAAGGGTTTGGTTCTGGAGACAGATGTGTAAAGTCTGTCAGTATGTAAAAAGCTATAATGAAAGTGTAAGCTGATAAACAGTTTTCTTTGTTGGAGGCACACATGTTTCTTAGAACGACTGAGCTAACATAATTCAAAGAGGGTTGGTTATATGCTTAGAGTAAAGGAAGAATTTCTGGAAATACCCATAATTTTAGAAACATATATGATGGTACTTTGATTCTCCATAAACATGTTCTGAAGAGGTTGAAAAGTGAATGATTTCTTAAAACAGAACTAAATTCAGATAGCCGAGTCACTAAGTAGTAACTTTACAGCGTCCTGCAGCTCTCAAACATTACATTTCATTACAGATGGACCAACTTGCTTGTGGCAAGCAGAAGTTCTCTATATTTATTAAGAATATAAGTTGATTTATATTAACTGAAGAAATCTCTTTTTCTCATCATGTTTTGCGTGACTTTAAAGTTGAAACTTGGAAACTAAGTCTAACCTAAGTTACTTGGTTTACTTAAAATTAGTGGGATTGCTTACAGAATTGGGGAATTGGTTTGGGTTTTTTTTCATTGCTATATGAATCCCAGAAAGTGAAAGCAACATTTAGCATTTAGAACCAGTACAAATAACCAGTCAAAGAACATAGCTGTAATAATTGGCAGGTCTAAACTCCTTCCTAAAAGTGCTGCCAGGGTATTGGACACAGTCAGTTGTGGCACGGGGCTGATTTGCTTCAACCTGCTTCATAAAGCATAGCACACACAGAAGAGCCAAAGGTGGAATTTGAGACTGATTAAATGAATGATAGAGAATGTAGGCAATATTTTTAGGGGCTGTAAAGTGTTGTTCATGGCTGCTTTTGGCACTTTTAATTACATGCTTTTTGTGTCATACAAGCAGATGTGTGAAAAACTGAAGATATTAGTATGCTTTATTGGCACTGCTGGAACTCTGGTAGATAGAAAGTATAGAAGCAACTAAATTTTAAAAATGTGTTTCTGTTTTCACAAAGAGTTGTAGAATATCTTCCCCCCCACCTTCTCTGCCCCATCTTGGATCTCTCAAGCTGCAGACACAATGCAAAAGGTCCATTGCCATAAACCTCTCGTTTGCAAATATACCAGTAAGCAAAGCAACATAGATATCAAAGATAATTTAGAAACTGCTGTTTGTTCAGAAGGATTTTAACTACTTGTCTTGCTTCCCAAAATCATAAACAAAGGTGGCACGTAGATATTGCAAATTGCAAATACGAGTCTTCAAAGAATATTACATCTGCTAACCTAGTGCTGTCTTATATATCCAACCAGGCTTTTTTGGAAAGAAAAGCACTGGGTATCCAGCATGGAGAGCTAGCTAACATGGAAACAGTATGGATAGGTGAAAACTTTGCATCTTTATATTTTTGAGTGAGTAGAAAACCTGTGCAGTTAATGCAAAGTTGAAATAGTTCTTCCAAAGTTTTGACATTTGATAGAGGAATAGGATGCATGTGAATTAAGTGATGCATTTTACTTCTTTTACTGGATGTTGGAAAAAATTATTGGTCACATCCCTTAGGACAACATGTGGCCTTAAGGCCTTAACATACCTACAGTCTCTGTTTCCTCCATGATTTTTAGTCCACATACTTAACGAGTCAGTATAGGCTACATACTTACAAGTTAGTATCCTGTATCTTTGTTTATGTCCGGCATTTGATACTATTTGTACACAGAGGCAGAGATAATGCTTGTTCCAGGGCTCTTGTATGGTTCATTTTCTTTAAATAAGACTCTAAATACATTATCTGGAAAACATGCAAGTAGCAGTCTCTCTCACCATGTCACTTTGTCATGCAGTAAAACTCACTTCTTTTACTGGTATGAATTTGATAGAATGACTTTGTATATTGCTTTTCAAACTTTAGAGCTCTTTAAGCATTTCTGCCAGTTTAAAATGTGTCTGTGTCATGTACTAACAGAGTGATTCTTGACAAACTTAATTCTAAGCTGGAAAAGCAGCAGTGCTGGTGTTCTGTTTCTAAGTGTCATCTGCCCTATATTTTCCTTTTTTTCTCCTAGAAGATATTTAGAGGGCCAAAATCTTTTACGAAAAGAATGTGTTTATTTTTAGATCATTTTCCAAACATACACAGTGCTACAGATCAACTGCTGTTTATTGATTTGTTGTGTCAATAATTCCATTAACTATGCTTCATATAATTCAGAATATGCACTACTGCCCAAACATATGGTGTGGCACCAACAGCAGGGGACAAGAAGGAATGAGCGTGAAGAAACTAAAGTTCAGGCAGCACCTCCCTCCTGTGCTATTAAGTTACTTAGTTCCAGCACACGTTGTGGAAGGAAACTAGGTAGTGTTTAAACTGTTCTGACAAATTCTAAGAGATACTCCTTTAAAGAACAAGTTTAGTGAAAACTTATAAGGAAGAAAATGAAATGCAAGTGGAATCCATACAAGCTGCATTCTCTCAGTTATAAAGGATGTTTTTACCATGAGTAAGATAGTTTTTCCAGATTAATTACGAAAGACATACTGGGCTTTCACATATGGTAAACTTCAAGTTTCTCTCAGATCCATCATTGCTTCAGATGGTTGCTCCTTTCATAAGCTGTTCAAGTGGCTGGGCTACTTTAATGGACGATTGGCTCTTCTCTGTTTTCTCTGTATCCTAGGTAAATATTCAGTGCATTCGTGTCCTCTTCTCAAGTTCAACCCTCTGCCTAAGCAGGCACCAAGTCACTGATAAATTGTTATGAAACCTTGTCTGCATAGTCATTTATCAAACTCTTTTCACTGACCATAAAATTTATCTATCTGATGGTCTCTCACAGCTTTCTATCATATAATTATGATTCAGAGTGCCTGGCAAACTCTTCCTCTTGGTGCCTGACACAGACTTATTTATTTATGTAAAGCATTTTTATTCAGTCATCAGCAGGACTTCATAAAGTGAATCTGATTCTTGGAATTCATTCTGCTTTTCAGGTAAAGCCCAAATATTGAGACATTCATGACACAATGTGAAGCTTCACATTGGGCAGTATACTTGTTTATCTTAGTTCATTGAATAAAAATGTTATTAAAAAATGAGTCAAAATCAAACAATAATGGTTTCTTTAGTATATGAACTGGAAATACATCTAGCATTTCTTAGTATTAAATCTGCAAACAGTTATGGGTTTATCTTCAGGGGAACAATATACAGTTATATTGGCTCATGGGCTGAATTTGACCATGTGGAATCAAATGCAGGACACATACAAGTCCTTTCAACAAGAAAATATATGACTAGCCAGAAAATAAAAGTCCTAATCTATCACAAACTGTATAAGTGATAAAAGATAAGTAAAAAAAGTCAAATTGCTTCATTAAATTGAATCAGATATCTCAGACCAATCTTCTGACATATATGCACAGTTTTCAAAGAGCTTTTTTTCTTCCATGTCACTGGATTAAATGTAGCAGAGATGTGATCAAAAATCACGAAAGGGTGTGAAAAAAGGTACATTAAGAAAAGGAATCTCACTCAGCATTGCACTATAAGGCCAATTGTATCCAGCTAGGAGAAATCATTATATGCATACCACCTTCTTCCAAGCGACTTGCTCAGTTTGGATTCCTTCAATATCACCTGGCAGCAGCAGACTTGAAACTTAATTGCTGCAGCCAGTGTGCTTCATCCTGCCTGAGTTGCTCTGTGACATCCTTCTCTCATTAACTATCTGTCCTTAGTTGACCAGGTATGAGTGAGCATCCTGCTCTGAGTTATGTGTGCTCACACGGTGGATGATTTTCCTGTGCTCAGGAAATTGATATTTCTGTGAAATGCAGACTTATGACATACACAGAGGCTGGTGAGGTTTTCTTCTTCAATTGTCATGCACTGTGCAGTGTGGCTAGAGGGGCTGGAATTGACAGCTCTCTTGTGCCAGGAAGAAGGTGTGGGGGGCTTCATAACTCCAAGAAATTGGGAAATTTTAGTCTAAAATGTGATCTGGAAGAGGAAATACCAAGGGGGACTATTTGGGACTTTCAGGTCTTCCACTGACTCACTCTTTCCAATTTATTTATATGCACTCTTTTTGTAGACTGCTTAACTATCATTCATATGGGTTAGTGTTTCCAACCTCAGTTACAGACTGCAAGAAAATAGTTGGGCTGTGTTATATTGAGAGTCCAAGCCCTATGCTGTAGCTGGGGAAAGAGGCTGCAATGAACAGGTCCCTTTCTAGGTGAGGCAGAAAGAGGCATGTTCTGTGAATATCTTGTGGTAGACTCAGTCTCTGAACCATTGTTGTGAAGGGTAAAGGTGAAAAGCCAGGAGCTCCTGGAGTGCTAAGTGCGTGTTGTAATGTGAAACAGAAAAATACTTCTTTGCATGTATTAAGGGAAACAGAAGAGGAAAATGCCATTGATCACCACTACTGGGCAGCAGTCTCTCATATCACACGTCACCTTACAAACATAGCAAGCATACTTCCCCTTCTCTTGTCTTTATTAATGCAAAATCTTGATTATTGTTTTATTTATGTTTTTCCCCTCTTCAAATTGAGTCCTTGATTGCAGACTTTATCATATTCATCATGAAAGTGTAGCAGGTCTTGAACTATGCTTGAAAGTTCAGGTCTTGAACTTTCTTAACTACATTAAGAAAGCATGTTGTGAGAACCTAACCCAAGCATGGTTTACGTAAATTATAGTTAGTTTGCTTTGACACGTCTAATGTTTGTACTTTCCTGGCTACTGAGATCCCTTCTCTGTATCAGGACTCTTAGTTTACATTCTGGACTCAGATTCATAGAATTGGGGGTTTTTTGCAAAAGACCTTTAAGGTCAAATCCAAGCACTGCCAAGACCAGCAGTAACCTGTGTCTCTAAGCACCTTATCTACATTTTTTTTAAATCCTCAAGGAATGGTGATTCTACTACCTCCCTGGGCAGCATGTACCAGTGTCTAACCACCCTCTCAGTGAAAAAGTTTTTTCCTAATCTTCAATCTAAACCTCCTCTAGCACCACTTGAGGCCTTTTCCTCTTGTCCTATCACTTATTACCTGGGAGAAGAGACTGACCCCCACTTTGCCACAACCTCCTTTCAGGTAGCTGTAATCATCCCCTCAGCCTGCTGTTCTCTAGGCTAAACATCCCCAGCTCCCTCAGCTGCTCCTCGTCAGACTTGTTCTCCAGACCCTTCATCACCTTTGTTTCCCATCTCTGGATGCTCTCCAGCACCTCAGTGTTCTTGTAGTGAGGGGCCCAGAACTGGACACAGTATTCAAGGTGCGGCCTCACCAGCACCGAGTACAGGGGGACAATCGCTTCCTTGGCCCTGCTGGTCTCACTATTTCTGACACAAACCAGGATGTCATTGGCTTTCTTGGCCACCTGAGCACACTACTGGCTCATGTTCAGCTGGCTGTCAATCAACACCCCCAAGTCCTTTTCCTTTTGGCAGCTTTCCAGCCACTCTGCTCCAAGCCTGTAGAATTGCCTGGGGTTATTTTGGCCCAGATGCAGGACCTGGCCCTAGCCCTTGTTGAACCTCATACAGCCAGTCTTGGCCCATTGATCCAGTGTGTCCAGGTCCCTCTGAAGAGCCTTCCTGCCCTCAAGCAGATGTGCAGTCCTGCCCTGCTTGGTATCATCAGCAACCTTACTGAGAGTGCACTTGATCCCCTCATCCAGATCACTGATAACTGAACAGGCCCCAGCACTGAGCCCGAGGGAGCACCACTGGAGACCAGCCACCAACTGGATTTAACTTCATTCACCAGCACTCTCTGGACCTGAACATCCAGACAGTTTTCCACCCAACAAAGAGTAGGTCCATCCAAGCCATGGGTAGCCAGTTTCTCCAAGAGGATGCTATGGGAGACTGTGTCAAAGGCTTTATTGAAGTCCAGATAGACCACATCCACGGTTTTTCCCTCATCCACTAAGTGGATCGTCGTGTCATAAAAGAAGATGAGATTGGTCAAACAAGATATGCCCTTCATAAAGCCATGTTGACTGGGCTTGAACGCTTGGTTGTCCTGTATCTGCCTCACAATGGCACTAGGGTGATCTGTTCTGTAACCTTCCCTGGAACTGAGGTGAGGCTGACAGGCTTGTAGTTCCCAGGATCCTCCTTCTGGCCCTTTTTGTAGATGGAGATCACTTTTGCCAACCTCCAGTCCACTGTAATCTTCCCAGTGAGCCAGGACTGTTGGTAGATGATGGAAAGTGGCTCGGTGAGCACTTTGACCAGCTCTCATCCAGAGCAGCAAGTCACACACTGTTTCCTCATGGACTAAGGGAGCTTCATTCAGGGCATCTTTAAAAAAACAAGAGGAGAATAAAAAGAGGTAAAATTATTAAATGTTATTTCCTCAAATGATGAGCATTCAGGCAGCGGGCAGTTTGCATTGTTTCAGCATGGGGAATGGGTGGCTATTCACTGTCACTGAGTGAATTCACTAGTGAACCTTTAAGAATGCGATATTATGTTTGAACATTTTTGAGTCCTTTAGTTAGGTTGCATCTCTTTATTTTAATTTTGAATATTCCTTCCTACTAACTCCCTGCCTGAGGAATCTTTTTTGAGTTTTATTGGATAAAGTCATAAATAACTATGACATTCTAGTGGAGAGCTTTGTAATTTTGGGAACTGTGGTTTTCTGTCCAAGGTTTTGCATGTCTGTTCCCCATTTAAGGAAGACAGTAAAATTAAATTCTGCTGTAACAAACTTCTATGATAATCACACTGGTAAATGCACTCTCTCCCTGCTCTCTTTTCTTTCCCATCTCATTCACTTCCCTAAGACAAGTGTTTATTTCGTTAGATGTATCTTCCTTGCTTCTCACAATACATATGGTATTACTTGAAATGAGGGGCTGGGAATGTGAGTTTTGGATGATGTTTAAACCAGGGATGGAGAAAGGCCAATAGGGCCAAATGCAGAATCTGAGACCAGCTCACATAGCCCCTTCTTTCTTCCCCCCACATCCTTCTCACCTGCCCTGCCTTGCATTTTTTGGAATTGGAGGAGCTCCTGTCTCTTAGCTTCTCTTGTGCTTCTGTGTGCCTTCCATTTTCCTCCTCTTCTCTCCACTTTTCTTTTGGGCATATATGTAACATCTTGCTTGTCTGTACTTTTCTGGAGCAGCTCAAGTCACTGTTGTGGTAACAACTCTAGTTTCAACTTTATTGCATATGCATGTTTTGTTGTTACTTCCGTAGGCTCCCACTTTTCCTCTGAAGAACACAATTAAAAGAAGTGAAGTTTCAATTTACCATAGTTTGAAACTCACCAGCAAAAATAAAGGATACTTCTCTCTATCGTGATTTCATTTTCATGCTTGGTTTCAAAGAACTACTCCAAATAATGGTGGCATTAGAACTTATTCACAACAAGCATTAAAGGGTTCCTGAATAATATAGTACATAGAAGCTGCTACTAACGCTTCTGTGAAGTTACTCCTGTCTTCTTTTGGATATTTTTGGGCAATGTTAATTCCAAATAAACTGGAAAGAATACTTCAACAAAAATAGAGAAAGCATAGTTTATACAGATGCTGTGCTTATTTGGAGGACTCTCAGGAGAATTTACTGCTCTCACACCTTCAAGGCATCTGTGAGAGAATGATTGAATACCTCATCCCAGCTTCCTCATAGTCCCGTGTAAATTGTTTGCATATGCATTTGAATTTGAGAAGTTTAAATTCCTTTCATTAGCAAGAATAAACAGATACAGGAGATAGACTTAATTTCACTGATCAAATCTGTAAAAATAACATCAACATCATTCTTCCCATTTTCTTCTGAGCAAATCTTGTTTTGAAATAATGAAGATCATATTTTTCTGAAATACTGTTACTGCATGTTAATAATAAAATGTTTTGTATGTATGTTTTTCAGTTCTGTAAGTGATTTCTGGAGGAAGCTTAGCTAAGCACCAGTTAATGCTTTGATGGTATAATATTAAATTGATACTTTAAAAATCAATTCCGTGTGTTTTCTAAGTTAAATTTATTTTCAGTTTGTGAAGTCCCACGTAGCAAATGAAACCGTTTCAAGTTTCAACTCAGTGTTTCATGTGTTTTTTTCTAGGTTGTTGGAAGAGGAGCCTTTGGTGTGGTGTGCAAGGCAAAATGGCGAGCTAAAGATGTAGCCATTAAACAAATAGAAAGTGAATCTGAAAGAAAAGCCTTCATTGTAGAGGTATAGTAAGTTTGCTGGAAAATACAGAGTTTGGTAGAGCTTGTTCTGTTAAATTTCATGGATGTACTAAAAGCTATATCTCTTTGACAAGGTAAATACAGCCTATGGTACCCAATACAGGCCTGAACAGTCTTGCAGAACTGCATATCTATCTGAGCACATTGCAGCTCCTTTAGTTTGCTTCCCATAAAAACTGAAAGGCAATGGGGAAATGAGGAGGGTGCACAGTTCCTAGTGTGGAGTGAAGGTGCAGCTGAAATACCCACCAGAATCTTGGAGCTGATTAACACTTCCAGAGCCCACAGTGTAGGTTCTTCATACAACCAGGTCCATACTGTAAACTTTAATTTCTTGGCTTTTTTTCAGCAGTTCTAATAATTTTCTTCTTTTTTCTTACGTAAGTTTATTAATAAATATTACTTATTTAATGAAAATCACTTTCTATTTGATATCTAGTTCTTCATAAATACCTGAATAGTTCAAATATACTGATAAACTTCCCAGGATACATAACATTTTCTGTAATCAAAACTTAGCCATATAATTTAAATGAGATACATTGTGCCACTCTGCTTAGTGTTTAGTCAGTAAGAAACTAGGATTTTGAAGATATACATAATATGGTAAAAATAAGTCTTAATTTTGGAACTAAAAGGATTTGGAACACTGAAGGGTTAAAGGAAGCATATTTATCATAGGCCTACCTGTGTAAATATTTATCTTCTTCATCACTATGGAACCTTTTCAATGTTTTTAACCTGAGTCTAATTCAGAGTAGATCTGTTGAGTCTTTCAACAGTTTTGCATTTGAAAGAGATCTGAGAAAATAATCCCAGAAATACTTCTGTTGTATCCAGTGACAGGAGAAGGGGTAATGGAAAGAAGCTGGAACACAAAGTTCCATTTAAACATAAGGAAAAACTACGTCAGTGTTGAGGTGAGGGAGCCCTGGCACAGGCTGCCTAGGAAGGGTGTGGAGGCTCCTTCTCTGGAGGTTTTCAAAACCTGCCTTGACATGTTCCTATGTGACCTGATCCAGGTGGACCTACTTGAGCAGGGGGGTTGGACTAGATGATCTCTAAAGGTCCCTACCAATCCCCACCATTCTGTGTTTCTATAACTCAAGAAACTCCACACAGTGCAAGCATCATTAGTAGTACTCCATTCTGATGTTTTAGAGCTTGTGAGGTATACAGAAAAAGTATTAACTCCCTAGATAAAGAATTGCATAAGATGCCTCAGAAGCTTGTATAAAAGGGAAAACAAAATAATTCTTTTTTCCTTCTCTTCTACCCACTGGTAAACTAAAAAATCATTGCAAAATAGTCTGATCATCAATTAGTACATGCAGTAGTGGGTTCTTGGAAGTATGTCACGTTACTTTCAAACTGCCTGGCTAATTTCATAGGGCTGTGAGGTTTGTGTTATTTTTTTAGAACAGTTATCTTCTATATTGTGAACAAAGCCAACATACTTCAGATTGTTTGTCAGACAATGGGATTTTAAAATTGGAGGCTTCAGGAGGAGCACTGAACCTACAGAGGCCATAGTTGCACAGTGTTTACAGGGAGTGATTTTACTACACCACCAAAAAGTTACTTTTTTATTGTCTTCAAAATTTCTTTTAAAATACAGCTCTGGTTAGACAGAGACCTAATTACAGAAAGTGATACCAGTCTTATAATCCCTAGAATTGCCATGGAGGGTTATGCAGACGTGTCAAACTGTAATTGCTGTTGTGGTGTATGAATTATAGATGTGAAAGTAAAGCAAAGAAGGAAAAAGTCCTGGGTATTTTCTCCTGGTTTGAAATGAAGTGTGATTTGTATTGCAGCTTCGACAACTGTCACGAGTAAACCATCCCAATATTGTCAAGTTATATGGAGCCTGCCTGAACCCAGTAAGTTGTAGCTTTGTCATTATGAAAAAAGGTGGCTAAGTGAACACAGGCAAGCATCAATGCACAAAATATCTATTTTATATAAAAATGTATATTTTATGTATATATTGTATGTTTTGTCCTCAATAAGGAAACATACAGATATGTAGATTGGTTGATATTTTCAGGTTTTTGTTTTTTCTTGCTCCTGCTATGAGAAACAAATTCTTTCAAGAAAACCCCAAAGCTATTTCTGAACACAGATTATACTTCGGTTTGCCAGAATGGCATCTGGTGTATTACATGTTCTGTCATTCATATCTGCAGTCCTGTTAACTGCAAATCAGCAATACAAAAGGAAAATACATTACCAACACATGATTCATAGCTTGCAAATCAGTTCCTATTGTCATATATGCAGTTTTCAGGATTTGCTTTCATTCTGCCACAGCTGCAAACAGTCCCACAAATTCTCAAAGCAGTAAAGCAAATACTGTGACAGGACAGATGTATCCTTAGCTAATTCTGGCATGGGCTATTTAATTGGTTAGACTGATGCTACATCTTTTCTTCTTAGTAGTGGGGGATCTCAGTAATAGTTACAAGTATGTAAATGGTGGATGTCAGGAGGTTGGGGCATCAATTTTTTTCTGTTTTATCTAGCAACGGGACAAGGGGTAATGGGATGAAGCTGGAACACAAAAAATTTTGTTTAAACAGAAGGAAAAACTGTGTCAGTGTTGAGGTGAGGGAGCCCTGGCCCAGGCTGTCCAGGGAGGATGTGGAGGCTCCTGCTCTGGAGATCTTCAAAACCCTCCTGGACATGTTCCTGTGTGACCTGATCTAGGTGGACCTGCTTCAGCAGAGGGATTGGACCAGATGATCTCTAAAGATCCCTTCCAACCCCTACCATTCTGTGATTCTGTGACTGGTGAAATTCTTCCAACATGGTATTTAAAATTTTTTTGTAAGCCACTGAAAAAAAATGAAAGGCAAATGAGTTGCAGTTTGAAGACGACATTTGCTTCTCAACACTGTAGGGGAGGGAGGGAATTCTCTCCTTACAGTGGGAACTAAGTAGAAAACTGATTTTTGTTTCTTAGATGTAAATGTATTGACTCTTTACCTAGTGATAAATTTGCCATGAGCTCATGCATGGAGACTCTGTAGTTCCTCTCAAAGAACTTACCTGTCAGTTTACAGAACCTGTTTTCTGCCCCTGCGTTTAAAACATCCCTATTCTTTGTCTCCTCCCACCCCAAAGGTGTGTCTTGTTATGGAGTATGCTGAAGGAGGTTCTCTGTACAATGGTGAGTATCATTTCAACATAATGTCTTCCTGGAGCTGAAGTGATAGTGCTATGGTAAACTTGATCTAAAATTCAAAGTTTTTTCATGCATGTGTCTCCATCCTTGGAGATACTCAGAAGCCACCTGGGCATAGTGCTGGGCAAACAGGTGTAGGTGGCCTTCTTTGACCCTGCCTGGTGGACCTCAGAGGTCCTTACCAGCCCCAACCATTCTGTGTTTTTTTGAAATTCTGAAAGTAATTTTAAGGAGAAAGAAATACACTTTTAAAAGCCACTTTTCAGTCCAGTTTTGTCCAATTTTTTTATATATTATATATTTTATATAAGTTATATTTTATACAAGTCATCAAAGGGTTTCCAGTGGAACATCTGAAAGGATTCTTCCTTAACTTGTAAATTCCCTGAGTGTTTGTTTAACATAGACTTTGCCAGGGATAGCTGAGGACAAGCAAAACCTTTCATAATGAATTTTAAGATAAAAAACCACAAAAGACATACTAAAAAATTGAAAATGTTTTTACATTTCCACTACTTTAACAATCTGCAGAGGCATATTTTCAGTTGCAACAATGAGGCATTGTTAATTACTTAGATCACATAGAGCATTCTGACTGGTGTGTTGTTAACTCTATTATATCTGTTGTAATAGGCAATAAAGTTCTTTTTAGTTTGTGCCTTTGTTTTGCAGTGCTGCATGGTGCTGAACCTCTGCCTCATTATACTGCTGCACATGCCATGAGTTGGTGTTTACAGTGTTCTCAAGGAGTGGCATATCTCCACAGTATGAAACCAAAGGCTCTCATTCACAGAGACCTGAAACCACCAAAGTAGGTTTATGGCTCATACTTCATATTTTCTATGATTTATAACAATTTTGTTGCATTTGAAAAAAATACCTTTAATTGACACTAACTTTTTAGGGGCATACTGTATTCTAAGTGAAATCTGTGCATTTGAAACTTCAGTTGCATCAGAATGATGGTGCATGGCATAGGAAATGAACTGTACTCAGTTACTTACTATCCAACTGGAAAAATATCCTGCTCCCACCTTGTGTCATGGAAGAGGGTTTTGACAGAGATAGGGCTTCTAATCAGAGGCATTTTAAATACTCCGGTTTTACAATGGGTTGTGATGTTCAATAAGAAAAACCTTTTGTGGGGAGGTTGTTTTGTTGCTTGGTTTCAACATCATCTTTAATCTGATATATTAGAGCTTTTACCCCACATAGCCATCCTTCTCTATCCTCTCCTTCTGCCTGTTCAACTATCCTTGCCAGAATCTCACATCACTTTCTACTGAAATAAAAATGAGTAGTTTTCTACCCAGTCAGTTTGTTGATCTAACTTATTTTACAGCTTCAGGTCTGGCTCCACAAGTTAGATGGAAATAGATTTAGGGATCAACAGGATCATACTCTTTGACAGTAGCCTGCAGTTACTACCAAATAAAATTATAACATCAAGCCACTCTTTAATATTTAATCCTTTCTTGTATCCCCAGTTTTGATTTAGAGAGCAGTAACTTCAAGTTCTTTCATTTAAGTAAATAGCTACATTGACATTAATGAGAGCCTTAATTGTTCTTCTTTTGGTAAAATAGTTACAGCACTTGTTTTTCAGCTTCTGGAATCTGAAAGACTCATTTTGTCAATATGTGCTTAGTGATTTACTATGGTTAAAGATATGTATTTAAAATCTAGCATGTAGAAATACTGATAAATTACTATATATTTGATTATTTTAATACATTTCATATGTTCAGATCAGATACAAATGACTTATTACACAAATTATTAAACTAAAGCACTGAGAAGTAAAGCCTTAGATGTTCAGATGCATTAAAATGATAGTTGTTGGTATAAAAAAATCATTGGTTTATTACCAGATCATTTCATCCTACAGTTTTCATTTCTTTTCTGTTTTTTTTCCCTTGACAGTTTGCTCTTGGTAGCTGGGGGGACAGTGCTAAAAATCTGTGATTTTGGTACAGCCTGTGATATTCAAACACACATGACCAACAATAAGGGAAGTGCTGCTTGGATGGCACCTGAAGTTTTTGAAGGTAACAGTAATTTACAGTGTCAAGATTGTGTTCTTTCTAGGGATGCAACTGTGAATGAATTTGGTATAGGAAGCAAGAGCATTGTGTAATCTTACTGTATTTCAGTTAGTGTATTAAAGTTTGAGGTAACAGCTGAAAGCGTCTTGGCAGAAGTCTACCATTTAGTTAAATATCTGTATGACTGTATACTGACAATTACATAGAGTTTCAAAGAGCAACATTTAACAGCCTGTCATGTTAGTATCAGTTATTTACATGAAGATGTGGAACCTTTATTTATGTTATCATTGAGATTTTCATAAGGATTAATTTAGACAGCTGCTATTTTTTATTTTCAAATAAAATAGCCACAGGACTATTTTTCCAGGATTTTGCTGTTTCCAAGATCCTTAAGTCATTTCAAACTCTTCTGACTTTAAATACACTGTCATTACTTTCACTCCCTATTTTGATCAGCTTTTATCTTTAGACTTTTCCTGTTAGTGTCTCTAAATTAAACATAATTGCCTTCATTTTCAGTCTCCCACTTTCTTGTAACTCCTTCTTCATCTGCTTTTTGTGTAATCTAGAAATTTGATGTACTTCCTCTTTCCTGCATACTGAGGAACTTGTTATTAACAGTTAATTTAGTTAAGTAGGAAAACAAGCTATTTCTTGGGAGTGTAGCCAGGGAAGATTGATGACACTTGATAATTAGATAGGTATAATTGCTGCATGATTATCAGAGAAATAAAGCAGTCAGATTGAAAATGAAACACCTTTTATCTAGTCAGTACCTTAAATTACCATTGTGATTAGCAGAGTGATCTGGAGAAGGCATCTTCCTGCATTGAAGAGTACATGTCCTGGCTTTGATGTGTTTGGCAAGTGCCCACGTGCAGCAGTGCTTTCCCAGATTTTGGATCCATGTGGCTTCTTTTGTTTTTACTGTCCTTACTCCACAGAGGAGCACCAAATTATATGTCCATGCAGAGTTTTAAGAGGTGTTTCCTCCCAAACATCACATTTGGAGTTTTTCTTTTGAAGGTACCATTTTCTCCCACATATTGCTTAGAGGACCCAGCCAAGGGTGATCTGTTTCACTCTGATGCCTAACAATCTTCCATTTTTATTTCTAATTTATATTGAGGCACCTACTCTATTTCTTTAGCTGTGGATGCTAAAGACATTAACATTGGTTTATTATTAAATGAAACTGCATAAATAAGAGATAGTAATTGTTATTTTATCAGAAATAGTATTTAAGATAGATTTTTTAAGTGAAAAATCTTAATCTAAAACAGATTTAGAAATAAGTATATTGTAGTAGGAATGTATAGTGCATATCCTAATTCCTTTAGTGTGCGAATTCAGCAAGGCACAACAAAAAAAACCCACTTACATTGCAAATTCATTGTTGATTAGCAGCAAAATCCTTCAGTTTACAGTTGGTTTTGTGTACTTCCATCTGAAAACCTTCACTGACAATGACAAATATTTATATAAGAAAGGAATGCAGTAGCTTCTGGGATGCACTATATCAAATTGCTCTTGAAACAGTCATTGAACTACTAAAATTAATCCTGTCAAAGGTCAAAATTGTTAAAATTTTTGAATGCTACTGCATCAGCATTCAACAAGGGAGTAAATCACAGAATCATAGAATCTCAAGGGCTGGAAGGGACCTCGAAAGATCATCCAGTCCAACCCCCCTGCCAGAGCAGGACCAGCTAGAGTAGGTCACACAGGAACTCGTCCAGCTGGGTTTGGAATGTCTCCAGAGAAAGAGACTCCACAGCCCATCTGGGCAGCCCCTTCCAGTGCTCCCTCACCTCAACAGGGAAGAAGTTTTTCCTTGTATTTCCTTGGAACCTCTTATGTTCCAGATTGTACCTGTTGTCCTGTCATTGGCCATCACTGAGAACAGCCTGGCTCCATCCTCCTGACACACACCCTTTACATATTTGTGAACATACTTGTCATTCCTCAATCTCCTCTTCTCCAAGCTGAAGAGCCCCAGCTCCCTCAGCTGGGGATAAATAAAGGGAGATGCTCCACTCCCTTCATCACCTTTGTGGCCTTGTGCTGAACTCTCTCCAGCAGCTCCCTGTCCTTCTTGAACTGAGGGGCCCAGAACTGGACCCAATATTCCAGATGTGGTCTCATCAGGGCAGAGTAGAGGGGGAGGAGAATCTCTCTCTACCGACTGCCCACACCCCTTCTAATCCATCCCTTCTTGGCCACGAGGGCACATTGCTGGCTCATGCTCATCCTGCTACTAATGTTTTTAGATGAGAAGAACAGAGGCATAAGAAGTATCTGTTGTAGAGTGCTCATCATTGCACTAATAAGATTTTACTCCATTTTAAACATTAAAGTACCTAAAGCCTTGTACAGATTGAACAATCTAAATGAAAATAATATCATTTAAATCAGGAGAAGGTTAAAGTGAGGAAGTGCTCTAATCTCAGAACTCCTTTTAGAAGAAAGTATTTTAAAATTGCTTGGGGATCATTGGATAACTTGAGGAATGATTGTGTCTGTCCTGCCTTGGTGTGTTGCATAATGAAATGATGCAGAATACTGTCTCACTTCTTTTGGATTCTGTTTTAGTCCAAGACTTCTCAGTGACTAAATAGAATCTGCTTGCTCAAATGGAGAATAACACTACTTCCCTATCCTAGGCTGTGTATCACAAGTTCTACAAGTGGCCACATAGATGAGACAGTCTTGCTTCTCTTAGCAATCTGCCATTATTTACAGATACAATTTTTTCCAGCACCTTTGAAAATAAGCTGACTTTGTTATTCCCTGCCAGTAACTTTTAAACTTGTTAGGCAGGTTCAGCTGCTTTGATACAATTGAAGAGAGTTTAAGAGATGCCAGGTTCTTGAACAGTTCTATAAAGATCAGTAGCTGGGAGAAGCCTGAATTAGTGCCTTCACTTAGAGAGGACTTGTGGTTCGTTCTGCAGCCTGTCTCTCCTGTCTGCCTTGCAAACTGGATGGTCTGCAAGAACTGGCCTGAGAACATGCTGCTTTCCTTGCACAGTTTGTCAGAGGTATGGGGGCAGAGGAAGGTGTCTCATAGGTAGAGTGGAGCATGTTGCAGCTGGGTGCTATGTGATGAGTAGCTGCATGAAACTAGACTGCTTAAATTCCACTGGGTCTGAAATTGTTTTGTTGCAATGGTACTTTCTGATTACATATTATCAGAAAGATCTCTTAGCCACTCAACACCAATTTTGATCCTTGTTTGAAGACAGATGAGCAAATCTCTGTCATTTATATTCATGCATTTATTATCATGTCATTAGCAATTCACATTTATTTTTAGTATTTGCATGAGTTGTAGCTGCAGAGTGCACATTGTTTCTTTGCAGTCTCTGAGCATTTTTACTCATTATTCTTTTATCACCTATGTGTCTTCTGCACCTTTAAAGGGAGTCTTAGAAATATTGAACTTGTGGTCAAAGAGCTTTAATTAAGTAACGACATGACAAAATAGGAATAATAAACAGTGAGGAAATAAGGTTGTGAGGAATTGATAAACCTGCAGATTTGTTTGTATGATGACTTACTCTGCTAAAGGAGAAGACGGAGGGGGGATCTTACTGTTTACAAATACCTAAATGGTATGTGTCAGGAAGCTGGGGCAGCATTTTTTTCGATGGTATCTAGCATGAGGACAAGGGGTAATGGAAAGAAGCTGGAACACAAAAAGTTCCACTTAAACAGAAGAAAAAACTATGTCAGTGTTGAGGTGAGGGAGCCCTGGCACAGGCTGCCCAGGGAGTGGGCAGTGTGTGGAGGCCCCTTCCTTGGAGGTCTTCAACACCTGCCTGGACACGTTCCTGTGCGACCTGAGCTAGGTGAACCTGCTTCTGCAGGGGGGTTGGACTAGATGATCTCTAAAGGTCCCTTCCAACCCATACCATTCTATGATTCTATGACCTGACATTAATTAAGAGCAGTGGATATGATAGAGATGTTATTGGCTGGCATGTTATGACTGACATGGAAGGAGTAAGTTGAAGAATATTCAGAGGAGGTGAGCACAGTCAGTTAAACCCTGAATAAAAGAGATCTTTGGAACTTAAATTGCGTTTTATATTACGTGAGGAAACTGGTGCATTTTATCATTTCAGAATGACTCCAAGTGCAAAGGATTGATTTCCAGAGAGGCATTCTTAATGATCCTGCTGTCAGATGATTTCAGACTTAAGTTAGCGTGAATCAGCAACATTTAGAAAACTATTTTTCTCAGCAAAACTAATGTGAAGTGAAAGGAAGCATATAGAGCTATTTATCAGCTCAAACTGTACTTCTTTTTAATGTGTTACATAGAGAAGAGACAAATTATATTGATGTTTTTCTTCCAGGTAGCAATTACAGTGAAAAATGTGACGTTTTCAGTTGGGGTATTATTCTCTGGGAGGTAATCACACGTAGGAAACCTTTTGATGAGATTGGTGGTCCAGCTTTCCGCATAATGTGGGCAGTTCACAATGGTGAGTTGAAAATACTTTATTACATTTGAAGCTATGTGGCTGACCTATAAATTTGCTAAATGCTCTTAACTGTGCAGCTTTAAATTACTAGGCTTTCCATTTTAAACTTCATTTAATGTGCATTTTGGCTATAAAGTATTAATAGTTAGACACTGCCACTTCTGAATCAGTGTAGGTTTTGTGTTGTCTGCTACAGTGTTTACATCTCCTGATACATGTAACTAGTATCTGAACTAACAGTGGAAAACAGCCCTGCTTGTTTTGTTGTAATACTCCATTTTAAAAGTGATCTCAGTCATGTGCTACAAACAAAACCCCACAATCCCTCTGTCTGGTTGAATGACAATTTTATTTGCCAAGTTGCCTGGATTTTTTTTAGAGGGAGACATCGACTGTAAATGTGTGATTTGAAGTAACTTGACCTGTGTTTACAGTGCTAGAAGCTGTCCAACTCCTGTAGGACCATTAAGCATTAAAAATGTTAATTTGTTTTTCATCTGTTTTTTAGGGGGGACCTTTTTGTTTGATTTGTTGTGGGATTTTTGTTGGGTGGGTTTTTTTGCCAGCTCTTTGAATTGTTTTAACTTTGTATCTAGGTATGTGCAGCCATGGAGCAGGACTCTGCTGTGCTAGGTCCTATACAGAACAGATTCTCAGGACATTAGAATATAAGCAAGAGACAATGGTTGGATTCAAATGGACAAGACAGAGCAGTGATACAAGATTGCTCAGAATAATAGACTATAGTATCTTCATGATAGCGGTATAACTTTTTTAACAGTGTGTTTTTAGGTACCATGGCAAAGCAGAGTTTTAAGAAGAATAAAGTAATGATAGTGAAGTAGTTCAGTGAATGTCTACAAAGAGTTTCTGCCATTTGTGAAAGACAACATCAGAGAAAGCACAAAGTTGTTTGAAAGATGTAATTAACAAACAAGCAATGAAAGCTGGTACTGTGCCTGAGTGTCATTGCTTCAGTACTAAATGATAGAAGCTTAAAGTGAGCACAGACATCCTAATTGATGAAGAAGAGAAAAGGGCAAACAGTGGCAGGATGGGTGAGCATTATAGTCATAATAATGCACAGAGATAGATGTTTGCAAATGGCATTTTTGAGTGAAGAAAGATTATCCATTTCAGCTTTCCAAAAACTCTAGCTATTGAGATTGGGAGCAATGAATACTTACATAAAAGTATTAACTGTAAAAGTAAGTGTCAATGGGACAGCCTCATTAAGGTACAGGAGTATCCATTAGGGAAAGACACATTCCCCATCTGCACCTACTTTTGCTTTAAAAACATCTCCCTTTTTTTTCTTATTTCTTTTTTCTTTTCCCTCTTTCTTTTCCTCCTTAGGGAAGAAGTGTTTCTGCTCTTCATCTCACTTGAAACTATTGAGGCATTCTTATTTCATCTATTACTTTTTATGGTTAAAACATTTTTAAGTACCTCTTGCTTTCTATGCAAAATGTCACTACATTTCATGTATTAAATGCAACTGGATGTTCCATTAATTGTATTCACTGTTGAAATAGTAAAAAAGCCTAGAATCTTCAACCAAGACATGGCTGAATAGTTACAAAACAGTTGAAGTAAAATACATAATATGTACATAGACCATGAAAAAGTCACTCAAAATTGGTACTTCCCAGTGCTTAACATTTTTCCAGGATTTTTTAAAGAGCAAAATCAGCCCTCAAATACCCTTTTTTTCCTTTTGTATTTTGTTTCCCTTGCAAGTGCAGGAACCAAAGAACTGTTTCTATTTGCTCGCTAGTTTGGTTTATTCAGTTTTATTCTTCAGCAAGTGATAACGTATTCATTACCTGTTTTTGTATGTTCTATTTGGTCATATTCAAACTATTACTAAAAAAAAGTTTCCTTTTCTTTCTTCTTGTAGGTAGCGTAAGGGAACTTTTTTTTGGTCAATTTTTTGTTTGTAAGAGAAAATTAAGTAGAGGCCAGTTCTTTCAGGCTACAATTAACTATGCGTTTTCCTGTATTAAGCGAAACACCAGAGAGAGATCAGTCACTGGCAGTCATCTTATAGTCCATGCAACAAGTTAAGGGTTTTTTCTGATTTCAATTACAGGTACTCGGCCACCACTGATCAAAAACTTACCTAAACCAATTGAGAGTTTAATGACCCGTTGTTGGTCCAAGGATCCTTCACAACGACCATCCATGGAGGAAATTGTTAAAATAATGACACATTTGATGCGGGTATAAACATTTAATTTTGGTATCTTAATAATTTCTTAAGCTATTAAGATGTGAAGTTGTATTATGAAAGGTATGCCTTTTATCACACTCTAAAGGCAGGCTTGCATGGTTTCTCTTTTCACAGAATCACTTTGCTTTCTCTTTTTGTTAAAAAACTTATCAAATTATTACAGTAGACAAGGAAAAAAATTCTTCTTCTTATGGGAGAGGGTTACTAACTCATAACAGGTTTGGGAAAGTAATAAAAGTAGTCGTAGATTTATTTTAATGTATTCCTAAAAATAATTACATTTCTTTCTCCTCTAAATAAATTATCATAAGCATAACAGTTAATTTATATTTATAGATTATGAGGTACTATCTGAATCCCTTTAAAACAATTGTTAATTATTTTTTAATCAAATCATTGCTCTTTTTTCACAGTACTTTCCAGGAGCTGATGAACCTCTGCAGTATCCTTGCCAGTATTCAGATGAAGGCCAAAGCAACTCTGCCACTAGTACAGGTACATTTATATAAATAAAAAAGCAACAGTACAAAATTATGCAGATGGCTTGTAAAACATATTCTCATATTGATTTTGAATTCAAATTGGTAACCTTTCCAGTATCTTAAGCACTGACAGAAAGCTGTGTTTTTGGTAAGGTCTCTTATGACATCATCTTATTGTTCTCAGCCATATGGTTTTGCTGAAGTGTACCTTCAAAGGAGAGCAAGCTTATAGTAAAAACTGTCTCTGAATGTCCAGATTTAAGGTCTCCTCCTTTTTTCCCCATGAAGATTGGTAGCAACTGACAGTCTTTCACTCAGGTGTAATGTTTAGGAGTTGGCATCTTAAAATTTGTGATTGTTCTTGAAAGTTGCACCTGCTCTAAGTTATGGTCTCCATAATTTAAACTTGGACATTTTTTTATGTTAAGGTGCAGTAAATAAAGCAACTTTAGGTGCAAAGAAATCACTAGAAAGGTGAAGGAAACACAATGCGGGCTAGGCTTTAGGGTAGTCTTGCCCTTAGATTAATCCTTTTAATAGAAAATAAAGGTCATCTGGTCATCTCATTTTTTAGAGTACAGTTTTCCTACTTCATACAGTTTTAAGTCTCCTTCCTTGGAGGTCTTCAGGACCCACCTGAGCATGTTCCTATGCAACCTGATCTAGGTGAACCTGCTTGGGCAGGGGGGTTGGACTACATGATCTCTAAAGGTCCCTTCCAACCCCTACCATTCTGTCTTCACCTTCCAGTGATTGATTGGTTTGTTTTCAATCTCCAAATTGTTCTTACTTTGGATAAAGTTTCCTTGGCTACTTTACAACTTAGTGACTTGTGTGTTACAAAATCTTTTCAGCTGAACCATTGTACTGACTTTATTCCACACCTCACTCAGCACATAATTTTAAGATTGGATTTCTCACTTGAGACTATGAATATACTGTTACTTTTCAGGCATTTATGCTCCTCTGTGGGTAACGATGGACTTTATCATTCATTGTGATTGAGGTTGCTGGTTGTGTTGTTGCTATAACATCTATGCCAATAATTTCAGAGCAAGCTGAAGATAGACTTCACGGTGTTACCATACTACTTTGTTGTTTATTCTGTCTTTTTCACATCTTTTACTTTCTACATTAGTGGATCTATTGCAATCTTGCAACTTGCCTTTCATTCAAAGTTTTCAACAGTGTTGCTTTAAGGCAAAATTAGGCTCCTGAAGAATTAGGCTCGAGTGAAGAGATGCACGTCAGTACTTTTTTAATGGAAATTCTCAAATGTTTTACCTTCTTACTGATCTCTAGGTTCATTCATGGACATCACTTCTACAAACACAAGTAACAAGAGTGATGCTAACGTGGAACCAAGTGACTTCCAAGGAGCTTCTACCAATGACACTATTAAACGTTTAGAATCGAAATTGGCACAGCAAATGAAAAACACGGCCAAGCAGCCGGTAAGTCAATGCCTGCAATTTTGAACCATAGTAATGAAATGAACAAAAAGTGGACAAAAGTGTTGGAACTGCTATGAAACACTAGTATCTTTTTTCAAAATTAGACCAGATTGGAGCTAGCAAGTTACAGAAGGTGAAAGGGGATGGAAAAATGTTGAATGTTTCCAAAAAGGTAAACTGGCAATGAAATAAAAACTATTTCATATTATTTGAAGAGATTTATTGGGTGGCGAAAAAAAAATAGCTGAAAATTGCTACTTTAGTTGAGAGTCAAAAACTAGTGTGACATGAAAAGATTAAACATTTATGTGAATGTTGAAAATTATCATAGAATCGTAGCATGGTAGGGTTGGAAGGGACCTTTAGAGATCATCTAGTCCAACCCCCCTGCAGAAGCAGATCAGCCTAGATCAGGTCACACAGGAACATGTCCAGGTGGGTCTTGAAGACCTCCAAGGAAGGAGACTTCTCACCCTCCCTGGGCAGCCTGGGCCAGGGCTCCCTCACCTGAACAGTGGAATAGTTTTTCCTTATATTTAATTGGAACTTTTTGTGTTCCAGCTTCATGCCATCACCCCTTGTCCTGTTGCTAGCTACAATAGAAAAAAAGGATGCCCCAACCTCCTGACACCCACCATTTAGATATAATGAAATTCCCCCCTCAGTCTCTTCTTTTCTAGATTAAACAGCTCCAGTTCCTGCAGCCTTTCCTCATAAGGAAGATGCTCCCGTCCCCTGATCATCTTCATTTTATTTCAAGTAGGATGAAAAAATACAAAGGTTATCTTGGGGCAATATTGTCTTAATTCTACTCAGTTTTTATCTGCAGAAAGTTAGGTTCTTTTAAAAATTGCATCTGTTTGGTTCTTCTATGGCAATAGTAGTGAAATCATTGCCATGTATTGAATTAGGAATTTTAAATCATGTCATTTTAAAACACATATTCTAGAAATATATACATATGTGCACCTACATACTCTGCATGTCATGGAGGGGCTTCTGCAGAACTGTTGGTTTGTTTTTTTTAATGTGACTGTTGAAACAGGGTGATCCTGGCCGTTTGAGTTTACCCCCATCTCGTGGGAGCAGCGTGGAGAGTTTATCAGACGTTCGCACACGACCACAGTCAGCCCTTGTTTCGGGAGAAGCCAAAAGGATGAGTGCTGACATGTCTGAAATAGAAGCAAGAATAGCTTCCATCACAGGTAAAATTAAAGGATGTTTTGGGGATAGGCTAAGGAATTAGAAGAAAGGAAGGAAGGTGTAAAACGTGCATAGTCTTAGGGAGTAGGTTAATACCATCAGGTATATGAAAATGCTTCAACTTTGTGGTTTCTGAATGTTGTCTTTATTGTCCTTTATTAATTGTGGAGGGAAATGGTTGTATACTCAACAAGGATGATGATTTTAATAGTGTACTTTTAAGGTTGTGAAAGAGATTACTTTTGTTGAATTAGACTTTTACCTTTAAGACAATCATTATGAAACTTGTACATATCAGTCTTATTCCAAGCGCACAACTCTCCCCTTTGCATCTGAAATTATGTTACACCATCTCTGCTAGTGTAATTATTAAGAAAATGGCATTTTCTTCAGGGTTATTCCTATAATATTTTGAAATCAAGGTGTGTTTATATTTCACTATGCTCTCAAATAAGCTTTAAATTGGCTTTGATAGATTTCAGAAAGAGGAACATAGTCAGATTTTATTCATCAGATTAACAAAGCATTGGTACCTTTTTTTGAAAAAACAAAAACAAGAAAAAAACATGAAAAAATGGACCCAACCAAACAAAAATTAACCTGCAAAAACCCAAACTACAGATTTTTTGCCAGGTTTGCTTCAGGTAGCTAGGTACAAAGTGTTGTGGCTAAACATTGAGTCCCTGAGTGAACTGGGATTTTTGTGTAGGTACAAATATATAATTTTATGGTGAAAGCAATCATTGTTCTCCCAGAAGGACAAATTCATAAAAACATATGTACTTGGCAAACACTCTTTTCTTCATCCAAGATACTGTTTGTTAATCTATGCAAACTTCAGGTTTTAAGTTTCATATGGGACCCTTTTTTTTTTTTGTTATGATATATAACCACAGGTTTAAATGATCAGACAAATTTACTTTGGTTAGTCAAAGGTTCTAGTATCATTTACCAGTCTGAAAATTAGAGTAATCAAGTAGCTGTAAATAATAAGGAAACATGCATCATAGTCTGTGTCTGCTGTGCACCATGAGTATTTCGTTTTTGTTCTTCATTGTATTATGATTACTCCAGGATGTTGGTTTACTAAATACTGAAGTCACTCATGAAATAATATTTATCTTGCCCTAAACACTTTTTACTTTTATGTTCTTATTTTAAGATTTATTCCAAGATTTGTCTTTTGTATTGTCAGTCTTTGACTGGATGATTGTGTAGCACATCTCACCATAAATGTAAATATCTCTAAAGGTTTCCTAACACAGAAGGCAGCTATGTACTTACCTGATAATAATAACATGCTGGTTTTATTTTAAAGTATGTCAGGACTCACTTTGGTCACTGACACTTTAAAGTGTAAGTTTTTTACATAGTGGAGATAACTCAGCCCTTCTTTGTGTGAGTTTTTAATTTTCCTGGTTTGTCTTCCTTAAGTACATTGCTCTGAATAGTAATTATTATTTCAGACTATTCTAGGATTATTTCTTTTAAATGTAGGGCTTGTTTTTCTTGAAACAACAGAATGTATTAAACATACTAGTTGTTAGGGGTTTTTTGTAAAATCACTTCAGGCAGTAGTCAGCTACTAGAGATGAGGTCAAACCCACCTGACAGTAACTTTCTCAAAAAGAGCTGAAACAGCACTGTATTGGTTTTGTTTTGCTTTTTAATCATTAACTGTGTGACAGAAATATGCCATGAACCTGAAAAAAAACCGAAAATGTGTGGCTGAATGAGAATTGGGCTGTTCTTAAGACTAAATCAGGTCAAGAATTATTTAATCCTCATGTTCCATCTATGGCTAGATTAAGTGTAAGAGTAACTCACATAATGCACATCACTGTTAATAATTACATTTGAGATGTTTATGCTGCAACATTCTACCTTTTGGGAGATGTACTCAGACTTTTCTCTAAATGGGAAACTTTTAACTTAAACAACAAAAGTAGTAAAATGAAAGTTCAAAATGTATGATTTATTTTTGTTCCAAAGTATATAATGTTTCTTGAACATCATTCACAAATGAAAAGGTTGGTAGTGATATGTGGTTTCCGAAACAAATCATCACTGATAGGACAAAAGAATGGAAGGCAGGAATAATTGTCGAATATAAGAAGTGTAAGAGTAAGTGTTTTTTATCAGAGGCAGAGGAGAATTCCTTTAGAAGGAGTTGATTTAAAGGAACAGAAGTACCCAAGTATTAATCTATTATATAAAATAGTTCATACCCGACACTAAAGAGAAAATGTTGTATAAGTTCAGGCAATCAGTAGTCTGTTTTGAATACCAGGTGATCTGAGATAGCTTCTTTTGTTCTCCCTTTGGATAATTACATTTGGTTTTCCCTTCCTTGTTGCCATGCTGCTTTCTGTGTTTGACTTTTGTGTTGCTAACTCCAACTAATTACACAGTGTTGTAATGACAGCTAGTTCTGCCTTTTTTGCTTTTTAACAGTTGCTTTACTATGTTTAAGCATGAGTGGAAGGCAATGCAGTTTATTCTGCATGTCACATTTTTGCATGAACTATAGTTTAACCAAGTTGATGAAAGATGCAATATTAGGAATTTAATAATTTTGCTATTGCCATTTTAGTGTTTTGCATGTGTATTGTATATGTGTATTTTTTCAGCCTATTCCAAGCCTAAACGAGGCCATCGTAAAACTGCTTCATTTGGCAACATTCTGGATGTCCCTGAGATCATCATACCAGGTATCGCAGACCAGGTGAACGGGTCAGTTGGTTAAGATGCCGGAATAATGATCAGACTGCTAAAAATACTTCTTGCTCCAGTTGCTCCAGCAGAGAGCTAGACATTATCCCAGTCATTTTTCCATAATGTCTCTGTAAAGAAGAGCATGATGTTCTAATACAGACTTCTATCAGTAAAGGATTTGATCTTCTAGTTCAAATTTGCTTTTATTGATAAAGGATTTTTCTCCTTTATTATCTTAATGTTTTGAGTTTTGCTCTATAAGACTCCGTATGTAGTCTTTTATTACAGTACCTCATTAGATGAAAATGGACCTAAGCTGAAAAATACTTTTCTAGATAATTACTTTGCCCTGATCTCTGTTGTGTTTGAGCACTCATTTTTAATTTATTCAAATATTAGTAGAACAAAAAACTTTACATACAGAACTTCAAATCCACAGGATGCTTGTGAGTAAAAAAATTAACACTTAATATACATAATTCTTATATTTGGGTATGCTTTGCCAGAGCTAAAACGTGTCTGCATGAGTTGTTTCTGTTGTGTTTTAGTTAATGCAAACTAAAATCAATAGAGAGGCTTCTGACAGGAAGAAAATGGGTATAATCAGGCACCATAGTTAGTAATTAGAGTTGGGACTTAAATGAATGATTCTTATCTATCCCAAGCCTATATTTAGTTAACAACATATCATCTTCCTTTCCCATTCCTTTTTTTTTTTAGCAAAGTGGGTTTCTCTCTTTCATTTCATATTTCTGAAAGCCTAAAAATAAGTATAATCCATCCCAAACTCTGATAGGTGTACCATTTTCAGTAGTCAGGTCTCTCCAAAATGATTTGTCAGAGGCATGAAATGCAAGTGATAGTATCTACTCTAAATTTATCTGAGGAAGTTTCCTTGGATATCTTCAAATTGTGTAGTATTTTTAAAGTTGAACGCAAAAGATCATTTTGTACAAGTTTCTTTCATAGAACTTTATTAAGGTTTACATATAAAAATAGAGAACGTTCAAAAGTAGATTCTAAAGAACAATAGCAGTACCCATGAAAAGAAAACCTATTTGGCATTGAAGTTAACAAATTAGAAAGAAAATTTATTTGTGGAGCTTTCCAGTGTAATTTTCAAAGAGTCTTGGCTTGTCTTGACATAAAGGAAATCCTGAGAGATGAAGGAAAGTGAAGAGATCTGTCAAATTTTGTAGTATTAACATGTGCCTGGTAAACAGACTCTAGAAGCTGAGTGCTTCTTGTCTGTGCACACTGTCTGCATGTAACAAGAAACCTTGTAACTTTTAGATAATAATTAAACATTCAGAGAAATCAAATGCCCTGTTGTTTTCACAAAATAAATTGTACCAGTCTGTCGGGTTCATTTATTCAAGCAGAGGAAGTCAATTAGATATTCTTCATCTAGACTGTTTTAATTGAACTTGACACAATGGAAATTCCAAGGTGAGTTTAGAATACATAAGAGAGAAGTAGCAACCTGTAGAAATAGAAGTACTGGATTAAATCAAGCATATTAACAAATTTTCTCAAAATTTACTCTTAAGATATGTAAATGTTAAGTCATCATCAAATTCACTGTTAATGCTTTATCACATGCTACTGTTTATAAAAAGGAGAATTAGAGCATCACATAGAGTGAATTTTGTTGGGAAATAGTGTAAAATCCAAGGTCATGCACTGTGAGACGTATGTGAGAAACATCTTCTTTTAGTGAGGTGACATGGGACCATAGCAGATGCAGGCTGGTTAATCCCAGCTAGTATAAGCCACTAATGTAACATAAATGTAACTGTTCAGGTGAGGGAGCCCTGGCACAGGGTGCCCAGAGGGGTCGTGGAGGCTCCTTCCTTGGAGGTCTTCAAGACCCGCCAGGACATGTTCCTATGTGACCTGATCTAGGTGACCCTGCTTCTGCAGGGGAGTTGGACTAGATGATCTCTAAAGGTCTCTTCCAACCCCTACCATGCTATGATTCTAGGAATTGTAAAAAACTGAAATCTTAGTGTTCACTTCCAGGAATGATAAAGAAGCAGTAACACTATTCACAGGCCCTTGTTGAGGTTTAATAGTGAGTTCAACATGGGCAATGGGCAACCATTTAAAAGAAACGTACCTCTGAAACAATAGCAAGAGCTATTAGGATGCTATGGAGAGGATAAAAAAGAATCTGAAAGCATGGGGTTTTTTAGCCCACAGAATGAAAGTTGAGAAATAACTATTTTCTATAGATGAATCTGTAGCTAAAGACAAGAAAGACAAAACTTTTTAAGCTAAAAGACGGTGTTGGCACTATTGAAAAGATACATAAATTGCCTACAAATAAGTCTGGGCTGTATATTGAAAGTTTTCTGGTTGACAGAACAGTTTACCAGCAAGAATCCTAAGGCTAAGAAAAAAATATTGTCACATGCTAGGAATGTGATCTTGTGGCTGGTAAAACAAGTATGTTTATCTATACACTTAGAGCAGTTATTCAAAGTTACCCTGTGCAGTTATTCTGTTAAACACAGTAAAACATGGCCTATTTCTTACCTCTTTCCTTGTCTCTTTCCGCACAAGGCTTCCAGTCCTGGCATCTGAACATGCTTTTCCCCTTCCAGTTATGCTTCCACCTCAATCCCACCCCACTACAATCTGTAGCACTTCTGCCACATACCGAGCTCCTCCGCACTTCCCTGTACACGTCCGGCGGTGGGGCAAGCATCCTATCTCTGTCCTTAGGGCAATGTGAATGCTGACCCAGTCCGTGCTGCTGCATGAACCTCTGCTGAGCACATGCTAAAGCAGCTGCTGCCCATAGAGGGGAGGCACCCCACAGGCATGTTACCATGAGTCAGCTGCTTTGGGGTAGGGCTATTTTAGATATATGAGTACTACATCTGATATCATTGGGGTTTTTCGTAATGTGTTGCCTCAGCTGCTTTTCATCCATGAACTGATTGTGCTACCGAGGTCATAAATTACAAATTTTTATCAGTTGAAGGTAAAATGTTGGCAGAAGTGGAAGTTTTTAGTAGGTATTTGCTCTTCTTTCTACATAGGTTTAAATAAGGGTGATAGCACTTTTTCATTTAAGATGCTGGTTTGTGTTACTAGCTTCAAAAACATAGAAACTGAAAAATGGATCAACTAATTCCTTTTGTTGTATAACAAAACTACCTTGGTCAGTAAGTTTTCAGTGCTGATATCCTGCAAGTAGATAGCCACATGAAGTGTAGGGGAGGGTTTCAATATGTAATATAGATAATAAGCAACAGCAACTTATAAATATATATATATATGAAAAATAAAAACCCTAGTAAGTATAAAGAAGCTGTATGTTTAAAGACAGAGAAAAAAATCCAAGTATGGTTCATAATACAACCAAGAAAAATAACCAGAACACCTTTCCAGTACAAACCAATCAAGCAGCATCTAGCAAATGTACCATCAAGTACAGCCTTTTCTTCACTGGCAATGTTAGATATCTCATACATACAGCACACATGCATTTTGCTTTGTAGTTTTGTCATCTGAAACTGTGCCACAGTGTTAAGATTTTTTTTATGGTATTGGCACTTCATAAATGCTTCCTCAGGACAGACACATTTTGTTGAGTGTCTTTAGAAAGTGGGATAGGAATTACAGGTGCCCTAGGTCTGTAATTTTTCCAGTTTTCTTTTCAAACCAATATAAGGAAGAAATCCCACCTTTATCTCCCCAGATCACTTAATTCTTCTCGAATTCAGATCAATGTTTTAACTTCTTTAAAATGTCTTCTGTCACCATCACATTCACTGGTTGTCCTGAACCGTAAGAGAGGTTTGTGCCTTGCAGGTGTGGAAGGAAGAGAGAGTACTGTGCACAAATAAGGAAGTATAAAAGGAGGTGCAAGTATCTGCTAAAGGGCAGGGAGAAGAGCTCATAGCTGGTCTGAATATTTGGCTAAGGTGGGGTGATCAAAAGCCTTAATAAATGTAATAAAAGTTTCCTGTTTCTTTTGAAGTTAATTTTAGAGAAGAAAACAACAGTATGTGAAATGGGGTTTTTTGAGGCCAGGAAGTATGGTTGTAATGCTTGATTTTTAATCTTAAAATCCTGTATACCACTGAAATCCTGACTTAGTGCATCAAACTGCTGTATATTAACTTCTGTGCATTTACAAATCTTTTAGATTTATCAAGAGAAAAATTGGTTTTAAATGGATGTAGAGGTAAGAGCAAGATCAAAACAGTGAGAGGAAAGCATAGAGAAGTAGCAGTGATGATTTAAAATAAAGGGTATATATTATGTAGCATATTTTTCAATTGAAATTTGTCTTAAATCTGGAGCAATAAGTATTTGTTGGTTCCTAGTCTGTTTCTGCTTTGTCTAAGCTATTTGCCAGATGTCTGCAGTAGCTATACTAATTAAAATGGCATTGCCTAGTAGAGCTTGCTCTTCCCTCATGCTACTAACTTGAAGATATTTCATTTAAGGGTGTTCATTTATTACAACACAGTAGTTTTGGCCCCTTTTTCCCCCTGCCTCCCACCTCCCAAGGCATTTTCTTTTCTTTCTTGCACCCCACCCTGATTATTTTAACATTTTGGCAGCCATGTTCTAATATTTCAGCAACACATGTGCTGGGTTCTTTAAATTCACAAATGTTGCTAATCTGAAATGAGAATTTCAGATATTTTTGCAAGCCTATTTCAGCTGAGCTAATTTTATAACAGTGTTGTTGAATGAAACGTGCACATGATTTTGTACCGGTTGTGGGTGGATCGCCCATGTCTTGAATATTGAGATGAGCTGTGGCAGCCAGATGAAGTGTCCACAGCTTAGAATTCTGTTAAATGTATATTCTTGTTTGTTAAATTATTAGATAGTGGGGGGAAAAAAATTCACTGCAAATTAACAAGCTTGGAAATTGTGACGTAGACTTGTTATTCACACCACCTCTAATAACATCATAACGTAATACAGCCGCTGTTGCTTAGGTAAGTATGTACTGTCCCTGATTTTCAGAAGCCAAATATCATGATGACAGAAAAGCTGCAATTCATCTTCATTTGTAGTCAAAGCAAAGAATGTGTTCTCATTCTAGCATCCTCCTATGCTTGTTTCTCATAGTACTTTACCATTTTGTCATGACATTTTATAGTCTAAATGTATAGAAAGTGGCACCGAGAATTTTGTATTGCTGTTTTGAGGTAACGTGTTCCTAGTGTAATAGTGCTTATGTTTAGAAATGTAAGGTTTCATACTGTTAAATCTATTGGTTGGTATTTAATAGTGTTACACTCTTGTAGTAAGTGATTTGGGAATCAAAACACCTGTCGAGATAGGCTGTGGGGTCATCCGGAAGTGATGCTGAATAAGAAGTATCTAAAAGGTTAAAAATGCGCTGGGGCTCCGAGCGAGCTGGTTTGGTTGTTGTGCACAGGGTCGCTGGGTGAGGGGGCTGCCAGGGCTGCCACAGACGTGTTTCAGATTCTCCCCTCCAGTAGAAAAGTTACGTAATGCAGAGCTATGAACAAGAATTTTGAGCATTGTCAGCTGTTACTCAGGACGTTTTGGTGTTTCCTTTTGGACAGCTGACCTGCTCTGAAGAGACAGTATAAACAATCACCGTAATAAAAATCAAAGTAGCAAGGGAGATTCTGTTGCATAATCTCCTTTTATTTTTAAGGAGACTTTGTTTCCTGGAAATGCCTTTGATTGAGTGTCAGTGTTAAAATTTAAACTGTTTTATATAGCTGTCACTGGTGGATAATTGCTAACAGGTGGAAGGAGAGGAGGAAAAGATTACAGCATTGTGCTCCGTAGGTTGATGGTGAGATGTGATTTAGCTGAACAGTCCCCTTTTCACACTTCTAGAAGCATGAGAATAGGACATAGTTTTTTCATCTGAAGGAGACAGCAGAAGGAAGTGCTTTTGCTTCTTAATTCTGGTGAGAGAAGCGGCACGTGGGCAGAAGTCCTTGCTGTGTTCCTTGAGCACGCCGAAGAGCAGCAGGTTAAAGCTGGCAGCCTGTTATCTTTGCTGTCTAGCTTTTAGAAATCCCCATAACGTAACGCACTTGAAATAGATGTCGTCATCAGCTCCTGCCCAGAGCACTAAGCCAGACCAAATACATGTGACAGAAGATGGTGGAGTAGAGTGCAGCAGCTATTCATGTGGTAGGAGTGGTTATTGTATTAGGATATACTTTTTGTTGACGGGTCAGCATGTTTTGAGTTAAAATTCTGCAGCTGTCTCTCTCTCCCCCTCTCTCACTTTCTCTCTGTGGATTTGTACAAATTCCAAGCTCCTCTGCAACAGTCTCACCCTTCTTATTTTGTTCTGAACAGATTTCACTGGTTTGTTTTTGTTTTGTTTTTTTCCCAGCAGGAAACGGACAGCAGAGGCGCAGATCCATTCAAGATCTCAGTGTTGCTGGAACAGAGTCCAGTCAGGTAATGTCTCTCTCATCTCTTCTTTACCTTTCAGTAAAATCACCACCGAATCTGTTCAGGGAACCTGGGCTGGAAATCCTCACCTTTGATGCTTTCATAGAAATGATGTGGAAACTCGACAGACTGTAGTGTTGTTTGTATTGCATTTAAATGAGTTTCCATGAGGGTAATATATGAATGAGCTCTAGATGAGAAGTGTTTTCTGTATAGCTCATGCAGCATTTATCATCTTTATGCACACACAGGTTTTGTGTACCACTTAATTTGATGTTATGTGGGGCAAGCCTTCAACTCCCTATATGTAGAAGACAACTGTGATTGATCCTTATGATTGTCTGCAGCATTAAAACATACATTAGACTCACTTTTGGCATAAAAATGAAAAGCATGTACATCAGTATTATAAATGTATTTATTACCAATATCTGAACCCAGAGTAGTAGCTTACAGTAGTACGCCCTCCATTTCTTGTGACATTTCTTGTGAGGATGCTGTCACAAAGTTTTTTCAAAAGAAATGTGATCTCAATAAGATATTTTGTAACACAGCTTCTTCTCTGGTACCATGAGTGCCATGGTAACACACACAGTGGTATGCTACATAAAATTGAAATTAAACTAAGAACATATTAAATGAGAAAAGTACAGCTAATGCTTTGTTCAGATGTGTTTATTTTGTGGGTTTAATTTCTTCATTGTGGTATTTCATTAATTCACAGAGGCTATTTGGTCATTAGTGGGAACTGACAATTTTGAGATCCCTGCTGTTATTTGAATGTGGGAAACTGTAGCTTAGCATATTCATCAGGTTATTCAGGTTTCCATATTAAACTACCTACTGCAGTAATCTAAAATAGGTGGCAATTTTAGGGGTGTGTAGTGATCCTTCTTTAGTTCCGTGGAGTGTGATAGCCACGGAAACCTCATCAATCTCTCAGGTGTTATTAGTAGAATTGACTATGTATGTCTACCAGAAAATAACAAATGAATCTTAAGTACATGTTAATATCTCTTCAGAGAAGATAGATTTGTTAGAAACAGATGAATCTGCAAAATTCAGTAGGGAAACAAATTAGCCTATTCAGTTAATTGTAGAACTAAAATTATATAGGGTTTGGTGGGAGGGGGAAATGACAGTACATGAGTTAAACCAAATTGCACTGATTGATGTATGAATATATTTAATTATAGCTTTTTTTATTTTAAATGTTTCATTCTGTTCAATTTCATGAATGGTTTATATTTTGAAATAATTTCACTATGTACTTCACATCTTAATAACTATTACAATAATATTTCTTTGAAAGCTGTTCTACTGCTTGTGTATGGATATTCTAGCTAAATTGTCTTTGTGACCAGGAAGGTACAGAAAACATTTTTTATTTACCTTAACAATTTCTGATGAGGGTCTATAGAAGTCCCAGAATCACATTTTACTTTCTTGCTTCTGATGGCTTACATATTTGAAATCTAATTGGAAGAATTACAATTATGTGCTGTTGTGGACCTGATTTAGCAGGAGAGTTGGACTCGATGATCTCTAAAGGTCCCTTCCAACCCTACCATTCTGATTTTATGATTATTAAAAAATCTAAAAAGTGTAATAGTTTAACAGGCACGAAAAATGCACATTGGAAGAAATATTTGCACTGTCTATATAAACAAATCGTGAATTTGTATCATCTTTTTTGTGTGAGAAGTGATTGAAAAGTGCTGAAAATGATGCTGAATTTTGTCATACATACAGTTGTAATTTTTTTTTCAAACAAAAAAAATCAAGTGCTTGCTTTTTTCATTGTTTCCTCATATTTTTATTTAAAAGCTTGAACTGCTATCCATACAAACAATCTACTAACCAAAGGTGAACAACCATCTGTGACTAGCACAGCTTTGGTCACTTAATCATATCTTCCCCCTATGCATCATACCATATATAGGTTATCCTTTCTAATGTGAAAACCCCCTTCCCCCTCCCTTGCAAACATCCCTCTTCCCCACATTCCATCCCCCTTCCCACCCACTCTGCTGCAGGCCCTTCATCACTGAGCTGCCATGGCCCTCCCACACCCAGCCTGCCCGGTAAAACCGTGGCCCCCTCAAAGTTGAAGGATTGACACAGTGCTGCTTTGCTTTCTTTTGTAACTATTTAACTGATAAACTGATCAGAAATCATTTTAGTACATGTTTGTTTTCCTGAAAGTTGGTACTGTGTCAGTAGTAAACGATTTGTTATAACTGGGGGGTTGATCAGGAAGGTTCTTCCGATTCCAAATGGAATTTTTGTTAATAGTAGAAGAAAACACTGGACTTTATACTAATAAATATACCAGAATTTGAGTTGCTTGCCTGGAAGGATAGGCCAAGGCTCTTGTCTCCGTTCTTCAGTGCTGGTCTATTTTAATCTGACCTTCTTGTATGTGTTATGATTGTATGTATATTTTACTTTTGTGTACCATTAGAATATTTTTTGTGTGTGGTTTATATGGCTGATGATAACTATGTTTATATTGTTGACACATTTAAGGCATTTTCCAGTATTGCTGTTACTGATGTTGTCAACAGCAGCCATGGACAAAAGCTGGAACACAAAAAGTTCCACTTAAAGGAAAACTTCTTTCCTGTTGAGGTGAGGGAGCCCTGGCACGGACTGCCCAGGTAGGGTGTGGAGGCTCCTTCTCTGGAGGTTTTCCAGACCCGCTTGGACATGTTCCTATGTGACCTGATCTAGGTAGACCTGCTTAGGCAGGGGAGCTGGACTAGATGTTCTCTACAGGTCCCTTCCAACCCCTACCATTCTGTGATTCTGTGATTTGTGGATGGTTTTCCTACTCAACAGACCATTTTACAGTTTAGATAGGACAATATGCCAAGCCAAAGGTTTTCCATCGTTTGATCAACTGTTACAGTGGTTCAGTGTTAAGTCTGATTTTTCACAGATTTCTCTACTGCTTGGTGGCTTTAGACTGGACCTGACTCCAAGTGACATGAGCAGCACTGATGCAATGCTTTGTGCACAGTGAAATGTTACGTTTCTATTTGTTTCCATCTATATAGTGTGGTGCTCTATTCATTTTTCCACCTTTTTTTTTTGCATATTTTTTTAATTATTTCTTTTACCTTTCCATTTCACTGTACATTTATTTTAGAACATGTATTTTAGAACACTGCATTGCATTGTACTATCTGTCCAGCACTACTGCGCTTGCCTAAACACCTTCATAACAAGGAAACAGATGTGCAGATTCTGAACTGCAGCCATAAAAAATGTCAGGGGCTCAGAGGAACACAGCAAACCTACTGTTTGCACTGGGTAGAGTCTTTAGAAAAATTGATGTTTCATATAGATACTGAGAAACATATTTGCCTTCATCACTCAAGAATTGCAGATTGTGGTCAGATGCTTGGTGAGATACCCATGTCCTTTCATAGAATGGTAGGGGATGGAAGGGACCTTTAGAGATAATCTAGTCCAACTCCCCTACAGAAGCAGGGTATCTTTTTTCTTTTTAATGATTGTTACTGAGCCTTTAAAGAGTTACGAAGTGGGAAAAAAATATTAAAGAACACCATGTACTATATTGAATATTTGAGAAGCCAGATCAGAATGTGCATATCCACAGGCATGCAAGCTGAATGTGTTAATTTGAGGGATCTGATATTATTCAGATGAATCATTCTGTCTGTGAGATTGTCAAATCGGTTACGGATACGCTTTTTTTTTTTTAATCCTCTTCCATAGTGAGATAAAATCCACAAATGAGGTGATGAGGAGACAGAACTAGTAACAATTTCTTCAGTGAGTTCCTCCATTTAAGTTAAACTTGAGTTGGGGGAAATCCTTAATCCTTAGTTCCTTAGAGCACTGCCAGGGTTTCAACATTGCAAGTCTTTGAGAAACAAAAGCTGGGAAGCTAACAATAGCACATGGGTTTGGCCACCTGGCAAAGATTGAGAGTAACCTGGTAAGTCTGTTGAGAGCGCTGAGATACCTGAAGGCATCAAGGATGAAAGGATACCTGTGAAAAGGTAGCAGCTACTGATTGCTAAGGAGCAGTTGCTGGTTTAGCTGTCAGAGAGAGGCTGGCATTCAGGAGGCCTGAAGCATTTCACTCAAAACATGCTCGAATGCTGTAATCTAGTAGGCGTTCAGTTTGGGGAACTTCCCTTGGACTTTGCAGTGCTTTTTAGATACATTTCAGATGTTAGAATCATAGAATGGTAGGGGTTGGAAGGGACCTTTAGAGGTCATCTAGTCCAACCCCCCTGCAGAAGCAGATTCACCTAGATCAGGTCACACAGGAACATGTCCAGGTGGGTCTTGAAGACCTCCAAGGAAGGAGACTCCACACCCTCCCTGGGCAGCCTGTACCAGGGCTCCCTCACCTGAACAGTGACATAGGTATTCTTATATTTAAATGGAACCTTTTGTGTTCCAGCTTCATCCCATTATCCCTTGTCCTGTTGCTAGCTACTATAGAAAAAAGGGATGTCCCAACCTCCTGACACCCATCATTTAGATATTTGTAAATGTTAATAAGATCTCCCCTCAGTCTCCTCTTCTCCAGACTAAACAGCCCCAGTTCCCGTTTCTATCTCTAGTAATTTTGTCTAACTAATGCTATCAAGGAAATGTTTTCTTTCTGTTGATGGATCAAAACAAGCTGGTACAGCAACCAATCTAGTACAGCATTGAGAAGGTACTGTAAGTGACTTGAGAAGTCTCAAGTGCCCTTTCCTAACAACTATAGATGCTCAACAAACCCCTTTTTGCTTTAAGGACTTACAAGCTGTTAAACGTGCTTGCTCTGTCTCTGAGCTTTCATATTAGCAGAGTATGCTTATCATTCATCTCTCAGAACACTGACAGTAAAAGCAGTAAGCTTGGCAACTTACACCTTGCTTACTGTCAACAAAGACTCCAACACAAAAGCTTTTTCAAAAGGTCTGATTATATTGTCGTGATAATATCATCCATTGGATTATTTCTACACTAGTTTATTGCACTGTTTCTATCTGCTAACAGAACCACCTAAATGATTCGTAAAGATACATAATGCAGTGAAATAATGGATATTTCAATGTGTAGGATCTGGTTACTCTTTGGATTGGTACTTGACTGAATTCCCGGCTTTTAAAAATTAAGGTAGAATATTTGGAAATTAGAGTAATAAAAAAATACAGTTTCCAGGTAATGTATATCTGAGTGCTTCTTTGGAAAATAGGAACGTGTAAATAATCATTTCATTATAAATACACCATATTGAAAACAGGTGTATTTTAATAACTTCTTTTTTTTTTCCTGCAAAACTTGCAAACTTACTGGGATTTATAGACCTTTGCTGTGTTAATTTTATCTCGGGGGGATTTATGAAATACAAGCATATATAGTAAATAGTAATTCTTAAAAATAAACTCAGTAATGAAGTCTGTATTTACATTTTTGTGTTTTGGTTGACAAAAGAATTGGAGGAGTCAAACTTGTGTATAAAGGAACCCACTACAGAATTCTTGTTTAGTTCTTACATTGCTTTTTAAGAGAGAGTATGTTCATTTTCTAATTGCTTTAATTGACTTTTGATGACTTTTCGTGTTTCCTGAAGATTAATCATATAACCTCTGAGCTATTGTAAGAACCATTAGAATCATCATAGAATGGTAGGGGTTGGAAGGGACGTTTAGAGATCATCTAGTCCAACCCCCCTGCAGAAGCAGAGTCACCTAGATCAGGTCACACAGGAACATGTCCAGGCGAGTCTTGAAGACGTCCAAGGAAGGAGCCTCCACACCCTCCCTGGGCAGCCTGTGCCAGGGCTCCCTCACCCTCACACTGAAATAGTTTTTTTCTTATATTTAAGTGGAACTTTTTGTGCTCCAGCTTCATCCCATTACCCCTTGTCCTGTTGCTAGCTACTATAGAAAAAAGGGATGCCCCAACCTCCTGACACCCACCCTTTAGATGTTTATAAATGTTAATAAGATCACCCCTCAATCTCCTCTTCTCCAGACTAAACAACCCCAGTTCCTGCAGCCAGAGAACCGTAATTAGAAAACTGTAGATTAATACACCACAGTCTAGTGCAGTTACAAAGCTGCATTCCTGTAGTTGAATGTAGTTCCATTCAATGAGGAAACACTGGAAATAAGTTATTTCTTCCTCACCCTCTGGAGCTGCTAGATTTCACTGAATGGTGATGTGAAACACACTAGGTAGTGTCATGCTTTTATATTAAGATCTTGAATGCTTTGTTCAGCTCTGCCTTTTGTTATGCTGAGTAGCCCAATTATATCCATTTCTTTTTATATGGTGAAGACAAGGTAGAAATGGGGATTAAATTCTCCCTGGAGTGCATGTAAAGTTTATCAAAGCTCTGGAGAGCTTTCTGGGTAAAACTTGAGGAGGAGGGTATTTGGGAGGATTATAGGTTCTGGTTTCTTTGTATTTAGTTTTCTTTTTAATATTATCTTTTAAAAAGAATCTTTAAAAAAAACCCCTTCCATTAACTTTTTTGTTTAATTCCCTTTTATTGTTTTAGGAGAGTAGAAACAGCAGTAGATCATCAAGTCCTAGTGTGAGAATGATCACTACCTCGGGACCAACCTCTGAAAAGCCAACTCGTAATCCATGGACACCTGATGATGCAGGTAATCCCTTGTTTGTTTGTTTACTTTTTGCCTGTGAATAATACAAAATATTTATTTGATTAGGTTGTAGAGTGTGTGCTTAGACACTAAAAAAATGAAGCAGTTAAAGTCACAGTAACACATTAATCAGTACATTACTATTTTGTTTTACATTACTGTTTTATTTTACACACTGGATTTAAGAACTTTTTTCTACAGATTATATTAAGATACATAAACTTGTAAGCATTTTGCTTGTAAGAAAGTAGTGTACATGTGAAAATCTGTTAGGACCAGGTTTTGACTGCACTGTGATTTTGGAGAATTAGGGGAACAGATGTCTTAGAGCATATTTGTCTTGTGCATTTGTGCTGTAAGTACACAGTTAAAGATTTCATACTTACGGAATGAAATCCTGTGTAGGTGAGTATTAGCTGGAATATATTAATTCCTTTTTTTCTTCTGTGTTGTAATTTTACTTAGGCAAAATGTGCACATACACGCAGTCTCACCATTTTTAAACAGATTAACATAGATGTCTTTGCAGAAATATTGTAAATACCTCTCCTGTAGCATCACTGTCATTTTGTTATGAAATAATATTAAGAATAAACATAATTTAATAGTTAAATTCAATTTTAAATATCATAACATACTCCATTATTAGAAGAACCAGTATTGGTCTGCATGAAAACAATGGATCCCCACAAATTCCTTTTTAGAATATAAATAAAATTCCATTTTTGTTACCAGAATGGCCATATTGAATCACAGAATGGTGGGAAGGGACCTTTAGAGATCGTCCAGTCCAATCCCCCTGCTAAAGCAGGTCCACCTAGATCAGGTCACACAGGAATGTGTCCAGGTGGGTTTGAAAACCTACAGAGAAGGAGCCTCCACACCCTCCCTGGGCAGCCTGTGCCAGGGCTCCCTCACCTCAACACTGAAATAGTTTTTCCTTATGTTTCAATGGAACTTTTTGTGTTCCAGCTTCTTTCCATTACCCCTTGTCCTGTCACTGAGCACTGCCTAAAACTTCATGGTGCCTCAAATTCTGAAATATTTTTCTTGTGATCCATTTCACCTTTGGCTGAGCAGACTCTTTCATTCTTTTCTTGTAACAACTGCAATATGGAAACTCGCATTTGGGCTGACTCTTGCACAAGAATGTGTATATCTCTGTGTGTGTATGCACACTTGTACTAAATATAAAGTGATACTGTAAGATGTTCAAATTTTTTTCCCTCCCTGTTTCAATGAGAAAAGGGCAATAAAATTTTGTGTTTTATTTCTATGCTTTCTTCTTTCTGTCCATTGTCACTTTGCCTGGTTACACTCTGTGCTTTGTAACTCACTACTTCCCAAAGCCCTTGCCCACTGCTACAGCCCACCCTGTGCCCTTTTTTTGTGTAGCGTGGGTCCTAAGTTGATTTAGGCAGTGAGCACTTAGGAGAATTGTTGCCTCACACAGAAGCAAACACTTCTCCCATTCAGTTCATTGTGAACTGAAAGTTTTCATGTGACAATGCGAAGAGGCAGTTTGTCCCAACACAGCACTAGAGCTAAAAGTCAGATCTGTTTTCTGGCCCACAGAAATCACCTCTGTCACCTTATACTCAGGTAAATACAGGATGTACCAGATGGATATTTTTTTCTTGTTAGGTTTATGCAGTCTCTGAAAAAGAAAATTGGTTTAATTTCTAAAGGGAGAAATTATTTTCATTTTCTGTAAAAGAGGGTGGGATTTGATTTAATGATACAAAGTGATAAAACGAGGATACAGCCAAATCTGGTCACAGGAAAATTTCCAGTTCTGTGGCACAGTGCTGAAATGCTTAGGAATGTCATCTGGATTATTTTGCATGTATTGATACATTTGAAAGGTTGCAATAATTCTTTTGCTGTAGCAGTATTCCATAGGTGGCAATAGTCTAATGTAGGGAAGGACTTTTTATATTGCTTTCATTTAAGATACTGTGGGGATTAAGTCTCTGGTTTTAGGGTTATTAATTTTCTTCTTCTTTTTTACCACCTTCCAGTTTCCTTAGAAACATACACTTAACCACTTTTTCTCCATTCCCACCCTCTTATTTCTGTTTCCTTTTGAAGCTGCTCTTGGAGATAGCATAGTCTTTGAGGGCAACACCTTAGTTTCTCTACCACGACTACTCTGTGGCAGGTGCTTTTGGGGTATGGGTAAGCAGCCCCTTTTTTTTCCCACCTACCCTCCTCCATATAATCCTCTAGTAGCAATAATGCAGCTATAAAATCAGTAGTTTCTCCATGTGTCTTTACTCCTATGTCTCTTAAAGCTTAACAGTAACCTTGTGATCCCTAGATTGTGGGCTCCCAAAAGATAGAATCTATAAGAATTCAGAAACATGTGAAATCTGAAATGAAAGCACTTAGAGAAATCCAGAGTAACTGCAATGTAAGAAAAGAGCAGCCAGGCCCTGGAGATAGACTGGCTATCTGGGATCCTTGCTACCCACAAAGTATCTCTACCGAGCAGAGAAGATGCCCTAGAGCATGTTGTGAGGAAGATACTCACAGGCCTCACTGGGAGCAGGTTTCAAAACTGAGCAGGAGCTTGTGCTTATTTTATTTTGGCAGAGCTGGTTTGCACAGCTTCTAATTTTAAAATCATTAGGTGCATGGGCTGGCTGGCTGATCCTTCATAAACAAGAATGAAATGGCAATTTTTTTATAAATAGAGAATGTGATTGCAAACTGTACAAAAATAGAATTTTTCCCAGTCTGTGTGCTGTTACATGGCTTGTAGGAGTGTAGGATGATAACCTTAATCTTGTTTTCTTCTTGGTGTGATAGACCATACTTTTGAAGTTCTTAATTTTATCAGAAAAACCAAGTGATTCATCTGCCTTGGGATTGGAACGTTACTATTTCCATTTGCTTTTCCACATTCAGATTGTGTACTGTGAAATGTTTTTGAATTCTTGTTTTCGTCCTATAAGAACAGAATTAACTCTGAAAATACATTCCAATTTTCTTGGTGTTGTTACAGAGACCAATGGGTCAGATAACTCCATCCCAATGGCATATCTTACATTAGATCATCAGTTACAGGTAATAAATGATGCTTTATTAGATTCTTCATCTTGCATTTCATTCTAACGTGTGAATTTTGGGCTGCAAAATACAGTGCCACATATTTACCTGTGTTTGCATTCTGTCTAACTTTTGACCAAGGCTAAAAAAATATATTATGTAATCTGAGATTGGTTGACTCAGATTTGATCAAGCTATTAAAAACAAGCCCTGAGAAACACGATCCCTAAAACCAAACGTAAGCTGAGTCTGACTAGCAAAATAAGTCATTCTTTGCTTGAGTATTAGTGAATTAAATTGTTGTGTACACTTTATTTGTGGTGTGGGGCATTAAACACTGCTTGGATTTTTGTGACAGAGAGAATATCAGATGAATAACTACAGATCTGAGGTTTGAGTCAACTTTGACATCAGTGTGGTAACATTTTCCAGGGCATGCTTTAAAACTTATTTTTAAAAGCTTACTGGTTTTTAATAGATGTTATAAATACACTGCAGAGACATTCTAACACACTGTATATTAAGATACCAGTTCATTAGTTTTTAACATGTCTGATTTATTTTCAGCCTCTAGCACCGTGCCCAAACTCCAAAGAATCTATGGCTGTGTTTGAACAGCACTGCAAAATGGCACAAGAATATATGAAAGTTCAGACAGAAATTGCATTGCTGTTGCAGAGGAAGTAAGTGAAGTGTGTTTAACCTTTTCTGTTCTTCTGTACATTTCTCTTACACAAAGCCTGTTATCTGTGACTACTGTTTCTGGCCTTATCATCATAGAATCGTAGAGTGGTAGGGGTTGGAAGGGACCTTGAAGACCTCCAAGGAAGGAGCCTCCACACCCTCCCTGGGCAGCCTGTGCCAGGGCTCCCTCACCTCAACACTGACATAGTTTTTTCTTATATTTAAATGGAACTTTTTTGTGTTGCAGCTTCATCCCATTACCCCTTGTTCTGTTGCTAGATACAATGAATACTTATGAAATAAGTATATTTATTAAGTAATGTTTTGTAAGGCATAACTATTTGCCAGCCTTAATCTCAGAAATCCTGTGCAGCATGCTTAGTACAGGTGAGATACTTAGAGCAGGCAAGTGAAAGTTTTAATTGATATGAAGACTTCTTCTGGACAAGTCCTACTTGAAAGTGTGTGATACCTCTGCTTATGTAACATATTAGTGATGTTTGTTTGTATCATCTCAAGTGAAAGAGACCATTGAGGAACCTTGGGGTTTTACTTCCAATGCTGCCTAGTGAAAGATTTTCAATCGTAATTTGTAAATAATGACTTGGATAAGGCATTACAGAATTTTGAGTTACATGTCAATGTTACTCATTTTGCAGTTAGTTTTTGTCTTTGTGTCTGCCTTTTTTTCAAGCATCACATTTACAACAGTATTATCATCACACAGCTTGTGTTTTTTCTACCAAGGGTTTAAGACCTAATACTTGAAAGCTACTCTGTACCTTCTTACCCTTGTGCACTAGAAATAAACTCTTTCCTCCTGTGTTGTATACACACAGAAGTCAAGCAACTGCATATATATTGTTGGCTTAGGGCCAAAGTTACTGCTGATTCAGAACTTCAGTTTGCACTACATTCTGTTGTGCTCTGCTTATCATCATTTCTGTTTCCTCATTCTGGTGAGCAGTTCTGATAGGTTATATATCCTCCCATGCTAGGCCAAGTAGCCAGTTCGTTTCCCACCAGTTTCTGAGCCACTGCAGTCAAGTGGTTGGTAATGAGAAGCTTGCATTAGTGTTTGTGAAACAGCTAATGAGAAAAATGTGTGTCTAAACCTCTTGTACATTAAAAATAGCATCCAGAATGGGAGAAAAAAAGACTACTGTAAGATCAACTTTTGGCTTAGCATCCTGAGAACAAATCTTTTCAAGTGCAACTAAAATGTTTAGCCTTTGTGAGGATATACTGAAGCTAGTGTGAAGATCTTAATTTTGGGTTTATTTCTGTTGTCCCTAAGGATCAGTAAGTTATATTAAAATGTGTTTCTGTTTCAAAAGTGTTAATTCTGTACCTTTTGATCCCTACTTTTTCTTTGTTTCTAGGAAGTTCACGTACACATTTCTACCAAACTGGTTTTTTCTTACTCAGAACATAATTGCCCACAGGTGTTAAAACAAAAAACAGTGTTGTGATGGATGAATTTAATGCTGGTTAAGGTAGTTACTAGTTCAGCCTTTACAGAACCTTTAACTGTAATTACAAACCATATGGCAACAATTAATTAACATGAACTTTCTCCTTTACTGTTTCGTTGCTAAAATATTGCTGGCAGCTTGGCTTCTTGTCACCTCATAAACAAAGACTACGACAAACTGCCACATCAGTTTTGCAGGATAATTTTTTGCAAGTTTATCAGTGTGTTTGTTCCACTAAAATTGTTGCTAAAAAACATTGAATACTTGTGGCATAAATTGAAATGACAGGTACAAAAATAAGTTGGTGGATCTTGCCTTCCCACTGCTTTAAGGAGTTCAAGTCAAAACAGCACTTCACTAAAAAGTTGCTAAAATTATTGCATATTTGTCTTTTGACTTGCCTTTTTGAGTCTTTTAATGTACAAATAATTAAGCCAAACTCTGTGTGGATCCTTAGGTGTTTCACTGTGACCTGTAGAACTGCTTCTGAAAGACTCCATACAAAGGACAGTTTTACAGACCGAGGCTGTGACTTGCAGCTGTTTTAAAGTTTAAATGGGGATTTGACTTGAATTTTTCCCCAGACTACGGTAAAGAATAAGATGGGGTTTTATCAGTTGAGGGTTTTTTCCCCCCAAAATATCACCATCTCTAATTTCAGATTGATAAGCAAATACTGGTTTGAAACGTCCAAAGTCGCCTGCACACAAAGTGAAGTAGATTTTAAATGCCAGTTTTTAAATTCTTTCTTTTTCATTTCAGACAAGAACTAATAGCAGAACTGGACCAGGATGAAAAAGACCAGCAAAATACATCCCGTCTGGTACAAGAACATAAAAAGCTGTTAGATGAAAACAAAAGTCTCTCAACTTATTATCAACAATGCAAAAAACAATTAGAGGTCATCAGAAATCAGCAACAGAAACGGCCAGGCACATCATGATTTCCTGGGACCTTTCAAACGAAAAATATGCACAGAAAAGACTGATGTTTTTTTATTATTGTTATAATTATCCCTTATGACAACTCATGAGTGTTAGCTTCTTGGTGTGATCTGTATTTGTCTGCTACACTTAACATCATTTAATTTTCTTTTTCCTATGGTGGACATCCAGTTCAACAGGTTGATCGAATAAAGGTGAGGAAACAGTGACTTGAATTTAACCAACAGCCCTCGATTTAAAGCCAGAAGGGTGGCTGTATGCATGCTCCTTGTGTGAAGGCTAGCCTAACAAGTGTTAAAGTGGCTGCTAAATTGTAAGATCTTGGCTTTAGTTTTTAATGTTACCTCCAAAAGAGCAAAACAAAAACTTTCCTGTTTTAAGAATGCTTTTGTTCCAGTGTCTCATCTCAGAGTATTAACATGACGATTATTTTCAGGACTTAAACATGCACCAAGATGCAGAGCTGATGTTGGCTGACCAGAGTAATTCATGATGCGTTAGTAATGCCTTTTACCTGTAGACATAAGCATCCTTGGTTCAGTGCTTGATCGCCCTGCATTTTGACTAACATAGCTCTTGTAATCTTGCATTCATAAAGTATTTGAAGTAAAAGGCTGTATTTTCTTTACTTTCTTGGGGGGAATGACATGCAGTTGCATTTAGTTGCTGGGCAAAAGTTCTGAAGGTGAGTCGCTGGTCGAGGTTGGTCCCTTGTATAAAAGAGAGGAAGAATCAGAAATATGGGAAAGTGTGCTTTAAAAATTCAGAAAGCAAATTAATACCAAACTTTAACTGCTTGCTCCCTTTATAGCACTTCTTGGGTTTATTCCTTTCTTGCAATTTCTTTGCTGAAAAGCGTTTTACCATAAATGCAAATGAGTTTGGTTCAGACAAGGAGAGAGGGGTTTGGGGGACTGAGTTTCCTTTAAATAGCAAATTGTGTCATGGAGATGGGGATGCAAATAGTGGAAGCTATTAAGAAAATGAGGGAAATGGCTTAGGTCTTCATCAGGAATCTCAGTCATTCCACTCATTGGAACATAGTTTGAGGGAAGCCCATCACAGAATGCCTGCTGCCTTTGTGACTGAAGCTTTGCATTTAATGAACTCGGGCAGAACATGTAATTAATTATCATTATTATTAAGTCATTAATTACCATTATTACACCGGGGTTGGTAACTACTTGTTTACACTGCGGATTGTTTGGATTAGGAACTAACTTTGAACTGGTACAGAAACAAGGCAGTTCTAAATATCACGAGAAAGGATTCCTCACATAAGCTGTTGGTGCACTCGGTTGTGGGCAGGGCTTTAATAACACTCATCTGCAAAAGGAGAATAGAAAATTGAAGTTCAGCTGCTGAGCCCTCAAAATATGAAATGATCTGGAATATGACTTAATGCCTATTTCCAAGGAATAATTATTCATAATAGCCTGTGAGCTGTTGGAAAAAGAGCTGCTTCTTTCCCATGAATTTGGAAAAACGTTAAGGTTAAAAACCTCACAGGATTTTCTCTGCCCCATCCTGCCAAGCTGATAAAAAACATCAATAATACCACGCTTCTCTGTGAACAGCAAAGATGACCAACACTTGACTGAACGGTGTCATCCTGTCTTGGAAATAGCTGGCAAACCTTTGGGAGTGAGAAGCCCTACCCTCATTTCATTTAAATAAAGGAAGGGTTATCATTCTCAAAACCTTTGCAGATAATTTGATTAGTTAGCTGAAACTGATCTTGGGATCAGCTTAAGGTCACACATATTTATAGCAAAATGTAATTGGCAGAGAAAATAACCGTAGTATTAGGAGTAGCACAAGTTATCCAAAGCATTGCCGTGCACATACATCTGCCCATCGACCAAAACAGACACGCTTGCTTGCTTAACACAGGCTGAAGTGCCAAGTACAGCAGCAGAAACACCAAGGCTGGGCTCCAGATGAGTGGCTGGTGTGATTCCATACACAAAGTCATTTCCCAGGACAGCTTGTACAGTTTGCTTGTCAGAAACCAGACCCAGCTCCAGGTGAATGAGGATTGTCTAGGTACACAGTCGCTCTGTGGCACAGTTTGAATGAGGAGAGTGAAGGCGATGCCAACTCGATGGTACATAATACAAACATCTGCACTGACAGTTCCTGAGGGCTTCTCAGGGTTTGCATTGAAAAATGTCTCAGACTGTGAAGTAAGTACCGTGCTACCCTTGAGCTCGGCTCCCTTCAATAGATAGGGTTTGTATTGCTCTTTGACCTTTTTTGCCTTCTAATTGTCTCTGTCTAAATCTAAAAAAGCATTTGCCCACATTTCTCAGTCAAGTCTCTGTGTGGCAAAATCTGTGTATCAGCACAAAATAAACCAACCCAAAACTCTAAAGGTGGAATGTAGCAGTTTGGGCTAAGAAAAGTTTAACAGCTTAACTTCCAGTGACCTTTATTATTTTCATAAGGTTCTTGTTTTAAAGTTGTTTACAAATGTACCCTTTTTTCTGTTTGAACTATCTAGAGTGTTCAGGATTTTTTTCTTTTTTCATGTACTCTTTTGTCCAGTTCAAGCTGTTCCTCTAATAATGGAGGTGAAACATCTAGTTTTGTCTGGGCACAGCCTTCTCAGCAAATGTCACGGGCTCTGCTTTTTGTTCCAGTATGTGTTCTGTAAGATACTCTGTAATTGGAAGTGTGCTTCTGTATGCTGCAGTTCTGACAAAAATGCCTTTTTTTTTTTTTTAGGCTTTTTGGGTTTTTTTTTTTTCTGATGACAAGTTGAATATTGTAATTCAAAACTTGTATATAAAATGATGAATGATTTCATATGATTCAGGAACGAGGAGTGTGGCTTTCTGATACAGGAAACACGCCTTGTCGGGAATCTAATTAATAAAGGCTGAGAGACTTCCACAAACATGTAGTAAATGCCCTCCCACTTGTCAGGGCATCCTTGGTCTGCGATGGAATCCTGCACGTGGTGGGGGATAATTGTCATGCAGTTGCTCCATCCGCCGAAAGCAAATTCTTCTGCTCTTAGCTCTTCCCTTCCTGTGTGCAGAAGGAGGGTTTAGGGTGAATAGTTCTACTCATAACCAACACCCAGAGATGGTGAGAATGCCACATCTTTCCTATGGATATTGCACAAAAGGATAAATGCTCGTCTTTCTTTGTTCAGTTCAGACAAATTCCCTTCCCTGGAACTTTTCTGTTTCGTTTACAATGGATTTGATGTCAGGAGCTTGAGGCTTCAGTTTTTCTGTTGTATCCAGTGACAGGGCAAGGTGTAATGGGATGAAGCTGGAACACAGAAAGTTCCGTTTAAACATAAGGAAAACCAATGTTAGTGTTGAGGTGAGGGAGCCCTGGCACAGGCTGCCCAGGGAGGGTGTGGGGGCTCCTTCTCTGGAGGTCTTCAAAACCCACCTGGACACATTCCTGTATGTCCTGATCTAGGTGACCCTGCTTCTGCAGGAGGATTGGACTGAATGATCTCTTCCAACCTATGGGCTCAGTACATGAGATGAGACCCAGCTTTAATGTTTTTAGCAGAAAATGAGGAAAAAAACCCTAGTTGTAGGAGACTTGCAGATCTTAGGATGAGATGGATATGCCTCAGAGCTCTATCTGGTCTGTTCCTCTCCTTTTTCATGAGGAGCAGCAAGGTGGACTTCAGCTGTTGGTCTGCCTTTGAGCAATGTGTAAAGCCACTCAGTAGCCCGTGTGGTGTGAAAAGAAGGGTGGCCAGAAAGCTCCTTAAAGAAAATGAGGAGAGCTGTTTGCACTGAGCCTTTCATGCAGCATTGCTGGTGTCAATACAATAGGCATTTAAGACTAGTGGAACTCCCTCTCAAAAATAGGTGAAGTTACAAATATTGGCTAAGAGAGGGAATAAACTGTCCTGTCACCTAAGGATGCCTGTATTTGCCAAGCTGCCACTGCAGAAGTGTTCCTGTGAAGGTCTTTGTTCTCCAAAAAGCCTACCGTGCCCATGCCCATCACCATGGGACTCTTCCACCAGCCATCTACAAAAAAAACCAAACCTAGTACATGCAAATCAGACTTTAATAAAGCTCCTGATGTCATCATTAGCAATGTGGCTAGAGCATAGTCAGGAGTTGTCTGTGAGGTAGGAGGTGAAGCTAATTTAGCTCATCTTCTGAGGGCTGGCTGCCTGAGGACTGCTGGGCACAAACTGCTTCTGTCAGTAAAGTGCTGGGGTAGGGCCTGAGAGGCAGAGACTGCAAGAGGAGCCATTTTGGTCAGTGCAGCTGAAAGGAAAGGGAAGGGAAAAAAAACAAACTGAGGGTGAAGGCCATTGAGAGCACTGTAATCCCACCTGTCTGGATCAGGGAAGGGCCTGCAGGCCCAGCACAAGCGCTTTTCTAGAGTGCAGTACCAAAGGATCCAGGTGGGGAAACAAGTGGTGTGGTGGAGCCTTTTGTGATTGCTTTCACGAGTGCTCTGACTTTTCAGATCTGAGAGGAGAAAGAGGAAAAAGCCCTACCCAGCACAGCCTGGATGTGGCCCATTGTGTGGCTGGTTTGTATATGTGGTTGGCTTATTGTTTATTTTGGATATTGCAGCATGCTCCTCACCAGCACCACCCCAAAGAAACTGCTGTGGCTCAAACTGAGTTTTCCATTTCAGCTACTTTAATTCTGTAGGTTTAGGACCAAGTAACCTGCTCCTCCAGAGCAAACCTCAGCCTTCCCTGGCTTTAAGCAGATACAGCTGAAAGGAATAATCCTTTCCAAGAGAGGATGGAGCAGCAGCAACTTCAGTTCTCCAAGTCAGTGACTTGAGCAGTGGATGAGCTGAAGAATTTACCCCTCCATGAAGCACAACATTTTATCTAACTACTTCTGGAGCAGGATCTCAGGTGAAGTTCTTGTTCTCTTTTTAATACAATCCTATTGTGATATATCATGAAAGGTGCAGAAAAGGATGAACATTAAGGACCTAACTTGGTTTTAATTGTGAGAGCTCAGATTCAGAGGCTTTGTTTTTTCCTTCTGTGGTGCCCAGTGTCAGAGGTAGAAGAGGACCTGTCTGACAAAACCAATTGCACAGAGTTTTTTGGGATTCTATTCAGCCCCTACAAATTTAGTCTCTGCCAATGAGACTCATGTATAGAGATCAGCCAGTTGCCAAAGAAAATCATTAAATTTAATTATAAAGAAGATTGCTCTAGAGAAGTTTAGCCTTTACTTGATTCATCTGGGAGTAGATTCTATACCAGTGAAGTGAGTCATTTTCAGAATATCTGTAATAGGGGAGAACACCAGTCAGGTGTTTTGTTGCCAGTTTTTAAGCAGTACTGTGTCTTTGAATGGTTACTTCTAGTCTCAGGACTGAATTTGCTGAGGGAAAGCAGTTTTGAGTTCACAGAGAGTGAACTTGCCACTGTCTAAAATCAAACAAAATGCTGAAATCTCAAAAGTTTGCAAGAAAATTGAAGGAGGATGGAGGCAAGGAACATGAATTTGAGGTCAATTCATCATGTTAATCCAGATGTCTAAAAGTGGCTGGACAGGGGAGGCAAATGGTGTATTACCTTCACAGCTGCAGAGGGGGGAGATGGTGTTCCAAACAATGTGCTTTTTCCAACTCTGTCAGTTGGTCTGAGAGGTTGTTACTCTTCCAGCTAACTGTAGAATCATAGAATGATAGGGGTTGGAAGATACCTTTAGAGATCATCTAGCCCAACCCCCCCCTGCAGAAACAGGTCCACCTAGATCAGGTCACACAGGAACCTGCCTGTCTGAGACATTCCTCGCTGAGGTGACCATGTCTGTCTGAGGGCCTTTTGCTGTGCACAACTATACACTATCACACCCTTTGCTCTTTAAAAAACATCAGGCTCCCAAGATAGTAGAGTCCTTAATCAGTAACAGCATGTGCAGGTATAGGGAGGGAGTATATTCTTCCACATTCCCTAGCAAAGTCTCCCTAATACCACAGCAGCAACTGCAATGGCCGAGTTCCTTACAAATGGTTTATAGTGCTGAGCAACTTACTGCTTACAGTATATTCCTTTGAATTGGGTTCTTGCACCAAAAGACAGCAATTCTCATAATTATTTATTCCCTCCCACACACACAAAAATAATAGAATCAATTAAAAGACAATCTACAAGTTAATGTGCAAGAAATGTGAGGATTAATAACTTGTGAAAATAAAGGAGCTGTCTGTGCTGCCAGGGGAATATAAAACTATCTGTGATAACTGCCAGTCAGTGCTGACAGGTCCTGGGAGCCCTTTTTGTTTGCAGGACAAATGAGCTGGATGTTTTAAAAAGTGCTTAAAAGAAGCTTCAGAGTGCTGACTGATGATGTTCTGGTTCAGTTTCCCTCCTGCTGTGCAATGGACGAGTGTGTGGTTAACTCTAAAATTCGCCTGAAACGCAGAAGTGTTCAGGCAAAGGGTTTACTCATCTGTATTCCAGCCACCACAGCTGCACTCTGAAGATTTTTGCAAGATCATCACAGCAGGTTTCACAAATCTCAGCGCTATCAACTCCATCATCCACCTCTGGTCCAGCCTGAGCATGTCAAGAGAAGTGGCCACCTCCACAATCCAGTCAAAAATGGAATGCATCATCAGGGTTACTGCAGTCAGTTGCATAAAAGCATTGCAGTACAGGATGGCAATGAATGGTGGGCTGTGCTGTTCACTTACTCACTTGGCAAACAGTCAAATCACTTAAGAATCTGATGATGAACACCAAGCACTTGGAGCCTTCCTGAACCTTTATGTTCCAGTGACTGGTATTTACTTGGACTAATGCTCCCCACGGTATCTTCTCAGACCTAATCATTGCTCTGGGACTGATGGTAATGCACTAATGCTGGCTCCCCTTTCTTTCAGGCACAGCAGAGTTCAGCAATTTTCAACGTGACTGTAAGCAAGTCATGACCCTGGGGATCTTTTTTTGTCACTGAACAGACATGGGAAACGAACGTACAGCTTTCTCTTTCTTTTAAAGAGCTGAGTGCACATGTCAGATTGGGAAGCCTACCCTGTTTTATTAGAATAGCAGTGAATTGAAGAAATTTCTGTTGGTGTGAGCTTGAAGATAACACAGCCTTCTCTATTACAGGGATCAGGGTTGTAGAGGAATGATGCTGTCTCTACTCAGTGCATGCTGCTTCTTTCCATACTGGCCATTTTCTCAGGGCTCAGTCTTGGAGCAGGCAACTGGAGGAGTGGTAGAAGTATTCACAGGCAAAGGAGAGATGTGTTCCACCACAGTAACTCAATTCATGAGCCTAATTTAGGCTCCTGAACTGGATAATGAAGAACATCCATCTCTGTCTTGCAAGTCAGCCTCCTCATGGGCTATGCAGTTGTGTCTGGGAGAGATTGCCCTTAGATGCCTTTAGCATTTGCAAATGCCCCATGAACACCCCGTTTCATAGAATCATAGAATGGTAGGGGTTGGAAGGGACCTTTAGAGATCATGTGTCAGTGAGGAAAACCAGAGATGATACCTACACCCATTTTAACCCATCTGTTGTGTTTGTGCTGCTGAACATATTCTGGACCCTAAAATCATTTAATAGCCAAATAAGGATTGACCTGCAGTTTTCACTGCAGTGAGAGTGCAGAGCATACCTTGCCCTGTTATTTGGACCAAGACACAGAACAGCCAGGTTTATCTAGTTATCACTAGAATTAGTAGTATGAAGAGCAGCACAGGCCACACGTACCCTTGGTGTGTCTGCAGGCAGGCTGAAGGAGACCTGTGCTACAGGGAGAAGTCTTGTAGCTACCACAGTTCTTCACCTCAAAGAGCAGCAGGGATGTGAAGTTATGGCAGTGGTTTTGCAAGGTGAATGCCTGTAATTTGCTCTGTGTTTGCCACCCAACAGACAAATTAATGGTGTGAGTCATTGTCAACTCCTACTAAATAAACCAGCGACCTAGAGATGAAAGGCTCTGTATCCAAATTGTTTTCATTAATTGCACTGTGGGGCAAGGATAGATTTAATTTCAAGGACAGGAATATTAACCTCAATTCCTTTCCTTAATTGAGTGTGGAGAAACAAGAGGCGTAGGCAAGGGAAGCAGAGAACAAGGACATGGGTTATTAGCACTGTCATCTGGTCTCACAGGCATCTTGTAAAAAATCATTGCAGCAGCCAGGAAGCAAAAGCTTATTTGGCAATGTACAGAGCACGAGTAATAACAAAATTTACAGCAGTGACTGGATTTTTACCAGCATTTAGACATACAAGCCTCAGCACTGCTTATTATGATAAACCAGTAACCAGAGCCCATCTTAACAACAATTCACAGGGTGAAAACACCAGCAAACTGCTGCAGGAAAGTCTCCATGGGTGATGCTGGCCCCACAAGAAGCTTTCAAGGGGAAAAGGTGTGGTTGTTAGGCCTACTTTTATGACTGATATATAACACTTGCAGATTATTCCTCACCTGAAGGCTTCAAATGACCTTCTAAAAAGCCTGATTACAGGAAAATAGAGGCCCAAGGGGGCATAACTGACCTTCCAGAAAGTCCATACCTAATTTGGGAATAGGATTCAAGTTTCCTGTCTCTCCATCCAGTAATTCCTGTAGCAGGCTCCAGTGATTCTGTCCCTGATGAAATACCAGTTAAGTAGCACAATTCAGGAGAGGTGTCCTGGATCTAGTTTGGCTAGAGAGTACATCTTTTGAGTTAGAAAGGATTTGGTACCTTTTTTAGCTGCTGTTTGTAATAAAGTTGCTTAGATTGATGCACATGGAAGTAAACCAATTACAAATCAGGTCAGCTGCTGTTGTGAAAGTGGGATGGCAAATGAATGAATGGGGACATCTTTTGAATACTCATAGCAGGGTGATGAAATTACATCTTAATATGAGATAATGCATCTCCTACGTATAAAAAGCTTTAATAAAAGACCACGGGTTTGGGGTTTGCTGTAAAACACTTGACTCTGCTTAATCTTGCTCAGGGTCATAACTATTAATGAAATAAAACAATCTAAGAGACAACTTTCCAGTAACGCTCTAAAGAAGTTTGCAATTCAGGGAGAGAGTGAAATATTCTAAGCTAAACACATCCTCGCTTGTTAAAAACTCTGTGAAAGCATTTCAGAATGATGGTGTAATTATTATTTTAAAAGATATGTGTTCTACATTTTGCTTCCTCAGAAGTGACTGTGCTTAATTATATCAAAATGCTGTGGAGTTAGGAAAGGATGTGCCTAAAGCTGTTTCTCCACGTGCCATGCTCATAAGAGGAAAGAATTTCTTACCAAGCTCAAATTCTTTCTTTTCTACCATGGGAAATGCAAGATCAAGTTCCTTTTATGAAGCCAGCAGTGACTGTAAAGCTGTAAATAAAAATACATTACTTTCTGATGACACCAGCGAGAGGGCACACGAACAATAAATAAATGCACGTTTCACTTGTCGCTGGAGAAAACCTTTAAGGTTCTACAAAGTAATACATTTTGCTAGTCTCTTGACTTAGCTCAGTTACCCTTGGCTCCCTGGAGGCCCATCATTTCGAGAGAACTGTGGCTGACTTGGCTTGAGAAACGAGGCCAAACTCTTTTTACTTTAAAAAAGAAATGTAAAAATTGATGCCAGAGTTTCTTGCAGCGATCCAGAGAACACGGCTGGATTCGGGAGGGGACGGCCAAAACCCAGCACACTGCAAAATAACCCTGTGTCCTGTGGTTGCTCTCCTTAGTGCTATGTTAGTGAGGATCTAATTTATCATCTCTTGCTGGGAGAATCACCTTTCTGAGTCTTACAGACATTTCTATACAAGCATAGCTGGGGACTCTCACTCAGGCCCAGCCAGAGAGCCAACCAAGGCAAACGCCTGTCCAGTGGAGCAGGCCTCAGTTCTGTGCCACCAATATCCTCAACTACAACTGAAATGAATCATAGAATCATAGGATTGTAGGGTTGGAAGGGACCTTTAGAGATCATCCAGTTCAAGACCCTGCAGAAGCAGATTAGTCTAGATCGGGTCATTCAGGAACATGTCTAGGCAGGTCTTGAAGACCTCCAAGGAAGGAGCCTCCACACCCTCCCTGGGCAGCCTGTGCCAGGGCTCCCTCACCTCACAGTTACATAGTTTTCATAGAATCGTACAATGGTAGGGGTTGGAAGGGACGTTTAGAGATCATCTAGTCCAACTCCCCTGCAGAAGCAGGGTCACCTACATCAGGTCACACGGGAACATGTCCAGGCAGGTCTTGAAGACCTCCAAGGAAGGAGCCTCCACACCCTCCCTGGGCAGCCTGTGCCAGGGCTCCCTCAACCCCATAGTCAAATAGCTTTTTCTTATGTTTAAGTGGAACTTTTTGTGTTCCAGCTTCATCCCATTATCCCTTGTCCTCTTGCTAGATACAATAGAAAAAAGTACTGCCCCAACCTCCTGACACCCACCCTTTAGATATTTGGAAATGTTAATAAGATCACCCCTCAGTCTCCTCCAGACTAAACAGCCCCAGTTCCTGCAGCCTTTCCTCATATGAAAGATGTTCCATACCCTTGATCATCTTGATGGCCCTGTGCTGGCCTCTCTCCAGCACTTCCCTGTCCCTCTTGAGCTGAGGAGCCCAGAACTGGACACAGGCCTCCAGATGAGGCCTCAGCAGGGCAGAGTAGAGGGGAAGCAGAACCTCCCTCAACCTGCTGCCCACACTCTTCTTGATGCACCCCAGGCTGCCATTGGCTTCTTGGCCACGAGGGCACATTGCTGCCTCATGGTCAGTTTATTATCAGTCAGGACTCCCAGGTCTCTCTCTGCAGAGCTGCTCTTCAGCAGGTCAGTCCCCAGCCTGTCCTGGTGCAGGGGGTTGTTCCTTCCCAGATGCAGGACTCTGCACTTGTCCTTGTTGAACCTCATGAGGTTCCTCTCTGCCCAACTTTCAAGCCAGTCGAGATCCCGCTGAATGGCAGCACAGCCTCTGGGGAATCAGCCAGTGTTCCCAGTTTGGTGCCAGCAGGGAACTTGCTGAGGGTACACTCTGTCCCCTCATCCAGGTTGTTGATGAAGATGTTGAACAAAACTGGCCTCAGAACTGATCCTTGTGGAACTCCACTGGCCACGGGCCTCCGACTCGACTCTGTGCCACTGATCAGCACCCTCTGGGGTGTTTAAAGGAAACTTTTTGTGTGCCAGCTTCATGCCATTACCCCTTACCATCAAAAAAAGTGCTGTCCCAACCTCCTGACACCCACCATTTAGATATTTATCATTATTAATGAGATCCCCTCTCAGCTAATCAGTTGATCTTTTTGATCAATGGCTTCTTTATGCCTCGCTCAGGTGTTTTTTTCCCATGTTGTTCATCACTGAGATTTAGGCAAGTGCAGAGGTCTTATGCAGTCATCCTCTACTTTTAATCTCCATTATAAGACTGGAGCTGTGCACAGGTGGGTTTTTAACCACCTTATTACTGACCTTAGTTGCCAACACCTAGAAATAAATACATGGTAGCCACAAATTAGTGTCAATATTCAAGCAAAGGGAAAAAGAAAAATGTCATTCCTCTTTTTATTGTGCATACTAGTAGACAAAAGTAACATATTTTCATTATGTAAGTGGTAATAAATACAGGGAGGTTTTCTGCAGAATCTCTGTGTCAGCTTTGCAGTAGCCAAGACACAGCATTTACCCTGGATCTGCAAGAAAAGTACACATGAAAAAGTTAATTAAGCAATGCTGAGACTGCCAGCAAGGGCTAAATTACATCATGGTATAACCTGGGTTTCTTGGAGGTGAGAGAGATTTCTGCTGAAGGAGGGTTGAGCAGCAGGAGAAAGCGTTTTTATTGAGCTGCATTGCCCACAGAGCCCTGCAAACTGTGACACCCCACTCCGTAAATGCAATGAGACCCTGAACAAAGACTTGGTAACAGAAAAACTGTGTCAAACAGCTCTCATAATCTCTTTTGTGCAAGGCAGTTTTTCCTTGGCATTAATATGTCAGAGCACTGAGGATTTCATACTTACTAAGAGTTTTTGTTTGGCGATTTCCCACGGAGCAGTGAGTTTTGTACTACTGAAAGCTGTGATTATGCAAAAATCTGGCTTTTTCTCTTTTTTTCCCCCTTACCCCCACAGGAATATCACTGCTTTTGAAGCAGCAGCTCTGCTCTGCAGAGGGAACTCAACAGGCCTGGTGAAAAAAACACTTGATTGCCAAGGAGCAACTCTTCAGTTGTGCGCACATTTCATTTTGACGCAGCGGCCTGGGAACGTTCCTGAGCTAATTAAAATGCACCAAGTAGTCAGCTGGTGGTACTGAAACTGCTTTACAGCTTGGAAATGGGAATTGCAGTGATTTCCTCCTGCTCTGGAATTGTTGGGAAGGAACATCACGTGGAGCCTGCTCGATGCACAAAGCCTCTCTAAGGGGTGCGAAATGGTTCTGTGTTTGAAATTGGACATTGCTAGTAATTTAAGAATAAAGAAAACGAGTGCTTGGGTTGAGACTGGGGCTTGCAGCTACTAAAATGAGCCTACTCAACAACCAGGCTGACCTTGATGACAGACGGACAGGCATGGATACAAAGAAGCTGGATTGTAGCAGTTAAGAAGAAGAAATCTTAGAGAAGTATCTGAAATGAGCCTTTAAATATTTTTAATAATATGAATGTTACTTTTGCTTCAGGAAATGTTTTTAAAGACTGACACTACCTAAATCACCCAGATTAAGTACCAGAGCAGCCTTTGAAATGACTCAAGCAGCCAAAGGATACTTGGCCAAAGGGATTTGCAGCTGCCAACAAAGAGCAAGACAAGTGCAGGGCTCTCATGCTCCGGGTGGTGACTGCCATAGGTAAGCCTTGACATGAGCATCAGGACCCATTAATGGCTTATCTTTCACAGAACCACAGAATGGTTGGAAGGGACCTTTAGAGATCATCTAGTCCAACCGCCCTGCAGAGATAGGGTCACCTAGATCAGGTCGCATAGGAACATGTCCAGGCAGGTCTTGAAGACCTCCAAGGAAGGAGCCTCCACACCCTCCCTGGGCAGCCTGTGCCAGGGCTCCGTCACCTCACAGTGAAGTAGTTTTTCCTGATGTTTAAATGGAAGTTTCTGTGTTCATGTTTAAATGGAACTCTCTGTGTTCCAGCTTCATCCCATTACCCCTTGTCCTGTTGCTAGATACTATTGAAAAAATGATGCCCCAACCTCCTGACACCCACCATTTAGATATTTGTAAATGTTAATGAGATTCCCCCCTCAGTCTCCTCCAGACTAAACAGCCCCAGTTCCCGCAGCCTTTCCTCATAGGAAAGATGCTTTTAGCCTGAAAGGATTCAAAAGGTGCTTGCTCAAGTCCAACTTCTGTTTCCCCAGCAGGCAGGGCCCTTTTGAAGGCAGAAGTGTGGCACCTGCACCACTCTCATCCTCCTACCTGACAGATGCAGATAAATCACTCGAGATGAGGCATCTCTGCATTTAACTGCATACTCCCTCTGACTATTTTTTTTACAGCAGCCCAACCTTTCTAAAGTTACCAGTGATTTACCTGAGCGTGACAGTAAGAAAAACGAGGTATGTTTCTGCATTTCCTTCTGACAAATGAGCATGTCACAGTCACCTGTGGAAACTGAAAGGGTGGAAAAGTGATTTTTTTTCCTCTTCTCACTGCAATTTAAAGAAAGTATATGGAAACTGTTGTGGTGGATCTGCAGTCTGTATCTTATTTAAAATTAAAATAGTCCATTGAGTAGATTTCCACTTACTCTAGCACAGCTCTGGTGATTTACATCAGCTAAGAATCAGCTCATCATTTCCTTTTAAGCTACTTCTATCATTCTGTGGTTATGAGCACTCCACAGAGCATTTAAACTGCATTTCTAAGCAGAAGAAACCCTCAACAAGCTTTCTGTTGCAAATACAAGTTGGAAGCAATACTTCGCATTGAAAACACGGTTAATTTTCCTCTTCCAGAGATTTTAGTGAAGTTCAGTGCTATTTTAGGTTTGTTTAATAAAATGGAAACAATTCATCCTGTTGCTCTGCGTTGACACTTGTACTTAATATTGTGCTTCACAGAAAATCATCATCACAAGCCATTTTATTTGAACTCAGCTTGTTAAACATGGCTTTCTGAAGCTCTGATGTGCAATCGATCGTTTAATAAGCATGAAGTTTACAACTTAGCTAAAGGTTATCATCTGTAACACATCATAGAATCTCAGAATGGTAGGGTTGGAAGGGACCTTTAGAGATCATCTAGTCCAACCCCTCTGCAGAAGCAGGTTCACCTAGATCAGGTCACACAGGAACGTGTCCAGGCAGGTCTTGAAGACCTCCAAGGAAGGAGCCTCCACACCCTCCCTGGGCAGCCTGTGCCAGGGCTCCATCACCTCACAGTAAAGCAGATACATCTGCTCGTATGTTCCTAAATGCATTTTTGAACTTTTTGCTATAGAAAAAGAGTGAACTGCTCTGTGTCTGTGCAAACTATGATGAGATGGAGGTTTCCTTCTTGATTTTGCACTGCTCGCTTCATGTGATCTTGAATATTTAAAACAGTTAAAGTGCAGCAGGGTTATGCCATAAAATAAACACAAATACCACTGTACTCTCTTGAACACTGTCATTATGATGTAAAACTTTACATTGAAACCAACTTTGGGTAACATCAGATTGCAACACAGAATATGCTCCTGAGGACAGGACAGTGCTGCTTTCAAGAACAATTCCATTTTTCTTGCAAATGAGGCCATTTAAAGTGAGGTAACACTTTCTCAGAAGAACCAAGTGACTTGTGTATCTAAGCTGCATACTCAGAAGCATATTATCCCTTGAAAGCTGGTTTTCATTGAATAATAGAATCACAGAATCAGTTGTGTTGGAAAAGACCTTTAAGATCATCCAGTCCAACCTCCAGCCTCACATTGCTAGGTCCATCCCTTAGCACCTCATCTACATGGCTTTTAAGGGATAGTGACTTCAGCACCCCCCTGGGCAGACTGTTCCAGAGTCTAAGGACCTTCTCAGTGAAAAAGATCTTCCCAATCTCCAATCTAAACCTCCCCTGATGCAACTTGAGGTCATTTCCTCTTGTCCTATCACTCGGTTACTTGGGAGAAGAGGCCCACACCCACCTCACCACAATTTCCTTTCAGGTAGCTGCAGAGAGTGATCATGTTTCCTTCAGCCTCCTCTTCTACAGGCTAAACATCCCCAGCTCTCTCAGTTACTCCTCATCAGCCTTGTTCCCCAGACCCTTCACAGACTTCATTTCCAAAGTCAAAGAGACTTATTTTTCTGACAGTTGAAATTGCTTTTGAAGATGAGTTCTAGTTGCCCAAATCATTTTGATCTGGCATCACAGTCCTCTAAAAAGAACATCAGCTCTTTTGGGATACATCAGGAAAGGCCAAGGCCACCTGACTCCTTTCTGTAGCCACTGGCACCCCTGAAATTGAAGTTCCTGGACTTGGGGTGACACAGACCACAAAATATTTGGCACCTAACCTTCCAGATATGAAAGTGGGCATTGATGAAGAGTGGTCTGACAATCCCACAGCCAGGTAGAATCATAGAATGGTAGGACTTGGAAGGGACCTTTAGAGATCATCTAGTCCAACCCCTCTGCAGAAGCAGGTTCAGCTAGATCAGGTCGCATAGGAACATGTCCAGGTGGGTCTTGAAGGCCTCCAAGGAAGGAGACTCCACAACCCCCCTGGGCAGCCTGTGCCAGGGCTCCCTCACCTCACAGTGACATAGTTTTTTCTTATGTTTAAGTGGAACTTTTTGTGTTCCAGCTTCATCCCGTTACCCCTTGTCCTGTTGCTAGCTACTATAGAAAAAAGGGATGTCCCAACCTCCTGACACCCACCCTTTAGATATTTATAAATGTTAATAAGATCTCCCCTCAGTCTCCTCTTCTCCAGACTAAACAGCCCCAGTTCCTGCAGCCTTTCCTTGTATGAAAGATGTTCCATATCCCTGATCATCTTGGTGGCCCTGTGCTGGTGGCCCCCTGGTACTGGGGAAAGAGTCACTATCAGTGGCTGAAGGGATCAGTCTTCCAAGTGTGTAAGTTTATCCATTTAAAATTGAACTTAAGTCTCTTAAATAACTGGATTTATGTAGAGGTTTTAGCCTGATCCTACCAGAATTACAATTTCAAAGACACCCAGAGGAGTTTTATGTTTGTAGTGAAACCCCAGAGCTGCTGCATTTTAATATTTGGGAGTATATTTTGCACACACCTGCCCCACACACACCTTCCCCTCATTATTCATGACATGAGGAGGAACCTCCCCAGTTGGGAAGGAAAAATTCTGCACTGCTGCTCAGTGCAGTGGCAACTTGGAGGTAAGGTTTCATTGTGGTTGTTTCTCTGGTTTATTCCTAAATGAAGACACAGTTGAGACTTTGTGGGAGAACTCTCTTTGTTCCTTGCATGAACCTGTACTGAAGCAGGTAGGAAACATTAAGTAATCCATTCATTTCAAAGAAAGATTGTTTAGACCAGAATGGCTGGAAGCACCTTAACTCTAGGCAACAGGAAATCATTTTCTAAAACCTCTTATTCAGTGAGAATCATTTAATTCTTTGAAATGTAGGCCATTTTCAAGTAATTTTCTCCAACAAATAGGACCAGCTCAATCTGTTCTTCACGTTTTAGTAAATTAAAAGGACATAACTGAATTTTGGTTTAATGGTAATTGCAAACTCATGCAGAAGATGTAAATGCACACTCCCCGATTAGCTTGCAGCATAAACCATGGCTTCTATTAATGTATTCCAATTTGTAATTCTTTGCACAGTATGAGATTTGGAAGCTGTGATTAAAATTAATTAGGTTAAGTAAAGTTTATCCCCCCTGAGCACTGCTATTTGAAGAAAGAAATAGTGAAACACTAGCTACATCTGGCACCGCGGGAGGCTAAAGCATCACAAGGAGTAGCAGCATTGCTTTTTCAGAGGAGTTGCATGCTGCTTTTTTGGCATACCTCAAGTACCACGTATTCTTTTCTACAAGCTAATTGGGAGCTGTTAAGTTATTAGAGTCGTAGAAGCATAGAACCGTTACAGTTGGGAAAGACCTTTAAGACCACAAAGTCCAAACACTAAACTCACGCTGCCAAGCCCATCACTAGCTAATTCTTTGCCTCTTGTAAATGCTTTGGAGCTACAGTATCTGTTATGAGCATTTGGTGAAACAATCTCTGTAATACAGTGGATTACACTAATTCTCAAGTGGCATCATTGCTACCCAGCTGGCCATCAGAGTGCTGCCCCAGCTCCGTGGGCAATGAGTTTCTCCAGTTCAAAAGGTAAGAGAAATGCCCTGAGGGAGATGCTGGAGTTTTTGCTTGCTAGTTTATTTGGTTGGCTTTGGTTGAGTTTTGATCAAATCCTTTTTAAAGGTTTGGGTTTGGTTTTTTTTCCCAAAGTGGGAATATTTGGATATAACAGAGTATAAATGCTGAGAACATTGAGCTTGCTGGAATGGAAAGGGCTTTTTGAAAGAAAAAACACTGCCTAACTCACCTGTGTGCTCCATTTTACACTCTGATTTCTGTCACTACAGAGGTGCCAGCCGATATCCCAAGATCTCTTGCCATTCTTTGTTCCTTTTGAGCAACTAATTGACTAATTGAACAGTCCTTAATCAGGTGAAGCCTTCTGCAACCAGCAGCTGTCACAGCCAAACTCTTTTCTGAATATGTTTGGCCCAATAACCAGGTTTGTGCTAGAAGCAGGAAGATGTTTTTGGAGACTGATGCCATTTAGTGACCCAAGACAAAGGCTTCATGCCTCTCTGATGAAGATAGGTTGTGGTCATCAGGGGAAGGTCAGGACACTGGTTCAGGGAGCCCTTGAAAATGTTTTGCCCCACTGCTGAACACTCCCTTTGCCTTCTCTTCCAACCAGAAACCACCATGACCTGCTCCCATGAGCAAGGTTCCTGTGCCCAGAAGCCCCTCTGTGATGGTATGGTTACCAGGGTGCACCTCACAAACTCAGAGGGGAGAGTGAGGATTGTTAGGCAATGTAGCCTGGGCAGGGAGAACAAAGCATCCTTGCAGAAAGCAAAAAAAATCCAAGATGATCAGGGGACTGGAACATCTTTCATATGAGGAAAGGCTGTGGGAACTGGGGCTGTTTAGTCTGGAGAAGAGGAGACTGAGGGGGGATCTTATTAACATTTATAAATATCTAAAGGGTGGGTGTCAGGAGGTTGGGACATCCCTTTTTTCTATAGTAGCTAGCAACAGGACAAGGGGTAATGGGATGAAGCTGGAACACAAAAAGTTCCACTTAAACATAAGAAAAAACTATGTCACTGTGAGGTGAGGGAGCCCTGGCACAGGCTGCCCAGAGGGGTTGTGGAGGCTCCTTCCTTGGAGGTCTTCAAGACCCGCCTGGACATGTTCCTATGTGACCTGATCTAGGTGAACCTGCTTCTGCAGGGGGATTGGACTAGATGATCTCTAAAGGTCCCTTCCAATCCCTACCATTCTATGATTCTATGAAAGTGAGATAGGCTTAGACCACAGCACTGGTCAGACAATCCAGGAGATAGCAGAGGGACATACTGAAATAGGGATAGCCTGCAAGATAAGCCAGGCTAAAATTTGATGATACTTAGAGAGGAATTAAAACATGTAAAGCTAAAGCACAGTCCAGATCAGCAGAGAAGTCTGAGAGGAAGTTTTCACGTAACCATCTGACGCCTCCGTGGCACTTGAATAGGAAAGAAAGAGAAAGGAACATTGCTGTTGTTACCCTTGCACTAGTTCAATATTAGCAAGCACAGCAAGACGTGAGTTGCAGTGTCCTTTTCACCCAAACAACTGCACCCTTTCACCTCGTGATTCATTGACTAAGGCTGGGCACCATGCAGTGAGCTCAGCCCTGGTGGAAGCACGAGGCTGAGCTGTGGCACATGGCAGAGGAGCCACCACGGGCTGCCACCTGAGGCAAAACTGCTCACCTCTGTTTCTCCAGCCTAAGAGTTGAAAAATGAAGACACAGAAAATCCCATCAAAATGGAAATGCTTTATACTGCCTCTCTGAGTGTAATTTATGAACAAGAATGTCTTCCTGCCCACGGTATTTCTGGATTAGCACCCAGATGATCAGAGGACTGGAACATCTTCGTTATGAGGAAAGGCTGTGGGAACTGGGGCTGTTTAGTCTGGAGGAGACTGAGGGGGGATCTCATGAATATTTACAAGTCTCTAAATGGTGAGTGTCAGGAGGTTGGGGCATCTCTTTTTTCTGTTATATTCAATGACAGGACAAGGGGTAATGAGATGAAGCTGGAACACAAAAACTTCCATTTAAACATAAGAAAAACCTATGTCACTGTGAGGCGAGGGAGCCCTGGCACAGACTGCCCAGAGGAGTTGTGAAGGCTCCTTCCTTGGAGGTCTTCAAGACCCACCTGGACATGTTCCTGTGTGACCTGATCTAGGTGAACCTGCTTCAGCAGAGGAGTTGGACTAGATGATCTCTAAAGGTCCCTTCCAACCCCTGCCATTCTAATATCTAATGACCAGAGAATACTGAGCCATATGATCATTTAGTTATGATCTGCCCCAGCCAGTAAAAGTACTGCCATTGGGGTGATAAACAATATGGGATGCAAAAAAATGAGACTTTGTGGTACTGTGCAAAGCCACGGGCTTCTCAGGGTGATTCATGGTTCCACAACCTCAGGAGGAAGCTCTGTGGTCCTCAGGTCTATCATCCTTTTAACTCAGGCCTGTGAGTTACACCCAGTAATTTCTGCTGCAAGCCTGTAATTTACCTGAGCTGTGGCCGTGTGCTTTAGTAAAGTGGCAGGGAGGATGGAGGGAGTGTCGTTAGTCTTGACACGAGAGTAAATCCTTCCTTAGAAAACAGCATGAGGCTATGGAGACCAGCACACCAGGGGCCTGCAATCCAGGCCTCACAGGAGGGCTGGCGAGTGGCAGGAGGGCTATGGCTGGCCAGAGCCTGCCATGTCTGTGACACACATCCCATCAGGCCTTAAGGATCTTGCTACAGGTCCTCCTATCCTTGAGTTTGCTGTCACAGCCCCAGAGCAGGTCTGTGTGTTGCATTCAGTCAACGGCAAGTGACACTACACAAACCAGAAGCTACTTCACTTGCTAGGTACAAAGCTCTCCTTGTAATTTTAACTACCATGCTCATGCCTTTTCCAACCTCACCTCTCTCCTCAGCACAGCACTGACACACAGAGTCACAGAATCTTAAGGTTTGGAAGGGATCTCAAAAGATCATCTAGTCCAACCTCCCTGCCAGAGCAGGACATCTAAAGAACTGCTCTCCCTGCCCTCCTGTGCTCCTCACTCCCACAGCTGCACACACAAGCCAAGTGGCATGAGTTTCTTGTTTGTTGAGGGACTCTGAGAGCAATGGGAGGAAAAGACATGATAATTACAGGAAAAGCAGACAAATAGGACAGGCTGGCTGGCAATACTGGCACCACATGGGTAACTGGGAGTGGGAGCAGCATGTGATGATGGGTAACAATGGGAGAAGGAGAAGCAGCACAGTTACACGGGGCTTTGGCAGCTGTGCAACATTCACTGGAGAGCAAAAAGTGGAGGACAAGCATGGGACTTTGGTAAGAAGGATGTCAGCTCCTGAGTATTCATTCAACCCCTTCATACTCCATTTTAGGGATCATGAGAATGGCCTGAGCCATTACAAAGTTGTCCCAGCACTTAACATCCTGTCTTTGATGGACGCTTAGAGAAACAGGGCATAGATGCTGAACAATCATTGTGTTTCACGAACTTTCATAGCTGCTGAAGTACAAAATGAAACCAACTGTGAAGCATCTTGAAAACAGAGATCTTCCTACATAACATTTACCCTAGAGGGCTCTCTTTGGCCATGTACCACAGGAAAACAGCATGTCATCGAGAATCAGGTAGAAAGAGCTTGTGAGATTAATTTTCCTATCCTCCACAGTGCAATGTTATATCTCTTCGGAGGTTTGCCCAACCCACTTCAAACTCCTTCCCAACAGAGGTGACAACAGCCTAGTAGACTGTTTTGCAATCAACATTTATCAAGTTAGGAGTCATTAGGACAAGTCTGGCCATTTACTCTGTGAATATGGGACAACCAGCTGTTTCTCCCCGTAGCTTACACAAGGGAGCTTGCCATGAACTGATCAGGCTCCCTGAAAGTCATTTTGCTGAGTACTGAAGCAGAAAACAGGCAGAGCTGGAACTGGTGTGGAATTACCAGTGAAAGTACACAGAAGAGGTGAGAGGAGCTCTGCTTGCTAGGAGATTGTTGTTGTGAGAGATGGGTTTTAACTAGGAGAGCCCGTTCCTTCCCTCCTGCTGCAGAGCTGGCATTACAGAGCCAGATCCCAAGTTGCTGAGATGTACACTAACCTGCTGCTTCTTTCTGTGCTCTTACATAGTCTTTTGCTGCAAGCACTCTAAAATTAGTGTTCAGTTTGGTTTGACTTGGTTGGGGTGGGTTTTTTTTGCTTTATGCCCAAATGCCCTATTTTGGGGAAAAAAGCAATAATAGATCTGAAGAAAGGACACGATCAACTGCCACACAGTAGCAGTATAAACTCTCCCTGACCTGCACGGTGGCATGGTCCCAAAGCATTGGATTAGTGAGGTTATTCTGCACGTGGGGCTTTACATGAGGAGAGGCTAATATGTTTCTGCTGGCCTGGCAAAAATTCATAACAAATCTGCAATGCTGCTTCAAAGATCACCATAAACAATTCAGTGCTCTCGTTAGTGTCTACACCCTGCAAATGTTTAAACCACAAGAAGCCACAAACCACAAGAAACCTGTGAACTGAATAAACAGCTGCTGCTCCAAACTCAAAATCAAATGTACAAGATTCTGCTAATAAGGCAGGCATTTGCATTGCAAAAAGCAGATTTCATATTACCAATATCTATGGCACAATTAGACTATGGCTGAGCTTTTAGGTGTTTAAGTGAATTCGTGATAATATACTCAAGAAAATTATTGCTTCCATAAAAAAAATAGAAAGCAGTTCTTAAATGTCAAAAGACAAAGTGGTACAGGATGTGGATGTATTAACATCTCAGGTAAATGGGACTCATCAGCTACAATATTTCATACAGCACAATGTAAGGTATGCACATAAGAAAAAACTCCCTTGGGTTTTTGTAGCACGTGAGCTCTCTAGGTCTTCCCTCATGTTGTTGCCTGAATTTTTTCATACAGGGATTCAGTGTGTAAATCTGTCTGTGCACACACTGAAGAAAACATCACCCTTCGAGCTCTGGCCCTTGAGCTTGCTTTTGTTACTGTGTACGGGGCAAGCAAAGAGAAATAGCCATCAAGGGCATATTCAAACCATCCACACTATCAATCACAGAATCACAGAATGGTAGGGGTTGGAAGGGACCTCTAGAGATCATCTAGTCCAACTCCCCTGCCAAAGCAGGTCCACCTAGATCAGGATACATAGGAATGTGTCCAGGTGGGTCTTGAAGACCTCCAAGAAAGGAGCCTCCACAACCCCTCTGGGCAGCCTGTGCCAGGGCTCCCTCACCTCAACACTGAAATAGTTTTTCCTCATGTTTAAGTGGAGCTTTTTGTGTTCCAGCTTTTGTCCATTACCTCTTTTGTCCATCCCACTCCTGAGAGCAGCTGGTGGAGGATGCTAAGAGAGCCATGTCAGCATCAGAGCAGGTATGAGGTGATCCTCCTCTCCCAGTCACTCCTTTCACCTTGCAGATTTGCAGTAACTTAGGACTTAAGGATCTTTGACTAAGGCATAAAGGATCTGAAGCTCTTCAGTGGGTCTCTGCCATGAATTTTTCCCAGTGCTTCTCCAAATCTGTTGCCCTTTCCCAACAGGCACGACAGGGAAGGGGAGTTCTCATGGGAGATGCACAGCCATGCCAGTGCAGCTGCTGGGGCTTGTCCCTCACTTGCTGAGGAAGGGACCACAGTCCTCTTCTCGTGGACTTCTGGCTGATGAGTCATTCTTCATAACAGCTTTGATCATGCTGATTACAAGCACCTTAGCAAATAAAATGGGCCCGAGACTCCTTTTTAGGTCTGACGCTCATCTGCTCACACCATATAGGTAACCCTGTCCAGCTGCTGCAACCTGCTGGGAGTAGCCCCAAGCTATGTCTCAGCATTGATTAGAGAGTGCTGGTGTGCCAGGACCTTGATAATTAACTGTATGGACAAGTACATGCCACTGCTCAGGCCCTTTCTCTTGGCCTGTTTTGTAGCAGAAGCATGGTTGTTGTGGCTGAACTTCACAGAAGGAGAGCCTGCAGTCACCAAAATAATGTTGTTAGTCAGCTCTGTGCTTGTGACTAAAGGAAAGAGTGGGTCAAATGGAAGAGATAGCTCACAACAGAACTCACTGTTTTTCTTAGCAAAACCTGCTGGGTTCTGCAGAAAGGGGTGGCAGGGAGTGTGGCAGAGGAAGAGATAGGCAAAGTCCAAAGTGGGTGAGAAGAAGCTGAAATTCCTTGTGTGGAACTCAACAGATTTCTACAGAGAAGGCTGCTAGCACAATGGCAGATAAAAAGTGAGGAGGAATCTGCAGCAGAAACTCCTCACCATGCTAAGAGTTCCATTGATGAAGTCCACAGCATGGGAAGGAGAGAGCTGTGGTTGAGGAGCTGGGAGCAAAGAGATGCCAGAGGCTTTGAGCAGCATGGAACTAGGCTGAAGGGCCTCATGGGGAACCATCATCACTGGGGTATTGACAGGCTGGAGGTCTGAGGAGAGCTGCAGTGTTGGAAGCAGGGGGAGCTGGGGTTGCTGATGAAGCCATGAGTCCAGGGAAGCCTGCACTGGAGGCAAGGCCAGCAGGCAGCTGGGAGGAGAGGCAGGAGTGTTTCCCCTCTGTGGCAGATGGCCATGGGTGAAGGAAAGGAGCAGGAGGCAGGCAGCAGTGCTGTGCTTCCTCTGGCACAGCCTCACAACTGCCATCAGCACCCAGCTCCCTCTTTTTTCTCGCTGTCTGGGTGTGAAGGCATTCTCCTGGCAGTTCATTCTCTTGAGAGGAAGAGTGCCTGCTGGGTCATTTTTTCAGCAACTGGGCTGTCAGTGCCGCCCTTTCTGGTACCTGGTGACAGGAGGAGGCATTTTCCATCTCTCAGCAAGTGCCCTGACTCTGTCCCATCAGCTGAACACCGGTCACCACGAAGGGTGGCATAGCCAGAGCCCAGCTTGCTTGCCCTTTAGCAAAGCTGTAGGTGTGCATTTTCCATTTCCTGAAGCATTAAAAGTCCACGTGAAACAGGAACTTGGGTCTGAGCTACCTCCAGCTTTTGTCAATCTGAACCGCCCTGCATTATTGCCTTTTCAGATTCATTTTCCAATAGTTCTGAAATGAAATGAAGACCCAACTCCAAAATTTCACCTATTTACAAAGTGCTCTAACCCAACATTCCCCTTAAAGTCTGGAACTCCCCCGACTTCAGTGTTGATCTTTGCATTGATCCATCAGACATTACTCTAAGAAAAGACAAAAACCACAGTATGAACTAGAAAATTACTACTGAAAAGTCCATCTTGGACAAAAAGGCCAACAACTGGAGTTGCAAACCTCTCCTGGTGCTACCCTGGCAGGCGTGTTGGGGAGGAGAGCTCCATAAACCAGGTAGCCACTAGATGCCACTGTAAGCATGGCTTTACATGTAGAAGATTCTTTTATTTTACAAACCCCAAAATGGATGGTCAAGGTTTGCTAATTTTAAGAGTACTTTCAGTTATAGTCCCTTTTCTGCCTGCAGGCCACTCTTGCTTTAGAATTGCATGTTACTCAGGCAAACTTTCTGTTACCTGTATCTCTCTCTGGCCATCACGCCACACGTATCAAAATGTGTGTAGGGGTGACGATCCCTTTGTGTTTTGCTTTTCCTGGGCAATGCTCCTCAGGAACTGCTGGAGTAGAAATTACCTTTGGAGTTCCCTCAATATATCTCTCCAAAACACTTCTCTCACCTCCATCAGGGAGACATCCACTTGTCACCTGGGGCAGAGGTGTGTATTGCAATATCAACAATGTACAGCTCCTGTGCTGGCTGACCCCGTTTTCTGCACACAAGGAAGGACCATGGCTTAATATGCTTTCGCCCAGGCAGCTCTGCCTATCCTGTAATGGCCCAGGATCCTTTAGGTGAAGGAGCTTTTATGCCATGAAGAGCAGCCCACCTGCAGAGAGGGCAGGAGGAGAGGTGGGACAGGGCAGCACATAGGCACTGCGCCAAGCCCCCCATCACATCCCAGACACTCCCCAGTATCCCCAGCACTCTGCAACACTGTAGGAGAGGAGCAGTCCCATCCTTCCACAAGAAGGAAGATATTCTGCACCGAGCATGTGCCCTCCCCAGGCTTCAGCAGCCTCTGTCCCAGCGCAGAGGCCAGCCGCCCACCCTCAGCCCCAGCATGCTGAGCAGTCGCATCTCATGCCGCCACAAGCAGGACACACTCGTGCTGTTTGATTAACCTCCTTCCTCCCCCATCTCACCCAGGCAGCCAGTGAAAACAACACTGGTTGTGAAGGAGAAAGCCTTGCCCCCACCCACACATGACTCAACCCAAAACCCTGTAAGCCTGCAGCAGCGGTCAGTGTGTTAATCTGCAGCATGGCTCAGCCAGCTTGGCACGGGCGGGCGGGCACACGCCACAACTGTCACAGGCCAAGCTACCCCACTAAAAATGACCCTGAGGAAAATGACTGTGAGGAAATATTCTTGTTCTCACTGTTGCAAACCGGGGTCTGAAACTAAAGCAAGGATTTCTCAGCCTCTATTAGCCATCCAATAGATGTCTAAGAGAGATCTACCTTAAGATGAGGTGAATCTCGTCACAGATGTGGAGATCTCTACTGTCATTATCTGGAGTCCTGTGTCCAGTTCTGGGCTCCCCAGCTCAAGAAGGGCAGGGAACTGCTGGAGAGAGGCCAGCACAGGGCCACCAAGATGATCAGGGGACTGGAACATCATCCTGAAGAGGAAAGGCTGTGGGAACTGGGGATGTTTAGTCTGGAGAAGAGGAGACTGAGGTGGGGAATCTCATTAGTATTTACAGGCATTTAAATGGTGTATGTCAAGAGAATGGGGCAACACTTTTTTTCTGTAGTGTCCAGTGACAGGAAAAGGGGTAATGGAAAGAAGCTGGAACACAAAAAGTTCTACTTAAACTTCAGGAAAACCACTTTCCTGTTGAGGTGAGGGAGCCCTGGCACAGGCTGCCCAGGGAGGGTGTGGAGTTTCCTTCCTTGGAGGTCTTCAGGACCCACCTGGACATGTTCCTGTGTGACCTGACCTAGGTGGACCTGCTTTGGCAGGGGGTTGGACTGGATGATCTCTAGAGGTCCCTTCCTACCCCTACCATTCTGTGATTATCCACACATGGATAAGTGAACGTAGATATTAGGCAAAATGCTTCAATTTTAAATTCCAGCACAATTTCATATCTTCAGTATTCACAGCTGAAAAGCCAAATGGGAATTGCTGCTACTCATTGAGACCCCACATGTTTTAGAGTTGGTTTTGAAAAGCTAAGAGGGTATCTGCTCTATTTGGTCAAGAACTAGTGGTAAATACTGAAAATTTTTGTGTTTACTCACACTCAGTTTCAACTGAAAGCAGTGGAGGTCTGTGGGATCTAAGTGATAATCTGAACACTAAGGAAATGCACCATCACTGACAGTGTTATACCCCCAGTTTGTTACCATGTCAGGGTTAACATAAAAAGAATGTCTTTCTCCCCATCACTTTCCACTCATTTTTAAAATGGAAAGCAGTGTCTTAAAAATAAAACAGTTTAAAAGCTTTCTCTTTTATTTTTACCTGCACAACTGAATACTCTAAATCCAGAGCTTTTTTTCCAAAGGACAGCAATAAAACCTGATACATTCACATATAGATGGGGAGAACATTGGAGCTGAACACTTGTTGGGCAGCAATGGAGGAAAGTATCGATTCTTGTGTGAGTCCTGCCCCTTGCAGACACAGGCAATCCTCGTCTCATTCACAGTAGGATCGGTTGCCTGCTTTACCCTCTGGAGATGTGCTAGAAAGAGGTTCCAAACCTCCCCAAACCATTTGCAAATGCTTCTAAGTGGAGCAGCCATCTCTATTAAAGCAATGAAAACTAAGTTTCCTTCCCATGCACTCCTGGGATACTCTCTATTTTGGCCCGTATTCAGGAAGGCAATTAAATATGTGCTAACACTACGCTCATGAATAGTCACATTGAAATTTAAGGAATTACACATGCCTAAGTGCTTTCTTGAATGAAGCCCAAAGTTTGTATCCCAAAGAGAGCTAGAAACACTGTGGCTGAAAGCCACACACTGCTCTGAGGGCCGTGTCAAGGGAGCTACAATTCAGCAGAAGCTCCCAGAAGAGTGTGGGGAGTAAGGGCAGGGAGTCTGGATTCACACACGTTGCAAAAGAAAACCCACCATTTTCAGTCTGTAGACACTGCCCTAACCCTCTGCAGAAAGTCTATAGTGTTTTCCTTTCATTCCCCATTTCCTCTTCCCAAGCCTGGTAGAATTTAAAGAACCCCTGATGCTCCATATTCTGCAATGCATAGGACCAGTGTAGCCCCCAGCATTGATGTGGTGGAGTATACATGAGGATGATACAAAGAGACCTGGGGCATCTCTGCAAACAAGGCACCCCTTTGGACTGCTGTCTCCCTATGTAGCCTTAGCAAAGGCAGGTAACTGCCTCATTTTCCCCACTCAGTGATAATAACTGCCCAGAAGCAGTTGTGCTAACAAGCATTCTGAACGTTGTAAAACTCCTTTAGGGCTATTTGCTTGCTGTACGTAGTTCATGCTTGCATCAAGATTCACAGCGTTCCCTCTTGGTAGCAGAACTAGTGTCAAAATAGAGACTCTTCCCTAGTTTCCTACCATAAAACACAGTAATTTACAGTGTCTTCTGCCAAATGACCTCCAACACGAAGAATAAAAATGGTCTACAATGTTGAGCACCTGCACGTGCTGATGCAGTTCAGGAGCTTGTGTGTGCCTGAGAGAAATGGATTTGGCTATGTATCAAATGTGTCCTGGTGACATTACTAGGTGACCTACAGTTGCTTCACTTTTTGCTAGGTGTTCTGATACCTCCTGCTTTGTGCAAAATACAGCAGCATGTCATTTAGCACTAGAGAATGTTTCTTTCTCTCTGCCGAGTCACTTGTGGACGTGCTCTACCAGGAGCTGACAATGATAATGCCACTGTGAAGGGACACTTGGGTAACAGTTGATAATCCACATACCATTGGCCTGGCAGCTTCTCAGGGAAGAGGCATTGAAATCAACACACACCCTCCACAAGCACCAGTAGCAGGTTCACCTGCCTGTCACAAATTCCTTGTGTGGCCTCAGACAACGTGCCCAGCCTCCTGCCACCTCACGAACCCTTCCTTTTCTCCATCCCCGGTCCTTTTTGTCCTTTCCATCTACAATACATCTTATACACTGGGAGAAGGCCCTGCTCTTGAGTGGAGATCATCTCCTCTGACCAACAGAAGAGGTCACACAGAGCAGGACGAGAGAGACTTCAGACAAACCTTTCTCTTCAGCTCCGGCAACTGCTGCCCTTGATTTGCCAGTTTGATAACGACGGCTTTCAAGACAAACTGCAAAGTCACAGGAAAAACAAAAGAGGAAACCATCTTAAGTCAAGACTGGTTTGAAACACCATGTATCACATTATCAATATTTTTTTCTGTTCAGTATTTACCCTTTTTAAATGCACAAACTTTTGGTTTCAGTTATGCAGAAAAGCGTTTCGCGCAACGACTTTTGGTTTCAGTTTAGCTAACGGTGTGAAAAGAGCACTTTCTTCATTTGGGCTTGTTCACTCACGGTTAAGAAATCAGTCGGGAGTGGAAGAGGCAGCAAAGCTCATTTCCCCTTCCAGCCTGTGACTCGAAACAGGTGGGCAAGGTCAAGGCACACTCATTTTAGAAACACGAAGGAGGTGCGTGAGATTTTCCAAACTGCAGTTCAAGCAGGTAGCGTTCCCTCTTCGCTCAACTGCCACAGAGCCCTCGCCGCTGTCTTTAAGAACTTACTTGTCTCTGAGTATCTACTTCACAGTGACCAGAAACAGCCTGTCTGTTCATTAACTACAGTTGCTACTTCCCTTATTCAATATGTCCGTTAGATGTTAAGTACAAAACTTGTTTTGATGCTGTTCCCCACCGAGAACATTTGAAGCAGTGGTTTGGGGGTTTGTTATTAATAGCAAATGATGGTAAAATGGTCTGATTTGTGTACTTGTGCACTTCCACCCATCAACTGCCTGACACAAACCATGGAGGAATTCATTCCCACACTGTAAGAAATGTTGTAATTTACCGTTTGCCAATGGAACACTTAGAATCACAGAAGCATAGAATGGTAGAGTTTGAGGGGACCTTTAGAGATCATCTGGTCCAATCCCCTTGCAGAAGCAAGTCCACCTAGATCAGGTTGCATAGGAACATGTCCAAGTGGATCTTGAAGACCTCCAAGGAAGGAGCCTCCACACCCTCCCTGGGCAGCCTGTGCCAGGGCTCCCTCACCCTCACAGTGAAATAGTTTTTCCTTATGTCTTATATGTCAACAGGTACAGTCTTACTTGTGATCAGAGAAGTTAGATGTTTCCCCTGCTCAATCAACTAGTCCTGTAGCTGAGCATCATTAAGAGGCTCCTGGTTACCTGCCATTAGCTGCAGCAAGTAGATCTCCATTCCCTTTGTGACCTACCGCTCCAACACAGATCATCCATCTTCCCAAGTTGCTTTGCCAGGGCATCAGCAAGAGCAAAAGTAATTTCCTGAACCTCTCTGCAAAAGCAGACCCTCAGTGGGGTTTTGCTGCCAAATCTAGCACAACACTGAACACTGATACTATGATCTGTCCTTTGCTGGAGTTCCCAAGCTATTACCTGACCTGCAACCTAAAACTGGTTTCCGTGAGAAACGTTTTCAGTTTGTTTGTTGGTCGAAGGCAGTGGTCTGGCACAAACATCCTGTACACTTTACCACCCTCAGTTATTCTGTAGAGCAAGCACTCCTGTGAAATTGATTCGCCACAGTTGGCCGGTGAGCGTTATTCCTATCAGGCAGTGAGATCACCTTACTAGTGTGGAGACTGTTTTGGAGGAGGCTGCTGTTTTAAGCTCGCTTGAGGTGTGCCCACAAGCCTGTTTATTCTCATGTATCTTATGTGGTCAGGGTGATGGTGCTGGAGTTTTTCATTGCTGAGCAATTTCTTCTAGTTTATTAAATGAATGTAGTTTCAGATGGGTTTTCGTTTGTGGTGCTGCTTTTCCTGTTACTGTTGTTGTGGTTTACCGTCCACATCGGGGTGTTCAAAAACTGCTCTTCAGACTTCACTGAGCTTGATTTGTGATTTATGTTTGTACAGTTCTGAGCATTTCTTAATCTTGGGGTACTGAGCATGGGCTGTGGCTCTCTCCAAGAGGAATTATGGTATATACAGCTCTGGGGCAGCGCTGGAGCCTGATGACTTCAGCCAGACACATTTCAAGTCCTCCTTGGGACAGGAACTGAGAGGATGTAGGGATCTGTCTAGGCAAGGCTTGTGGTAGCAATAAAGCCCTCTTTAATGTACAGATACTATTTAGGAGTTGCATTTCCAAATTGGCTTCTTTCCTATATCTAGCAGTGCATTTTAATCACTGGAGCAACTCATTGGCAAAAAAAGAAAGGATAAACAGCATACTCTTTCCCAGGCTCAAGCAATGATTTAGAGGATGATGTTGAGCCAGTTTAGGTACCAATCTTCCCATCTGTAAGATCCATCACAGCAGACCAGTCTCTCAAGGGTGTCATGGAGGTTAACTCCTATTAGAAAGTATTTTGAGCTAATCAAAGAAAGGTGCTACCCACACATACGTAGTGGGAGGCCTGGCATTTCTCTACTCAGCTAACGTGACAACATTTGAGATCGTGACTCTGGTTCCCAAACATGAGCAATAAGGGATTTCAGTTGGGGTGGTAGGAGTGACACGACGTGAGGACATGTCCTCAGGCTCTTGGGAAAGGGTTAACGGAGGATATGTGGTGGTTCAGCCCTGGTTAGGAGCCAGGTGTCCACCAAGTCATTCTGTCACTCTTTCTCCTAAACTGGACAGGAGAGAGAGAAATATATGGAGAGGTTTGTGAGATGAGATAAGGACAGGGAGATCACTCAGCAATTAGTGTCACAGGCAAAACAGACTCAGCTTGGGGAGAAAGGGTTTGATTTGTTAATGAACCATCAGAAAAGGGAGATGAGAAATAAAACCAAATCTTAAATCACCTCCCTCCACCCCTCCTCTTCCCAGGACTCTCCCTCCTTCCCCCTCCAGGGGCGCAGGGGATGGGGGTTGTGGTCAGTTCATTACAGATGGACTTTGCCGCTGCTGCTTCTCAGGGGGAGGCCTCCTCACACTTCCCACTGATACACTGTGGGGTCCCTCCCACAGGAGATAGTTCTGCATGAACTTACCTTACAGGATCACAAGTCCTAATGGCAAACCTCTCTACTCATCATGGCCTCCATGAGCTGCAGGGACACAGCTGCCTCGCCATGGGCTGCGGCACAGGGGATCCTTTCTCCTTCTCCACTGACCTTGGTGTCTGCAGAGATGTTCTCACATTCTCCCTCCCTGTTACTGCTGCAGTTTAGCAACTGCCCAGCAACTTCATCCCTTTCTCCAGCAGGTTAATCACAGAGGTGTTACCACAATCACTAATTGGCCATGCCTGGATCAGCTGTGGGTCCATCAGAACTGACTGGCATTAGCCCTGTCAGCTACAGGGGAAGCTTCTGGCAGCTCTTTGTTTAAAGAAGCCAACACTGAAGCCCCTCACAACCAAAAACTGGCCCAGGCAAAAGCACTCCAGGATACCACCCACAGAGCCCCTCAATGGCCAGCAGAGCGGGACCTCCCTGATTTCATGTTCTTATTTACATCAGTGCACATTTCCTTAGGCTTCAGACAGGTGCAGTTTAAAGAGCATGAGAAGCACAGAAAACAGAAAGATACACCCTCTTTCCTTTGTCAGTAGCTCTGCATCACTTTTTGCTTGGCAAGGGCAATATATCCGGCATAGGCTGCTCAGTAGGTATCTGCAGTCATGAAAAGATCTCCTTGAGTACTGTCACTTCAAGACCAGGTCTGAGCCTCCCTCAGAGAGCAACGCCCACATCTGTTGTGAGGTGTACACTGTGGGGTCATTACAGCTGTGGAGAAAGGCAGAAGGAAAAGCTACTACAAGCCAGCAGCAAATGCCCCCAGCTGTGCCCTCTGCCTTATCTGACATCCCTCAAGTCAGCCCTCTCTGCTCCCAGCCCTCTGTCATGCCAGTAACCCCATGGCCACCTACAATCACCCCCACTTCCATTCATCCCAGGTTTAGTGCAAAATGAAGATTGGAAACCACTGGCCTCAACAGCTCTTAATCCTGTGGTAATCTGCAATATGTTCCACTGCTCAAGGTTCCTTATCATTAGAAAATGTTTCTGACTTCTAATATAAACCCTCCTTGCTGCAAGTTCAGCTTGTAACTTGTGCTATTGCCAGAAGATATGGACAACACTTTATTACAGTCTCTGTTGCAGCTACCTGTTATGTATCTAAAAGCTGTTGTCTTCTCTTCTCTTTCCCAGACGACACAGTCTCTCTTACCTTTCAATTTTTCCCCTGAGCTCCCATTTACTAGATCTCTGAACACTCTTGTTGCTTTTGTCTGAGCTTTCTCCTGCACTTTAGTAGGGCAGCTAAATTTATCACTGTTCTTTAAGATTCAAATCGGCCTTTATGCTATGAATTATCCTGAGAGCTCTCATAGGCTCGGTTATCAGCCTATTCACCTAAATCCTTTGCTAAACCACTACTTTCTAGAATAAAGCCCCCATTCCCGTAGATTAGCTGCTTTTATTTGCCCCTAGCTTCATGGTCTTTCTTTTGGCTATAAAAAAAGCAGTATACTTTTTGGAAAGGAAGGTTTAACTGACCTTCCTTTAACAAATAATCCAAACCCATTTTTCCAGCTGACCTATTCCTGATGCTTCTTCACCAGTTCTTTTTATCTCCAGATTCTTCTACCAGGACCAGAAGGGAAACTCATGGGATCCTGCAAGGTGCATTCCCCAGGGTGACAAATTCTCCCTTACAGACAACACTTAACCTATTCAGTATCAGCTATTTTGACTTTGGGCTTCTAATTTGTTTTCACGCTGTCGCACACACTGAAGCCACATGTCTTTACCAGACCCTAAATGTGTTGTGTCATCACATCTACCCTTAACAAACCTTCCTGAGACCTGCTCAGGAAGCAATAGCAAAGTGGCTATCTGGAAGGAACCTCCAGCTTTCTTAGGGAGTGACAAAGAGTTCAAGAAACACACAGTGGGGTGTTGCTTGGAAGAGAAACACAAAGATCGAGGCAGGAAATCTGTTAGGCATAAGAGGAGCGTATCTGCTCTCGTTTCATAAAGATATGAATTAAGGACTGGAACTGACTATTACTCCATATCAATTGCATCTGGTAAGTATTAACTGAGTACACATTTCTGAACCCTTTGCTGCTTTTTTGATCCCATCGGGTAGCCGGCTTCTGATATTTCCACTGTATGGTGTTTAATCATGTTTAGCAATATTTTAGTGATAAGAGTTGGTGGTATTATAACTCTGCTTCCAGTCTTTGATGCATATGATTATATTACCTCCTCCTTCAGTGAATGCAAAAATCCTCTGGTAACTTGTGCTATTGACGTCTGAGGAAGTCAGGGCTGTTATTGTTTCGGCGATCAGCACGCTGTCGCTGTGTCGCTTTGATCCGTGGCCTTACGTGGCTTTTTAAAGCGGGGGAGGGTGGAAGGGAGAGGAGTTACTGGGCTTGTAAACATTTCTATTACATCAGATTAGTTTCCCTGCCATGTACAATCTGCTGGTGTGACTCAGACTTTCACATTTTGTAGCCGTCCGTGTCTACAGGGACTACAACCATTCTGAGAAATTCTAGATAAACGTGAATTAGTTGTATTCTTATCTCATTGCACAATGTACAATTGTACAAAAAATGCCCTTTTGTTGACTTTTAGTGCAGATGTGCAACCACTGGCAGATAATGAGAACAACGTGTTCCCTCTCTCACCAACTCCTTCATTCTTTGGCCGTGAGCCTTTCTTAACCCAGGTTTAGGACTAACCTATGCTCAATCACTGTGTTCTCAGCTACTCCCCACACGCCTCTGTGTTTGTTTTTATTGAGGCTGCGCCACATTGATCTAAGACTGCTGCCACTAAATTGCTGGAGTCATGTTTCTTAGGGTAAGCAGATCCTTCAACCACTTTTACCCTGGGAAACGGGACATGATTTATCACACTTATGAGAGCTGGGCAAGACAATTTCTTTTTGCCCTTGTACCAGTGCCAGTAGCCCAGGAGAAGCGATAGTCATTACCAGCAAAAATGTTACCATCACATAGGAAATAATCTGGGGCACCACAAGTAACATTTTCCCTTCAGGACTTTCTGGGCAAGCTTTTGAAAAGCTCTGCTTTGCTTTGTGGCAGCCAAAGTTTGCAATTGTTGTGTTATCTCTCACATGTGTTCTTGCCAAACATTTCCACAGTTGTCTGCTATTCAAATAATGTCTTACTAGCGTGGTGGTAATTCTGAATGTGCTAGGGAACCGAGCAGGGTTCACAGACTGTTTGCAGAGATCCTGAGCAATAGCTGTGATTTCTTCAAGCACTGGGACCACCAACACAGGGTGTTTATTTTGGGTGCCTTACCTCACACAGGCACATCACCATTTCTCACGTTCTTGGTCATGGTAAATAAGATCCAATCACTAACCTCAATCACAGGAAACAACTGCACCAGATCCTTGAAGAAAACATGATGATAATTTGCTGGGAGGCCCCAGATACTCCTCCAGAGTCTTGCAATGCATCAATCCTGCTCTGCAGCATGGACTCAAGAGTATAGGGTAGGACTCACAGGCAAACAAAGACACCAAGTGAGAACAGGGCTAGGACAAAGTCTGGACTCTATAATCTTAAAGATCTCTTCCAGCTGAAATGATTCTATGATTTTATGAATTCAGCAGATTGTGAATGATCCTTACCAGCCCCTCACATAGCAGACTGGGCATCATTCTCATACAAATGCAAATGCTCATACAACCACCAAAAATTATGCACAGACAAGAAGCTGTTCACAATGTTCCCTACATCAGCTGTCATGGTGGACTAGAGCACAGAGATATCTGCTAAAGTCATGCGTGAAAAGCCATTGCCACACATAGCAGGGTAGAGACTGGTCTCACTGGGGATGGGAAACAGGACTTGAGTACAAATCAAGCAAGAAACTCTGTAGCTCAAGGGCAACGAGGATCCAGTCTTCCTTCCTTGCTTGATCTTTCTGAGTGAGCATTTAGGTCTTGCTTTCTTCACCTGTGTTTAATCACACGCTCAGGGCTGGTTTTGAACACGGCAACCTCTTTGGAGGACAACCCACTCCATGCCCCCCACTTTCTTTGGGCGAAGGGGGACCTCAACAGTTGGCCTGAGGTGAGCTGGGGGCTGCCAGCCCTTCAGCCCAGGAAGCCCTTTCACCAGGATGCTGTGGGCCAGCAGGCTGTGGGAGAGGACAGGCAGTGTAGGATGGGAGCCCAAATATGCTCTATCTGCAGGAAAGTGTTTTCTTATTAACCAACCTGTATTTGACAGGGTTTTTACTGAAACAACAGCCTCCTCCAAGGCAGGTAAATGTGGCTGTGGCAGCAGTTACCGTTCCCTGGGGCCTTCCTGCATCTAGGATACAATTAGATACATTTGTCTGCAAATGCTTTAAATATTTCAGCTGGTATGCCATTAAGGAATAAGAAAGGGTTTTATGTTAAGAGAGGCTCAGAGCACTGCAAGGCAGCCAATATCACAGACAAGGCATAAGAATGATTTGGGATAGATAATGGTTGTGAGTAATGTTATAAATGATCTCATAGACTTTTTTTTTCCCCTCCTGTGAAGTAAATGACCTTCCTTCTTCCACTTAGGGAGCCATGTGGCCATTACAGTGTGAAAAATGTCTCTCTCAGCCAGGACTGCTCAGTACATTTCTACTGAGGTCCGTTGGATAATTTTAATGACATTTGTTCATCTCCACTCGGCTCTTTCATGTGGTCTTACCAGATCCCCCTCCCCTCTAAGACATGGGGAGGACAGCAAGGAAGAAGGGATCTCTTGCAAGGGTGCAGGAGGCTTCACATATCTAGGTCTTTTCTGATGTCTAAAACATGATTTATGCAGCCCACGCCTTACCTTTACCTTTCGGCTCCAGACACAGCGCTGGTGCTCTCATCAACAGCAGCAGGAAGATGTATTGCAGCTGGCTTTGTAAGCACTAATGAGAACCCTGGCATAACATGATGAGACACTACATCCTTCTAATATTGAAAAAAAAAACCCCAAACTCCTCATCTCTCTTACAATGACCTGATGGGCAATAAGATTTGGATACAACACGCGCATCGGAATGCAGGCAGTGGCAGTGTCCATGAGCAGGAGTGAGGGACCCAGAGCACTGGCAAAGTGCAACCAGGTGTGTTATCGATGGGCATTGCATACCATAGGCAGGGAACAGGCTCAGGCTTTCCCCTCACCTCTCCAGGCCAAGCCTTTGCAGGTGTCATGTCTTCTAGCCCTGCTGCTGTACAAGGAGCTGTGAAGCTGTATCGTGGCAGTTCTAATTTGAGACGTGCCTAGAGGCAGGGGCTGCCCCGAGATCCCACCTTTGCTCTCGTTTTCTGTGTTAATGCAGTGACAAATATGCTCAAGTTGGAAAAGAAACCCACTTGGGACCCACTTAAAAGCTTTCTTTTTCTCCTTGTTTGTCAGATTTTCCTCCTTTCCATCTCTGTGGCACACACAAGTGATGTGAAGAGAAAATAATGTTACCTTCATTATGCCTTTGTTTCCATGAGATATTTGCACAGGACATCTGATGAAAGGAGGCCTTAAGCCCCGAGCAGCTTTTATTATTCTGGATGACTAGCAATGGGTGAATAGCATGAAAAAGCGTTACATACTTGTTGTAAGTTTAAGCATTTGTAATCATGTACCCAAAATTGTTAGGCATTGTGGCTAAAAGTCCAACTGAGATGTCTGTAGGAAGTGCAAAACCCCCACAAAAATATTTCAGTGATATAAATTATTCAAATAGTTATTAATCTCGCCCACTCTTACTAGTCAAAGCCTATCTGGAGAATGCCTGCATGGCCTAAGATTCAGCACACATGGCAGCAATTCTGCAACTTCTTTTGAGCCTCAAATTGCTGTATTTACCACAAAAACTTTCTTTCAGTCAGAGTCCCCTTGCAAATGTGCTTCAACTTAAAATGTCAGTTAGAACACTCCATCAAAACTTGAATCCCCATCTCCTTTTTCATTCAGGATTTATTCTGGCAAAGCTCCCCTCAAGTCAAGTAGACATGCCACCACTCTGAACAAAAGCCTCACAGTTTGACTCCATAAACTTGTCATCTTCGCATGAAGGAATGGGTAAGAATGCAGGGAAGCCATTGTCCTCCCATGTCACATAGCTTATAGGAAGGATGCTTCACTCAGTCTTTAAGCAGGCTGCCGGACCAACACTGGCAGCCTTCAGTGCTGCTAAGTTTAAACCTTTAGTCATGGCAGTCCCACAGTGATCCTCAGATGGCTCTGCGTTAAGCCTCTGTGGTGGCCACACAGGAGCAGGTGACAGCCCAGCTCAGGCCTGCAAGCCCAGATCCGTTTCTGGCACTCACACCACCGCCCTGCTCTCCCACCCTGCCCCATCTCATGGCACGGTGGGAGACTACCTACCAACAGCCACCCTCAGCACTGGAAACCCACATCTGGAATCTTGTGTCCAGTTCTAAGTCCCTCAGTTCAAGAAGGACAGGGAGCTGCTGTAGAGAGTTCAGCACAGGGACACAAAGATCATGGAGTTGAGCATCTCCCTTCTGATGAAAGGCTGAGGGAGCTGGGGCTCTTCAGCTTGGAGGAGCCTGAGGGGTGACCTCATTCATGTTTACAAATACATAAAGGGTGTGTGTCAGGAGGCTGGAGCCAGGCTGTTCTCAGTGATGGCCAACAATTCAACAAGGGGCAATGAGTATTAACTGGAACATAAAGAGGTTCCAAAGAAATACAAGGAAGAATTTCTTCCCTGGAATGAGCTGCCCAGATGGGTTGTGGAGTCTCCTTCTCTGGGGACATTCAAACCCACCTGGATGAGTTCCTGTGTGACCTGCTCTAGGTGATCCTGCTCTGGCAGGGGAGTTGGACTGGATGACCTTTGAGGTCCCTTCCAGCCCTGGAGATTTTGTGATTCTGTGTAACTCACCAGCCACAACCTCCCAAGTCTCAATCCTTGTTTTCTGCCCTTTCTGACAGAGCCTAACAACTGCTTTCCACCACTTCCTCTCCTCTCTGTAGATAAGGTCTGAGAGCACTATTAAATGGGCTCCTGGCTGACACATGGTGAGGCTGGCTCCAGTGCCAGGCTACAAGATGTAATTAAGATACAGGCAGGTGACTCCCTTATTGTGTGGGCTCACCAGTTATGTGAGGAGACCTTATGCTAGACAAGTAAATTGTCACATCATTTCCAGGGAGAGAAGATGGTGTGTTTATACCCTGTCAGTGTACACTCTGTGCTGCACTTGAAAGAGTATTTCTTTCAAGTTTATCCATGGTTTTCAGAACCTAGAGATCAAAATACCCAAAGTAACTCATTTACATTATTCTCAACATCATCAGACGTTGGCCCTTAAAACTCACAGGCAGTCAGAGTGAAAGATTGCCAGGGTTTGAGGTAGATGTCATTGTGCAGTAAAACACTCATGTTTGGAGCTGAAAAAGGCAATGATTTAGTGGAGTATTGATTTTTTTAAGGACAGAAGGAATTGCAATTGGCGATTGGAGTTATTCCAGCTAGAGATGAGGTAAAGCAAATTAGGAGATTCATCTACTTAACGTTAGGTACTTAGTTGCCCTTACTTAGATAATTACTTACCCGCTGCTGCAGAGAACCTTACAAACACAAATGCGATGTCTCTGTGAGGCAGGGAAGTGTTGTTACCTTCCATTTCACTCACAGCAGAGGCCCCAGGAGGTTGGGGCAGTGCCCACATCATTTGGTGAGGTCCCTCCTGAAGGCCACAACCACAGTGCAAGCGCTTGGGGCACCCCAGCTGCCATCAGACCAGGGATATGGTTAATAAAGCCACCAACTTCAAAGGGTTGTTGCCCCACTTGCCTCATACCTGACATGCCTGCACTTCTTACACCCTCTGATACCAGCCCCTGGAAGTGTAGGCATGTCAGGTGTCCAAACTCCTGCAGCTCCCAGCTTCCCACTGATCGTCAGAGACTACTCGGGTAGACTAATGTGGGTGAGCAGAAAGAGATCTCTTAGAAAAGGGAATGATAACACCACTCGTGATCAAACTCAGAGGACCTAGCAACAGAACAAGAGGTAATGGGATGAAGCTGGAGCACAAAAAGTTATATTTAGTAGTTTTCTTATATTTAAATATAAGAAAAAACTATTTCACTGTGAGGTGAGGGAGCCCTGGCACAGGCTGCCCAGAGGGGTTGTGGAACCTCCTTCCTTGGAGGTCTTCAAGACCCACCTGGACATGTTCCTGTGTGACTTGATCTAGGTTGACCTGCTTCTGCAGGGGGGTTGGACTAGATGATCTCTAAAGGTCTCTTCCAACACCAACCATTCTATGAAACTATGATTCTATGACCACAGGCAGACTGCTCTGTCTTGTAACAGGAACTCTGAAAATCTCTAGGTGTTGCTTCCATCAAGCTCTGACCTATTAAGCTCAGGGCACCTATCACGGATCTCACTTGCTTTTTGTACAGATGAGATGGAAGACAGTGTATGAGCTAAGAGTTTGCCCTGTGCCTTAAATCAAAAAGACAAGCAGGTTTTGTAAAGTGCTAAAATGTTTTGCAGTTGCAAAAACTGCCGTTCTCAAATGCAAGAACATGGTAATGATTTCCTGCAGAGGGGCTACTGTCATGGACTAAACCTGAAAAACAGTTCCCTTTTCATAGTCTGGTGTCATTAATGACTAAAAATAAAATAAAACTTTCACAAAAGTTCCAAACGTCCTCGCTGGGGAATCCACAGATCTAGAGGTATTTTCATTTCACTTTTTCACTTGGGCCGGCTCAGATTAAGCACAGACCACACACCAAAAGCTTGGTCACTCTCTATTACGACAACCATCTGGAATCCCCTCAGATTAAACATGCCCAGACCATGGCTGGTTTATGGCTGGGATAGATTACTGCAGAAAAACAGAAAGCATAAAATTGTAACGTGGCCAAAACGTTAAAAATAAGTCAGAAATACAGTCTGCCCCTTTAGCACTTCCCTGGGCTCTGCAGAAGTGCAGTAAATAAAACGTTAGAGCTGACTTACAGTGCCAGGTCTCAAACCCAGATTGAGTTATCCATCTTTTTTGGAAAGTGGACCTGTTACTATCACCTATAAAAGAACAGAGAAAAGATAGTTTACCCTACCAAAAAAGCAAATCAAGGGGGTGGAAAAGCCAGAAATGGTGTTCCCTTGGGTCCTGTTCTTACTTTTCTAGCCATCTTTTATCGACCTGATGAACTGCTGCCAGCTCCCTTGCCTGGTTCTGAGGCCATATATCCCACAGATAGGGCTACTTGGACAAAGCCCTTATGGTCACAGTGGTGAGACCAGCCTGTATAACCCCTCTCTGATGTACCGAGGAGGTGTTGGGGGTAATTGTGGTTATACATTCATGATCTTGTACAAGATGGTGCAGAGCTAAGATCTGGTAGTCAACTTCTTGCTGCCAAGACTCCTCAGAACTACCTGGGATGCTACTCTTCAGTGTCTTCCTGAGAGCATTAACAGTCCAGATGTAGATCATTGCATAAGTATTTGTTTTTCAGGAGGTCTCCACCAGACGAAACAATGAAACTCCTTCTGGAGTTTCCTTCTCAGCAACAACCAGCATGTCATTCACTCTGTCCAGTCTACCTGAACTTTGCAAGGCAGTCAGAAGCTTTCTTGATCACGGGGTGGTTTCCATCCCTAGCCTGGTAGTAGGCTTCCTTCAGTTCTACCCCATTGCTGTAGCACTGGTCATGGTGTCAATTTACCCATAACCATAGCAGCAACCTCCATGCTGCAGTGGCTGTTGCAGGTGGCTTTTCCAAAGCAGCAATCCTATATTGACTCTTTCAGTATGGAAAGGACGACACAGGACTCCAGCCAGGTCATATACCAGGATGTATTTTCTTTCCTTGCCTCAGTGGTTCTGTGGAAGCAAACTGCAAAAAAGGTGCTTGAGGATACCACAGAATCACAGAATGGCAGGGGTTGGATGGGACCTTTAGAGATCACCCAGCCCAACTCCCCTGCTAAAGCAGGTCCACCTAGATCAGGTTGATCTTGTCACATAGTTTTCTCATGGCTTCACAGCTGCATGCAGGAGGACTTGGAGCAAACTGCAGAGAGGATATTGAAGATCATTATCCCTCTTTCCAAGAGTGGATGCTGTGGAGGGCAACACAAGGCCAGGTTTCTTGCAGATTTCACCCCTAGAGATGCTAGCTTTGTGCAGGCTGCTTTGACAGCTGAGTACCTGGGCAATGAGAAAAAATACCCTTGAATTTTTTTAGCAGGGGCACTGTTGGATAGACAGCATTTTATCCAAAGACTGTGCTGAAGATTGCTCAGGAAACACACACAGAGCAGAGTGTTGGAATTCAGGGCTCTAAACACAGCTATAAATCTCCTCATCTGTCTATCCTCATCGCTGCTCTATCCCCTTATGCAGATGCCTACACACAAAATGACCCTTGTTTGAGACAAAGCAAAGCAAATTTGTTCTTTTCTTATCACTTAAGGGGCTTTGTCACACAGCATGTTATTTTCCTTCCAAGCACAACAGAACTCTGTGGCAGGATTTATCAGCGCAGCGATAACAGCGCAGGTGAGAGAACAAAGCAGTGCCTCCTTACCTGCCCTTGAAGACCTTACATGGTGCCTATGCAAACATTAGCAACATTTGTAGTTGTTGCACTGTGCACTTGCAGGGTGAAAGTGTCAATGTGATCTGCTGAAAGGGTGTTTTTCATGACGCCTCATGACATAATAGTCTCGTAGCATCTCTAATTTAAAACTAAAAGCTCCTGCAGAGGATTGCTCTTACAGTCTCGCCAACCTGAAGAAATCAAGCAGGGAGACAGCATGCAGGCAGCAATACCTCAGAGGATGTCTCTCACGGCTCTTGTGTTGTTTGCCTGATGGTAAAATCAAAAAGGCACTATCAGGATCAGCATCAGTCGCTCTGTGTGTTGCCCAAATACACAGAGAGGTGCACTCGCGGGTCTGAAAATCTGTGAGCATATTTAACTAGCTGCTTTTGATCTGTATAGCATCTTGAGGTAATAGCAACACTCACTTGACAGACAAAGCAGAGACTGAAGAAGCCAGACACTGGGTCTGCACAGGATCATCTGCACACACGCACACTGCTGACACTATTCAAACAAGGTGTCATCAAAGAAAAAGTTGATCTGATTCAGCAAAGCATAGCTCTGTCTATTCATCCAGTGTTGGCTGTTCTCCTGAGCTGATACTCAAATTCCTCAGTCCACTCTTTACACACATGTACGTGTAATGAGTCAGCACATGGTCACCATAAACATCCCACAAATATTTATACTGTGAGGTGAGGGAGCCCTGGCACAGGCTGCCCAGGGAGGGTGTGGAGGCTCCTTCTCTGGAGGTCTTCAAAACTCACCTGCACACATTCCTGTGTGACCTGATCTAGGTGAACCTGCTTCGGCAGGGGAGTTGGACTGGATGATCTCTAAAGGTCCCTTCCAACCTCTTCCACTCTGTTATTCTGTGATCTGAGCCATGTGCCATCTACCAAGAAATATTTGGGAAAGGTGCACATCTTGAAGCCTGTTCTGCCCCTTAGTCTGGGTGCTTCACACTTCTCATGTAGGAATAGTTTTGAGCTATATTGTAGCGATGCAGAGGCTTCAGTAGCAGCACTGACACCTTACCCCATCTCCCACCCTCACACCACAGCAAGCCCGCTCCTCATCAGTATCAATGCAACTGTTTGTGGACTGTGGCTGCCTCTAGACACAGGAATCCTTGAAAACACACATTTGCTTCTTTCTGTCAAACAGAAGAGATGTCTGACCTAATTTAAAGCACAGTCCCACAAGCAGCTCTGTCTATGCAGCTGAGGACAATCACTGAATTGTTTAGTCGGAAAAGACCTTTAAGATCATCAAGTTCAAACACTAAGCCAGCACTGTCAAGTCCATCACTAAACCATGTCCCTCAGCACCTTCTTTGCATGGTTTTTAAATATCTCCAGGAACAGTGAATCTACCACCTACAGCCTGTGCCAGTGTCTGACAATCCTCTCCTTTAAAAAAGTTCTTCCCAATCTCCACTCTAAACGTCCCCTGGCAGAGCTTGACAGCATTTCCTCTTGTCCTGTCACTCAGTCACTTGGGAGAAGAGACCAACCCCCACCTCCCTACAACCTCCTGTCAGGTAGCTGTAGAGAGTGACCATGTCTCCTCTCAGCCTCCTCTTCTCCAGCTCCCTCAGCTGCTTCTCATCAGACTTGTGTTCTAGACCCTTCCCCAGCTTTGTTGCCCATTTCTGGACACACTCCAGCATCTCAGTGTCCTTCTTGTAGTGAGGGGCCCAGAACCAAAGACAGCATTCAAGGTGCAGCCTCACCAGCACCAAGTACAAGGGAACAATGACCTCCTTGGCCTTGATGACCACACTATTTCTGATACAAGCCAGGATGTCCTTGGCTTTCTTGGCCACCTGGGCACACTGCTGGCTCATGTTCATCTGGCTGTCGATTAACACCCCCAGGTCCATTTCCACTAGACAGCTTTCCAGCCACACGTCTCACAGCCTGTAGTGTTGCATGGAAAGAGCTCTGCAGGGGAAAAAAAGAGTGACTGAAGGTGGGGCAGAGGCTCCTGACATTGACATTGGCACCAGCACTGCCTTGTCTGCAAAGCTCAGCTTCAAGTGCATCGGGTATGAGCACCTCTGCTACTAATGGGTGATGGATGCACATGATTGGAAAGAGACCACTAGCTGCACAGAAACATGGGTTTTAGCTGCTGACTGTCATTGCTTCTCCTCTCTTTATTCTATTTCTCTGACATGAATAATTTAGAAAATTAATAGATTAAAAATTAATATATGCCATTGCAGAATGTGCATGAGGACACATTGCCAGAGATTATCCCTCCCCCATTCAATCTGCAGGCCCAAAGCTGACCTTACCCCACCAGACTCAAATATTTCTATCTTTCCTTTGTGTGTTTTGGATCCAATAGCTCAAGGGGAACTGAACAAAGCTGGGAAACTAAATTACCAAGCATACAAACAAGACAGATCATGACTGCGATGTTTTTACACTAAAAACTGAGAAGCAAAAGCACAGAGAAAAAGACTGACTGAAAGGGTACATGAACAATTTCCCCCTTGAGAAGCTGTTTCTTTGTCTTTTGGGATTAATTTAGTTGAGGAGGTGACTGTGCTTATATTAGAAATGTCTGCTATTTCAACTGCAGGCTATTCTAGGCAACATAAAACCTTAAAAACACACCAAGTCTTAAAACAACGTGAAGTGAAGGCATAAGCCCAAGAGAGATGGCCATGAAGTAGTATGTCCATTGTTCCATACCTGGTAGAAAAGTTTCCTTCAACCCCAGTTTATGGCAATACTTTTATAACAAAAAGGGAAAATAAGGTATTTCATGGCCATCTGCCATTTGCAAGGAATTGCTGCACGCTCACCAGAGAAGCAAGTTTTGTTATCCAGGCCTTTGGGTTTGAGACAGGTTCCAATTTTAGTAGGATCAATGCAACACCTGGTTTTTCCAAGGTAAAACAAGTGAATACCTGTCAGTGCTCTATCTATTTTTACACTCTCTTAGGATGTACAGCACTGTATTTTCCAAGACACTACACTATGTGAACTTTTATAGGGACTTCCCTTATTATCTGGGTGATGTGGACATGGAACATTTTGGTCACGGTGAGACTAAAGTCTGATACTGTGCACTCAAAACTTTCCACAGTACAGGCTGACTTTTCTCTTGTCTGGGTTGATCAGTTCTTTGTTTCAAATCTAGATGGAGACATTTTGGCATCAGGGGCCTCCTTACTCTCCCTTTTTTTTTCCCAACATTGCTCTGTGCCCCCTCTCCTCCTCTGACACAAGCATTGTGCATCCAGGCTGCAGAGACACAGGGTGATGGGACACTCCATGAGCTGAGAGACAGATGCTCTCCTCCTCACAGCTCTCAGGTATTGCCACTATTCCGGTGAGTTTCTCCCCTCCCAATAGAGAAATGCAGCTGCAGCAGCTAAATTGTGGAAGGCAAAAGTTCTGTAGAGAAGGAAAAGTCACTATTACAAATCTTCCCTGGGTGGCTTTTAAGCAGTTTGAACTCCCAGCATGAAGAGTTTGGGGCTCTGCAGTAGCATTGCATGTGGCAAGACACTGGAGCTTTTCCTCTGCTCAGCTCATTCTAACTAAAAGTTGCACTTAAATGTAAGGAAAAAACTACTTTCCTGTAAGGGTAAGAGAACCCTGGCACAGGCTGCCCAGGGAAGGTGTGGAGTCTCCTCTGGAGGTTTTCAAAACCCACCTGGATATGTTCCTGAGTGATCTCATCTAGCTGGACCTGCTTTAGCAGGGTGGTTGGGCTAGATGATCTTGAGAGGTCCCTTCCAACTCTACCATTCTATGATTTTGTGAAAAACCAGGATCCTGGAAACATGCCCCCACATTCAGGGCTTACCACAGGTCCCCTCATCTTGGACCCCAGAAGGCTACAGCCCTGCAGGAGTCACAGTCAGTATCCCTGCCAGTTCCAGAAGGGTTGCAGCACAGTCACCTCCTCCAAGCATCCTTCTCTTAATGGCATCAAGAGCAAGGTCTCCAGTCTACCCCTTGCTAAGGCCAAACTTTGCCTTTCTGTCTGTTTGTCTGGCAGGGATCAGCTGCTGGTTTTTAAGTGTCTGGCACAGTCAGGTTCCAGTTCTGTTGGCCCTTTAATGTCTGTTCTAACAAATCATTTTATTAACAATTACAATGGTTGAGTCCATATAGTACAAGTTGGCCTTGCAGAGCAGTCTCTTGCAAGCCTCGTCCCTCGACACAGCTGCGCTTCTCGCCGTGTGCCTGATCTGTGTGCAATTCATGTCTCAGCTGGGATTTCTGTGGCATAAAAAGCATTACATTGTTCTGAAATGACAATAGATGCCAGAACTGTTACTCGTCAAAGTGGAGCCCGAGAGTGCAACTTCTACCAGACTAGCAACAAATAGGTTTGCAAGTGCAACCAGATCCCATTGTTCATCCCAGCTCTGTTTGTGCATCTGTAACAACTGGTTATGTTGTAAGACCACTATGGCTTCCAAGTAAGAAATCACAGTGTTCTCATTATGTGCTGAGTGTTCATCACATCAGATCCATTTCTCAGCATTTAGTGTTAATTACTAGCTTGGTTTTGTATTAGCTGAGAGCTAAATGATGTAGTACTGCAGAAAACTATTAAGATCTGCGTCACATAGGCAAACATAACCATCCACTTCCAGAATGTGAAATGGATAATGAGTGGGTATAAAGGAGTTCTCAGAAACCCCAGCTGAACACATTCAAGAGCAATGCTTCCTCTTTAATGGGCTCTCTGCCAGAATGACACATCACTCTGCCTCACTGAAGTCATTTATAAACTGTCCTTCACAACACTCCTTTCTCTCCTGCATGTGCTGCTTCTCCTTTTAGGGATAGTTGCAGAGGGAGGATGCACCTGATGGTAAAACACTGCAACTGTTCAGAATAGTAAAACTGTTGGAGAAAGCAAGGACCCAACTCTCCTCGGGACTAAGCCTAGAGGAAAAGGGAGGGCAGGGCAATGTGAAAAGCAGAGCTATGCAGAAGGAGTTGGCTACCAACCAAATTCCCAATTCTTTGAGGCTGACTTGGGTTTTCCACTCCAAAGCACTGCCTTGGTTTCAGACTGTAATGTGCAGTATCTGAAAGCATCCTGTGTAGTTCCCTGCATTCCTGGAGAAAGCTGGGCTGGAGATGGAGGTTGAAAGAAAGGTCTGCAAGATTTACACAGCATTCCCCCAGAGGGATGGTGCTGAGGTGTATCAAAGAGAATGTTTAAAGGGAGGGAAAGGAGCTGCTTAAAATCTCTGTGTACCTTCCCCTCCCTTCCTCTCCTTCTGCCCAAGCATGCTCCCATACAATGAGTCACTGGTGGTTGTCACAGACTTGGGATCCCCACTGTACTATTCAGCACACAAAGAACAGAGTCCTTGTTTACCACACAAGCATGCAAAACTAGAGGCAGAGATACAAGAGAGGACAGGATGGTTTTAGCCATCCTGCGGGTTCAACAAACTACTGACAAGATTTTGGCATGCAATGTTCAAAAGGGAGTCTTTCTGAAAGCAGGGAGTGGAAGAAAGAGAAAGAGAGCACTGCATATTTTTAATGAGGAGTTCCTCCCAAGCCTGAGGAGAAAATAGCAGAGGTGCTTGCTTGTGGCTGCTGAAGGTGGAAGTTGACAGTGAGTGAAGGTTTATGGGCAGGGTGGGGATAAGCTCTAATAGAGCTTGCAAGTGGAGAGAAATTATTTTTGCCTGATATCACAAAGAGATGGGAGCCAGCACCGGGATATGATTGCCACAGAGAGAAAGGAGTTGGCAAAGAGAAAGAGATGATGGAGTAATCCAAACAATGGGTTAAGGAAATGACCATTGCAGCAAAGCTCCTGCTGCAATAAAAACGTTAAGATGCTGGATGCTAAGCGGTTCTGCTGACAGCCAGGAAAGGTTTATATGTAGATGGAGTATGAACAACAGAACTTCAAGGCATAAACTTGGCATGTTTATTTAAAGAGAAAATACTAATTACTTAGGTCATCAGAAAGGAAAACAAAGAAGTACTTCCACTAATACCTGAACATCCTTATGCTAGAAGGACTGCTACACCTTTCTCAGGGAAGAGGAGTCAGCTTTTCTTCTGGGTAACTTGCCCAGCAATTACCTTATTCACCAAAGCAATTGCTTTGTCCACTGACAGCTCTTTATGTAACTATTTACACATGGCCCTACAGATGTTCTGTACTTAGAGTCTAGATGTGAAACTACAGACTCAGACAGAAAGCACAGGCAGGACCATAACATACAAAAATGTTCTCAAGAAGACAAATACTAGGCAAAATCCTTTAGCAGTATTTTTAAAGACTGCCCTGCTTTAGCCAGTTGTGTGTTATGTCAGCACCAAATATTGAATTTCAGATATAGCAGCAGAGTTTAAAGTGCTGGGAGTTACAGGGGAAGCAGAGTTGCTCAGGAGCCAGCTTAATAAAGAGAAACTGTGTGTTTATCCTTTCTTGCTACAGTTTCTTGGGCTTTAGAGCCCTTTTGTCCCTTTGAACATCCAGTACTTCTGGCTAGATGTGCTAGAGCCCCTGCTACTTCAAAACCATTGTTGGGAATTTCCACAATCACAGCCTTCTGCTGCAGTTGGAGGAAAGGATGGCTTCTGACAATGAACTTCACATGCGTGTGGACAAAACTTGCATTGTGTGGCTCGCCACTTGCCTTTGTTTCCCTGTTTTGCAGAATTTGCTTCTCTCATCAACCTGCCTAGGGCTGCCAGGGCTTAATATTGCCCACATGGTGTTGAAATCTTCAGTTAAATGCTGAGCTTAGGACAGAGAACATCTTCCTTTACAATTAAAATGAGCTGCTGAGCTGGGAAAGGTAAGGCTGTCAGCTCCAAGGAAATGTAACTTGTCCGGTAATCTCTCTGTTTCAAGACTTTGTGACCTCCGTGAAAAGAGATTGTGAATTTTGTTACTGTAGCCCTTTCAGTAATTCACCTAAATCCTATTGAATTACTGGGGTTACTCTGTTTTCATCTTCAACAGCAGACTTAGACCTGAACACTCCTGTATAGTGAAAACAAATGTAGGTTAAATACCCAGCAGGGATTTCTACCTACCCCAAAAGCTCCTTAACGCTTTCTCTCCTCCTTGAAGTACCAGCAGACAACTCCTTGTTAGGAAAATAGATTTACTAGGACATTGCAGCAATTACTACAGGGTAAAACAGAAATGCAAAAGCAATGGAGGATAAAGCATATAGAGAAAGAAAACCTAAGTCACAGCTTCACAAAGACATCTCCACTTCAGGTATGCTGGTTTTTTGGTGAGCTTGTGCTCCCACTAAGAGTTCTCACATTAGCATCCAGTTACAGCAACCCCTAAGACCAACCAGATTTGCTAAGAGCAAAAGTCAGGTTGCCTGGCACTATTGCCATGCTTTGGGGTGAAGATGGCAGCCACAGCACATTTGGTGCTGCTCTCAGGTAGCACCACTGTGAGTGAAGGAAGTGGGACATTTTGCAGCCCTCTGTCACTACTGAATCACACATTCACAGAATCTTAAGGGCTGGAAGGTACCTCAAAAGATCATCCAGTGCAACTCCCCTGCCAGAGCAGGACCACCTAGAGTAGGTCACACAGTAACTCATTCAGATGGGTTTCAATGTCTCCAGAGAAGGAGTCTCCACAACCCATCTGGGCAGCCCCTTCCAGTGCTCCCCCACCTCAACAGGGGAGAAGTTTTTCCTTGTGTTTCTTTGGAACCTCTTCTGTTCCAGTTTGTAACCCTTGCCCCTTGTCCTATCATTCGCCATCACTGAGAACAGCCTGGCTCCATCCTCCTCACACCCACCCTTTGTGTATTTGTAAACATTAATCTCTCAGTCTCCTCTCAGATTTTCATCGTAAGGGAGATGCTCCACTCCCTTCATCACCTTTGTGAC